>NC_091820.1:84467500-85092500 GCF_041296235.1 Equus asinus | reverse complement strand
GGGCGGTGGGGGAGGGTGAAAGAGATGATGAGGCACAAGTGTGTGGTGAGGGCCTGTGATTCGGCTTACGCTGGTGAAGAGGATGGAACCTACACGGAAGTCTAAATCGATGAGGATGTAAATCTGAAAGACATAGGATGTCCGAAAGCAGGGTTATGGCAATAAATCCACCTAAAATCAAAAATCCAAAAAGGGGTCCAGAATGACGGCATACAGCTTTGGGGGCTGAAAGAGATTAGAGAAGGTGAACTTCCAAGGATGGAAAATCACCTCAAAAGCCTTACTGATGCTACAGAAAGGTAGACCATTCCAAATACATGAAGAGGAATCCTACCAAGAGAACCTGATCCGTGCTAAGCCCAGGAACCAACGGAAAACGTTACCGTCCATGATGTTCCTACTAATCCCCTTCACGAATAATCCAAACAGGCCCACATCTTCCCAAGTTCAGGCCACAGGTTGGTCCAAAAGTACAAGTCAGGGCCGGCCCTGTGGTGGAGCGGGCAAGTGCCCACGTTCCGCTTGGGTGGCCCGGGCCTCACTCTTTCACAGCACGGGTGCAGATCACATTAGCACTGTTAGGGAATAGAGATTTCATGGTACGGTGCGGACAGAGGTCCTAAAGAAGTAGCAATTGTGAGGGTCCCTTATCAATACGCACCAGAAAAAGAACCGTGAGAATATTCCAATCTAGGAAGGCATCTGGTACACTTCCCCAAAGGAAGAAGGAAGGAAAACATGGGACCTGCCAAGGCGGAATTGGCAGAGTGCTAGGAGATGACACGATCATTGCGCATCAGAGGATTGCCTGGGCAACTTCAACTTGGGAGGGAGTCCAGGACTTTCTCTGGGGAAGGTCCACCCACTTGGCCATCTACCCACGACATAAGAGATAACACCCAGGGTAATCTTACAGGAAAGAGACCAGTGTCTAGAGAGAAGGGAGCAGGCCTTTCCAAGTTCGAGGAGAAAGTTAGAAACCGACAAGACATCCAGAAAAAGGAAAACTATCCTACCTGGAAAGGGGGAGGAGTCAGACTGGTCTGAGATGGCTCTGAAACTCTGTGTGCTTGGAGGTTGTCAGGACAACTGAGCCTTCTGAGGTTCTTTATGACATCACGGTGAA
The DNA here is from genome assembly GCF_041296235.1 of Equus asinus. NCBI lineage: Eukaryota > Metazoa > Chordata > Mammalia > Perissodactyla > Equidae > Equus > Equus asinus. The sequence goes on along the minus strand of NC_091820.1, from coordinate 85,091,374 downwards.
CATGTCCCCCAAGATGGCCGCATGGTTACAGTCTGAGGATTGGCCTAGGCTGGGCTATTAAAGGGAGACATACCCAGAAACAGCTTTGACAAACAGAAAGCGGGCACAGAAACTGGAAGAGATCAAACAGACTCTGATGCCAGGGATAAGAAAGGAATCCTTGGCAAGAAGCGAGAATAGAGGGACACGCACTGAGAGGAGAACATTGTCATCTATTCAAGTCTATGGGGAGGCCATGCTGATTCAAGCTTGAAACTTGATTGGAAACACGAGGCCGCACTTGGGCCTTATCAGTCCTACAGTGTCCTTCTGCCTTAAGCATAATCCAAAGTCAAGAAGGATCTCTTGAGGACATTGAAGAGAAGAGTCGATGCCTCCTTTCCTAGGCCCCTAGCGTTCTTGGAAGATCAGTCTCACTTTCCATAGCTCTGGCGTCACGGGGGCCCACTGGCCACATGCTAATGCGTCCCAAGAGATGTCTTGGAAGCCTTGAAGGAATGGAGCCCCGCCATGCTTGGGGTAGGTCTCTTTGTTGGGAAGGGCTCTACAAGTGTGCTGAAAATCACCCTTTTCCAGAGGGCTTGGTTCCTTTGTGAAGGCTGCCCTCCCAGGCTAGAGTGCTCAGTTTGGCTCCAATGAAATTCTCTCCCCCGACCTCTTGCCGTAGAAGGATTATTGATTATGTGCTTTGACGCCATATGGAAGGAAGCTGGCTGAAAATTAGAACATTACAATTCTGTTTCCAGAAAAATAAACATGCCAGGGCTGAGGATGTAGGTCAAACAAATGGCACAGCCTATAGAAATAAAGTAAGCCCGCATCTAGACGGAATCTAGGGCAACGTCCAAGGGTCAGGGGTCAAGTTCGAAACTTCCCAAATCCACAAAAGAGAAAGAAAAATATCTTTCCTGGAGCGGGGAATTCATCAGATTTGTCTAATTTGTCTCGGAAAAACATGATGTCCATGAAGGGGGTTGCCAGGACCGCCTCGAATTTGGAGTTTCTGATCTCAGGATGTCAAACCAACCCAGATGACCACGGGTTCTCAGTGCTTCGTTTGACCTAGGCTAGGATAGCAAAGAGTCCTACAAGTGACCGCTGCAAATTCAAAGACAGCAACCAAGAATCACGAAAGCACTCACACCTCGGCCTAGAGAACATACGGTCATTCAAGAAATACAAAATTAATCCCTTGGACTGAAGGAGAACGGACTGATAAGCACATCTAAGGGAGAAAGCTGAGAAAGACCATGACGAGTATACTGTGGAAAAGAAAAAAAGGTCCCAGAAAATGCAAGGCGAACAGATATCACACCTGAATAATCCACAATGAAAGATGTCAGTCTTTAGACAGGCTCTGCTGGAAAGTTTGAAAGTCGGAGAAATTCACAAGCCAAAACACGGCAGCGAAGGTCAAACCTGGGCTCACTGGGAAGGGTGAGTTATGAGACTGCTCCAAGCGGGCTCTGAAGCCCTGTGTCCATGAAGCTTGCCGGGGCAGCAGACACACAATTATGACCAATCCTCTGACGTCACAGTGGCCCCGACAAACCACCTGGCCTCATCTACACAGTGCCAGAGCTGGGCTCAAGCAGCATATTCAAGCCCCATTGCACTCAACTGCAGGTTGCCAATGGAACATGAAAGGGGCCGGCCGGTGGTGCAGCGGTGAGGTCCGCAGCTTCTGGGTCGGTGGCCCGGGGTGGGCCGGGTGGAATCCTGGGGGTGAGCCTCCTCACCACTGCTTCAGTCATTCTGGGGCAGGCGTCCGAGGGGGTGTAGAGGCAGATGGGAAGGGACGTTAGATAGGGCCAGACTTCCACAGCAAATACAGGAGTGTTGCCAGCAGATGTGAGCACAGCGATGCACTTCTGCCAAAACAGAACCAATTACAAGTTGCAAAGAATAGAAAAACGGAAGCTAAACACAAACGAACAAAAAACACAGCTTGCCAGTACGAAGAAGAAGATGTCTATGAAGAGCCCGAGGAAAATAGGTGAAAGCTATGTCAACCGAAAACTAGCAAATGTTTGGGGAAAGAAATTCAAGACGACACAAGGAAAAAGAAGGATATTCCGGGACCTAGGAATGGAAGAATTAACACACTTGAAACGTCCATAGCGGAGAAAGGAATCTCTGGATTCCATGCAATCCCAGCCAAAGTGGCAGCCATATTTGCCAGAGAGATAGAAGAGAGAATCCTAAAGTTTCCAGCCAGCAACAAGAGACCCTGAATAGGCCAAGGAATCCTCAGGAAAACGAACACAGCAGGACGTATCACACTTTCTGATTTCAACATAGAGGACGAAGCGCTAGGTACCGAAACGGCACAGTCCGGGCCCAAAAACAGGCACACAGACCCATGCAACAGAATCGAGAGCCCAGAGCCCAACTCAAACATACATGGACAGCCCATTTGCGACCAGGGAGCCAAGAGGAGACAGTGGACAAAGGAGAGTCTCTCCGATAAACGGTGCTGGGAAGCCTGCACAGCCACATGGAACACAACGAGAGTAGACCATGATGTTCCACCTGGCACACGCACCACCTGGAATGGATTAAAGCCCTGAATGGCACACTTGAAACCGTGAAACTTGTAGGAGAAGACCTAGGCAGAGTGCTCTTTGCCATCTGTCTGAGCCGCCTATTGGGAAGAAGCCTGTCTGACTGGGCAAGGGCAGCAAAGGAGACAAGAAACAAACGGGACCACCTCACATGCAGACGCTTCTGCCCAGTCAAGGAAACCATCGACTCAATGCAAAGACAGCACAACAACTGGGAGTGGATGTTTGCAAAGCACACATCGGACAAGGGGTGAAAAGCCCAAAGATACAATCAACTCACACGTCTCCACAAGAAAAAGAACAAGCCAATGAAAACCTGGGCCAAAGAAGGACACAGAGATTTCTCCCAAGAAGATCTAAAGAGGGCCAACAGGTGCATGAAAACTTGTTCACCCTCATTAAGCCTGAGGCCAAGGCAAATCCAAACCACAAGGACAGAGCAGCTCACCGTGGTCAGAATGGCTATAAGGAGGCAGACAGGAAACAACAAGCGTCAGAGAGGAGGTGGAGAGAAGGGAAGCCTCCTGCACTGCTGGTGGCAGTGGAAACCGGTGCAGCCACTAGGCCAAGCGGTGTGGAACTGCCTCCGAAATTTAAGAATCCATGTCCCATATGATCCAGCTATTCCTCTGGGGCGCGTTTAGCCAAAGAACTCGGAAACACTACCGCCTAAAGACATGTGCACCGCTGAGTTCAGCACAGCCTTACTCCCGCTCTCCAAGACTTGGAAGCCGCCCTGGTGCCCAGCAAGGGACGAATGGAGAAGGAACATGGGCTATAGCCACACAATGGCATACCACTCAGCGGGAACAAAGGATGCAATCCAGCCATTTGTGACCACCAGAATGGCTGGGAGGGTTTTAGGGGAAGTGAAACAAGCCCCAGGGACAAAGTCAAATACCGTAGGATCTCACTTACAAGGAGAAGAAAAAACAAGCACTGACCAACAGGCGGCACTGGACATTTGATCGGGGGTGCCCAGAGGCAAAGCGGGGCGGTGGGGGAGGGTGAAAGAGATGATGAGGCACAAGTGTGTGGTGAGGGCCTGTGATTCGGCTTACGCTGGTGAAGAGGATGGAACCTACACGGAAGTCTAAATCGATGAGGATGTAAATCTGAAAGACATAGGATGTTCGAATGCAGGGTTATGGCAATAAATCCACCTAAAAGCAAAAATCCAAAAAGGGGTCCAGAATGACGGCATACAGCTTTGGGGGCTGAAAGAGATTAGAGAAGGTGAACTTCCAAGGATGGAAAATCACCTCAAAAGCCTTACTGATGCTACAGAAAGGTAGACCATTCCAAATACATGAAGAGGAATCCTACCAAGAGAACCTGATCCGTGCTAAGCCCAGGAACCAACGGAAAACGTTACCGTCCATGATGTTCCTACTAATCCCCTTCACGAATAATCCAAACAGGCCCACATCTTCCCAAGTTCAGGCCACAGGTTGGTCCAAAAGTACAAGTCAGGGCCGGCCCTGTGGTGGAGCGGGCAAGTGCCCACGTTCCGCTTGGGTGGCCCGGGCCTCACTCTTTCACAGCACGGGTGCAGATCACATTAGCACTGTTAGGGAATAGAGATTTCATGGTACGGTGCGGACAGAGGTCCTAAAGAAGTAGCAATTGTGAGGGTCCCTTATCAAGACGCACCAGAAAAAGCACCGTGAGAATATTCCAATCTAGGAAGGCATCTGGTACACTTCCCCAAAGGAAGAAGGAAGGAAAACATGGGACCTGCCAAGGCGGAATTGGCAGAGTGCTAGGAGATGACACGATCATTGCGCATCAGAGGATTGCCTGGGCAACTTCAACTTGGGAGGGAGTCCAGGACTTTCTCTGGGGAAGGTCCACCCACTTGGCCATCTACCCACGACATAAGAGATAACACCCAGGGTAATCTTACAGGAAAGAGACCAGTGTCTAGAGAGAAGGGAGCAGGCCTTTCCAAGTTCGAGGAGAAAGTTAGAAACCGACAAGACATCCAGAAAAAGGAAAACTATCCTACCTGGAAAGGGGGAGGAGTCAGACTGGTCTGAGATGGCTCTGAAACTCTGTGTGCTTGGAGGTTGTCAGGACAACTTAGCCTTCTGAGGTTCTTTATGACATCACGGTGAACATTTCCCCCAAGATGGCCGCATGGTTACAGTCTGAGGATTGGCCTAGGCTGGGCTATTAAAGGGAGACATACCCAGAAACAGCTTTGACAAACAGAAAGCGGGCACAGAAACTGGAAGAGATCAAACAGACTCTGATGCCAGGGATAAGAAAGGAATCCTTGGCAAGAAGCGAGAATAGAGGGACACGCTCTGAGAGGAGAACATTGTCATCTATTCAAGTCTATGGGGAGGCCATGCTGATTCAAGCTTGAAACTTGATTGGAAACACGAGGCCGCACTTGGGCCTTATCAGACCTACAGTGTCCTTCTGCCTTAAGCATAATCCAAAGTCAAGAAGGATCTCTTGAGGACATTGAAGAGAAGAGTCGATGCCTCCTTTCCTAGGCCCCTAGCGTTCTTGGAAGATCAGTCTCACTTTCCATAGCTCTGGCGTCACGGGGGCCCACTGGCCACATGCTAATGCGTCCCAAGAGATGTCTTGGAAGCCTTGAAGGAATGGAGCCCCGCCATGCTTGGGGTAGGTCTCTTTGTTGGGAAGGGCTCTACAAGTGTGCTGAAAATCACCCTTTTCCAGAGGGCTTGGTTCCTTTGTGAAGGCTGCCCTCCCAGGCTAGAGTGCTCACTTTGGCTCCAATGAAATTCTCTCCCCCGACCTCTTGCCGTAGAAGGATTATTGATTATGTGCTTTGACGCCATATGGAAGGAAGCTGGCTGAAAATTAGAACATTACAATTCTGTTTCCAGAAAAATAAACATGCCAGGGCTGAGGATGTAGGTCAAACAAATGGCACAGCCTATAGAAATAAAGTAAGCCCGCATCTAGACGGAATCTAGGGCAACGTCCAAGGGTCAGGGGTCAAGTTCGAAACTTCCCAAATCCACAAAAGAGAAAGAAAAATATCTTTCCTGGAGCGGGGAATTCATCAGATTTGTCTAATTTGTCTCGGAAAAACATGATGTCCATGAAGGGGGTTGCCAGGACCGCCTCGAATTTGGAGTTTCTGATCTCAGGATGTCAAACCAACCCAGATGACCACGGGTTCTCAGTGCTTCGTTTGACCTAGGCTAGGATAGCAAAGAGTCCTACAAGTGACCGCTGCAAATTCAAAGACAGCAACCAAGAATCACGAAAGCACTCACACCTCGGCCTAGAGAACATACGGTGATTCAAGAAATACAAAATTAATCCCTTGGACTGAAGGAGAACGGACTGATAAGCACATCTAAGGGAGAAAGCTGAGAAAGACCATGACGAGTATACTGTGGAAAAGAAAAAAAGGTCCCAGAAAATGCAAGGCGAACAGATATCACACCTGAATAATCCACAATGAAAGATGTCAGTCTTTAGACAGGCTCTGCTGGAACGTTTGAAAGTCGGAGAAATTCACAAGCCAAAACACGGCAGCGAAGGTCAAACCTGGGCTCACTGGGAAGGGTGAGTTATGAGACTGCTCCAAGCGGGCTCTGAAGCCCTGTGTCCATGAAGCTTGCGGGGGCAGCAGACACACAATTATGACCAATCCTCTGACGTCACAGTGGCCCCGACAAACCACCTGGCCTCATCTACACAGTGCCAGAGCTGGGCTCAAGCAGCATATTCAAGCCCCATTGCACTCAACTGCAGGTTGCCAATGGAACATGAAAGGGGCCGGCCGGTGGTGCAGCAGTGAGGTCCGCAGCTTCTGGGTCGGTGGCCCGGGGTGGGCCGGGTGGAATCCTGGGGGTGAGCCTCCTCACCACTGCTTCAGTCATTCTGGGGCAGGCGTCCGAGGAGGTGTAGAGGCAGATGGGAAGGGACGTTAGATAGGGCCAGACTTCCACAGCAAATACAGGAGTGTTGCCAGCAGATGTGAGCACAGCGATGCACTTCTGCCAAAACAGAAACAATTACAAGTTGCAAAGAATAGAAAAACGGAAGCTAAACACAAACGAACAAAAAACACAGCTTGCCAGTACGAAGAAGAAGATGTCTATGAAGAGCCTGAGGAAAATAGGTGAAAGCTATGTCAACCGAAAACTAGCAAACGTTTGGGGAAAGAATTTCAAGACGACACAAGGAAAAAGAAGGATATTCCGGGACCTAGGAATGGAAGAATTAACACACTTGAAACGTCCATAGCGGAGAAAGGAATCTCTGGATTCCATGCAATCCCAGCCAAAGTTGCAGCCATATTTGCCAGAGAGATAGAAGAGAGAATCCTAAAGTTTCCAGCCAGCAACAAGAGACCCTGAATAGGCCAAGGAATCCTCAGGAAAACGAACAAAGCAGGACGTATCACACTTTCTGATTTCAACATAGAGGACGAAGCGCTAGGTACCGAAACGGCACAGTCCGGGCCCAAAAACAGGCACACAGACCCATGCAACAGAATCGAGAGCCCAGAGCCCAACTCAAACATACATGGACAGCCCATTTGCAACCAGGGAGCCAAGAGGAGACAGTGGACAAAGGAGAGTCTCTCCGATAAACGGTGCTGGGAAGCCTGCACAGCCACATGGAACACAACGAGAGTAGACCATGATGTTCCACCTGGCACACGCACCACCTGGAATGGATTAAAGCCCTGAATGGCACACTTGAAACCGTGAAACTTGTAGGAGAAGACCTAGGCAGAGTGCTCTTTGCCATCTGTCTGAGCCACCTATTGGGAAGAAGCCTGTCTGACTGGGCAAGGGCAGCAAAGGAGACAAGAAACAAACGGGACCACCTCACATGCAGACGCTTCTGCCCAGTCAAGGAAACCATCGACTCAATGCAAAGACAGCACAACAACTGGGAGTGGATGTTTGCAAAGCACACATCGGACAAGGGGTGAAAAGCCCAAAGATACAATCAACTCACACGTCTCCACAAGAAAAAGAACAAGCCAATGAAAACCTGGGCCAAAGAAGGACACAGAGATTTCTCCCAAGAAGATCTAAAGAGGGCCAACAGGTGCATGAAAACTTGTTCACCCTCATTAAGCCTGAGGCCAAGGCAAATCCAAACCGCAAGGACAGAGCAGCTCACCGTGGTCAGAATGGCTATAAGGAGGCAGACAGGAAACAACAAGCGTCAGAGAGGAGGTGGAGAGAAGGGAAGCCTCCTGCACTGCTGGTGGCAGTGGAAACCGGTGCAGCCACTAGGCCAAGCGGTGTGGAACTGCCTCCGAAATTTAAGAATCCATGTCCCATATGATCCAGCTATTCCTCTGGGGCGCGTTTAGCCAAAGAACTCGGAAACACTACCGCCTAAAGACATGTGCACCGCTGAGTTCAGCACAGCCTTACTCCCGCTCTCCAAGACTTGGAAGCCGCCCTGGCGCCCAGCAAGGGACGAATGGAGAAGGAACATGGGCTATAGCCACACAATGGCATACCACTCAGCGGGAACAAAGGATGCAATCCAGCCATTTGTGACCACCAGAATGGCTGGGAGGGTTTTAGGGGAAGTGAAACAAGCCCCAGGGACAAAGTCAAATACCGTAGGATCTCACTTACAAGGAGAAGAAAAAACAAGCACTGACCAACAGGCGGCACTGGACATTTGATCGGGGGTGCCCAGAGGCAAAGCGGGGCGGTGGGGGAGGGTGAAAGAGATGATGAGGCACAAGTGTGTGGTGAAGGCCTGTGATTAGGCTTACGCTGGTGAAGAGGATGGAACCTACACGGAAGTCTAAATCGATGAGGATGTAAATCTGAAAGACATAGGATGTTCGAATGCAGGGTTATGGCAATAAATCCACCTAAAAGCAAAAATCCAAAAAGGGGTCCAGAATGACGGCATACAGCTTTGGGGGCTGAAAGAGATTAGAGAAGGTGAACTTCCAAGGATGGAAAATCACCTCAAAAGGCTTACTGATGCTACAGAAAGGTAGACCATTCCAAATACATGAAGACGAATCCTACCAAGAGAACCTGATCCGTGCTAAGCCCAGGAACCAACGGAAAACGTTACCGTCCATGATGTTCCTACTAATCACCTTCACGAATAATCCAAACAGGCCCACATCTTCCCAAGTTCAGGCCACAGGTTGGTCCAAAAGTACAAGTCAGGGCCGGCCCTGTGGTGGAGCGGGCAAGTGCCCACGTTCCGCTTGGGTGGCCCGGGCCTCAGTCTTTCACAGCACGGGTGCAGATCACATTAGCACTGTGAGGGAATAGAGATTTCATGGTACGGTGCGGACAGAGGTCCTAAAGAAGTAGCAATTGTGAGGGTCCCTTATCAAGACGCACCAGAAAAAGCACCGTGAGAATATTCCAATCTAGGAAGGCATCTGGTACACTTCCCCAAAGGAAGAAGGAAGGAAAACATGGGACCTGCCAAGGCGGAATTGGCAGAGTGCTAGGAGATGACACGATCATTGCGCATCAGAGGATTGCCTGGGCAACTTCAACTTGGGAGGGAGTCCAGGACTTTCTCTGGGGAAGGTCCACCCACTTGGCCATCTACCCACGACATAAGAGATAACACCCAGGGTAATCTTACAGGAAAGAGACCAGTGTCTAGAGAGAAGGGAGCAGGCCTTTCCAAGTTCGAGGAGAAAGTTAGAAACCGACAAGACATCCAGAAAAAGGAAAACTATCCTACCTGGAAAGGGGGAGGAGTCAGACTGGTCTGAGATGGCTCTGAAACTCTGTGTGCTTGGAGGTTGTCAGGACAACTGAGCCTTCTGAGGTTCTTTATGACATCACGGTGAACATTTCCCCCAAGATGGCCGCATGGTTACAGTCTGAGGATTGGCCTAGGCTGGGCTATTAAAGGGAGACATACCCAGAAACAGCTTTGACAAACAGAAAGCGGGCACAGAAACTGGAAGAGATCAAACAGACTCTGATGCCAGGGATAAGAAAGGAATCCTTGGCAAGAAGCGAGAATAGAGGGACACGCACTGAGAGGAGAACATTGTCATCTATTCAAGTCTATGGGGAGGCCATGCTGATTCAAGCTTGAAACTTGATTGGAAACACGAGGCCGCACTTGGGCCTTATCAGACCTACAGTGTCCTTCTGCCTTAAGCATAATCCAAAGTCAAGAAGGATCTCTTGAGGACATTGAAGAGAAGAGTCGATGCCTCCTTTCCTAGGCCCCTAGCGTTCTTGGAAGATCAGTCTCACTTTCCATAGCTCTGGCGTCACGGGGGCCCACTGGCCACATGCTAATGCGTCCCAAGAGATGTCTTGGAAGCCTTGAAGGAATGGAGCCCCGCCATGCTTGGGGTAGGTCTCTTTGTTGGGAAGGGCTCTACAAGTGTGCTGAAAATCACCCTTTTCCAGAGGGCTTGGTTCCTTTGTGAAGGCTGCCCTCCCAGGCTAGAGTGCTCACTTTGGCTCCAATGAAATTCTCTCCCCCGACCTCTTGCCGTAGAAGGATTATTGATTATGTGCTTTGACGCCATATGGAAGGAAGCTGGCTGAAAATTACAACATTACAATTCTGTTTCCAGAAAAATAAACATGCCAGGGCTGAGGATGTAGGTCAAACAAATGGCACAGCCTATAGAAATAAAGTAAGCCCGCATCTAGACGGAATCTAGGGCAACGTCCAAGGGTCAGGGGTCAAGTTCGAAACTTCCCAAATCCACAAAAGAGAAAGAAAAATATCTTTCCTGGAGCGGGGAATTCATCAGATTTGTCTAATTTGTCTCGGAAAAACATGATGTCCATGAAGGGGGTTGCCAGGACCGCCTCGAATTTGGAGTTTCTGATCTCAGGATGTCAAACCAACCCAGATGACCACGGGTTCTCAGTGCTTCGTTTGACCTAGGCTAGGATAGCAAAGAGTCCTACAAGTGACCGCTGCAAATTCAAAGACAGCAACCAAGAATCACGAAAGCGCTCACACCTCGGCCTAGAGAACATACGGTGATTCAAGAAATACAAAATTAATCCCTTGGACTGAAGGAGAACGGACTGATAAGCACATCTAAGGGAGAAAGCTGAGAAAGACCATGACGAGTATACTGTGGAAAAGAAAAAAAGGTCCCAGAAAATGCAAGGCGAACAGATATCACACCTGAATAATCCACAATGAAAGATGTCAGTCTTTAGACAGGCTCTGCTGGAACGTTTGAAAGTCGGAGAAATTCACAAGCCAAAACACGGCAGCGAAGGTCAAACCTGGGCTCACTGGGAAGGGTGAGTTATGAGACTGCTCCAAGCGGGCTCTGAAGCCCTGTGTCCATGAAGCTTGCGGGGGCAGCAGACACACAATTATGACCAATCCTCTGACGTCACAGTGGCCCCGACAAACCACCTGGCCTCATCTACACAGTGCCAGAGCTGGGCTCAAGCAGCATATTCAAGCCCCATTGCACTCAACTGCAGGTTGCCAATGGAACATGAAAGGGGCCGGCCGGTGGTGCAGCGGTGAGGTCCGCAGCTTCTGGGTCGGTGGCCCGGGGTGGGCCGGGTGGAATCCTGGGGGTGAGCCTCCTCACCACTGCTTCAGTCATTCTGGGGCAGGCGTCCGAGGGGGTGTAGAGGCAGATGGGAAGGGACGTTAGATAGGGCCAGACTTCCACAGCAAATACAGGAGTGTTGCCAGCAGATGTGAGCACAGCGATGCACTTCTGCCAAAACAGAAACAATTACAAGTTGCAAAGAATAGAAAAACGGAAGCTAAACACAAACGAACAAAAAACACAGCTTGCCAGTACGAAGAAGAAGATGTCTATGAAGAGCCTGAGGAAAATAGGTGAAAGCTATGTCAACCGAAAACTAGCAAACGTTTGGGGAAAGAAATTCAAGACGACACAAGGAAAAAGAAGGATATTCCGGGACTTAGGAATGGAAGAATTAACACACTTGAAACGTCCATAGCGGAGAAAGGAATCTCTGGATTCCATGCAATCCCAGCCAAAGTGGCAGCCATATTTGCCAGAGAGATAGAAGAGAGAATCCTAAAGTTTCCAGCCAGCAACAAGAGACCCTGAATAGGCCAAGGAATCCTCAGGAAAACGAACAAAGCAGGACGTATCACACTTTCTGATTTCAACCTAGAGGACGAAGCGCTAGGTACCGAAACGGCACAGTCCGGGCCCAAAAACAGGCACACAGACCCATGCAACAGAATCGAGAGCCCAGAGCCCAACTCAAACATACATGGACAGCCCATTTGCGACCAGGGAGCCAAGAGGAGACAGTGGACAAAGGAGAGTCTCTCCGATAAACGGTGCTGGGAAGCCTGCACAGCCACATGGAACACAACGAGAGTAGACCATGATGTTCCACCTGGCACACGCACCACCTGGAATGGATTAAAGCCCTGAATGGCACACTTGAAACCGTGAAACTTGTAGGAGAAGACCTAGGCAGAGTGCTCTTTGCCATTTATCTGAGCCGCCTATTGGGAAGAAGCCTGTCTGACTGGGCAAGGGCAGCAAAGGAGACAAGAAACAAACGGGACCACCTCACATGCAGACGCTTCTGCCCAGTCAAGGAAACCATCGACTCAATGCAAAGACAGCACAACAACTGGGAGTGGATGTTTGCAAAGCACACATCGGACAAGGGGTGAAAAGCCCAAAGATACAATCAACTCACACGTCTCCACAAGAAAAAGAACAAGCCAATGAAAACCTGGGCCAAAGAAGGACACAGAGATTTCTCCCAAGAAGATCTAAAGAGGGCCAACAGGTGCATGAAAACTTGTTCACCCTCATTAAGCCTGAGGCCAAGGCAAATCCAAACCGCAAGGACAGAGCAGCTCACCGTGGTCAGAATGGCTATAAGGAGGCAGACAGGAAACAACAAGCGTCAGAGAGGAGGTGGAGAGAAGGGAAGCCTCCTGCACTGCTGGTGGCAGTGGAAACCGGTGCAGCCACTAGGCCAAGCGGTGTGGAACTGCCTCCGAAATTTAAGAATCCATGTCCCATATGATCCAGCTATTCCTCTGGGGCGCGTTTAGCCAAAGAACTCGGAAACACTACCGCCTAAAGACATGTGCACCGCTGAGTTCAGCACAGCCTTACTCCCGCTCTCCAAGACTTGGAAGCCGCCCTGGCGCCCAGCAAGGGACGAATGGAGAAGGAACATGGGCTATAGCCACACAATGGCATACCACTCAGCGGGAACAAAGGATGCAATCCAGCCATTTGTTACCACCAGAATGGCTGGGAGGGTTTTAGGGGAAGTGAAACAAGCCCCAGGGACAAAGTCAAATACCGTAGGATCTCACTTACAAGGAGAAGAAAAAACAAGCACTGACCAACAGGCGGCACTGGACATTTGATCGGGGGTGCCCAGAGGCAAAGCGGGGCGGTGGGGGAGGGTGAAAGAGATGATGAGGCACAAGTGTGTGGTGAGGGCCTGTGATTCGGCTTACGCTGGTGAAGAGGATGGAACCTACACGGAAGTCTAAATCGATGAGGATGTAAATCTGAAAGACATAGGATGTTCGAATGCAGGGTTATGGCAATAAATCCACCTAAAATCAAAAATCCAAAAAGGGGTCCAGAATGACGGCATACAGCTTTGGGGGCTGAAAGAGATTAGAGAAGGTGAACTTCCAAGGATGGAAAATCACCTCAAAAGGCTTACTGATGCTACAGAAAGGTAGACCATTCCAAATACATGAAGAGGAATCCTACCAAGAGAACCTGATCCGTGCTAAGCCCAGGAACCAACGGAAAACGTTACCGTCCATGATGTTCCTACTAATCACCTTCACGAATAATCCAAACAGGCCCACATCTTCCCAAGTTCAGGCCACAGGTTGGTCCAAAAGTACAAGTCAGGGCCGGCCCTGTGGTGGAGCGGGCAAGTGCCCACGTTCCGCTTGGGTGGCCCGGGCCTCACTCTTTCACAGCACGGGTGCAGATCACATTAGCACTGTTAGGGAATACAGATTTCATGGTACGGTGCGGACAGAGGTCCTAAAGAAGTAGCAATTGTGAGGGTCCCTTATCAAGACGCACCAGAAAAAGCACCGTGAGAATATTCCAATCTAGGAAGGCATCTGGTACACTTCCCCAAAGGAAGAAGGAAGGAAAACATGGGACCTGCCAAGGCGGAATTGGCAGAGTGCTAGGAGATGACACGATCATTGCGCATCAGAGGATTGCCCGGGCAACTTCAACTTGGGAGGGAGTCCAGGACTTTCTCTGGGGAAGGTCCACCCACTTGGCCATCTACCCACGACATAAGAGATAACACCCAGGGTAATCTTACAGGAAAGAGACCAGTGTCTAGAGAGAAGGGAGCAGGCCTTTCCAAGTTCGAGGAGAAAGTTAGAAACCGACAAGACATCCAGAAAAAGGAAAACTATCCTACCTGGAAAGGGGGAGGAGTCAGACTGGTCTGAGATGGCTCTGAAACTCTGTGTGCTTGGAGGTTGTCAGGACAACTTAGCCTTCTGAGGTTCTTTATGACATCACGGTGAACATGTCCCCAAAGATGGCCGCATGGTTACAGTCTGAGGATTGGCCTAGGCTGGGCTATTAAAGGGAGACATACCCAGAAACAGCTTTGACAAACAGAAAGCGGGCACAGAAACTGGAAGAGATCAAACAGACTCTGATGCCAGGGATAAGAAAGGAATCCTTGGCAAGAAGCGAGAATAGAGGGACACGCTCTGAGAGGAGAACATTGTCATCTATTCAAGTCTATGGGGAGGCCATGCTGATTCAAGCTTGAAACTTGATTGGAAACACGAGGCCGCACTTGGGCCTTATCAGACCTACAGTGTCCTTCTGCCTTAAGCATAATCCAAAGTCAAGAAGGATCTCTTGAGGACATTGAAGAGAAGAGTCGATGCCTCCTTTCCTAGGCCCCTAGCGTTCTTGGAAGATCAGTCTCACTTTCCATAGCTCTGGCGTCACGGGGGCCCACTGGCCACATGCTAATGCGTCCCAAGAGATGTCTTGGAAGCCTTGAAGGAATGGAGCCCCGCCATGCTTGGGGTAGGTCTCTTTGTTGGGAAGGGCTCTACAAGTGTGCTGAAAATCACCCTTTTCCAGAGGGCTTGGTTCCTTTGTGAAGGCTGCCCTCCCAGGCTAGAGTGCTCACTTTGGCTCCAATGAAATTCTCTCCCCCGACCTCTTGCCGTAGAAGGATTATTGATTATGTGCTTTGACGCCATATGGAAGGAAGCTGGCTGAAAATTAGAACATTACAATTCTGTTTCCAGAAAAATAAACATGCCAGGGCTGAGGATGTAGGTCAAACAAATGGCACAGCCTATAGAAATAAAGTAAGCCCGCATCTAGACGGAATCTAGGGCAACGTCCAAGGGTCAGGGGTCAAGTTCGAAACTTCCCAAATCCACAAAAGAGAAAGAAAAATATCTTTCCTGGAGCGGGGAATTCATCAGATTTGTCTAATTTGTCTCGGAAAAACATGATGTCCATGAAGGGGGTTGCCAGGACCGCCTCGAATTTGGAGTTTCTGATCTCAGGATGTCCAACCAACCCAGATGACCACGGGTTCTCAGTGCTTCGTTTGACCTAGGCTAGGATAGCAAAGAGTCCTACAAGTGACCGCTGCAAATTCAAAGACAGCAACCAAGAATCACGAAAGCACTCACACCTCGGCCTACAGAACATACGGTGATTCAAGAAATACAAAATTAATCCCTTGGACTGAAGGAGAACGGACTGATAAGCACATCTAAGGGAGAAAGCTGAGAAAGACCATGACGAGTATACTGTGGAAAAGAAAAAAAGGTCCCAGAAAATGCAAGGCGAACAGATATCACACCTGAATAATCCACAATGAAAGATGTCAGTCTTTAGACAGGCTCTGCTGGAACGTTTGAAAGTCGGAGAAATTCACAAGCCAAAACACGGCAGCGAAGGTCAAACCTGGGCTCACTGGGAAGGGTGAGTTATGAGACTGCTCCAAGCGGGCTCTGAAGCCCTGTGTCCATGAAGCTTGCCGGGGCAGCAGACACACAATTATGACCAATCCTCTGACGTCACAGTGGCCCCGACAAACCACCTGGCCTCATCTACACAGTGCCAGAGCTGGGCTCAAGCAGCATATTCAAGCCCCATTGCACTCAACTGCAGGTTGCCAATGGAACATGAAAGGGGCCGGCCGGTGGTGCAGCGGTGAGGTCCGCAGCTTCTGGGTCGGTGGCCCGGGGTGGGCCGGGTGGAATCCTGGGGGTGAGCCTCCTCACCACTGCTTCAGTCATTCTGGGGCAGGCGTCCGAGGGGGTGTAGAGGCAGATGGGAAGGGACGTTAGATAGGGCCAGACTTCCACAGCAAATACAGGAGTGTTGCCAGCAGATGTGAGCACAGCGATGCACTTCTGCCAAAACAGAAACAATTACAAGTTGCAAAGAATAGAAAAACGGAAGCTAAACACAAACGAACAAAAAACACAGCTTGCCAGTACGAAGAAGAAGATGTCTATGAAGAGCCTGAGGAAAATAGGTGAAAGCTATGTCAACCGAAAACTAGCAAACGTTTGGGGAAAGAAATTCAAGACGACACAAGGAAAAAGAAGGATATTCCGGGACCTAGGAATGGAAGAATTAACACACTTGAAACGTCCATAGCGGAGAAAGGAATCTCTGGATTCCATGCAATCCCAGCCAAAGTGGCAGCCATATTTGCCAGAGAGATAGAAGAGAGAATCCTAAAGTTTCCAGCCAGCAACAAGAGACCCTGAATAGGCCAAGGAATCCTCAGGAAAACGAACAAAGCAGGACGTATCACACTTTCTGATTTCAACCTAGAGGACGAAGCGCTAGGTACCGAAACGGCACAGTCCGGGCCCAAAAACAGGCACACAGACCCATGCAACAGAATCGAGCGCCCAGAGCCCAACTCAAACATACATGGACAGCCCATTTGCGACCAGGGAGCCAAGAGGAGACAGTGGACAAAGGAGAGTCTCTCCGATAAACGGTGCTGGGAAGCCTGCACAGCCACATGGAACACAACGAGAGTAGACCATGATGTTCCACCTGGCACACGCACCACCTGGAAGGGATTAAAGCCCTGAATGGCACACTTGAAACCGTGAAACTTGTAGGAGAAGACCTAGGCAGAGTGCTCTTTGCCATCTGTCTGAGCCGCCTATTGGGAAGAAGCATGTCTGACTGGGCAAGGGCAGCAAAGGAGACAAGAAACAAACGGGACCACCTCACATGCAGACGCTTCTGCCCAGTCAAGGAAACCATCGACTCAATGCAAAGACAGCACAACAACTGGGAGTGGATGTTTGCAAAGCACACATCGGACAAGGGGTGAAAAGCCCAAAGATACAATCAACTCACACGTCTCCACAAGAAAAAGAACAAGCCAATGAAAACCTGGGCCAAAGAAGGACACAGAGATTTCTCCCAAGAAGATCTAAAGAGGGCCAACAGGTGCATGAAAACTTGTTCACCCTCATTAAGCCTGAGGCCAAGGCAAATCCAAACCGCAAGGACAGAGCAGCTCACCGTGGTCAGAATGGCTATAAGGAGGCAGACAGGAAACAACAAGCGTCAGAGAGGAGGTGGAGAGAAGGGAAGCCTCCTGCACTGCTGGTGGCAGTGGAAACCGGTGCAGCCACTAGGCCAAGCGGTGTGGAACTGCCTCCGAAATTTAAGAATCCATGTCCCATATGATCCAGCTATTCCTCTGGGGCGCGTTTAGCCAAAGAACTCGGAAACACTACCGCCTAAAGACATGTGCACCGCTGAGTTCAGCACAGCCTTACTCCCGCTCTCCAAGACTTGGAAGCCGCCCTGGCGCCCAGCAAGGGACGAATGGAGAAGGAACATGGGCTATAGCCACACAATGGCATACCACTCAGCGGGAACAAAGGATGCAATCCAGCCATTTGTGACCACCAGAATGGCTGGGAGGGTTTTAGGGGAAGTGAAACAAGCCCCAGGGACAAAGTCAAATACCGTAGGATCTCACTTACAAGGAGAAGAAAAAACAAGCACTGACCAACAGGCGGCACTGGACATTTGATCGGGGGTGCCCAGAGGCAAAGCGGGGCTGTGGGGGAGGGTGAAAGAGATGATGAGGCACAAGTGTGTGGTGAGGGCCTGTGATTCGGCTTACGCTGGTGAAGAGGATGGAACCTACACGGAAGTCTAAATCGATGAGGATGTAAATCTGAAAGACATAGGATGTTCGAATGCAGGGTTATGGCAATAAATCCACCTAAAATCAAAAATCCAAAAAGGGGTCCAGAATGACGGCATACAGCTTTGGGGGCTGAAAGAGATTAGAGAAGGTGAACTTCCAAGGATGGAAAATCACCTCAAAAGGCTTACTGATGCTACAGAAAGGTAGACCATTCCAAATACATGAAGAGGAATCCTACCAAGAGAACCTGATCCGTGCTAAGCCCAGGAACCAACGGAAAACGTTACCGTCCATGATGTTCCTACTAATCACCTTCACGAATAATCCAAACAGGCCCACATCTTCCCAAGTTCAGGCCACAGGTTGGTCCAAAAGTACAAGTCAGGGCCGGCCCTGTGGTGGAGCGGGCAAGTGCCCACGTTCCGCTTGGGTGGCCCGGGCCTCACTCTTTCACAGCACGGGTGCAGATCACATTAGCACTGTTAGGGAATAGAGATTTCATGGTACGGTGCGGACAGAGGTCCTAAAGAAGTAGCAATTGTGAGGGTCCCTTATCAAGACGCACCAGAAAAAGCACCGTGAGAATATTCCAATCTAGGAAGGCATCTGGTACACTTCCCCAAAGGAAGAAGGAAGGAAAACATGGGACCTGCCAAGGCGGAATTGGCAGAGTGCTAGGAGATGACACGATCATTGCGCATCAGAGGATTGCCCGGGCAACTTCAACTTGGGAGGGAGTCCAGGACTTTCTCTGGGGAAGGTCCACCCACTTGGCCATCTACCCACGACATAAGAGATAACACCCAGGGTAATCTTACAGGAAAGAGACCAGTGTCTAGAGAGAAGGGAGCAGGCCTTTCCAAGTTCGAGGAGAAAGTTAGAAACCGACAAGACATCCAGAAAAAGGAAAACTATCCTACCTGGAAAGGGGGAGGAGTCAGACTGGTCTGAGATGGCTCTGAAACTCTGTGTGCTTGGAGGTTGTCAGGACAACTTAGCCTTCTGAGGTTCTTTATGACATCACGGTGAACATGTCCCCAAAGATGGCCGCATGGTTACAGTCTGAGGATTGGCCTAGGCTGGGCTATTAAAGGGAGACATACCCAGAAACAGCTTTGACAAACAGAAAGCGGGCACAGAAACTGGAAGAGATCAAACAGACTCTGATGCCAGGGATAAGAAAGGAATCCTTGGCAAGAAGCGAGAATAGAGGGACACGCTCTGAGAGGAGAACATTGTCATCTATTCAAGTCTATGGGGAGGCCATGCTGATTCAAGCTTGAAACTTGATTGGAAACACGAGGCCGCACTTGGGCCTTATCAGACCTACAGTGTCCTTCTGCCTTAAGCATAATCCAAAGTCAAGAAGGATCTCTTGAGGACATTGAAGAGAAGAGTCGATGCCTCCTTTCCTAGGCCCCTAGCGTTCTTGGAAGATCAGTCTCACTTTCCATAGCTCTGGCGTCACGGGGGCCCACTGGCCACATGCTAATGCGTCCCAAGAGATGTCTTGGAAGCCTTGAAGGAATGGAGCCCCGCCATGCTTGGGGTAGGTCTCTTTGTTGGGAAGGGCTCTACAAGTGTGCTGAAAATCACCCTTTTCCAGAGGGCTTGGTTCCTTTGTGAAGGCTGCCCTCCCAGGCTAGAGTGCTCACTTTGGCTCCAATGAAATTCTCTCCCCCGACCTCTTGCCGTAGAAGGATTATTGATTATGTGCTTTGACGCCATATGGAAGGAAGCTGGCTGAAAATTAGAACATTACAATTCTGTTTCCAGAAAAATAAACATGCCAGGGCTGAGGATGTAGGTCAAACAAATGGCACAGCCTATAGAAATAAAGTAAGCCCGCATCTAGACGGAATCTAGGGCAACGTCCAAGGGTCAGGGGTCAAGTTCGAAACTTCCCAAATCCACAAAAGAGAAAGAAAAATATCTTTCCTGGAGCGGGGAATTCATCAGATTTGTCTAATTTGTCTCGGAAAAACATGATGTCCATGAAGGGGGTTGCCAGGACCGCCTCGAATTTGGAGTTTCTGATCTCAGGATGTCCAACCAACCCAGATGACCACGGGTTCTCAGTGCTTCGTTTGACCTAGGCTAGGATAGCAAAGAGTCCTACAAGTGACCGCTGCAAATTCAAAGACAGCAACCAAGAATCACGAAAGCACTCACACCTCGGCCTACAGAACATACGGTGATTCAAGAAATACAAAATTAATCCCTTGGACTGAAGGAGAACGGACTGATAAGCACATCTAAGGGAGAAAGCTGAGAAAGACCATGACGAGTATACTGTGGAAAAGAAAAAAAGGTCCCAGAAAATGCAAGGCGAACAGATATCACACCTGAATAATCCACAATGAAAGATGTCAGTCTTTAGACAGGCTCTGCTGGAACGTTTGAAAGTCGGAGAAATTCACAAGCCAAAACACGGCAGCGAAGGTCAAACCTGGGCTCACTGGGAAGGGTGAGTTATGAGACTGCTCCAAGCGGGCTCTGAAGCCCTGTGTCCATGAAGCTTGCCGGGGCAGCAGACACACAATTATGACCAATCCTCTGACGTCACAGTGGCCCCGACAAACCACCTGGCCTCATCTACACAGTGCCAGAGCTGGGCTCAAGCAGCATATTCAAGCCCCATTGCACTCAACTGCAGGTTGCCAATGGAACATGAAAGGGGCCGGCCGGTGGTGCAGCGGTGAGGTCCGCAGCTTCTGGGTCGGTGGCCCGGGGTGGGCCGGGTGGAATCCTGGGGGTGAGCCTCCTCACCACTGCTTCAGTCATTCTGGGGCAGGCGTCCGAGGGGGTGTAGAGGCAGATGGGAAGGGACGTTAGATAGGGCCAGACTTCCACAGCAAATACAGGAGTGTTGCCAGCAGATGTGAGCACAGCGATGCACTTCTGCCAAAACAGAAACAATTACAAGTTGCAAAGAATAGAAAAACGGAAGCTAAACACAAACGAACAAAAAACACAGCTTGCCAGTACGAAGAAGAAGATGTCTATGAAGAGCCTGAGGAAAATAGGTGAAAGCTATGTCAACCGAAAACTAGCAAACGTTTGGGGAAAGAAATTCAAGACGACACAAGGAAAAAGAAGGATATTCCGGGACCTAGGAATGGAAGAATTAACACACTTGAAACGTCCATAGCGGAGAAAGGAATCTCTGGATTCCATGCAATCCCAGCCAAAGTGGCAGCCATATTTGCCAGAGAGATAGAAGAGAGAATCCTAAAGTTTCCAGCCAGCAACAAGAGACCCTGAATAGGCCAAGGAATCCTCAGGAAAACGAACAAAGCAGGACGTATCACACTTTCTGATTTCAACATAGAGGACGAAGCGCTAGGTACCGAAACGGCACAGTCCGGGCCCAAAAACAGGCACACAGACCCATGCAACAGAATCGAGAGCCCAGAGCCCAACTCAAACATACATGGACAGCCCATTTGCGACCAGGGAGCCAAGAGGAGACAGTGGACAAAGGAGAGTCTCTCCGATAAACGGTGCTGGGAAGCCTGCACAGCCACATGGAACACAACGAGAGTAGACCATGATGTTCCACCTGGCACACGCACCACCTGGAATGGATTAAAGCCCTGAATGGCACACTTGAAACCGTGAAACTTGTAGGAGAAGACCTAGGCAGAGTGCTCTTTGCCATCTGTCTGAGCCGCCTATTGGGAAGAAGCCTGTCTGACTGGGCAAGGGCAGCAAAGGAGACAAGAAACAAACGGGACCACCTCACATGCAGACGCTTCTGCCCAGTCAAGGAAACCATCGACTCAATGCAAAGACAGCACAACAACTGGGAGTGGATGTTTGCAAAGCACACATCGGACAAGGGGTGAAAAGCCCAAAGATACAATCAACTCACACGTCTCCACAAGAAAAAGAACAAGCCAATGAAAACCTGGGCCAAAGAAGGACACAGAGATTTCTCCCAAGAAGATCTAAAGAGGGCCAACAGGTGCATGAAAACTTGTTCACCCTCATTAAGCCTGAGGCCAAGGCAAATCCAAACCGCAAGGACAGAGCAGATCACCGTGGTCAGAATGGCTATAAGGAGGCAGACAGGAAACAACAAGCGTCAGAGAGGAGGTGGAGAGAAGGGAAGCCTCCTGCACTGCTGGTGGCAGTGGAAACCGGTGCAGCCACTAGGCCAAGCGGTGTGGAACTGCCTCCGAAATTTAAGAATCCATGTCCCATATGATCCAGCTATTCCTCTGGGGCGCGTTTAGCCAAAGAACTCGGAAACACTACAGCCTAAAGACATGTGCACCGCTGAGTTCAGCACAGCCTTACTCCCGCTCTCCAAGACTTGGAAGCCGCCCTGGCGCCCAGCAAGGGACGAATGGAGAAGGAACATGGGCTATAGCCACACAATGGCATACCACTCAGCGGGAACAAAGGATGCAATCCAGCCATTTGTGACCACCAGAATGGCTGGGAGGGTTTTAGGGGAAGTGAAACAAGCCCCAGGGACAAAGTCAAATACCGTAGGATCTCACTTACAAGGAGAAGAAAAAACAAGCACTGACCAACAGGCGGCACTGGACATTTGATCGGGGGTGCCCAGAGGCAAAGCGGGGCGGTGGGGGAGGGTGAAAGAGATGATGAGGCACAAGTGTGTGGTGAGGGCCTGTGATTCGGCTTACGCTGGTGAAGAGGATGGAACCTACACGGAAGTCTAAATCGATGAGGATGTAAATCTGAAAGACATAGGATGTTCGAATGCAGGGTTATGGCAATAAATCCACCTAAAATCAAAAATCCAAAAAGGGGTCCAGAATGACGGCATACAGCTTTGGGGGCTGAAAGAGATTAGAGAAGGTGAACTTCCAAGGATGGAAAATCACCTCAAAAGGCTTACTGATGCTACAGAAAGGTAGACCATTCCAAATACATGAAGAGGAATCCTACCAAGAGAACCTGATCCGTGCTAAGCCCAGGAACCAACGGAAAACGTTACCGTCCATGATGTTCCTACTAATCACCTTCACGAATAATCCAAACAGGCCCACATCTTCCCAAGTTCAGGCCACAGGTTGGTCCAAAAGTACAAGTCAGGGCCGGCCCTGTGGTGGAGCGGGCAAGTGCCCACGTTCCGCTTGGGTGGCCCGGGCCTCACTCTTTCACAGCACGGGTGCAGATCACATTAGCACTGTTAGGGAATAGAGATTTCATGGTACGGTGCGGACAGAGGTCCTAAAGAAGTAGCAATTGTGAGGGTCCCTTATCAAGACGCACCAGAAAAAGCACCGTGAGAATATTCCAATCTAGGAAGGCATCTGGTACACTTCCCCAAAGGAAGAAGGAAGGAAAACATGGGACCTGCCAAGGCGGAATTGGCAGAGTGCTAGGAGATGACACGATCATTGCGCATCAGAGGATTGCCCGGGCAACTTCAACTTGGGAGGGAGTCCAGGACTTTCTCTGGGGAAGGTCCACCCACTTGGCCATCTACCCACGACATAAGAGATAACACCCAGGGTAATCTTACAGGAAAGAGACCAGTGTCTAGAGAGAAGGGAGCAGGCCTTTCCAAGTTCGAGGAGAAAGTTAGAAACCGACAAGACATCCAGAAAAAGGAAAACTATCCTACCTGGAAAGGGGGAGGAGTCAGACTGGTCTGAGATGGCTCTGAAACTCTGTGTGCTTGGAGGTTGTCAGGACAACTTAGCCTTCTGAGGTTCTTTATGACATCACGGTGAACATGTCCCCCAAGATGGCCGCATGGTTACAGTCTGAGGATTGGCCTAGGCTGGGCTATTAAAGGGAGACATACCCAGAAACAGCTTTGACAAACAGAAAGCGGGCACAGAAACTGGAAGAGATCAAACAGACTCTGATGCCAGGGATAAGAAAGGAATCCTTGGCAAGAAGCGAGAATAGAGGGACACGCTCTGAGAGGAGAACATTGTCATCTATTCAAGTCTATGGGGAGGCCATGCTGATTCAAGCTTGAAACTTGATTGGAAACACGAGGCCGCACTTGGGCCTTATCAGACCTACAGTGTCCTTCTGCCTTAAGCATAATCCAAAGTCAAGAAGGATCTCTTGAGGACATTGAAGAGAAGAGTCGATGCCTCCTTTCCTAGGCCCCTAGCGTTCTTGGAAGATCAGTCTCACTTTCCATAGCTCTGGCGTCACGGGGGCCCACTGGCCACATGCTAATGCGTCCCAAGAGATGTCTTGGAAGCCTTGAAGGAATGGAGCCCCGCCATGCTTGGGGTAGGTCTCTTTGTTGGGAAGGGCTCTACAAGTGTGCTGAAAATCACCCTTTTCCAGAGGGCTTGGTTCCTTTGTGAAGGCTGCCCTCCCAGGCTAGAGTGCTCACTTTGGCTCCAATGAAATTCTCTCCCCCGACCTCTTGCCATAGAAGGATTATTGATTATGTGCTTTGACGCCATATGGAAGGAAGCTGGCTGAAAATTAGAACATTACAATTCTGTTTCCAGAAAAATAAACATGCCAGGGCTGAGGATGTAGGTCAAACAAATGGCACAGCCTATAGAAATAAAGTAAGCCCGCATCTAGACGGAATCTAGGGCAACGTCCAAGGGTCAGGGGTCAAGTTCGAAACTTCCCAAATCCACAAAAGAGAAAGAAAAATATCTTTCCTGGAGCGGGGAATTCATCAGATTTGTCTAATTTGTCTCGGAAAAACATGATGTCCATGAAGGGGGTTGCCAGGACCGCCTCGAATTTGGAGTTTCTGATCTCACGATGTCAAACCAACCCAGATGACCACGGGTTCTCAGTGCTTCGTTTGACCTAGGCTAGGATAGCAAAGAGTCCTACAAGTGACCGCTGCAAATTCAAAGACAGCAACCAAGAATCACGAAAGCACTCACACCTCGGCCTAGAGAACATACGGTGATTCAAGAAATACAAAATTAATCCCTTGGACTGAAGGAGAACGGACTGATAAGCACATCTAAGGGAGAAAGCTGAGAAAGACCATGACGAGTATACTGTGGAAAAGAAAAAAAGGTCCCAGAAAATGCAAGGCGAACAGATATCACACCTGAATAATCCACAATGAAAGATGTCAGTCTTTAGACAGGCTCTGCTGGAACGTTTGAAAGTCAGAGAAATTCACAAGCCAAAACACGGCAGCGAAGGTCAAACCTGGGCTCACTGGGAAGGGTGAGTTATGAGACTGCTCCAAGCGGGCTCTGAAGCCCTGTGTCCATGAAGCTTGCCGGGGCAGCAGACACACAATTATGACCAATCCTCTGACGTCACAGTGGCCCCGATAAACCACCTGGCCTCATCTACACAGTGCCAGAGCTGGGCTCAAGCAGCATATTCAAGCCCCATTGCACTCAACTGCAGGTTGCCAATGGAACATGAAAGGGGCCGGCCGGTGGTGCAGCGGTGAGGTCTGCAGCTTCTGGGTCGGTGGCCCGGGGTGGGCCGGGTGGAATCCTGGGGGTGAGCCTCCTCACCACTGCTTCAGTCATTCTGGGGCAGGCGTCCGAGAGGGTGTAGAGGCAGATGGGAAGGGACGTTAGATAGGGCCAGACTTCCACAGCAAATACAGGAGTGTTGCCAGCAGATGTGAGCACAGCGATGCACTTCTGCCAAAACAGAAACAATTACAAGTTGCAAAGAATAGAAAAACGGAAGCTAAACACAAACGAACAAAAAACACAGCTTGCCAGTACGAAGAAGAAGATGTCTATGAAGAGCCTGAGGAAAATAGGTGAAAGCTATGTCAACCGAAAACTAGCAAACGTTTGGGGAAAGAAATTCAAGACGACACAAGGAAAAAGAAGGATATTCCGGGACCTAGGAATGGAAGAATTAACACACTTGAAACGTCCATAGCGGAGAAAGGAATCTCTGGATTCCATGCAATCCCAGCCAAAGTTGCAGCCATATTTGCCAGAGAGATAGAAGAGAGAATCCTAAAGTTTCCAGCCAGCAACAAGAGACCCTGAATAGGCCAAGGAATCCTGAGGAAAACGAACAAAGCAGGACGTATCACACTTTCTGATTTCAACATAGAGGACGAAGCGCTAGGTACTGAAACGGCACAGTCCGGGCCCAAAAACAGGCACACAGACCCATGCAACAGAATCGAGAGCCCAGAGCCCAACTCAAACATACATGGACAGCCCATTTGCGACCAGGGAGCCAAGAGGAGACAGTGGACAAAGGAGAGTCTCTCCGATAAACGGTGCTGGGAAGCCTGCACAGCCACATGGAACACAACGAGAGTAGACCATGATGTTCCACCTGGCACACGCACCACCTGGAAGGGATTAAAGCCCTGAATGGCACACTTGAAACCGTGAAACTTGTAGGAGAAGACCTAGGCAGAGTGCTCTTTGCCATCTGTCTGAGCCGCCTATTGGGAAGAAGCCTGTCTGACTGGGCAAGGGCAGCAAAGGAGACAAGAAACAAACGGGACCACCTCACATGCAGACGCTTCTGTCCAGTCAAGGAAACCATCGACTCAATGCAAAGACAGCACAACAACTGGGAGTGGATGTTTGCAAAGCACACATCGGACAAGGGGTGAAAAGCCCAAAGATACAATCAACTCACACGTCTCCACAAGAAAAAGAACAAGCCAATGAAAACCTGGGCCAAAGAAGGACACAGAGATTTCTCCCAAGAAGATCTAAAGAGGGCCAACAGGTGCATGAAAACTTGTTCACCCTCATTAAGCCTGAGGCCAAGGCAAATCCAAGCCGCAAGGACATAGCAGCTCACCGTGGTCAGAATGGCTATAAGGAGGCAGACAGGAAACAACAAGCGTCAGAGAGGAGGTGGAGAGAAGGGAAGCCTCCTGCACTGCTGGTGGCAGTGGAAACCGGTGCAGCCACTAGGCCAAGCGGTGTGGAACTGCCTCCGAAATTTAAGAATCCATGTCCCATATGATCCAGCTATTCCTCTGGGGCGCGTTTAGCCAAAGAACTCGGAAACACTACCGCCTAAAGACATGTGCACCGCTGAGTTCAGCACAGCCTTACTCCCGCTCTCCAAGACTTGGAAGCCGCCCTGGTGCCCAGCAAGGGACGAATGGAGAAGGAACATGGGCTATAGCCACACAATGGCATATCACTCAGCGGGAACAAAGGATGCAATCCAGCCATTTGTGACCACCAGAATGGCTGGGAGGGTTTTAGGGGAAGTGAAACAAGCCCCAGGGACAAAGTCAAATACCGTAGGATCTCACTTACAAGGAGAAGAAAAAACAAGCACTGACCAACAGGCGGCACTGGACATTTGATCGGGGGTGCCCAGAGGCAAAGCGGGGCGGTGGGGGAGGGTGAAAGAGATGATGAGGCACAAGTGTGTGGTGAGGGCCTGTGATTCGGCTTACGCTGGTGAAGAGGATGGAACCTACACGGAAGTCTAAATCGATGAGGATGTAAATCTGAAAGACATAGGATGTTCGAATGCAGGGTTATGGCAATAAATCCACCTAAAATCAAAAATCCAAAAAGGGGTCCAGAATGACGGCATACAGCTTTGGGGGCTGAAAGAGATTAGAGAAGGTGAACTTCCAAGGATGGAAAATCACCTCAAAAGGCTTACTGATGCTACAGAAAGGTAGACCATTCCAAATACATGAAGAGGAATCCTACCAAGAGAACCTGATCCGTGCTAAGCCCAGGAACCAACGGAAAACGTTACCGTCCATGATGTTCCTACTAATCACCTTCACGAATAATCCAAACAGGCCCACATCTTCCCAAGTTCAGGCCACAGGTTGGTCCAAAAGTACAAGTCAGGGCCGGCCCTGTGGTGGAGCGGGCAAGTGCCCACGTTCCGCTTGGGTGGCCCGGGCCTCACTCTTTCACAGCACGGGTGCAGATCACATTAGCACTGTTAGGGAATAGAGATTTCATGGTACGGTGCGGACAGAGGTCCTAAAGAAGTAGCAATTGTGAGGGTCCCTTATCAATACGCACCAGAAAAAGCACCGTGAGAATATTCCAATCTAGGAAGGCATCTGGTACACTTCCCCAAAGGAAGAAGGAAGGAAAACATGGGACCTGCCAAGGCGGAATTGGCAGAGTGCTAGGAGATGACACGATCATTGCGCATCAGAGGATTGCCCGGGCAACTTCAACTTGGGAGGGAGTCCAGGACTTTCTCTGGGGAAGGTCCACCCACTTGGCCATCTACCCACGACATAAGAGATAACACCCAGGGTAATCTTACAGGAAAGAGACCAGTGTCTAGAGAGAAGGGAGCAGGCCTTTCCAAGTTCGAGGAGAAAGTTAGAAACCGACAAGACATCCAGAAAAAGGAAAACTATCCTACCTGGAAAGGGGGAGGAGTCAGACTGGTCTGAGATGGCTCTGAAACTCTGTGTGCTTGGAGGTTGTCAGGACAACTTAGCCTTCTGAGGTTCTTTATGACATCACGGTGAACATGTCCCCCAAGATGGCCGCATGGTTACAGTCTGAGGATTGGCCTAGGCTGGGCTATTAAAGGGAGACATACCCAGAAACAGCTTTGACAAACAGAAAGCGGGCACAGAAACTGGAAGAGATCAAACAGACTCTGATGCCAGGGATAAGAAAGGAATCCTTGGCAAGAAGCGAGAATAGAGGGACACGCTCTGAGAGGAGAACATTGTCATCTATTCAAGTCTATGGGGAGGCCATGCTGATTCAAGCTTGAAACTTGATTGGAAACACGAGGCCGCACTTGGGCCTTATCAGACCTACAGTGTCCTTCTGCCTTAAGCATAATCCAAAGTCAAGAAGGATCTCTTGAGGACATTGAAGAGAAGAGTCGATGCCTCCTTTCCTAGGCCCCTAGCGTTCTTGGAAGATCAGTCTCACTTTCCATAGCTCTGGCGTCACGGGGGCCCACTGGCCACATGCTAATGCGTCCCAAGAGATGTCTTGGAAGCCTTGAAGGAATGGAGCCCCGCCATGCTTGGGGTAGGTCTCTTTGTTGGGAAGGGCTCTACAAGTGTGCTGAAAATCACCCTTTTCCAGAGGGCTTGGTTCCTTTGTGAAGGCTGCCCTCCCAGGCTAGAGTGCTCACTTTGGCTCCAATGAAATTCTCTCCCCCGACCTCTTGCCGTAGAAGGATTATTGATTATGTGCTTTGACGCCATATGGAAGGAAGCTGGCTGAAAATTAGAACATTACAATTCTGTTTCCAGAAAAATAAACATGCCAGGGCTGAGGATGTAGGTCAAACAAATGGCACAGCCTATAGAAATAAAGTAAGCCCGCATCTAGACGGAATCTAGGGCAACGTCCAAGGGTCAGGGGTCAAGTTCGAAACTTCCCAAATCCACAAAAGAGAAAGAAAAATATCTTTCCTGGAGCGGGGAATTCATCAGATTTGTCTAATTTGTCTCGGAAAAACATGATGTCCATGAAGGGGGTTGCCAGGACCGCCTCGAATTTGGAGTTTCTGATCTCACGATGTCAAACCAACCCAGATGACCACGGGTTCTCAGTGCTTCGTTTGACCTAGGCTAGGATAGCAAAGAGTCCTACAAGTGACCGCTGCAAATTCAAAGACAGCAACCAAGAATCACGAAAGCACTCACACCTCGGCCTAGAGAACATACGGTGATTCAAGAAATACAAAATTAATCCCTTGGACTGAAGGAGAACGGACTGATAAGCACATCTAAGGGAGAAAGCTGAGAAAGACCATGACGAGTATACTGTGGAAAAGAAAAAAAGGTCCCAGAAAATGCAAGGCGAACAGATATCACACCTGAATAATCCACAATGAAAGATGTCAGTCTTTAGACAGGCTCTGCTGGAACGTTTGAAAGTCAGAGAAATTCACAAGCCAAAACACGGCAGCGAAGGTCAAACCTGGGCTCACTGGGAAGGGTGAGTTATGAGACTGCTCCAAGCGGGCTCTGAAGCCCTGTGTCCATGAAGCTTGCCGGGGCAGCAGACACACAATTATGACCAATCCTCTGACGTCACAGTGGCCCCGATAAACCACCTGGCCTCATCTACACAGTGCCAGAGCTGGGCTCAAGCAGCATATTCAAGCCCCATTGCACTCAACTGCAGGTTGCCAATGGAACATGAAAGGGGCCGGCCGGTGGTGCAGCGGTGAGGTCCGCAGCTTCTGGGTCGGTGGCCCGGGGTGGGCCGGGTGGAATCCTGGGGGTGAGCCTCCTCACCACTGCTTCAGTCATTCTGGGGCAGGCGTCCGAGAGGGTGTAGAGGCAGATGGGAAGGGACGTTAGATAGGGCCAGACTTCCACAGCAAATACAGGAGTGTTGCCAGCAGATGTGAGCACAGCGATGCACTTCTGCCAAAACAGAAACAATTACAAGTTGCAAAGAATAGAAAAACGGAAGCTAAACACAAACGAACAAAAAACACAGCTTGCCAGTACGAAGAAGAAGATGTCTATGAAGAGCCTGAGGAAAATAGCTGAAAGCTATGTCAACCGAAAACTAGCAAACGTTTGGGGAAAGAAATTCAAGACGACACAAGGAAAAAGAAGGATATTCCGGGACCTAGGAATGGAAGAATTAACACACTTGAAACGTCCATAGCGGAGAAAGGAATCTCTGGATTCCATGCAATCCCAGCCAAAGTGGCAGCCATATTTGCCAGAGAGATAGAAGAGAGAATCCTAAAGTTTCCAGCCAGCAACAAGAGACCCTGAATAGGCCAAGGAATCCTCAGGAAAACGAACAAAGCAGGACGTATCACACTTTCTGATTTCAACATAGAGGACGAAGCGCTAGGTACTGAAACGGCACAGTCCGGGCCCAAAAACAGGCACACAGACCCATGCAACAGAATCGAGAGCCCAGAGCCCAACTCAAACATACATGGACAGCCCATTTGCGACCAGGGAGCCAAGAGGAGACAGTGGACAAAGGAGAGTCTCTCCGATAAACGGTGCTGGGAAGCCTGCACAGCCACATGGAACACAACGAGAGTAGACCATGATGTTCCACCTGGCACACGCACCACCTGGATGGGATTAAAGCCCTGAATGGCACACTTGAAACCGTGAAACTTGTAGGAGAAGACCTAGGCAGAGTGCTCTTTGCCATCTGTCTGAGCCGCCTATTGGGAAGAAGCCTGTCTGACTGGGCAAGGGCAGCAAAGGAGACAAGAAACAAACGGGACCACCTCACATGCAGACGCTTCTGTCCAGTCAAGGAAACCATCGACTCAATGCAAAGACAGCACAACAACTGGGAGTGGATGTTTGCAAAGCACACATCGGACAAGGGGTGAAAAGCCCAAAGATACAATCAACTCACACGTCTCCACAAGAAAAAGAACAAGCCAATGAAAACCTGGGCCAAAGAAGGACACAGAGATTTCTCCCAAGAAGATCTAAAGAGGGCCAACAGGTGCATGAAAACTTGTTCACCCTCATTAAGCCTGAGGCCAAGGCAAATCCAAGCCGCAAGGACATAGCAGCTCACCGTGGTCAGAATGGCTATAAGGAGGCAGACAGGAAACAACAAGCGTCAGAGAGGAGGTGGAGAGAAGGGAAGCCTCCTGCACTGCTGGTGGCAGTGGAAACCGGTGCAGCCACTAGGCCAAGCGGTGTGGAACTGCCTCCGAAATTTAAGAATCCATGTCCCATATGATCCAGCTATTCCTCTGGGGCGCGTTTAGCCAAAGAACTCGGAAACACTACCGCCTAAAGACATGTGCACCGCTGAGTTCAGCACAGCCTTACTCCCGCTCTCCAAGACTTGGAAGCCGCCCTGGCGCCCAGCAAGGGACGAATGGAGAAGGAACATGGGCTATAGCCACACAATGGCATACCACTCAGCGGGAACAAAGGATGCAATCCAGCCATTTGTGACCACCAGAATGGCTGGGAGGGTTTTAGGGGAAGTGAAACAAGCCCCAGGGACAAAGTCAAATACCGTAGGATCTCACTTACAAGGAGAAGAAAAAACAAGCACTGACCAACAGGCGGCACTGGACATTTGATCGGGGGTGCCCAGAGGCAAAGCGGGGCGGTGGGGGAGGGTGAAAGAGATGATGAGGCACAAGTGTGTGGTGAGGGCCTGTGATTCGGCTTACGCTGGTGAAGAGGATGGAACCTACACGGAAGTCTAAATCGATGAGGATGTAAATCTGAAAGACATAGGATGTTCGAATGCAGGGTTATGGCAATAAATCCACCTAAAATCAAAAATCCAAAAAGGGGTCCAGAATGACGGCATACAGCTTTGGGGGCTGAAAGAGATTAGAGAAGGTGAACTTCCAAGGATGGAAAATCACCTCAAAAGGCTTACTGATGCTACAGAAAGGTAGACCATTCCAAATACATGAAGAGGAATCCTACCAAGAGAACCTGATCCGTGCTAAGCCCAGGAACCAACGGAAAACGTTACCGTCCATGATGTTCCTACTAATCACCTTCACGAATAATCCAAACAGGCCCACATCTTCCCAAGTTCAGGCCACAGGTTGGTCCAAAAGTACAAGTCAGGGCCGGCCCTGTGGTGGAGCGGGCAAGTGCCCACGTTCCGCTTGGGTGGCCCGGGCCTCACTCTTTCACAGCACGGGTGCAGATCACATTAGCACTGTTAGGGAATAGAGATTTCATGGTACGGTGCGGACAGAGGTCCTAAAGAAGTAGCAATTGTGAGGGTCCCTTATCAAGACGCACCAGAAAAAGCACCGTGAGAATATTCCAATCTAGGAAGGCATCTGGTACACTTCCCCAAAGGAAGAAGGAAGGAAAACATGGGACCTGCCAAGGCGGAATTGGCAGAGTGCTAGGAGATGACACGATCATTGCGCATCAGAGGATTGCCCGGGCAACTTCAACTTGGGAGGGAGTCCAGGACTTTCTCTGGGGAAGGTCCACCCACTTGGCCATCTACCCACGACATAAGAGATAACACCCAGGGTAATCTTACAGGAAAGAGACCAGTGTCTAGAGAGAAGGGAGCAGGCCTTTCCAAGTTCGAGGAGAAAGTTAGAAACCGACAAGACATCCAGAAAAAGGAAAACTATCCTACCTGGAAAGGGGGAGGAGTCAGACTGGTCTGAGATGGCTCTGAAACTCTGTGTGCTTGGAGGTTGTCAGGACAACTTAGCCTTCTGAGGTTCTTTATGACATCACGGTGAACATGTCCCCCAAGATGGCCGCATGGTTACAGTCTGAGGATTGGCCTAGGCTGGGCTATTAAAGGGAGACATACCCAGAAACAGCTTTGACAAACAGAAAGCGGGCACAGAAACTGGAAGAGATCAAACAGACTCTGATGCCAGGGATAAGAAA
This sequence comes from Equus asinus, assembly GCF_041296235.1. Classification (NCBI taxonomy): domain Eukaryota; kingdom Metazoa; phylum Chordata; class Mammalia; order Perissodactyla; family Equidae; genus Equus; species Equus asinus. The sequence goes on along the minus strand of NC_091820.1, from coordinate 85,058,447 downwards.
GGAATCCTTGGCAAGAAGCGAGAATAGAGGGACACGCTCTGAGAGGAGAACATTGTCATCTATTCAAGTCTATGGGGAGGCCATGCTGATTCAAGCTTGAAACTTGATTGGAAACACGAGGCCGCACTTGGGCCTTATCAGACCTACAGTGTCCTTCTGCCTTAAGCATAATCCAAAGTCAAGAAGGATCTCTTGAGGACATTGAAGAGAAGAGTCGATGCCTCCTTTCCTAGGCCCCTAGCGTTCTTGGAAGATCAGTCTCACTTTCCATAGCTCTGGCGTCACGGGGGCCCACTGGCCACATGCTAATGCGTCCCAAGAGATGTCTTGGAAGCCTTGAAGGAATGGAGCCCCGCCATGCTTGGGGTAGGTCTCTTTGTTGGGAAGGGCTCTACAAGTGTGCTGAAAATCACCCTTTTCCAGAGGGCTTGGTTCCTTTGTGAAGGCTGCCCTCCCAGGCTAGAGTGCTCACTTTGGCTCCAATGAAATTCTCTCCCCCGACCTCTTGCCATAGAAGGATTATTGATTATGTGCTTTGACGCCATATGGAAGGAAGCTGGCTGAAAATTAGAACATTACAATTCTGTTTCCAGAAAAATAAACATGCCAGGGCTGAGGATGTAGGTCAAACAAATGGCACAGCCTATAGAAATAAAGTAAGCCCGCATCTAGACGGAATCTAGGGCAACGTCCAAGGGTCAGGGGTCAAGTTCGAAACTTCCCAAATCCACAAAAGAGAAAGAAAAATATCTTTCCTGGAGCGGGGAATTCATCAGATTTGTCTAATTTGTCTCGGAAAAACATGATGTCCATGAAGGGGGTTGCCAGGACCGCCTCGAATTTGGAGTTTCTGATCTCACGATGTCAAACCAACCCAGATGACCACGGGTTCTCAGTGCTTCGTTTGACCTAGGCTAGGATAGCAAAGAGTCCTACAAGTGACCGCTGCAAATTCAAAGACAGCAACCAAGAATCACGAAAGCACTCACACCTCGGCCTAGAGAACATACGGTGATTCAAGAAATACAAAATTAATCCCTTGGACTGAAGGAGAACGGACTGATAAGCACATCTAAGGGAGAAAGCTGAGAAAGACCATGACGAGTATACTGTGGAAAAGAAAAAAAGGTCCCAGAAAATGCAAGGCGAACAGATATCACACCTGAATAATCCACAATGAAAGATGTCAGTCTTTAGACAGGCTCTGCTGGAACGTTTGAAAGTCAGAGAAATTCACAAGCCAAAACACGGCAGCGAAGGTCAAACCTGGGCTCACTGGGAAGGGTGAGTTATGAGACTGCTCCAAGCGGGCTCTGAAGCCCTGTGTCCATGAAGCTTGCCGGGGCAGCAGACACACAATTATGACCAATCCTCTGACGTCACAGTGGCCCCGATAAACCACCTGGCCTCATCTACACAGTGCCAGAGCTGGGCTCAAGCAGCATATTCAAGCCCCATTGCACTCAACTGCAGGTTGCCAATGGAACATGAAAGGGGCCGGCCGGTGGTGCAGCGGTGAGGTCCGCAGCTTCTGGGTCGGTGGCCCGGGGTGGGCCGGGTGGAATCCTGGGGGTGAGCCTCCTCACCACTGCTTCAGTCATTCTGGGGCAGGCGTCCGAGAGGGTGTAGAGGCAGATGGGAAGGGACGTTAGATAGGGCCAGACTTCCACAGCAAATACAGGAGTGTTGCCAGCAGATGTGAGCACAGCGATGCACTTCTGCCAAAACAGAAACAATTACAAGTTGCAAAGAATAGAAAAACGGAAGCTAAACACAAACGAACAAAAAACACAGCTTGCCAGTACGAAGAAGAAGATGTCTATGAAGAGCCTGAGGAAAATAGGTGAAAGCTATGTCAACCGAAAACTAGCAAACGTTTGGGGAAAGAAATTCAAGACGACACAAGGAAAAAGAAGGATATTCCGGGACCTAGGAATGGAAGAATTAACACACTTGAAACGTCCATAGCGGAGAAAGGAATCTCTGGATTCCATGCAATCCCAGCCAAAGTTGCAGCCATATTTGCCAGAGAGATAGAAGAGAGAATCCTAAAGTTTCCAGCCAGCAACAAGAGACCCTGAATAGGCCAAGGAATCCTCAGGAAAACGAACAAAGCAGGACGTATCACACTTTCTGATTTCAACATAGAGGACGAAGCGCTAGGTACTGAAACGGCACAGTCCGGGCCCAAAAACAGGCACACAGACCCATGCAACAGAATCGAGAGCCCAGAGCCCAACTCAAACATACATGGACAGCCCATTTGCGACCAGGGAGCCAAGAGGAGACAGTGGACAAAGGAGAGTCTCTCCGATAAACGGTGCTGGGAAGCCTGCACAGCCACATGGAACACAACGAGAGTAGACCATGATGTTCCACCTGGCACACGCACCACCTGGAAGGGATTAAAGCCCTGAATGGCACACTTGAAACCGTGAAACTTGTAGGAGAAGACCTAGGCAGAGTGCTCTTTGCCATCTGTCTGAGCCGCCTATTGGGAAGAAGCCTGTCTGACTGGGCAAGGGCAGCAAAGGAGACAAGAAACAAACGGGACCACCTCACATGCAGACGCTTCTGTCCAGTCAAGGAAACCATCGACTCAATGCAAAGACAGCACAACAACTGGGAGTGGATGTTTGCAAAGCACACATCGGACAAGGGGTGAAAAGCCCAAAGATACAATCAACTCACACGTCTCCACAAGAAAAAGAACAAGCCAATGAAAACCTGGGCCAAAGAAGGACACAGAGATTTCTCCCAAGAAGATCTAAAGAGGGCCAACAGGTGCATGAAAACTTGTTCACCCTCATTAAGCCTGAGGCCAAGGCAAATCCAAACCGCAAGGACATAGCAGCTCACCGTGGTCAGAATGGCTATAAGGAGGCAGACAGGAAACAACAAGCGTCAGAGAGGAGGTGGAGAGAAGGGAAGCCTCCTGCACTGCTGGTGGCAGTGGAAACCGGTGCAGCCACTAGGCCAAGCGGTGTGGAACTGCCTCCGAAATTTAAGAATCCATGTCCCATATGATCCAGCTATTCCTCTGGGGCGCGTTTAGCCAAAGAACTCGGAAACACTACCGCCTAAAGACATGTGCACCGCTGAGTTCACCACAGCCTTACTCCCGCTCTCCAAGACTTGGAAGCCGCCCTGGCGCCCAGCAAGGGACGAATGGAGAAGGAACATGGGCTATAGCCACACAATGGCATACCACTCAGCGGGAACAAAGGATGCAATCCAGCCATTTGTGACCACCAGAATGGCTGGGAGGGTTTTAGGGGAACTGAAACAAGCCCCAGGGACAAAGTCAAATACCGTAGGATCTCACTTACAAGGAGAAGAAAAAACAAGCACTGACCAACAGGCGGCACTGGACATTTGATCGGGGGTGCCCAGAGGCAAAGCGGGGCGGTGGGGGAGGGTGGAAGAGATGATGAGGCACAAGTGTGTGGTGAGGGCCTGTGATTCGGCTTACGCTGGTGAAGAGGATGGAACCTACACGGAAGTCTAAATCGATGAGGATGTAAATCTGAAAGACATAGGATGTTCGAATGCAGGGTTATGGCAATAAATCCACCTAAAAGCAGAAATCCAAAAAGGGGTCCAGAATGACGGCATACAGCTTTGGGGGCTGAAAGAGATTAGAGAAGGTGAACTTCCAAGGATGGAAAATCACCTCAAAAGGCTTACTGATGCTACAGAAAGGTAGACCATTCCAAATACATGAAGAGGAATCCTACCAAGAGAACCTGATCCGTGCTAAGCCCAGGAACCAACGGAAAACGTTACCGTCCATGATGTTCCTACTAATCACCTTCACGAATAATCCAAACAGGCCCACATCTTCCCAAGTTCAGGCCACAGGTTGGTCCAAAAGTACAAGTCAGGGCCGGCCCTGTGGTGGAGCGGGCAAGTGCCCACGTTCCGCTTGGGTGGCCCGGGCCTCACTCTTTCACAGCACGGGTGCAGATCACATTAGCACTGTTAGGGAATAGAGATTTCATGGTACGGTGCGGACAGAGGTCCTAAAGAAGTAGCAATTGTGAGGGTCCCTTATCAAGACGCACCAGAAAAAGCACCGTGAGAATATTCCAATCTAGGAAGGCATCTGGTACACTTCCCCAAAGGAAGAAGGAAGGAAAACATGGGACCTGCCAAGGCGGAATTGGCAGAGTGCTAGGAGATGACACGATCATTGCGCATCAGAGGATTGCCCGGGCAACTTCAACTTGGGAGGGAGTCCAGGACTTTCTCTGGGGAAGGTCCACCCACTTGGCCATCTACCCACGACATAAGAGATAACACCCAGGGTAATCTTACAGGAAAGAGACCAGTGTCTAGAGAGAAGGGAGCAGGCCTTTCCAAGTTCGAGGAGAAAGTTAGAAACCGACAAGACATCCAGAAAAAGGAAAACTATCCTACCTGGAAAGGGGGAGGAGTCAGACTGGTCTGAGATGGCTCTGAAACTCTGTGTGCTTGGAGGTTGTCAGGACAACTTAGCCTTCTGAGGTTCTTTATGACATCACGGTGAACATGTCCCCCAAGATGGCCGCATGGTTACAGTCTGAGGATTGGCCTAGGCTGGGCTATTAAAGGGAGACATACCCAGAAACAGCTTTGACAAACAGAAAGCGGGCACAGAAACTGGAAGAGATCAAACAGACTCTGATGCCAGGGATAAGAAAGGAATCCTTGGCAAGAAGCGAGAATAGAGGGACACGCTCTGAGAGGAGAACATTGTCATCTATTCAAGTCTATGGGGAGGCCATGCTGATTCAAGCTTGAAACTTGATTGGAAACACGAGGCCGCACTTGGGCCTTATCAGACCTACAGTGTCCTTCTGCCTTAAGCATAATCCAAAGTCAAGAAGGATCTCTTGAGGACATTGAAGAGAAGAGTCGATGCCTCCTTTCCTAGGCCCCTAGCGTTCTTGGAAGATCAGTCTCACTTTCCATAGCTCTGGCGTCACGGGGGCCCACTGGCCACATGCTAATGCGTCCCAAGAGATGTCTTGGAAGCCTTGAAGGAATGGAGCCCCGCCATGCTTGGGGTAGGTCTCTTTGTTGGGAAGGGCTCTACAAGTGTGCTGAAAATCACCCTTTTCCAGAGGGCTTGGTTCCTTTGTGAAGGCTGCCCTCCCAGGCTAGAGTGCTCACTTTGGCTCCAATGAAATTCTCTCCCCCGACCTCTTGCCATAGAAGGATTATTGATTATGTGCTTTGACGCCATATGGAAGGAAGCTGGCTGAAAATTAGAACATTACAATTCTGTTTCCAGAAAAATAAACATGCCAGGGCTGAGGATGTAGGTCAAACAAATGGCACAGCCTATAGAAATAAAGTAAGCCCGCATCTAGACGGAATCTAGGGCAACGTCCAAGGGTCAGGGGTCAAGTTCGAAACTTCCCAAATCCACAAAAGAGAAAGAAAAATATCTTTCCTGGAGCGGGGAATTCATCAGATTTGTCTAATTTGTCTCGGAAAAACATGATGTCCATGAAGGGGGTTGCCAGGACCGCCTCGAATTTGGAGTTTCTGATCTCACGATGTCAAACCAACCCAGATGACCACGGGTTCTCAGTGCTTCGTTTGACCTAGGCTAGGATAGCAAAGAGTCCTACAAGTGACCGCTGCAAATTCAAAGACAGCAACCAAGAATCACGAAAGCACTCACACCTCGGCCTAGAGAACATACGGTGATTCAAGAAATACAAAATTAATCCCTTGGACTGAAGGAGAACGGACTGATAAGCACATCTAAGGGAGAAAGCTGAGAAAGACCATGACGAGTATACTGTGGAAAAGAAAAAAAGGTCCCAGAAAATGCAAGGCGAACAGATATCACACCTGAATAATCCACAATGAAAGATGTCAGTCTTTAGACAGGCTCTGCTGGAACGTTTGAAAGTCAGAGAAATTCACAAGCCAAAACACGGCAGCGAAGGTCAAACCTGGGCTCACTGGGAAGGGTGAGTTATGAGACTGCTCCAAGCGGGCTCTGAAGCCCTGTGTCCATGAAGCTTGCCGGGGCAGCAGACACACAATTATGACCAATCCTCTGACGTCACAGTGGCCCCGATAAACCACCTGGCCTCATCTACACAGTGCCAGAGCTGGGCTCAAGCAGCATATTCAAGCCCCATTGCACTCAACTGCAGGTTGCCAATGGAACATGAAAGGGGCCGGCCGGTGGTGCAGCGGTGAGGTCCGCAGCTTCTGGGTCGGTGGCCCGGGGTGGGCCGGGTGGAATCCTGGGGGTGAGCCTCCTCACCACTGCTTCAGTCATTCTGGGGCAGGCGTCCGAGAGGGTGTAGAGGCAGATGGGAAGGGACGTTAGATAGGGCCAGACTTCCACAGCAAATACAGGAGTGTTGCCAGCAGATGTGAGCACAGCGATGCACTTCTGCCAAAACAGAAACAATTACAAGTTGCAAAGAATAGAAAAACGGAAGCTAAACACAAACGAACAAAAAACACAGCTTGCCAGTACGAAGAAGAAGATGTCTATGAAGAGCCTGAGGAAAATAGGTGAAAGCTATGTCAACCGAAAACTAGCAAACGTTTGGGGAAAGAAATTCAAGACGACACAAGGAAAAAGAAGGATATTCCGGGACCTAGGAATGGAAGAATTAACACACTTGAAACGTCCATAGCGGAGAAAGGAATCTCTGGATTCCATGCAATCCCAGCCAAAGTTGCAGCCATATTTGCCAGAGAGATAGAAGAGAGAATCCTAAAGTTTCCAGCCAGCAACAAGAGACCCTGAATAGGCCAAGGAATCCTCAGGAAAACGAACAAAGCAGGACGTATCACACTTTCTGATTTCAACATAGAGGACGAAGCGCTAGGTACTGAAACGGCACAGTCCGGGCCCAAAAACAGGCACACAGACCCATGCAACAGAATCGAGAGCCCAGAGCCCAACTCAAACATACATGGACAGCCCATTTGCGACCAGGGAGCCAAGAGGAGACAGTGGACAAAGGAGAGTCTCTCCGATAAACGGTGCTGGGAAGCCTGCACAGCCACATGGAACACAACGAGAGTAGACCATGATGTTCCACCTGGCACACGCACCACCTGGAAGGGATTAAAGCCCTGAATGGCACACTTGAAACCGTGAAACTTGTAGGAGAAGACCTAGGCAGAGTGCTCTTTGCCATCTGTCTGAGCCGCCTATTGGGAAGAAGCCTGTCTGACTGGGCAAGGGCAGCAAAGGAGACAAGAAACAAACGGGACCACCTCACATGCAGACGCTTCTGTCCAGTCAAGGAAACCATCGACTCAATGCAAAGACAGCACAACAACTGGGAGTGGATGTTTGCAAAGCACACATCGGACAAGGGGTGAAAAGCCCAAAGATACAATCAACTCACACGTCTCCACAAGAAAAAGAACAAGCCAATGAAAACCTGGGCCAAAGAAGGACACAGAGATTTCTCCCAAGAAGATCTAAAGAGGGCCAACAGGTGCATGAAAACTTGTTCACCCTCATTAAGCCTGAGGCCAAGGCAAATCCAAACCGCAAGGACATAGCAGCTCACCGTGGTCAGAATGGCTATAAGGAGGCAGACAGGAAACAACAAGCGTCAGAGAGGAGGTGGAGAGAAGGGAAGCCTCCTGCACTGCTGGTGGCAGTGGAAACCGGTGCAGCCACTAGGCCAAGCGGTGTGGAACTGCCTCCGAAATTTAAGAATCCATGTCCCATATGATCCAGCTATTCCTCTGGGGCGCGTTTAGCCAAAGAACTCGGAAACACTACCGCCTAAAGACATGTGCACCGCTGAGTTCACCACAGCCTTACTCCCGCTCTCCAAGACTTGGAAGCCGCCCTGGCGCCCAGCAAGGGACGAATGGAGAAGGAACATGGGCTATAGCCACACAATGGCATACCACTCAGCGGGAACAAAGGATGCAATCCAGCCATTTGTGACCACCAGAATGGCTGGGAGGGTTTTAGGGGAACTGAAACAAGCCCCAGGGACAAAGTCAAATACCGTAGGATCTCACTTACAAGGAGAAGAAAAAACAAGCACTGACCAACAGGCGGCACTGGACATTTGATCGGGGGTGCCCAGAGGCAAAGCGGGGCGGTGGGGGAGGGTGGAAGAGATGATGAGGCACAAGTGTGTGGTGAGGGCCTGTGATTCGGCTTACGCTGGTGAAGAGGATGGAACCTACACGGAAGTCTAAATCGATGAGGATGTAAATCTGAAAGACATAGGATGTTCGAATGCAGGGTTATGGCAATAAATCCACCTAAAAGCAGAAATCCAAAAAGGGGTCCAGAATGACGGCATACAGCTTTGGGGGCTGAAAGAGATTAGAGAAGGTGAACTTCCAAGGATGGAAAATCACCTCAAAAGGCTTACTGATGCTACAGAAAGGTAGACCATTCCAAATACATGAAGAGGAATCCTACCAAGAGAACCTGATCCGTGCTAAGCCCAGGAACCAACGGAAAACGTTACCGTCCATGATGTTCCTACTAATCACCTTCACGAATAATCCAAACAGGCCCACATCTTCCCAAGTTCAGGCCACAGGTTGGTCCAAAAGTACAAGTCAGGGCCGGCCCTGTGGTGGAGCGGGCAAGTGCCCACGTTCCGCTTGGGTGGCCCGGGCCTCACTCTTTCACAGCACGGGTGCAGATCACATTAGCACTGTTAGGGAATAGAGATTTCATGGTACGGTGCGGACAGAGGTCCTAAAGAAGTAGCAATTGTGAGGGTCCCTTATCAAGACGCACCAGAAAAAGCACCGTGAGAATATTCCAATCTAGGAAGGCATCTGGTACACTTCCCCAAAGGAAGAAGGAAGGAAAACATGGGACCTGCCAAGGCGGAATTGGCAGAGTGCTAGGAGATGACACGATCATTGCGCATCAGAGGATTGCCCGGGCAACTTCAACTTGGGAGGGAGTCCAGGACTTTCTCTGGGGAAGGTCCACCCACTTGGCCATCTACCCACGACATAAGAGATAACACCCAGGGTAATCTTACAGGAAAGAGACCAGTGTCTAGAGAGAAGGGAGCAGGCCTTTCCAAGTTCGAGGAGAAAGTTAGAAACCGACAAGACATCCAGAAAAAGGAAAACTATCCTACCTGGAAAGGGGGAGGAGTCAGACTGGTGTGAGATGGCTCTGAAACTCTGTGTGCTTGGAGGTTGTCAGGACAACTTAGCCTTCTGAGGTTCTTTATGACATCACGGTGAACATGTCCCCCAAGATGGCCGCATGGTTACAGTCTGAGGATTGGCCTAGGCTGGGCTATTAAAGGGAGACATACCCAGAAACAGCTTTGACAAACAGAAAGCGGGCACAGAAACTGGAAGAGATCAAACAGACTCTGATGCCAGGGATAAGAAAGGAATCCTTGGCAAGAAGCGAGAATAGAGGGACACGCTCTGAGAGGAGAACATTGTCATCTATTCAAGTCTATGGGGAGGCCATGCTGATTCAAGCTTGAAACTTGATTGGAAACACGAGGCCGCACTTGGGCCTTATCAGACCTACAGTGTCCTTCTGCCTTAAGCATAATCCAAAGTCAAGAAGGATCTCTTGAGGACATTGAAGAGAAGAGTCGATGCCTCCTTTCCTAGGCCCCTAGCGTTCTTGGAAGATCAGTCTCACTTTCCATAGCTCTGGCGTCACGGGGGCCCACTGGCCACATGCTAATGCGTCCCAAGAGATGTCTTGGAAGCCTTGAAGGAATGGAGCCCCGCCATGCTTGGGGTAGGTCTCTTTGTTGGGAAGGGCTCTACAAGTGTGCTGAAAATCACCCTTTTCCAGAGGGCTTGGTTCCTTTGTGAAGGCTGCCCTCCCAGGCTAGAGTGCTCACTTTGGCTCCAATGAAATTCTCTCCCCCGACCTCTTGCCATAGAAGGATTATTGATTATGTGCTTTGACGCCATATGGAAGGAAGCTGGCTGAAAATTAGAACATTACAATTCTGTTTCCAGAAAAATAAACATGCCAGGGCTGAGGATGTAGGTCAAACAAATGGCACAGCCTATAGAAATAAAGTAAGCCCGCATCTAGACGGAATCTAGGGCAACGTCCAAGGGTCAGGGGTCAAGTTCGAAACTTCCCAAATCCACAAAAGAGAAAGAAAAATATCTTTCCTGGAGCGGGGAATTCATCAGATTTGTCTAATTTGTCTCGGAAAAACATGATGTCCATGAAGGGGGTTGCCAGGACCGCCTCGAATTTGGAGTTTCTGATCTCACGATGTCAAACCAACCCAGATGACCACGGGTTCTCAGTGCTTCGTTTGACCTAGGCTAGGATAGCAAAGAGTCCTACAAGTGACCGCTGCAAATTCAAAGACAGCAACCAAGAATCACGAAAGCACTCACACCTCGGCCTAGAGAACATACGGTGATTCAAGAAATACAAAATTAATCCCTTGGACTGAAGGAGAACGGACTGATAAGCACATCTAAGGGAGAAAGCTGAGAAAGACCATGACGAGTATACTGTGGAAAAGAAAAAAAGGTCCCAGAAAATGCAAGGCGAACAGATATCACACCTGAATAATCCACAATGAAAGATGTCAGTCTTTAGACAGGCTCTGCTGGAACGTTTGAAAGTCAGAGAAATTCACAAGCCAAAACACGGCAGCGAAGGTCAAACCTGGGCTCACTGGGAAGGGTGAGTTATGAGACTGCTCCAAGCGGGCTCTGAAGCCCTGTGTCCATGAAGCTTGCCGGGGCAGCAGACACACAATTATGACCAATCCTCTGACGTCACAGTGGCCCCGATAAACCACCTGGCCTCATCTACACAGTGCCAGAGCTGGGCTCAAGCAGCATATTCAAGCCCCATTGCACTCAACTGCAGGTTGCCAATGGAACATGAAAGGGGCCGGCCGGTGGTGCAGCGGTGAGGTCCGCAGCTTCTGGGTCGGTGGCCCGGGGTGGGCCGGGTGGAATCCTGGGGGTGAGCCTCCTCACCACTGCTTCAGTCATTCTGGGGCAGGCGTCCGAGAGGGTGTAGAGGCAGATGGGAAGGGACGTTAGATAGGGCCAGACTTCCACAGCAAATACAGGAGTGTTGCCAGCAGATGTGAGCACAGCGATGCACTTCTGCCAAAACAGAAACAATTACAAGTTGCAAAGAATAGAAAAACGGAAGCTAAACACAAACGAACAAAAAACACAGCTTGCCAGTACGAAGAAGAAGATGTCTATGAAGAGCCTGAGGAAAATAGGTGAAAGCTATGTCAACCGAAAACTAGCAAACGTTTGGGGAAAGAAATTCAAGACGACACAAGGAAAAAGAAGGATATTCCGGGACCTAGGAATGGAAGAATTAACACACTTGAAACGTCCATAGCGGAGAAAGGAATCTCTGGATTCCATGCAATCCCAGCCAAAGTTGCAGCCATATTTGCCAGAGAGATAGAAGAGAGAATCCTAAAGTTTCCAGCCAGCAACAAGAGACCCTGAATAGGCCAAGGAATCCTGAGGAAAACGAACAAAGCAGGACGTATCACACTTTCTGATTTCAACATAGAGGACGAAGCGCTAGGTACTGAAACGGCACAGTCCGGGCCCAAAAACAGGCACACAGACCCATGCAACAGAATCGAGAGCCCAGAGCCCAACTCAAACATACATGGACAGCCCATTTGCGACCAGGGAGCCAAGAGGAGACAGTGGACAAAGGAGAGTCTCTCCGATAAACGGTGCTGGGAAGCCTGCACAGCCACATGGAACACAACGAGAGTAGACCATGATGTTCCACCTGGCACACGCACCACCTGGAAGGGATTAAAGCCCTGAATGGCACACTTGAAACCGTGAAACTTGTAGGAGAAGACCTAGGCAGAGTGCTCTTTGCCATCTGTCTGAGCCGCCTATTGGGAAGAAGCCTGTCTGACTGGGCAAGGGCAGCAAAGGAGACAAGAAACAAACGGGACCACCTCACATGCAGACGCTTCTGTCCAGTCAAGGAAACCATCGACTCAATGCAAAGACAGCACAACAACTGGGAGTGGATGTTTGCAAAGCACACATCGGACAAGGGGTGAAAAGCCCAAAGATACAATCAACTCACACGTCTCCACAAGAAAAAGAACAAGCCAATGAAAACCTGGGCCAAAGAAGGACACAGAGATTTCTCCCAAGAAGATCTAAAGAGGGCCAACAGGTGCATGAAAACTTGTTCACCCTCATTAAGCCTGAGGCCAAGGCAAATCCAAACCGCAAGGACATAGCAGCTCACCGTGGTCAGAATGGCTATAAGGAGGCAGACAGGAAACAACAAGCGTCAGAGAGGAGGTGGAGAGAAGGGAAGCCTCCTGCACTGCTGGTGGCAGTGGAAACCGGTGCAGCCACTAGGCCAAGCGGTGTGGAACTGCCTCCGAAATTTAAGAATCCATGTCCCATATGATCCAGCTATTCCTCTGGGGCGCGTTTAGCCAAAGAACTCGGAAACACTACCGCCTAAAGACATGTGCACCGCTGAGTTCACCACAGCCTTACTCCCGCTCTCCAAGACTTGGAAGCCGCCCTGGTGCCCAGCAAGGGACGAATGGAGAAGGAACATGGGCTATAGCCACACAATGGCATACCACTCAGCGGGAACAAAGGATGCAATCCAGCCATTTGTGACCACCAGAATGGCTGGGAGGGTTTTAGGGGAAGTGAAACAAGCCCCAGGGACAAAGTCAAATACCGTAGGATCTCACTTACAAGGAGAAGAAAAAACAAGCACTGACCAACAGGCGGCACTGGACATTTGATCGGGGGTGCCCAGAGGCAAAGCGGGGCGGTGGGGGAGGGTGGAAGAGATGATGAGGCACAAGTGTGTGGTGAGGGCCTGTGATTCGGCTTACGCTGGTGAAGAGGATGGAACCTACACGGAAGTCTAAATCGATGAGGATGTAAATCTGAAAGACATAGGATGTTCGAATGCAGGGTTATGGCAATAAATCCACCTAAAAGCAGAAATCCAAAAAGGGGTCCAGAATGACGGCATACAGCTTTGGGGGCTGAAAGAGATTAGAGAAGGTGAACTTCCAAGGATGGAAAATCACCTCAAAAGGCTTACTGATGCTACAGAAAGGTAGACCATTCCAAATACATGAAGAGGAATCCTACCAAGAGAACCTGATCCGTGCTAAGCCCAGGAACCAACGGAAAACGTTACCGTCCATGATGTTCCTACTAATCACCTTCACGAATAATCCAAACAGGCCCACATCTTCCCAAGTTCAGGCCACAGGTTGGTCCAAAAGTACAAGTCAGGGCCGGCCCTGTGGTGGAGCGGGCAAGTGCCCACGTTCCGCTTGGGTGGCCCGGGCCTCACTCTTTCACAGCACGGGTGCAGATCACATTAGCACTGTTAGGGAATAGAGATTTCATGGTACGGTGCGGACAGAGGTCCTAAAGAAGTAGCAATTGTGAGGGTCCCTTATCAAGACGCACCAGAAAAAGCACCGTGAGAATATTCCAATCTAGGAAGGCATCTGGTACACTTCCCCAAAGGAAGAAGGAAGGAAAACATGGGACCTGCCAAGGCGGAATTGGCAGAGTGCTAGGAGATGACACGGTCATTGCGCATCAGAGGATTGCCCGGGCAACTTCAACTTGGGAGGGAGTCCAGGACTTTCTCTGGGGAAGGTCCACCCACTTGGCCATCTACCCACGACATAAGAGATAACACCCAGGGTAATCTTACAGGAAAGAGACCAGTGTCTAGAGAGAAGGGAGCAGGCCTTTCCAAGTTCGAGGAGAAAGTTAGAAACCGACAAGACATCCAGAAAAAGGAAAACTATCCTACCTGGAAAGGGGGAGGAGTCAGACTGGTGTGAGATGGCTCTGAAACTCTGTGTGCTTGGAGGTTGTCAGGACAACTTAGCCTTCTGAGGTTCTTTATGACATCACGGTGAACATGTCCCCCAAGATGGCCGCATGGTTACAGTCTGAGGATTGGCCTAGGCTGGGCTATTAAAGGGAGACATACCCAGAAACAGCTTTGACAAACAGAAAGCGGGCACAGAAACTGGAAGAGATCAAACAGACTCTGATGCCAGGGATAAGAAAGGAATCCTTGGCAAGAAGCGAGAATAGAGGGACACGCTCTGAGAGGAGAACATTGTCATCTATTCAAGTCTATGGGGAGGCCATGCTGATTCAAGCTTGAAACTTGATTGGAAACACGAGGCCGCACTTGGGCCTTATCAGACCTACAGTGTCCTTCTGCCTTAAGCATAATCCAAAGTCAAGAAGGATCTCTTGAGGACATTGAAGAGAAGAGTCGATGCCTCCTTTCCTAGGCCCCTAGCGTTCTTGGAAGATCAGTCTCACTTTCCATAGCTCTGGCGTCACGGGGGCCCACTGGCCACATGCTAATGCGTCCCAAGAGATGTCTTGGAAGCCTTGAAGGAATGGAGCCCCGCCATGCTTGGGGTAGGTCTCTTTGTTGGGAAGGGCTCTACAAGTGTGCTGAAAATCACCCTTTTCCAGAGGGCTTGGTTCCTTTGTGAAGGCTGCCCTCCCAGGCTAGAGTGCTCACTTTGGCTCCAATGAAATTCTCTCCCCCGACCTCTTGCCATAGAAGGATTATTGATTATGTGCTTTGACGCCATATGGAAGGAAGCTGGCTGAAAATTAGAACATTACAATTCTGTTTCCAGAAAAATAAACATGCCAGGGCTGAGGATGTAGGTCAAACAAATGGCACAGCCTATAGAAATAAAGTAAGCCCGCATCTAGACGGAATCTAGGGCAACCTCCAAGGGTCAGGGGTCAAGTTCGAAACTTCCCAAATCCACAAAAGAGAAAGAAAAATATCTTTCCTGGAGCGGGGAATTCATCAGATTTGTCTAATTTGTCTCGGAAAAACATGATGTCCATGAAGGGGGTTGCCAGGACCGCCTCGAATTTGGAGTTTCTGATCTCACGATGTCAAACCAACCCAGATGACCACGGGTTCTCAGTGCTTCGTTTGACCTAGGCTAGGATAGCAAAGAGTCCTACAAGTGACCGCTGCAAATTCAAAGACAGCAACCAAGAATCACGAAAGCACTCACACCTCGGCCTAGAGAACATACGGTGATTCAAGAAATACAAAATTAATCCCTTGGACTGAAGGAGAACGGACTGATAAGCACATCTAAGGGAGAAAGCTGAGAAAGACCATGACGAGTATACTGTGGAAAAGAAAAAAAGGTCCCAGAAAATGCAAGGCGAACAGATATCACACCTGAATAATCCACAATGAAAGATGTCAGTCTTTAGACAGGCTCTGCTGGAACGTTTGAAAGTCAGAGAAATTCACAAGCCAAAACACGGCAGCGAAGGTCAAACCTGGGCTCACTGGGAAGGGTGAGTTATGAGACTGCTCCAAGCGGGCTCTGAAGCCCTGTGTCCATGAAGCTTGCCGGGGCAGCAGACACACAATTATGACCAATCCTCTGACGTCACAGTGGCCCCGATAAACCACCTGGCCTCATCTACACAGTGCCAGAGCTGGGCTCAAGCAGCATATTCAAGCCCCATTGCACTCAACTGCAGGTTGCCAATGGAACATGAAAGGGGCCGGCCGGTGGTGCAGCGGTGAGGTCCGCAGCTTCTGGGTCGGTGGCCCGGGGTGGGCCGGGTGGAATCCTGGGGGTGAGCCTCCTCACCACTGCTTCAGTCATTCTGGGGCAGGCGTCCGAGAGGGTGTAGAGGCAGATGGGAAGGGACGTTAGATAGGGCCAGACTTCCACAGCAAATACAGGAGTGTTGCCAGCAGATGTGAGCACAGCGATGCACTTCTGCCAAAACAGAAACAATTACAAGTTGCAAAGAATAGAAAAACGGAAGCTAAACACAAACGAACAAAAAACACAGCTTGCCAGTACGAAGAAGAAGATGTCTATGAAGAGCCTGAGGAAAATAGGTGAAAGCTATGTCAACCGAAAACTAGCAAACGTTTGGGGAAAGAAATTCAAGACGACACAAGGAAAAAGAAGGATATTCCGGGACCTAGGAATGGAAGAATTAACACACTTGAAACGTCCATAGCGGAGAAAGGAATCTCTGGATTCCATGCAATCCCAGCCAAAGTTGCAGCCATATTTGCCAGAGAGATAGAAGAGAGAATCCTAAAGTTTCCAGCCAGCAACAAGAGACCCTGAATAGGCCAAGGAATCCTCAGGAAAACGAACAAAGCTGGACGTATCACACTTTCTGATTTCAACATAGAGGACGAAGCGCTAGGTACTGAAACGGCACAGTCCGGGCCCAAAAACAGGCACACAGACCCATGCAACAGAATCGAGAGCCCAGAGCCAAACTCAAACATACATGGACAGCCCATTTGCGACCAGGGAGCCAAGAGGAGACAGTGGACAAAGGAGAGTCTCTCCGATAAACGGTGCTGGGAAGCCTGCACAGCCACATGGAACACAACGAGAGTAGACCATGATGTTCCACCTGGCACACGCACCACCTGGAAGGGATTAAAGCCCTGAATGGCACACTTGAAACCGTGAAACTTGTAGGAGAAGACCTAGGCAGAGTGCTCTTTGCCATCTGTCTGAGCCGCCTATTGGGAAGAAGCCTGTCTGACTGGGCAAGGGCAGCAAAGGAGACAAGAAACAAACGGGACCACCTCACATGCAGACGCTTCTGTCCAGTCAAGGAAACCATCGACTCAATGCAAAGACAGCACAACAACTGGGAGTGGATGTTTGCAAAGCACACATCGGACAAGGGGTGAAAAGCCCAAAGATACAATCAACTCACACGTCTCCACAAGAAAAAGAACAAGCCAATGAAAACCTGGGCCAAAGAAGGACACAGAGATTTCTCCCAAGAAGATCTAAAGAGGGCCAACAGGTGCATGAAAACTTGTTCACCCTCATTAAGCCTGAGGCCAAGGCAAATCCAAGCCGCAAGGACATAGCAGCTCACCGTGGTCAGAATGGCAATAAGGATGCAGACAGGAAACAACAAGCGTCAGAGAGGAGGTGGAGAGAAGGGAAGCCTCCTGCACTGCTGGTGGCAGTGGAAACCGGTGCAGCCACTAGGCCAAGCGGTGTGGAACTGCCTCCGAAATTTAAGAATCCATGTCCCATATGATCCAGCTATTCCTCTGGGGCGCGTTTAGCCAAAGAACTCGGAAACACTACCGCCTAAAGACATGTGCACCGCTGAGTTCACCACAGCCTTACTCCCGCTCTCCAAGACTTGGAAGCCGCCCTGGTGCCCAGCAAGGGACGAATGGAGAAGGAACATGGGCTATAGCCACACAATGGCATACCACTCAGCGGGAACAAAGGATGCAATCCAGCCATTTGTGACCACCAGAATGGCTGGGAGGGTTTTAGGGGAAGTGAAACAAGCCCCAGGGACAAAGTCAAATACCGTAGGATCTCACTTACAAGGAGAAGAAAAAACAAGCACTGACCAACAGGCGGCACTGGACATTTGATCGGGGGTGCCCAGAGGCAAAGCGGGGCGGTGGGGGAGGGTGGAAGAGATGATGAGGCACAAGTGTGTGGTGAGGGCCTGTGATTCGGCTTACGCTGGTGAAGAGGATGGAACCTACACGGAAGTCTAAATCGATGAGGATGTAAATCTGAAAGACATAGGATGTTCGAATGCAGGGTTATGGCAATAAATCCACCTAAAAGCAGAAATCCAAAAAGGGGTCCAGAATGACGGCATACAGCTTTGGGGGCTGAAAGAGATTAGAGAAGGTGAACTTCCAAGGATGGAAAATCACCTCAAAAGGCTTACTGATGCTACAGAAAGGTAGACCATTCCAAATACATGAAGAGGAATCCTACCAAGAGAACCTGATCCGTGCTAAGCCCAGGAACCAACGGAAAACGTTACCGTCCATGATGTTCCTACTAATCACCTTCACGAATAATCCAAACAGGCCCACATCTTCCCAAGTTCAGGCCATCAGGTTGGTCCAAAAGTACAAGTCAGGGCCGGCCCTGTGGTGGAGCGGGCAAGTGCCCACGTTCCGCTTGGGTGGCCCGGGCCTCACTCTTTCACAGCACGGGTGCAGATCACATTAGCACTGTTAGGGAATAGAGATTTCATGGTACGGTGCGGACAGAGGTCCTAAAGAAGTAGCAATTGTGAGGGTCCCTTATCAAGACGCACCAGAAAAAGCACCGTGAGAATATTCCAATCTAGGAAGGCATCTGGTACACTTCCCCAAAGGAAGAAGGAAGGAAAACATGGGACCTGCCAAAACGGAATTGGCAGAGTGCTAGGAGATGACACGGTCATTGCGCATCAGAGGATTGCCCGGGCAACTTCAACTTGGGAGGGAGTCCAGGACTTTCTCTGGGGAAGGTCCACCCACTTGGCCATCTACCCACGACATAAGAGATAACACCCAGGGTAATCTTACAGGAAAGAGACCAGTGTCTAGAGAGAAGGGAGCAGGCCTTTCCAAGTTCGAGGAGAAAGTTAGAAACCGACAAGACATCCAGAAAAAGGAAAACTATCCTACCTGGAAAGGGGGAGGAGTCAGACTGGTGTGAGATGGCTCTGAAACTCTGTGTGCTTGGAGGTTGTCAGGACAACTTAGCCTTCTGAGGTTCTTTATGACATCACGGTGAACATGTCCCCCAAGATGGCCGCATGGTTACAGTCTGAGGATTGGCCTAGGCTGGGCTATTAAAGGGAGACATACCCAGAAACAGCTTTGACAAACAGAAAGCGGGCACAGAAACTGGAAGAGATCAAACAGACTCTGATGCCAGGGATAAGAAAGGAATCCTTGGCAAGAAGCGAGAATAGAGGGACACGCTCTGAGAGGAGAACATTGTCATCTATTCAAGTCTATGGGGAGGCCATGCTGATTCAAGCTTGAAACTTGATTGGAAACACGAGGCCGCACTTGGGCCTTATCAGACCTACAGTGTCCTTCTGCCTTAAGCATAATCCAAAGTCAAGAAGGATCTCTTGAGGACATTGAAGAGAAGAGTCGATGCCTCCTTTCCTAGGCCCCTAGCGTTCTTGGAAGATCAGTCTCACTTTCCATAGCTCTGGCGTCACGGGGGCCCACTGGCCACATGCTAATGCGTCCCAAGAGATGTCTTGGAAGCCTTGAAGGAATGGAGCCCCGCCATGCTTGGGGTAGGTCTCTTTGTTGGGAAGGGCTCTACAAGTGTGCTGAAAATCACCCTTTTCCAGAGGGCTTGGTTCCTTTGTGAAGGCTGCCCTCTCAGGCTAGAGTGCTCACTTTGGCTCCAATGAAATTCTCTCCCCCGACCTCTTGCCATAGAAGGATTATTGATTATGTGCTTTGACGCCATATGGAAGGAAGCTGGCTGAAAATTAGAACATTACAATTCTGTTTCCAGAAAAATAAACATGCCAGGGCTGAGGATGTAGGTCAAACAAATGGCACAGCCTATAGAAATAAAGTAAGCCCGCATCTAGACGGAATCTAGGGCAACGTCCAAGGGTCAGGGGTCAAGTTCGAAACTTCCCAAATCCACAAAAGAGAAAGAAAAATATCTTTCCTGGAGCGGGGAATTCATCAGATTTGTCTAATTTGTCTCGGAAAAACATGATGTCCATGAAGGGGGTTGCCAGGACCGCCTCGAATTTGGAGTTTCTGATCTCACGATGTCAAACCAACCCAGATGACCACGGGTTCTCAGTGCTTCGTTTGACCTAGGCTAGGATAGCAAAGAGTCCTACAAGTGACCGCTGCAAATTCAAAGACAGCAACCAAGAATCACGAAAGCACTCACACCTCGGCCTAGAGAACATACGGTCATTCAAGAAATACAAAATTAATCCCTTGGACTGAAGGAGAACGGACTGATAAGCACATCTAAGGGAGAAAGCTGAGAAAGACCATGACGAGTATACTGTGGAAAAGAAAAAAAGGTCCCAGAAAATGCAAGGCGAACAGATATCACACCTGAATAATCCACAATGAAAGATGTCAGTCTTTAGACAGGCTCTGCTGGAACGTTTGAAAGTCAGAGAAATTCACAAGCCAAAACACGGCAGCGAAGGTCAAACCTGGGCTCACTGGGAAGGGTGAGTTATGAGACTGCTCCAAGCGGGCTCTGAAGCCCTGTGTCCATGAAGCTTGCCGGGGCAGCAGACACACAATTATGACCAATCCTCTGACGTCACAGTGGCCCCGATAAACCACCTGGCCTCATCTACACAGTGCCAGAGCTGGGCTCAAGCAGCATATTCAAGCCCCATTGCACTCAACTGCAGGTTGCCAATGGAACATGAAAGGGGCCGGCCGGTGGTGCAGCGGTGAGGTCCGCAGCTTCTGGGTCGGTGGCCCGGGGTGGGCCGGGTGGAATCCTGGGGGTGAGCCTCCTCACCACTGCTTCAGTCATTCTGGGGCAGGCGTCCGAGAGGGTGTAGAGGCAGATGGGAAGGGACGTTAGATAGGGCCAGACTTCCACAGCAAATACAGGAGTGTTGCCAGCAGATGTGAGCACAGCGATGCACTTCTGCCAAAACAGAAACAATTACAAGTTGCAAAGAATAGAAAAACGGAAGCTAAACACAAACGAACAAAAAACACAGCTTGCCAGTACGAAGAAGAAGATGTCTATGAAGAGCCTGAGGAAAATAGGTGAAAGCTATGTCAACCGAAAACTAGCAAACGTTTGGGGAAAGAAATTCAAGACGACACAAGGAAAAAGAAGGATATTCCGGGACCTAGGAATGGAAGAATTAACACACTTGAAACGTCCATAGCGGAGAAAGGAATCTCTGGATTCCATGCAATCCCAGCCAAAGTTGCAGCCATATTTGCCAGAGAGATAGAAGAGAGAATCCTAAAGTTTCCAGCCAGCAACAAGAGACCCTGAATAGGCCAAGGAATCCTCAGGAAAACGAACAAAGCTGGACGTATCACACTTTCTGATTTCAACATAGAGGACGAAGCGCTAGGTACTGAAACGGCACAGTCCGGGCCCAAAAACAGGCACACAGACCCATGCAACAGAATCGAGAGCCCAGAGCCCAACTCAAACATACATGGACAGCCCATTTGCGACCAGGGAGCCAAGAGGAGACAGTGGACAAAGGAGAGTCTCTCCGATAAACGGTGCTGGGAAGCCTGCACAGCCACATGGAACACAACGAGAGTAGACCATGATGTTCCACCTGGCACACGCACCACCTGGAAGGGATTAAAGCCCTGAATGGCACACTTGAAACCGTGAAACTTGTAGGAGAAGACCTAGGCAGAGTGCTCTTTGCCATCTGTCTGAGCCGCCTATTGGGAAGAAGCCTGTCTGACTGGGCAAGGGCAGCAAAGGAGACAAGAAACAAACGGGACCACCTCACATGCAGACGCTTCTGTCCAGTCAAGGAAACCATCGACTCAATGCAAAGACAGCACAACAACTGGGAGTGGATGTTTGCAAAGCACACATCGGACAAGGGGTGAAAAGCCCAAAGATACAATCAACTCACACGTCTCCACAAGAAAAAGAACAAGCCAATGAAAACCTGGGCCAAAGAAGGACACAGAGATTTCTCCCAAGAAGATCTAAAGAGGGCCAACAGGTGCATGAAAACTTGTTCACCCTCATTAAGCCTGAGGCCAAGGCAAATCCAAGCCGCAAGGACATAGCAGCTCACCGTGGTCAGAATGGCTATAAGGATGCAGACAGGAAACAACAAGCGTCAGAGAGGAGGTGGAGAGAAGGGAAGCCTCCTGCACTGCTGGTGGCAGTGGAAACCGGTGCAGCCACTAGGCCAAGCGGTGTGGAACTGCCTCCGAAATTTAAGAATCCATGTCCCATATGATCCAGCTATTCCTCTGGGGCGCGTTTAGCCAAAGAACTCGGAAACACTACCGCCTAAAGACATGTGCACCGCTGAGTTCACCACAGCCTTACTCCCGCTCTCCAAGACTTGGAAGCCACCCTGGTGCCCAGCAAGGGACGAATGGAGAAGGAACATGGGCTATAGCCACACAATGGCATACCACTCAGCGGGAACAAAGGATGCAATCCAGCCATTTGTGACCACCAGAATGGCTGGGAGGGTTTTAGGGGAACTGAAACAAGCCCCAGGGACAAAGTCAAATACCGTAGGATCTCACTTACAAGGAGAAGAAAAAACAAGCACTGACCAACAGGCGGCACTGGACATTTGATCGGGGGTGCCCAGAGGCAAAGCGGGGCGGTGGGGGAGGGTGGAAGAGATGATGAGGCACAAGTGTGTGGTGAGGGCCTGTGATTCGGCTTACGCTGGTGAAGAGGATGGAACCTACACGGAAGTCTAAATCGATGAGGATGTAAATCTGAAAGACATAGGATGTTCGAATGCAGGGTTATGGCAATAAATCCACCTAAAAGCAGAAATCCAAAAAGGGGTCCAGAATGACGGCATACAGCTTTGGGGGCTGAAAGAGATTAGAGAAGGTGAACTTCCAAGGATGGAAAATCACCTCAAAAGCCTTACTGATGCTACAGAAAGGTAGACCATTCCAAATACATGAAGAGGAATCCTACCAAGAGAACCTGATCCGTGCTAAGCCCAGGAACCAACGGAAAACGTTACCGTCCATGATGTTCCTACTAATCACCTTCACGAATAATCCAAACAGGCCCACATCTTCCCAAGTTCAGGCCACAGGTTGGTCCAAAAGTACAAGTCAGGGCCGGCCCTGTGGTGGAGCGGGCAAGTGCCCACGTTCCGCTTGGGTGGCCCGGGCCTCACTCTTTCACAGCACGGGTGCAGATCACATTAGCACTGTTAGGGAATAGAGATTTCATGGTACGGTGCGGACAGAGGTCCTAAAGAAGTAGCAATTGTGAGGGTCCCTTATCAAGACGCACCAGAAAAAGCACCGTGAGAATATTCCAATCTAGGAAGGCATCTGGTACACTTCCCCAAAGGAAGAAGGAAGGAAAACATGGGACCTGCCAAGGCGGAATTGGCAGAGTGCTAGGAGATGACACGATCATTGCGCATCAGAGGATTGCCCGGGCAACTTCAACTTGGGAGGGAGTCCAGGACTTTCTCTGGGGAAGGTCCACCCACTTGGCCATCTACCCACGACATAAGAGATAACACCCAGGGTAATCTTACAGGAAAGAGACCAGTGTCTAGAGAGAAGGGAGCAGGCCTTTCCAAGTTCGAGGAGAAAGTTAGAAACCGACAAGACATCCAGAAAAAGGAAAACTATCCTACCTGGAAAGGGGGAGGAGTCAGACTGGTCTGAGATGGCTCTGAAACTCTGTGTGCTTGGAGGTTGTCAGGACAACTTAGCCTTCTGAGGTTCTTTATGACATCACGGTGAACATGTCCCCCAAGATGGCCGCATGGTTACAGTCTGAGGATTGGCCTAGGCTGGGCTATTAAAGGGAGACATACCCAGAAACAGCTTTGACAAACAGAAAGCGGGCACAGAAACTGGAAGAGATCAAACAGACTCTGATGCCAGGGATAAGAAAGGAATCCTTGGCAAGAAGCGAGAATAGAGGGACACGCTCTGAGAGGAGAACATTGTCATCTATTCAAGTCTATGGGGAGGCCATGCTGATTCAAGCTTGAAACTTGATTGGAAACACGAGGCCGCACTTGGGCCTTATCAGACCTACAGTGTCCTTCTGCCTTAAGCATAATCCAAAGTCAAGAAGGATCTCTTGAGGACATTGAAGAGAAGAGTCGATGCCTCCTTTCCTAGGCCCCTAGCGTTCTTGGAAGATCAGTCTCACTTTCCATAGCTCTGGCGTCACGGGGGCCCACTGGCCACATGCTAATGCGTCCCAAGAGATGTCTTGGAAGCCTTGAAGGAATGGAGCCCCGCCATGCTTGGGGTAGGTCTCTTTGTTGGGAAGGGCTCTACAAGTGTGCTGAAAATCACCCTTTTCCAGAGGGCTTGGTTCCTTTGTGAAGGCTGCCCTCCCAGGCTAGAGTGCTCACTTTGGCTCCAATGAAATTCTCTCCCCCGACCTCTTGCCATAGAAGGATTATTGATTATGTGCTTTGACGCCATATGGAAGGAAGCTGGCTGAAAATTAGAACATTACAATTCTGTTTCCAGAAAAATAAACATGCCAGGGCTGAGGATGTAGGTCAAACAAATGGCACAGCCTATAGAAATAAAGTAAGCCCGCATCTAGACGGAATCTAGGGCAACGTCCAAGGGTCAGGGGTCAAGTTCGAAACTTCCCAAATCCACAAAAGAGAAAGAAAAATATCTTTCCTGGAGCGGGGAATTCATCAGATTTGTCTAATCTGTCTCGGAAAAACATGATGTCCATGAAGGGGGTTGCCAGGACCGCCTCGAATTTGGAGTTTCTGATCTCACGATGTCAAACCAACCCAGATGACCACGGGTTCTCAGTGCTTCGTTTGACCTAGGCTAGGATAGCAAAGAGTCCTACAAGTGACCGCTGCAAATTCAAAGACAGCAACCAAGAATCACGAAAGCACTCACACCTCGGCCTAGAGAACATACGGTCATTCAAGAAATACAAAATTAATCCCTTGGACTGAAGGAGAACGGACTGATAAGCACATCTAAGGGAGAAAGCTGAGAAAGACCATGACGAGTATACTGTGGAAAAGAAAAAAAGGTCCCAGAAAATGCAAGGCGAACAGATATCACACCTGAATAATCCACAATGAAAGATGTCAGTCTTTAGACAGGCTCTGCTGGAACGTTTGAAAGTCAGAGAAATTCACAAGCCAAAACACGGCAGCGAAGGTCAAACCTGGGCTCACTGGGAAGGGTGAGTTATGAGACTGCTCCAAGCGGGCTCTGAAGCCCTGTGTCCATGAAGCTTGCCGGGGCAGCAGACACACAATTATGACCAATCCTCTGACGTCACAGTGGCCCCGATAAACCACCTGGCCTCATCTACACAGTGCCAGAGCTGGGCTCAAGCAGCATATTCAAGCCCCATTGCACTCAACTGCAGGTTGCCAATGGAACATGAAAGGGGCCGGCCGGTGGTGCAGCGGTGAGGTCCGCAGCTTCTGGGTCGGTGGCCCGGGGTGGGCCGGGTGGAATCCTGGGGGTGAGCCTCCTCACCACTGCTTCAGTCATTCTGGGGCAGGCGTCCGAGGGGGTGTAGAGGCAGATGGGAAGGGACGTTAGATAGGGCCAGACTTCCACAGCAAATACAGGAGCGTTGCCAGCAGATGTGAGCACAGCGATGCACTTCTGCCAAAACAGAAACAATTACAAGTTGCAAAGAATAGAAAAACGGAAGCTAAACACAAACGAACAAAAAACACAGCTTGCCAGTACGAAGAAGAAGATGTCTATGAAGAGCCTTAGCAAAACAGGTGAAAGCTATGTCAACCGAAAACTAGCAAACGTTTGGGGAAAGAAATTCAAGACGACACAAGGAAAAAGAAGGATATTCCGGGACCTAGGAATGGAAGAATTAACACACTTGAAACGTCCATAGCGGAGAAAGGAATCTCTGGATTCCATGCAATCCCAGTCAAAGTTGCAGCCATATTTGCCAGAGAGATAGAAGAGAGAATCCTAAAGTTTCCAGCCAGCAACAAGAGACCCTGAATAGGCCAAGGAATCCTCAGGAAAACGAACAAAGCAGGACATATCACACTTTCTGATTTCAACCTAGAGGACGAAGCGCTGGGTACCGAAACGGCACAGTCCGGGCCCAAAAACAGGCACACAGACACATGCAACAGAATCGAGAGCCCAGAGCCCAACTCAAACATACATGGACAGCCCATTTGCAACCAGGGAGCCAAGAGGAGACAGTGGACAAAGGAGAGTCTCTCCGATAAACGGTGCTGGGAAGCCTGCACAGCCACATGGAACACAACGAGAGTAGACCATGATGTTCCACCTGGCACACGCACCACCTGGAATGGATTAAAGCCCTGAATGGCAGAGTTGAAACCGTGAAACTTGTAGGAGAAGACCTAAGCAGAGTGCTCTTTGCCATCTGTCTGAGCCGCCTATTGGTAAGAAGCATGTCTGACTGGGCAAGGGCAGCAAAGGAGACAAGAAACAAACGGGACCACCTCACATGCAGACGCTTCTGCCCAGTCAAGGAAACCATCGACTCAATGCAAAGACAGCACAACAACTGGGAGTGGATGTTTGCAAAGCACACATCGGACAAGGGGTGAAAAGCCCAAAGATACAATCAACTCACACGTCTCCACAAGAAAAAGAACCAGCCAATGAAAACCTGGGCCAAAAATGGACACAGAGATTTCTCCCAAGAAGATCTAAAGAGGGCCAACAGGTGCATGAAAACTTGTTCACCCTCATTAAGCCTGAGGCCAAGGCAAATCCAAACCGCAAGGACATAGCAGCTCACTGTGGTCAGAATGGCTATAAGGAGGCAGACAGGAAACAACAAGCGTCAGAGAGGAGGTGGAGAGAAGGGAAGCCTCCTGCACTGCTGGTGGCAGTGGAAACCGGTGCAGCCACTAGGCCAAGCGGTGTGGAACTGCCTCCGAAATTTAAGAATCCATGTCCCATATGATCCAGCTATTCCTCTGGGGCGCGTTTAGCCAAAGAACTCGGAAACACTACCGCCTAAAGACATGTGCACCGCTGAGTTCACCACAGCCTTACTCCCGCTCTCCAAGACTTGGAAGCCGCCCTGGTGCCCAGCAAGGGACGAATGGAGAAGGAACATGGGCTATAGCCACACAATGGCATACCACTCAGCGGGAACAAAGGATGCAATCCAGCCATTTGTGACCACCAGAATGGCTGGGAGGGTTTTCGGGGAAGTGAAACAAGCCCCAGGGACAAAGTCAAATACTGTAGGATCTCACTTACAAGGAGAAGAAAAAACAAGCACTGACCAACAGGCGGCACTGGACATTTGATCGGGGGTGCCCAGAGGCAAAGCGGGGCGGTGGGGGAGGGTGAAAGAGATGATGAGGCACAAGTGTGTGGTGAGGGCCTGTGATTAGGCTTACGCTGGTGAAGAGGATGGAACCTACACGGAAGTCTAAATCGATGAGGATGTAAATCTGAAAGACATAGGATGTTCGAATGCAGGGTTATGGCAATAAATCCACCTAAAAGCAAAAATCCAAAAAGGGGTCCAGAATGACGGCATACAGCTTTGGGGGCTGAAAGAGATTAGAGAAGGTGAACTTCCAAGGATGGAAAATCACCTCAAAAGCCTTACTGATGCTACAGAAAGGTAGACCATTCCAAATACATGAAGAGGAATCCTACCAAGAGAACCTGATCCGTGCTAAGCCCAGGAACCAACGGAAAACGTTACCGTCCATGATGTTCCTACTAATCAGCTTCACGAATAATCCAAACAGGCCCACATCTTCCCAAGTTCAGGCCACAGGTTGGTCCAAAAGTACAAGTCAGGGCCGGCCCTGTGGTGGAGCGGGCAAGTGCCCACGTTCCGCTTGGGTGGCCCGGGCCTCACTCTTTCACAGCACGGGTGCAGATCAAATTAGCACTGTTAGGGAATAGAGATTTCATTTTACGGTGCGGACAGAGGTCATAAAGAAGTAGCAATTATGAGGGTCTCTTATCAATACGCACCAGAAAAAGAACCGTGAGAATATTCCAATCTAGGAAGGCATCTGGTACACTTCCCCAAAGGAAGAAGGAAGGAAAACATGGGACCTGCCAAGGCGGAATTGGCAGAGTGCTAGGAGATGACACGATCATTGCGCATCAGAGGATTGCCCGGGCAACTTCAACTTGGGAGGGAGTCCAGGACTTTCTCTGGGGAAGGTCCACCCACTTGGCCATCTACCCACGACATAAGAGATAACACCCAGGGCAATCTTACAGGAAAGAGACCAGTGTCTAGAGAGAAGGGAGCAGGCCTTTCCAAGTTCGAGGAGAAAGTTAGAAACCGACAAGACATCCAGAAAAAGGAAAACTATCCTACCTGGAAAGGGGGAGGAGTCAGACTGGTGTGAGATGGCTCTGAAACTCTGTGTGCTTGGAGGTTGTCAGGACAACTTGGCCTTCTGAGGTTCTTTATGACATCACGGTGAACATGTCCCCCAAGATGGCCGCATGGGTACAGTCTGAGGATTGGCCTAGGCTGGGCTATTAAAGGGAGACATACCCAGAAAGAGTTTGACAAACAGAAAGCAGGCACAGAAACTGGAAGAGATCAAACAGACTCTGATGCCAGGGATAAGAAAGGAATCCTTGGCAAGAAGCCAGAGTAGAGGGACAAGCACTGAGAGGAGAACATTGTCACCTATTCAAGTCTATGGGGAGGCCATGCTGATTCAAGCTTGAAACTTGATTGGAAACACGAGGCCGCACTTGGGCCTTATCAGACCTACAGTGTCCTTCTGCCTTAAGCATAATCCAAAGTCAAGAAGGATCTCTTGAGGACATTGAAGAGAAGAGTCGATGCCTCCTTTCCTAGGCCCCTAGCGTTCTTGGAAGATCAGTCTCTCTTTCCATAGCTCTGGCGTCACGGGGGCCCACTGGCCACATGCTAATGCGTCCCAAGAGATGTCTTGGAAGCCTCGAAGGAATGGAGCCCTGTCATGCTTGGGGTAGGTCTCTTTGTTGGGAAGGGCTCTACAAGTGTGCTGAAAATCACCCTTTTCCAGAGGGCTTGGTTCCTTTGTGAAGGCTGCCCTCCCAGGTAGAGTGCTCAGTTTGACTCCCATGAAATTCTCTCCCCCGACCTCTTGCCGTAGAAGGATTATTGATTATGTGCTTTGACGCCATATGGAAGGAAGCTGGCTGAAAATTAGAACATTACAATTCTGTTTCCAGAAAAATAAACATGCCAGGGCTGAGGATGTAGGTCAAACGAATGGCACAGCCTATAGAAATAAAGTAAGCCCGCATCTAGACGGAATCTAGGGCAACGTCCAAGGGTCAGGGGTCAAGTTTGAAACTTCCCAAATCCACAAAAGAGAAAGAAAAATATCTTTCCTGGAGCGGGGAATTCATCAGATTTGTCTAATTTGTCTCGGAAAAACATGATGTCCATGAAGGGGGTTGCCAGGACCACCTCGAATTTGGAGTTTCTGATCTCAGGATGTCAAACCTACCCAGATGACCACGGGTTCTCAGTGCTTCGTTTGACCTAGGCTAGGATAGCAAAGAGTCCTACAAGTGACCGCTGCAAATTCAAAGACAGCAACCAAGAATCACGAAAGCACTCACACCTCGGCCTAGAGAACATACGGTCATTCAAGAAATACAAAATTAATCCCTTGGACTGAAGGAGAACGGACTGATAAGCACATCTCAGGGAGATAGCTGAGAAAGACCATGACGAGGATACTGTGGAAAAGAAAAAAAGGTCCCAGAAAATGCAAGGCGAACAGATATCACACCTGAATAATCCACAATGAAAGATGTCAGTCTTTAGACAGGCTCTGCTGGAACGTTTGAAAGTCAGAAAAATTCACAAGCCAAAACACGGCAGCGAAGGTCAAACCTGGGCTCACTGGGAAGGGTGAGTTATGAGACTGCTCCAAGCGGGCTCTGAAGCCCTGTGTCCATGAAGCTTGCCGGGACAGCAGACACACAATTATGACCAATCCTCTGACGTCACAGTGGCCCCGACAAACCACCTGGCCTCATCTACACAGTGCCAGAGCTGGGCTCAAGCAGCATATTCAAGCCCCATTGCTCTCAACTGCAGGTTGCCAATGGAACATGAAAGGGGCCGGCCGGTGGTGCAGCGGTGAGGTCCGCAGCTTCTGGGTCGGTGGCCCGGGGTGGGCCGGGTGGAATCCTGGGGGTGAGCCTCCTCACCACTGCTTCAGTCATTCTGGGGCAGGCATCCGAGGGGGTGTGGAGGCAGATGGGAAGGGACTTTAGATAGGGCCAGACTTCCACAGCAAATACAGGAGCGTTGCCAGCAGATGTGAGCACAGCGATGCACTTCTGCCAAAACAGAAACAATTACAAGTTGCAAAGAATAGAAAAACGGAAGCTAAACACAAACGAACAAAAAACACAGCTTGCCAGTACGAAGAAGAAGATGTCTATGAAGAGCCTTAGCAAAACAGGTGAAAGCTATGTCAACCGAAAACTAGCAAACGTTTGGGGAAAGAAATTCAAGACGACACAAGGAAAAAGAAGGATATTCCGGGACCTAGGAATGGAAGAATTAACACACTTGAAACGTCCATAGCGGAGAAAGGAATCTCTGGATTCCATGCAATCCCAGTCAAAGTTGCAGCCATATTTGCCAGAGAGATAGAAGAGAGAATCCTAAAGTTTCCAGCCAGCAACAAGAGACCCTGAATAGGCCAAGGAATCCTCAGGAAAACGAACACAGCAGGACGTATCACACTTTCTGATTTCAACCTAGAGGACGAAGCGCTAGGTACCGAAACGGCACAGTCCGGGCCCAAAAACAGGCACACAGACCCATGCAACAGAATCGAGAGCCCAGAGCCCAACTCAAACATACATGGACAGCCCATTTGCGACCAGGGAGCCAAGAGGAGACAGTGGACAAAGGAGAGTCTCTCCGATAAAAGGTGCTGGGAAGCCTGCACAGCCACATGGAACACAACGAGAGTAGACCATGATGTGCCACCTGGCACACGCACCTCCTGGAATGGATTAAAGCCCTGAATGGCACACTTGAAACCATGAAACTTGTAGGAGAAGACCTAGGCAGAGTGCTCTTTGCCATCTGTCTGAGCCGCCTATTGGGAAGAAGCCTGTCTGACTGGGCAAGGGCAGCAAAGGAGACAAGAAACAAACGGGACCACCTCACATGCAGACGCTTCTGCCCAGTCAAGGAAACCATCGACTCAATGCAAAGACAGCACAACAACTGGGAGTGGATGTTTGCAAAGCACACATCGGACAAGGGGTGAAAAGCCCAAAGATACAATCAACTCACACGTCTCCACAAGAAAAAGAACAAGCCAATGAAAACCTGGGCCAAAGATGGACACAGAGATTTCTCCCAAGAAGATCTAAAGAGGGCCAACAGGTGCATGAAAACTTGTTCACCCTCATTAAGCCTGAGGCCAAGGCAAATCCAAACCGCAAGGACATAGCAGCTCACTGTGGTCAGAATGGCTATAAGGAGGCAGACAGGAAACAACAAGCGTCAGAGAGGAGGTGGAGAGAAGGGAAGCCTCCTGCACTGCTGGTGGCAGTGGAAACCGGTGCAGCCACTAGGCCAAGCGGTGTGGAACTGCCTCCGAAATTTAAGAATCCATGTCCCATATGATCCAGCTATTCCTCTGGGGCGCGTTTAGCCAAAGAACTCGGAAACACTACCGCCTAAAGACATGTGCACCGCTGAGTTCAGCACAGCCTTACTCCCGTTCTCCAAGACTTGGAAGCCGCCCTGGTGCCCAGCAAGGGACGAATGGAGAAGGAACATGGGCTATAGCCACACAATGGCATACCACTCAGCGGGAACAAAGGATGCAATCCAGCCATTTGTGACCAGCAGAATGGCTGGGAGGGTTTTAGGGGAACTGAAACAAGCCCCAGGGACAAAGTCAAATACCGTAGGATCTCACTTACAAGGAGAAGAATAAACAAGCACTGACCAACAGGCGGCACTGGACATTTGATCGGGGGTGCCCAGAGGCAAAGCGGGGCGGTGGGGGAGGGTGGAAGAGATGATGAGGCACAAGTGTGTGGTGAGGGCCTGTGATTCGGCTTACGCTGGTGAAGAGGATGGAACCTACACGGAAGTCTAAATCGATGAGGATGTAAATCTGAAAGACATAGGATGTTCGAATGCAGGGTTATGGCAATAAATCCACCTAAAAGCAAAAATCCAAAAAGGGGTCCAGAATGACGGCATACAGCTTTGGGGGCTGAAAGAGATTAGAGAAGGTGAACTTCCAAGGATGGAAAATCACCTCAAAAGGCTTACTGATGCTACAGAAAGGTAGACCATTCCAAATACATGAAGAGGAATCCTACCAAGAGAACCTGATCCGTGCTAAGCCCAGGAACCAACGGAAAACGTTACCGTCCATGATGTTCCTACTAAAAACCTTCACGAATAATCCAAACAGGCCCACATCTTCCCAAGTTCAGGCCACAGGTTGGTCCAAAAGTGCAAGTCAGGGCCGGCCCTGTGGTGGAGCGGGCAAGTGCCCACGTTCCGCTTGGGTGGCCCGGGCCTCACTCTTTCACAGCACGGGTGCAGATCACATTAGCACTGTTAGGGAATAGAGATTTCATGGTACAGTGCAGACGGAGGACCTAAAGAAGTAGCAATTGTGAGGGTCCCTTATCAATACGCACCAGAAAAAGAACCGTGAGAATATTCCAATCTAGGAAGGCATCTGGTACACTTCCCCAAAGGAAGAAGGAAGGAAAACATGGGACCTGCCAAGGCGGAATTGGCAGAGTGCTAGGAGATGACACGATCATTGCGCATCAGAGGATTGCCTGGGCAACTTCAACTTGGGAGGGAGTCCAGGACTTTCTCTGGGGAAGGTCCACCCACTTGGCCATCTACCCACGACATAAGAGATAACACCCTGGGTAATCTTACAGGAAAGAGACCAGTGTCTAGAGAGAAGGGAGCTGGCCTTTCCAAGTTTGAGGAGAAAGTTAGAAACCGACAAGACATCCAGAAAAAGGAAAACTATCCTACCTGGAAAGGGGGAGGAGTCAGACTGGTGTGAGATGGCTCTGAAACTCTGTGTGCTTGGAGGTTGTCAGGACAACTTGGCCTTCTGAGGTTCTTTATGACATCACGGTGAACATGTCCCCCAAGATGGCCGCATGGGTACAGTCTGAGGATTGGCCTAGGCTGGGCTATTAAAGGGAGACATACCCAGAAAGAGTTTGACAAACAGAAAGCAGGCACAGAAACTGGAAGAGATCAAACAGACTCTGATGCCAGGGATAAGAAAGGAATCCTTGGCAAGAAGCCAGAATAGAGGGACAAGCACTGAGAGGAGAACATTGTCATCTATTCAAGTCTATGGGGAGGCCATGCTGATTCAAGCTTGAAACTTGATTGGAAACACGAGGCCGCACTTGGGCCTTATTAGACCTACAGTGTCCTTCTGCCTTAAGCATAATCCAAAGTCAAGAAGGATCTCTTGAGGACATTGAAGAGAAGAGTCGATGCCTCCTTTCCTAGGCCCCTAGCGTTCTTGGAAGATCAGTCTCTCTTTCCATAGCTCTGGCGTCACGGGGGCCCACTGGCCACATGCTAATGCGTCCCAAGAGATGTCTTGGAAGCCTCGAAGGAATGGAGCCCTGTCATGCTTGGGGTAGGTCTCTTTGTTGGGAAGGGCTCTACAAGTGTGCTGAAAATCACCCTTTTCCAGAGGGCTTGGTTCCTTTGTGAAGGCTGCCCTCCCAGGTAGAGTGCTCAGTTTGACTCCCATGAAATTCTCTCCCCCGACCTCTTGCCGTAGAAGGATTATTGATTATGTGCTTTGACGCCATATGGAAGGAAGCTGGCTGAAAATTAGAACATTACAATTCTGTTTCCAGAAAAATAAACATGCCAGGGCTGAGGATGTAGGTCAAACGAATGGCACAGCCTATAGAAATAAAGTAAGCCCGCATCTAGACGGAATCTAGGGCAACGTCCAAGGGTCAGGGGTCAAGTTTGAAACTTCCCAAATCCACAAAAGAGAAAGAAAAATATCTTTCCTGGAGCGGGGAATTCATCAGATTTGTCTAATTTGTCTCGGAAAAACATGATGTCCATGAAGGGGGTTGCCAGGACCACCTCGAATTTGGAGTTTCTGATCTCAGGATGTCAAACCTACCCAGATGACCACGGGTTCTCAGTGCTTCGTTTGACCTAGGCTAGGATAGCAAAGAGTCCTACAAGTGACCGCTGCAAATTCAAAGACAGCAACCAAGAATCACGAAAGCACTCACACCTCGGCCTAGAGAACATACGGTCATTCAAGAAATACAAAATTAATCCCTTGGACTGAAGGAGAACGGACTGATAAGCACATCTCAGGGAGATAGCTGAGAAAGACCATGACGAGGATACTGTGGAAAAGAAAAAAAGGTCCCAGAAAATGCAAGGCGAACAGATATCACACCTGAATAATCCACAATGAAAGATGTCAGTCTTTAGACAGGCTCTGCTGGAACGTTTGAAAGTCAGAGAAATTCACAAGCCAAAACACGGCAGCGAAGGTCAAACCTGGGCTCACTGGGAAGGGTGAGTTATGAGACTGCTCCAAGCGGGCTCTGAAGCCCTGTGTGCATGAAGCTTGCCGGGACAGCAGACACACAATTATGACCAATCCTCTGACGTCACAGTGGCCCCGACAAACCACCTGGCCTCATCTACACAGTGCCAGAGCTGGGCTCAAGCAGCATATTCAAGCCCCATTGCTCTCAACTGCAGGTTGCCAATGGAACATGAAAGGGGCCGGCCAGTGGTGCAGCGGTGAGGTCCGCAGCTTCTGGGTCGGTGGCCCGGGGTGGGCCGGGTGGAATCCTGGGGGTGAGCCTCCTCACCACTGCTTCAGTCATTCTGGGGCAGGCATCCGAGGGGGTGTGGAGGCAGATGGGAAGGGACTTTAGATAGGGCCAGACTTCCACAGCAAATACAGGAGCGTTGCCAGCAGATGTGAGCACAGCGATGCACTTCTGCCAAAACAGAAACAATTACAAGTTGCAAAGAATAGAAAAACGGAAGCTAAACACAAACGAACAAAAAACACAGCTTGCCAGTACGAAGAAGAAGATGTCTATGAAGAGCCTTAGCAAAACAGGTGAAAGCTATGTCAACCGAAAACTAGCAAACGTTTGGGGAAAGAAATTCAAGACGACACAAGGAAAAAGAAGGATATTCCGGGACCTAGGAATGGAAGAATTAACACACTTGAAACGTCCATAGCGGAGAAAGGAATCTCTGGATTCCATGCAATCCCAGCCAAAGTTGCAGCCATATTTGCCAGAGAGATAGAAGAGAGAATCCTAAAGTTTCCAGCCAGCAACAAGAGACCCTGAATAGGCCAAGGAATCCTCAGGAAAACGAACACAGCAGGACGTATCACACTTTCTGATTTCAACCTAGAGGACGAAGCGCTAGGTACCGAAACGGCACAGTCCGGGCCCAAAAACAGGCACACAGACCCATGCAACAGAATCGAGAGCCCAGAGCCCAACTCAAACATACATGGACAGCCCATTTGCGACCAGGGAGCCAAGAGGAGACAGTGGACAAAGGAGAGTCTCTCCGATAAAAGGTGCTGGGAAGCCTGCACAGCCACATGGAACACAACGAGAGTAGACCATGATGTGCCACCTGGCACACGCACCTCCTGGAATGGATTAAAGCCCTGAATGGCACACTTGAAACCATGAAACTTGTAGGAGAAGACCTAGGCAGAGTGCTCTTTGCCATCTGTCTGAGCCGCCTATTGGGAAGAAGCCTGTCTGACTGGGCAAGGCCAGCAAAGGAGACAAGAAACAAACGGGACCACCTCACATGCAGACGCTTCTGCCCAGTCAAGGAAACCATCGACTCAATGCAAAGACAGCACAACAACTGGGAGTGGATGTTTGCAAAGCACACATCGGACAAGGGGTGAAAAGCCCAAAGATACAATCAACTCACACGTCTCCACAAGAAAAAGAACAAGCCAATGAAAACCTGGGCCAAAGATGGACACAGAGATTTCTCCCAAGAAGATCTAAAGAGGGCCAACAGGTGCATGAAAACTTGTTCACCCTCATTAAGCCTGAGGCCAAGGCAAATCCAAACCGCAAGGACATAGCAGCTCACTGTGGTCAGAATGGCTATAAGGAGGCAGACAGGAAACAACAAGCGTCAGAGAGGAGGTGGAGAGAAGGGAAGCCTCCTGCACTGCTGGTGGCAGTGGAAACCGGTGCAGCCACTAGGCCAAGCGGTGTGGAACTGCCTCCGAAATTTAAGAATCCATGTCCCATATGATCCAGCTATTCCTCTGGGGCGCGTTTAGCCAAAGAACTCGGAAACACTACCGCCTAAAGACATGTGCACCGCTGAGTTCAGCACAGCCTTACTCCCGTTCTCCAAGACTTGGAAGCCGCCCTGGTGCCCAGCAAGGGACGAATGGAGAAGGAACATGGGCTATAGCCACACAATGGCATACCACTCAGCGGGAACAAAGGATGCAATCCAGCCATTTGTGACCACCAGAATGGCTGGGAGGGTTTTAGGGGAACTGAAACAAGCCCCAGGGACAAAGTCAAATACCGTAGGATCTCACTTACAAGGAGAAGAATAAACAAGCACTGACCAACAGGCGGCACTGGACATTTGATCGGGGGTGCCCAGAGGCAAAGCGGGGCGGTGGGGGAGGGTGGAAGAGATGATGAGGCACAAGTGTGTGGTGAGGGCCTGTGATTCGGCTTACGCTGGTGAAGAGGATGGAACCTACACGGAAGTCTAAATCGATGAGGATGTAAATCTGAAAGACATAGGATGTTCGAATGCAGGGTTATGGCAATAAATCCACCTAAAAGCAAAAATCCAAAAAGGGGTCCAGAATGACGGCATACAGCTTTGGGGGCTGAAAGAGATTAGAGAAGGTGAACTTCCAAGGATGGAAAATCACCTCAAAAGGCTTACTGATGCTACAGAAAGGTAGACCATTCCAAATACATGAAGAGGAATCCTACCAAGAGAACCTGATCCGTGCTAAGCCCAGGAACCAACGGAAAACGTTACCGTCCATGATGTTCCTACTAAAAACCTTCACGAATAATCCAAACAGGCCCACATCTTCCCAAGTTCAGGCCACAGGTTGGTCCAAAAGTGCAAGTCAGGGCCGGCCCTGTGGTGGAGCGGGCAAGTGCCCACGTTCCGCTTGGGTGGCCCGGGCCTCACTCTTTCACAGCACGGGTGCAGATCACATTAGCACTGTTAGGGAATAGAGATTTCATGGTACAGTGCAGACGGAGGACCTAAAGAAGTAGCAATTGTGAGGGTCCCTTATCAATACGCACCAGAAAAAGAACCGTGAGAATATTCCAATCTAGGAAGGCATCTGGTACACTTCCCCAAAGGAAGAAGGAAGGAAAACATGGGACCTGCCAAGGCGGAATTGGCAGAGTGCTAGGAGATGACACGATCATTGCGCATCAGAGGATTGCCTGGGCAACTTCAACTTGGGAGGGAGTCCAGGACTTTCTCTGGGGAAGGTCCACCCACTTGGCCATCTACCCACGACATAAGAGATAACACCCTGGGTAATCTTACAGGAAAGAGACCAGTGTCTAGAGAGAAGGGAGCTGGCCTTTCCAAGTTTGAGGAGAAAGTTAGAAACCGACAAGACATCCAGAAAAAGGAAAACTATCCTACCTGGAAAGGGGGAGGA
The DNA here is from genome assembly GCF_041296235.1 of Equus asinus. NCBI lineage: Eukaryota > Metazoa > Chordata > Mammalia > Perissodactyla > Equidae > Equus > Equus asinus. The sequence goes on along the minus strand of NC_091820.1, from coordinate 85,021,241 downwards.
GTCAGACTGGTGTGAGATGGCTCTGAAACTCTGTGTGCTTGGAGGTTGTCAGGACAACTTGGCCTTCTGAGGTTCTTTATGACATCACGGTGAACATGTCCCCCAAGATGGCCGCATGGGTACAGTCTGAGGATTGGCCTAGGCTGGGCTATTAAAGGGAGACATACCCAGAAAGAGTTTGACAAACAGAAAGCAGGCACAGAAACTGGAAGAGATCAAACAGACTCTGATGCCAGGGATAAGAAAGGAATCCTTGGCAAGAAGCCAGAATAGAGGGACAAGCACTGAGAGGAGAACATTGTCATCTATTCAAGTCTATGGGGAGGCCATGCTGATTCAAGCTTGAAACTTGATTGGAAACACGAGGCCGCACTTGGGCCTTATCAGACCTACAGTGTCCTTCTGCCTTAAGCATAATCCAAAGTCAAGAAGGATCTCTTGAGGACATTGAAGAGAAGAGTCGATGCCTCCTTTCCTAGGCCCCTAGCGTTCTTGGAAGATCAGTCTCTCTTTCCATAGCTCTGGCGTCACGGGGGCCCACTGGCCACATGCTAATGCGTCCCAAGAGATGTCTTGGAAGCCTCGAAGGAATGGAGCCCTGTCATGCTTGGGGTAGGTCTCTTTGTTGGGAAGGGCTCTACAAGTGTGCTGAAAATCACCCTTTTCCAGAGGGCTTGGTTCCTTTGTGAAGGCTGCCCTCCCAGGTAGAGTGCTCAGTTTGACTCCCATGAAATTCTCTCCCCCGACCTCTTGCCGTAGAAGGATTATTGATTATGTGCTTTGACGCCATATGGAAGGAAGCTGGCTGAAAATTAGAACATTACAATTCTGTTTCCAGAAAAATAAACATGCCAGGGCTGAGGATGTAGGTCAAACGAATGGCACAGCCTATAGAAATAAAGTAAGCCCGCATCTAGACGGAATCTAGGGCAACGTCCAAGGGTCAGGGGTCAAGTTTGAAACTTCCCAAATCCACAAAAGAGAAAGAAAAATATCTTTCCTGGAGCGGGGAATTCATCAGATTTGTCTAATTTGTCTCGGAAAAACATGATGTCCATGAAGGGGGTTGCCAGGACCACCTCGAATTTGGAGTTTCTGATCTCAGGATGTCAAACCTACCCAGATGACCACGGGTTCTCAGTGCTTCGTTTGACCTAGGCTAGGATAGCAAAGAGTCCTACAAGTGACCGCTGCAAATTCAAAGACAGCAACCAAGAATCACGAAAGCACTCACACCTCGGCCTAGAGAACATACGGTCATTCAAGAAATACAAAATTAATCCCTTGGACTGAAGGAGAACGGACTGATAAGCACATCTCAGGGAGATAGCTGAGAAAGACCATGACGAGGATACTGTGGAAAAGAAAAAAAGGTCCCAGAAAATGCAAGGCGAACAGATATCACACCTGAATAATCCACAATGAAAGATGTCAGTCTTTAGACAGGCTCTGCTGGAACGTTTGAAAGTCAGAGAAATTCACAAGCCAAAACACGGCAGCGAAGGTCAAACCTGGGCTCACTGGGAAGGGTGAGTTATGAGACTGCTCCAAGCGGGCTCTGAAGCCCTGTGTGCATGAAGCTTGCCGGGACAGCAGACACACAATTATGACCAATCCTCTGACGTCACAGTGGCCCCGACAAACCACCTGGCCTCATCTACACAGTGCCAGAGCTGGGCTCAAGCAGCATATTCAAGCCCCATTGCTCTCAACTGCAGGTTGCCAATGGAACATGAAAGGGGCCGGCCAGTGGTGCAGCGGTGAGGTCCGCAGCTTCTGGGTCGGTGGCCCGGGGTGGGCCGGGTGGAATCCTGGGGGTGAGCCTCCTCACCACTGCTTCAGTCATTCTGGGGCAGGCATCCGAGGGGGTGTGGAGGCAGATGGGAAGGGACTTTAGATAGGGCCAGACTTCCACAGCAAATACAGGAGCGTTGCCAGCAGATGTGAGCACAGCGATGCACTTCTGCCAAAACAGAAACAATTACAAGTTGCAAAGAATAGAAAAACGGAAGCTAAACACAAACGAACAAAAAACACAGCTTGCCAGTACGAAGAAGAAGATGTCTATGAAGAGCCTTAGCAAAACAGGTGAAAGCTATGTCAACCGAAAACTAGCAAACGTTTGGGGAAAGAAATTCAAGACGACACAAGGAAAAAGAAGGATATTCCGGGACCTAGGAATGGAAGAATTAACACACTTGAAACGTCCATAGCGGAGAAAGGAATCTCTGGATTCCATGCAATCCCAGTCAAAGTTGCAGCCATATTTGCCAGAGAGATAGAAGAGAGAATCCTAAAGTTTCCAGCCAGCAACAAGAGACCCTGAATAGGCCAAGGAATCCTCAGGAAAACGAACACAGCAGGACGTATCACACTTTCTGATTTCAACCTAGAGGACGAAGCGCTAGGTACCGAAACGGCACAGTCCGGGCCCAAAAACAGGCACACAGACCCATGCAACAGAATCGAGAGCCCAGAGCCCAACTCAAACATACATGGACAGCCCATTTGCGACCAGGGAGCCAAGAGGAGACAGTGGACAAAGGAGAGTCTCTCCGATAAAAGGTGCTGGGAAGCCTGCACAGCCACATGGAACACAACGAGAGTAGACCATGATGTGCCACCTGGCACACGCACCTCCTGGAATGGATTAAAGCCCTGAATGGCACACTTGAAACCATGAAACTTGTAGGAGAAGACCTAGGCAGAGTGCTCTTTGCCATCTGTCTGAGCCGCCTATTGGGAAGAAGCCTGTCTGACTGGGCAAGGCCAGCAAAGGAGACAAGAAACAAACGGGACCACCTCACATGCAGACGCTTCTGCCCAGTCAAGGAAACCATCGACTCAATGCAAAGACAGCACAACAACTGGGAGTGGATGTTTGCAAAGCACACATCGGACAAGGGGTGAAAAGCCCAAAGATACAATCAACTCACACGTCTCCACAAGAAAAAGAACAAGCCAATGAAAACCTGGGCCAAAGATGGACACAGAGATTTCTCCCAAGAAGATCTAAAGAGGGCCAACAGGTGCATGAAAACTTGTTCACCCTCATTAAGCCTGAGGCCAAGGCAAATCCAAACCGCAAGGACATAGCAGCTCACTGTGGTCAGAATGGCTATAAGGAGGCAGACAGGAAACAACAAGCGTCAGAGAGGAGGTGGAGAGAAGGGAAGCCTCCTGCACTGCTGGTGGCAGTGGAAACCGGTGCAGCCACTAGGCCAAGCGGTGTGGAACTGCCTCCGAAATTTAAGAATCCATGTCCCATATGATCCAGCTATTCCTCTGGGGCGCGTTTAGCCAAAGAACTCGGAAACACTACCGCCTAAAGACATGTGCACCGCTGAGTTCAGCACAGCCTTACTCCCGTTCTCCAAGACTTGGAAGCCGCCCTGGTGCCCAGCAAGGGACGAATGGAGAAGGAACATGGGCTATAGCCACACAATGGCATACCACTCAGCGGGAACAAAGGATGCAATCCAGCCATTTGTGACCACCAGAATGGCTGGGAGGGTTTTAGGGGAACTGAAACAAGCCCCAGGGACAAAGTCAAATACCGTAGGATCTCACTTACAAGGAGAAGAAAAAACAAGCACTGACCAACAGGCGGCACTGGACATTTGATCGGGGGTGCCCAGAGGCAAAGCGGGGCGGTGGGGGAGGGTGGAAGAGATGATGAGGCACAAGTGTGTGGTGAGGGCCTGTGATTCGGCTTACGCTGGTGAAGAGGATGGAACCTACACGGAAGTCTAAATCGATGAGGATGTAAATCTGAAAGACATAGGATGTTCGAATGCAGGGTTATGGCAATAAATCCACCTAAAAGCAAAAATCCAAAAAGGGGTCCAGAATGACGGCATACAGCTTTGGGGGCTGAAAGAGATTAGAGAAGGTGAACTTCCAAGGATGGAAAATCACCTCAAAAGGCTTACTGATGCTACAGAAAGGTAGACCATTCCAAATACATGAAGAGGAATCCTACCAAGAGAACCTGATCCGTGCTAAGCCCAGGAACCAACGGAAAACGTTACCGTCCATGATGTTCCTACTAAAAACCTTCACGAATAATCCAAACAGGCCCACATCTTCCCAAGTTCAGGCCACAGGTTGGTCCAAAAGTGCAAGTCAGGGCCGGCCCTGTGGTGGAGCGGGCAAGTGCCCACGTTCCGCTTGGGTGGCCCGGGCCTCACTCTTTCACAGCACGGGTGCAGATCACATTAGCACTGTTAGGGAATAGAGATTTCATGGTACAGTGCAGACGGAGGACCTAAAGAAGTAGCAATTGTGAGGGTCCCTTATCAATACGCACCAGAAAAAGAACCGTGAGAATATTCCAATCTAGGAAGGCATCTGGTACACTTCCCCAAAGGAAGAAGGAAGGAAAACATGGGACCTGCCAAGGCGGAATTGGCAGAGTGCTAGGAGATGACACGATCATTGCGCATCAGAGGATTGCCTGGGCAACTTCAACTTGGGAGGGAGTCCAGGACTTTCTCTGGGGAAGGTCCACCCACTTGGCCATCTACCCACGACATAAGAGATAACACCCTGGGTAATCTTACAGGAAAGAGACCAGTGTCTAGAGAGAAGGGAGCTGGCCTTTCCAAGTTTGAGGAGAAAGTTAGAAACCGACAAGACATCCAGAAAAAGGAAAACTATCCTACCTGGAAAGGGGGAGGAGTCAGACTGGTGTGAGATGGCTCTGAAACTCTGTGTGCTTGGAGGTTGTCAGGACAACTTGGCCTTCTGAGGTTCTTTATGACATCACGGTGAACATGTCCCCCAAGATGGCCGCATGGGTACAGTCTGAGGATTGGCCTAGGCTGGGCTATTAAAGGGAGACATACCCAGAAAGAGTTTGACAAACAGAAAGCAGGCACAGAAACTGGAAGAGATCAAACAGACTCTGATGCCAGGGATAAGAAAGGAATCCTTGGCAAGAAGCCAGAATAGAGGGACAAGCACTGAGAGGAGAACATTGTCATCTATTCAAGTCCATGGGGAGGCCATGCTGATTCAAGCTTGAAACTTGATTGGAAACACGAGGCCGCACTTGGGCCTTATCAGACCTACAGTGTCCTTCTGCCTTAAGCATAATCCAAAGTCAAGAAGGATCTCTTGAGGACATTGAAGAGAAGAGTCGATGCCTCCTTTCCTAGGCCCCTAGCGTTCTTGGAAGATCAGTCTCTCTTTCCATAGCTCTGGCGTCACGGGGGCCCACTGGCCACATGCTAATGCGTCCCAAGAGATGTCTTGGAAGCCTCGAAGGAATGGAGCCCTGTCATGCTTGGGGTAGGTCTCTTTGTTGGGAAGGGCTCTACAAGTGTGCTGAAAATCACCCTTTTCCAGAGGGCTTGGTTCCTTTGTGAAGGCTGCCCTCCCAGGTAGAGTGCTCAGTTTGACTCCCATGAAATTCTCTCCCCCGACCTCTTGCCGTAGAAGGATTATTGATTATGTGCTTTGACGCCATATGGAAGGAAGCTGGCTGAAAATTAGAACATTACAATTCTGTTTCCAGAAAAATAAACATGCCAGGGCTGAGGATGTAGGTCAAACGAATGGCACAGCCTATAGAAATAAAGTAAGCCCGCATCTAGACGGAATCTAGGGCAACGTCCAAGGGTCAGGGGTCAAGTTTGAAACTTCCCAAATCCACAAAAGAGAAAGAAAAATATCTTTCCTGGAGCGGGGAATTCATCAGATTTGTCTAATTTGTCTCGGAAAAACATGATGTCCATGAAGGGGGTTGCCAGGACCACCTCGAATTTGGAGTTTCTGATCTCAGGATGTCAAACCTACCCAGATGACCACGGGTTCTCAGTGCTTCGTTTGACCTAGGCTAGGATAGCAAAGAGTCCTACAAGTGACCGCTGCAAATTCAAAGACAGCAACCAAGAATCACGAAAGCACTCACACCTCGGCCTAGAGAACATACGGTCATTCAAGAAATACAAAATTAATCCCTTGGACTGAAGGAGAACAGACTGATAAGCACATCTAAGGGAGATAGCTGAGAAAGACCATGACGAGGATACTGTGGAAAAGAAAAAAAGGTCCCAGAAAATGCAAGGCGAACAGATATCACACCTGAATAATCCACAATGAAAGATGTCAGTCTTTAGACAGGCTCTGCTGGAACGTTTGAAAGTCAGAGAAATTCACAAGCCAAAACACGGCAGCGAAGGTCAAACCTGGGCTCACTGGGAAGGGTGAGTTATGAGACTGCTCCAAGCGGGCTCTGAAGCCCTGTGTGCATGAAGCTTGCCGGGACAGCAGACACACAATTATGACCAATCCTCTGACGTCACAGTGGCCCCGACAAACCACCTGGCCTCATCTACACAGTGCCAGAGCTGGGCTCAAGCAGCATATTCAAGCCCCATTGCTCTCAACTGCAGGTTGCCAATGGAACATGAAAGGGGCCGGCCGGTGGTGCAGCGGTGAGGTCCGCAGCTTCTGGGTCGGTGGCCCGGGGTGGGCCGGGTGGAATCCTGGGGGTGAGCCTCCTCACCACTGCTTCAGTCATTCTGGGGCAGGCATCCGAGGGGGTGTGGAGGCAGATGGGAAGGGACTTTAGATAGGGCCAGACTTCCACAGCAAATACAGGAGCGTTGCCAGCAGATGTGAGCACAGCGATGCACTTCTGCCAAAACAGAAACAATTACAAGTTGCAAAGAATAGAAAAACGGAAGCTAAACACAAACGAACAAAAAACACAGCTTGCCAGTACGAAGAAGAAGATGTCTATGAAGAGCCTTAGCAAAACAGGTGAAAGCTATGTCAACCGAAAACTAGCAAACGTTTGGGGAAAGAAATTCAAGACGACACAAGGAAAAAGAAGGATATTCCGGGACCTAGGAATGGAAGAATTAACACACTTGAAACGTCCATAGCGGAGAAAGGAATCTCTGGATTCCATGCAATCCCAGTCAAAGTTGCAGCCATATTTGCCAGAGAGATAGAAGAGAGAATCCTAAAGTTTCCAGCCAGCAACAAGAGACCCTGAATAGGCCAAGGAATCCTCAGGAAAACGAACACAGCAGGACGTATCACACTTTCTGATTTCAACCTAGAGGACGAAGCGCTAGGTACCGAAACGGCACAGTCCGGGCCCAAAAACAGGCACACAGACCCATGCAACAGAATCGAGAGCCCAGAGCCCAACTCAAACATACATGGACAGCCCATTTGCGACCAGGGAGCCAAGAGGAGACAGTGGACAAAGGAGAGTCTCTCCGATAAAAGGTGCTGGGAAGCCTGCACAGCCACATGGAACACAACGAGAGTAGACCATGATGTGCCACCTGGCACACGCACCTCCTGGAATGGATTAAAGCCCTGAATGGCACACTTGAAACCATGAAACTTGTAGGAGAAGACCTAGGCAGAGTGCTCTTTGCCATCTGTCTGAGCCGCCTATTGGGAAGAAGCCTGTCTGACTGGGCAAGGCCAGCAAAGGAGACAAGAAACAAACGGGACCACCTCACATGCAGACGCTTCTGCCCAGTCAAGGAAACCATCGACTCAATGCAAAGACAGCACAACAACTGGGAGTGGATGTTTGCAAAGCACACATCGGACAAGGGGTGAAAAGCCCAAAGATACAATCAACTCACACGTCTCCACAAGAAAAAGAACAAGCCAATGAAAACCTGGGCCAAAGATGGACACAGAGATTTCTCCCAAGAAGATCTAAAGAGGGCCAACAGGTGCATGAAAACTTGTTCACCCTCATTAAGCCTGAGGCCAAGGCAAATCCAAACCGCAAGGACATAGCAGCTCACTGTGGTCAGAATGGCTATAAGGAGGCAGACAGGAAACAACAAGCGTCAGAGAGGAGGTGGAGAGAAGGGAAGCCTCCTGCACTGCTGGTGGCAGTGGAAACCGGTGCAGCCACTAGGCCAAGCGGTGTGGAACTGCCTCCGAAATTTAAGAATCCATGTCCCATATGATCCAGCTATTCCTCTGGGGCGCGTTTAGCCAAAGAACTCGGAAACACTACCGCCTAAAGACATGTGCACCGCTGAGTTCAGCACAGCCTTACTCCCGTTCTCCAAGACTTGGAAGCCGCCCTGGTGCCCAGCAAGGGACGAATGGAGAAGGAACATGGGCTATAGCCACACAATGGCATACCACTCAGCGGGAACAAAGGATGCAATCCAGCCATTTGTGACCACCAGAATGGCTGGGAGGGTTTTAGGGGAACTGAAACAAGCCCCAGGGACAAAGTCAAATACCGTAGGATCTCACTTACAAGGAGAAGAAAAAACAAGCACTGACCAACAGGCGGCACTGGACATTTGATCGGGGGTGCCCAGAGGCAAAGCGGGGCGGTGGGGGAGGGTGGAAGAGATGATGAGGCACAAGTGTGTGGTGAGGGCCTGTGATTCGGCTTACGCTGGTGAAGAGGATGGAACCTACACGGAAGTCTAAATCGATGAGGATGTAAATCTGAAAGACATAGGATGTTCGAATGCAGGGTTATGGCAATAAATCCACCTAAAAGCAAAAATCCAAAAAGGGGTCCAGAATGACGGCATACAGCTTTGGGGGCTGAAAGAGATTAGAGAAGGTGAACTTCCAAGGATGGAAAATCACCTCAAAAGGCTTACTGATGCTACAGAAAGGTAGACCATTCCAAATACATGAAGAGGAATCCTACCAAGAGAACCTGATCCGTGCTAAGCCCAGGAACCAACGGAAAAGGTTACCGTCCATGATGTTCCTACTAAAAACCTTCACGAATAATCCAAACAGGCCCACATCTTCCCAAGTTCAGGCCACAGGTTGGTCCAAAAGTGCAAGTCAGGGCCGGCCCTGTGGTGGAGCGGGCAAGTGCCCACGTTCCGCTTGGGTGGCCCGGGCCTCACTCTTTCACAGCACGGGTGCAGATCACATTAGCACTGTTAGGGAATAGAGATTTCATGGTACAGTGCAGACGGAGGACCTAAAGAAGTAGCAATTGTGAGGGTCCCTTATCAATACGCACCAGAAAAAGAACCGTGAGAATATTCCAATCTAGGAAGGCATCTGGTACACTTCCCCAAAGGAAGAAGGAAGGAAAACATGGGACCTGCCAAGGCGGAATTGGCAGAGTGCTAGGAGATGACACGATCATTGCGCATCAGAGGATTGCCTGGGCAACTTCAACTTGGGAGGGAGTCCAGGACTTTCTCTGGGGAAGGTCCACCCACTTGGCCATCTACCCACGACATAAGAGATAACACCCTGGGTAATCTTACAGGAAAGAGACCAGTGTCTAGAGAGAAGGGAGCTGGCCTTTCCAAGTTTGAGGAGAAAGTTAGAAACCGACAAGACATCCAGAAAAAGGAAAACTATCCTACCTGGAAAGGGGGAGGAGTCAGACTGGTGTGAGATGGCTCTGAAACTCTGTGTGCTTGGAGGTTGTCAGGACAACTTGGCCTTCTGAGGTTCTTTATGACATCACGGTGAACATGTCCCCCAAGATGGCCGCATGGGTACAGTCTGAGGATTGGCCTAGGCTGGGCTATTAAAGGGAGACATACCCAGAAAGAGTTTGACAAACAGAAAGCAGGCACAGAAACTGGAAGAGATCAAACAGACTCTGATGCCAGGGATAAGAAAGGAATCCTTGGCAAGAAGCCAGAATAGAGGGACAAGCACTGAGAGGAGAACATTGTCATCTATTCAAGTCCATGGGGAGGCCATGCTGATTCAAGCTTAAAACTTGATTGGAAACACGAGGCCGCACTTGGGCCTTATCAGACCTACAGTGTCCTTCTGCCTTAAGCATAATCCAAAGTCAAGAAGGATCTCTTGAGGACATTGAAGAGAAGAGTCGATGCCTCCTTTCCTAGGCCCCTAGCGTTCTTGGAAGATCAGTCTCTCTTTCCATAGCTCTGGCGTCACGGGGGCCCACTGGCCACATGCTAATGCGTCCCAAGAGATGTCTTGGAAGCCTCGAAGGAATGGAGCCCTGTCATGCTTGGGGTAGGTCTCTTTGTTGGGAAGGGCTCTACAAGTGTGCTGAAAATCACCCTTTTCCAGAGGGCTTGGTTCCTTTGTGAAGGCTGCCCTCCCAGGTAGAGTGCTCAGTTTGACTCCCATGAAATTCTCTCCCCCGACCTCTTGCCGTAGAAGGATTATTGATTATGTGCTTTGACGCCATATGGAAGGAAGCTGGCTGAAAATTAGAACATTACAATTCTGTTTCCAGAAAAATAAACATGCCAGGGCTGAGGATGTAGGTCAAACGAATGGCACAGCCTATAGAAATAAAGTAAGCCCGCATCTAGACGGAATCTAGGGCAACGTCCAAGGGTCAGGGGTCAAGTTTGAAACTTCCCAAATCCACAAAAGAGAAAGAAAAATATCTTTCCTGGAGCGGGGAATTCATCAGATTTGTCTAATTTGTCTCGGAAAAACATGATGTCCATGAAGGGGGTTGCCAGGACCACCTCGAATTTGGAGTTTCTGATCTCAGGATGTCAAACCTACCCAGATGACCACGGGTTCTCAGTGCTTCGTTTGACCTAGGCTAGGATAGCAAAGAGTCCTACAAGTGACCGCTGCAAATTCAAAGACAGCAACCAAGAATCACGAAAGCACTCACACCTCGGCCTAGAGAACATACGGTCATTCAAGAAATACAAAATTAATCCCTTGGACTGAAGGAGAACGGACTGATAAGCACATCTAAGGGAGATAGCTGAGAAAGACCATGACGAGGATACTGTGGAAAAGAAAAAAAGGTCCCAGAAAATGCAAGGCGAACAGATATCACACCTGAATAATCCACAATGAAAGATGTCAGTCTTTAGACAGGCTCTGCTGGAACGTTTGAAAGTCAGAGAAATTCACAAGCCAAAACACGGCAGCGAAGGTCAAACCTGGGCTCACTGGGAAGGGTGAGTTATGAGACTGCTCCAAGCGGGCTCTGAAGCCCTGTGTGCATGAAGCTTGCCGGGACAGCAGACACACAATTATGACCAATCCTCTGACGTCACAGTGGCCCCGACAAACCACCTGGCCTCATCTACACAGTGCCAGAGCTGGGCTCAAGCAGCATATTCAAGCCCCATTGCTCTCAACTGCAGGTTGCCAATGGAACATGAAAGGGGCCGGCCGGTGGTGCAGCGGTGAGTTCCGCAGCTTCTGGGTCGGTGGCCCGGGGTGGGCCGGGTGGAATCCTGGGGGTGAGCCTCCTCACCACTGCTTCAGTCATTCTGGGGCAGGCATCCGAGGGGGTGTGGAGGCAGATGGGAAGGGACTTTAGATAGGGCCAGACTTCCACAGCAAATACAGGAGCGTTGCCAGCAGATGTGAGCACAGCGATGCACTTCTGCCAAAACAGAAACAATTACAAGTTGCAAAGAATAGAAAAACGGAAGCTAAACACAAACGAACAAAAAACACAGCTTGCCAGTACGAAGAAGAAGATGTCTATGAAGAGCCTTAGCAAAACAGGTGAAAGCTATGTCAACCGAAAACTAGCAAACGTTTGGGGAAAGAAATTCAAGACGACACAAGGAAAAAGAAGGATATTCCGGGACCTAGGAATGGAAGAATTAACACACTTGAAACGTCCATAGCGGAGAAAGGAATCTCTGGATTCCATGCAATCCCAGTCAAAGTTGCAGCCATATTTGCCAGAGAGATAGAAGAGAGAATCCTAAAGTTTCCAGCCAGCAACAAGAGACCCTGAATAGGCCAAGGAATCCTCAGGAAAACGAACACAGCAGGACGTATCACACTTTCTGATTTCAACCTAGAGGACGAAGCGCTAGGTACCGAAACGGCACAGTCCGGGCCCAAAAACAGGCACACAGACCCATGCAACAGAATCGAGAGCCCAGAGCCCAACTCAAACATACATGGACAGCCCATTTGCGACCAGGGAGCCAAGAGGAGACAGTGGACAAAGGAGAGTCTCTCCGATAAAAGGTGCTGGGAAGCCTGCACAGCCACATGGAACACAACGAGAGTAGACCATGATGTGCCACCTGGCACACGCACCTCCTGGAATGGATTAAAGCCCTGAATGGCACACTTGAAACCATGAAACTTGTAGGAGAAGACCTAGGCAGAGTGCTCTTTGCCATCTGTCTGAGCCGCCTATTGGGAAGAAGCCTGTCTGACTGGGCAAGGCCAGCAAAGGAGACAAGAAACAAACGGGACCACCTCACATGCAGACGCTTCTGCCCAGTCAAGGAAACCATCGACTCAATGCAAAGACAGCACAACAACTGGGAGTGGATGTTTGCAAAGCACACATCGGACAAGGGGTGAAAAGCCCAAAGATACAATCAACTCACACGTCTCCACAAGAAAAAGAACAAGCCAATGAAAACCTGGGCCAAAGATGGACACAGAGATTTCTCCCAAGAAGATCTAAAGAGGGCCAACAGGTGCATGAAAACTTGTTCACCCTCATTAAGCCTGAGGCCAAGGCAAATCCAAACCGCAAGGACATAGCAGCTCACTGTGGTCAGAATGGCTATAAGGAGGCAGACAGGAAACAACAAGCGTCAGAGAGGAGGTGGAGAGAAGGGAAGCCTCCTGCACTGCTGGTGGCAGTGGAAACCGGTGCAGCCACTAGGCCAAGCGGTGTGGAACTGCCTCCGAAATTTAAGAATCCATGTCCCATATGATCCAGCTATTCCTCTGGGGCGCGTTTAGCCAAAGAACTCGGAAACACTACCGCCTGAAGACATGTGCACCGCTGAGTTCAGCACAGCCTTACTCCCGTTCTCCAAGACTTGGAAGCCGCCCTGGTGCCCAGCAAGGGACGAATGGAGAAGGAACATGGGCTATAGCCACACAATGGCATACCACTCAGCGGGAACAAAGGATGCAATCCAGCCATTTGTGACCACCAGAATGGCTGGGAGGGTTTTAGGGGAACTGAAACAAGCCCCAGGGACAAAGTCAAATACCGTAGGATCTCACTTACAAGGAGAAGAAAAAACAAGCACTGACCAACAGGCGGCACTGGACATTTGATCGGGGGTGCCCAGAGGCAAAGCGGGGCGGTGGGGGAGGGTGGAAGAGATGATGAGGCACAAGTGTGTGGTGAGGGCCTGTGATTCGGCTTACGCTGGTGAAGAGGATGGAACCTACACGGAAGTCTAAATCGATGAGGATGTAAATCTGAAAGACATAGGATGTTCGAATGCAGGGTTATGGCAATAAATCCACCTAAAAGCAAAAATCCAAAAAGGGGTCCAGAATGACGGCATACAGCTTTGGGGGCTGAAAGAGATTAGAGAAGGTGAACTTCCAAGGATGGAAAATCACCTCAAAAGGCTTACTGATGCTACAGAAAGGTAGACCATTCCAAATACATGAAGAGGAATCCTACCAAGAGAACCTGATCCGTGCTAAGCCCAGGAACCAACGGAAAACGTTACCGTCCATGATGTTCCTACTAATCACCTTCACGAATAATCCAAACAGGCCCACATCTTCCCAAGTTCAGGCCACAGGTTGGTCCAAAAGTACAAGTCAGGGCCGGCCCTGTGGTGGAGCGGGCAAGTGCCCACGTTCCGCTTGGGTGGCCCGGGCCTCACTCTTTCACAGCACGGGTGCAGATCACATTAGCACTGTTAGGGAATAGAGATTTCATGGTACGGTGCGGACGGAGGTCCTAAAGAAGTAGCAATTGTGAGGGTCCCTTATCAATACGCACCAGAAAAAGCACCGTGAGAATATTCCAATCTAGGAAGGCATCTGGTACACTTCCCCAAAGGAAGAAGGAAGGAAAACATGGGACCTGCCAAGGCGGAATTGGCAGAGTGCTAGGAGATGACACGATCATTGCGCATCAGAGGATTGCCTGGGCAACTTCAACTTGGGAGGGAGTCCAGGACTTTCTCTGGGGAAGGTCCACCCACTTGGCCATCTACCCACGACGTAAGAGATAACACCCAGGGTAATCTTACAGGAAAGAGACCAGTGTCTAGAGAGAAGGGAGCTGGCCTTTCCAAGTTTGAGGAGAAAGTTAGAAACCGACAAGACATCCAGAAAAAGGAAAACTATCCTACCTGGAAAGGGGGAGGAGTCAGACTGGTGTGTGATGGCTCTGAAACTCTGTGTGCTTGGAGGTTGTCAGGACAACTTGGCCTTCTGAGGTTCTTTATGACATCACGGTGAACATGTCCCCCAAGATGGCCGCATGGGTACAGTCTGAGGATTGGCCTAGGCTGGGCTATTAAAGGGAGACATACCTAGAAACAGCTTTGACAAACAGAAAGCAGGCACAGAAACTGGAAGAGATCAAACAGACTCTGATGCCAGGGATAAGAAAGGAATCCTTGGCAAGAAGCCAGAATAGAGGGACAAGCACTGAGAGGAGAACATTGTCATCTATTCAAGTCTATGGGGAGGCCATGCTGATTCAAGCTTGAAACTTGATTGGAAACACGAGGCCGCACTTGGGCCTTATCAGACCTACAGTGTCCTTCTGCCTTAAGCATAATCCAAAGTCAAGAAGGATCTCTTGAGGACATTGAAGAGAAGAGTCGATGCCTCCTTTCCTAGGACCCTAGCGTTCTTGGAAGATCAGTCTCTCTTTCCATAGCTCTGGCGTCACGGGGGCCCACTGGCCACATGCTAATGCGTCCCAAGAGATGTCTTGGAAGCCTCGAAGGAATGGAGCCCTGTCATGCTTGGGGTAGGTCTCTTTGTTGGGAAGGGCTCTACAAGTGTGCTGAAAATCACCCTTTTCCAGAGGGCTTGGTTCCTTTGTGAAGGCTGCCCTCCCAGGCTAGAGTGCTCACTTTGGCTCCCATGAAATTCTCTCCCCCGACCTCTTGCCGTAGAAGGATTATTGATTATGTGCTTTGACGCCATATGGAAGGAAGCTGGCTGAAAATTAGAACATTACAATTCTGTTTCCAGAAAAATAAACATGCCAGGGCTGAGGATGTAGGTCAAACGAATGGCACAGCCTATAGAAATAAAGTAAGCCCGCATCTAGACGGAATCTAGGGCAACGTCCAAGGGTCAGGGGTCAAGTTTGAAACTTCCCAAATCCACAAAAGAGAAAGAAAAATATCTTTCCTGGAGCGGAGAATTCATCAGATTTGTCTAATTTGTCTCGGAAAAACATGATGTCCATGAAGGGGGTTGCCAGGACCACCTCGAATTTGGAGTTTCTGATCTCAGGATGTCAAACCTACCCAGATGACCACGGGTTCTCAGTGCTTCGTTTGACCTAGGCTAGGATAGCAAAGAGTCCTACAAGTGACCGCTGCAAATTCAAAGACAGCAACCAAGAATCACGAAAGCACTCACACCTCGGCCTAGAGAACATACGGTCATTCAAGAAATACAAAATTAATCCCTTGGACTGAAGGAGAACGGACTGATAAGCACATCTAAGGGAGATAGCTGAGAAAGACCATGACGAGGATACTGTGGAAAAGAAAAAAAGGTCCCAGAAAATGCAACGCGAACAGATATCACACCTGAATAATCCACAATGAAAGATGTCAGTCTTTAGACAGGCTCTGCTGGAACGTTTGAAAGTCAGAGAAATTCACAAGCCAAAACACGGCAGCGAAGGTCAAACCTGGGCTCACTGGGAAGGGTGAGTTATGAGACTGCTCCAAGCGGGCTCTGAAGCCCTGTGTGCATGAAGCTTGCCGGGACAGGAGACACACAATTATGACCAATCCTCTGACGTCACAGTGGCCCCGACAAACCACCTGGCCTCATCTACACAGTGCCAGAGCTGGGCTCAAGCAGCATATTCAAGCCCCATTGCTCTCAACTGCAGGTTGCCAATGGAACATGAAAGGGGCCGGCCGGTGGTGCAGCGGTGAGGTCCGCAGCTTCTGGGTCGGTGGCCCGGGGTGGGCCGGGTGGAATCCTGGGGGTGAGCCTCCTCACCACTGCTTCAGTCATTCTGGGGCAGGCATCCGAGGGGGTGTGGAGGCAGATGGGAAGGGACTTTAGATAGGGCCAGACTTCCACAGCAAATACAGGAGCGTTGCCAGCAGATGTGAGCACAGCGATGCACTTCTGCCAAAACAGAAACAATTACAAGTTGCAACGAATAGAAAAACGGAAGCTAAACACAAACGAACAAAAAACACAGCTTGCCAGTACGAAGAAGAAGATGTCTATGAAGAGCCTTAGCAAAACAGGTGAAAGCTATGTCAACCGAAAACTAGCAAACGTTTGGGGAAAGATATTCAAGACGACACAAGGAAAAAGAAGGATATTCCGGGACCTAGGAATGGAAGAATTAACACACTTGAAACGTCCATAGCGGAGAAAGGAATCTCTGGATTCCATGCAATCCCAGTCAAAGTTGCAGCCATATTTGCCAGAGAGATAGAAGAGAGAATCCTAAAGTTTCCAGCCAGCAACAAGAGACCCTGAATAGGCCAAGGAATCCTCAGGAAAACGAACAAAGCAGGACGTATCACACTTTCTGATTTCAACCTAGAGGACGAAGCGCTGGGTACCGAAACGGCACAGTCCGGGCCCAAAAACAGGCACACAGACCCATGCAACAGAATCGAGAGCCCAGAGCCCAACTCAAACATACATGGACAGCCCATTTGCGACCAGGGAGCCAAGAGGAGACAGTGGACAAAGGAGAGTCTCTCCGATAAACGGTGCTGGGAAGCCTGCACAGCCACATGGAACACAACGAGAGTAGACCATGATGTTCCACCTGGCACACGCACCACCTGGAATGGATTAAAGCCCTGAATGGCACACTGGAAACCGTGAAACTTGTAGGAGAAGACCTAGGCAGAGTGCTCTTTGCCATCTGTCTGAGCCGCCTATTGGGAAGAAGCCTGTCTGACTGGGCAAGGGCAGCAAAGGAGACAAGAAACAAACGGGACCACCTCACATGCAGACGCTTCTGCCCAGTCAAGGAAACCATCGACTCAATGCAAAGACAGCACAACAACTGGGAGTGGATGTTTGCAAAGCACACATCGGACAAGGGGTGAAAAGCCCAAAGATACAATCAACTCACACGTCTCCACAAGAAAAAGAACAAGCCAATGAAAACCTGGGCCAAAGATGGACACAGAGATTTCTCCCAAGAAGATCTAAAGAGGGCCAACAGGTGCATGAAAACTTGTTCACCCTCATTAAGCCTGAGGCCAAGGCAAATCCAAACCGCAAGGACATAGCAGCTCACTGTGGTCAGAATGGCTATAAGGAGACAGACAGGAAACAACAAGCGTCAGAGAGGAGGTGGAGAGAAGGGAAGCCTCCTGCACTGCTGGTGGCAGTGGAAACCGGTGCAGCCACTAGGCCAAGCGGTGTGGAACTGCCTCCGAAATTTAAGAATCCATGTCCCATATGATCCAGCTATTCCTCTGGGGCGCGTTTAGCCAAAGAACTCGGAAACACTACCGCCTAAAGACATGTGCACCACTGAGTTCAGCACAGCCTTACTCCCGTTCTCCAAGACTTGGAAGCCGCCCTGGTGCCCAGCAAGGGACGAATGGAGAAGGAACATGGGCTATAGCCACACAATGGCATACCACTCAGCGGGAACAAAGGATGCAATCCAGCCATTTGTGACCACCAGAATGGCTGGGAGGGTTTTAGGGGAACTGAAACAAGCCCCAGGGACAAAGTCAAATACCGTAGGATCTCACTTACAAGGAGAAGAAAAAACAAGCACTGACCAACAGGCGGCACTGGACATTTGATCGGGGGTGCCCAGAGGCAAAGCGGGGCGGTGGGGGAGGGTGGAAGAGATGATGAGGCACAAGTGTGTGGTGAGGGCCTGTGATTCGGCTTACGCTGGTGAAGAGGATGGAACCTACACGGAAGTCTAAATCGATGAGGATGTAAATCTGAAAGACATAGGATGTTCGAATGCAGGGTTATGGCAATAAATCCACCTAAAAGCAAAAATCCAAAAAGGGGTCCAGAATGACGGCATACAGCTTTGGGGGCTGAAAGAGATTAGAGAAGGTGAACTTCCAAGGATGGAAAATCACCTCAAAAGGCTTACTGATGCTACAGAAAGGTAGACCATTCCAAATACATGAAGAGGAATCCTACCAAGAGAACCTGATCCGTGCTAAGCCCAGGAACCAACGGAAAACGTTACCGTCCATGATGTTCCTACTAATCACCTTCACGAATAATCCAAACAGGCCCACATCTTCCCAAGTTCAGGCCACAGGTTGGTCCAAAAGTACAAGTCAGGGCCGGCCCTGTGGTGGAGCGGGCAAGTGCCCACGTTCCGCTTGGGTGGCCCGGGCCTCACTCTTTCACAGCACGGGTGCAGATCACATTAGCACTGTTAGGGAATAGAGATTTCATGGTACGGTGCGGACGGAGGTCCTAAAGAAGTAGCAATTGTGAGGGTCCCTTATCAATACGCACCAGAAAAAGCACCGTGAGAATATTCCAATCTAGGAAGGCATCTGGTACACTTCCCCAAAGGAAGAAGGAAGGAAAACATGGGACCTGCCAAGGCGGAATTGGCAGAGTGCTAGGAGATGACACGATCATTGCGCATCAGAGGATTGCCCGGGCAACTTCAACTTGGGAGGGAGTCCAGGACTTTCTCTGGGGAAGGTCCACCCACTTGGCCATCTACCCACGACATAAGAGATAACACCCAGGGTAATCTTACAGGAAAGAGACCAGTGTCTAGAGAGAAGGGAGCTGGCCTTTCCAAGTTTGAGGAGAAAGTTAGAAACCGACAAGACATCCAGAAAAAGGAAAACTATCCTACCTGGAAAGGGGGAGGAGTCAGACTGGTCTGAGATGGCTCTGAAACTCTGTGTGCTTGGAGGTTGTCAGGACAACTTGGCCTTCTGAGGTTCTTTATGACATCACGGTGAACATGTCCCCCAAGATGGCCGCATGGGTACAGTCTGAGGATTGGCCTAGGCTGGGCTATTAAAGGGAGACATACCCAGAAAGAGTTTGACAAACAGAAAGCAGGCACAGAAACTGGAAGAGATCAAACAGACTCTGATGCCAGGGATAAGAAAGGAATCCTTGGCAAGAAGCCAGAATAGAGGGACAAGCACTGAGAGGAGAACATTGTCATCTATTCAAGTCTATGGGGAGGCCATGCTGATTCAAGCTTGAAACTTGATTGGAAACACGAGGCCGCACTTGGGCCTTATCAGACCTACAGTGTCCTTCTGCCTTAAGCATAATCCAAAGTCAAGAAGGATCTCTTGAGGACATTGAAGAGAAGAGTCGATGCCTCCTTTCCTAGGACCCTAGCGTTCTTGGAAGATCAGTCTCTCTTTCCATAGCTCTGGCGTCACGGGGGCCCACTGGCCACATGCTAATGCGTCCCAAGAGATGTCTTGGAAGCCTCGAAGGAATGGAGCCCTGTCATGCTTGGGGTAGGTCTCTTTGTTGGGAAGGGCTCTACAAGTGTGCTGAAAATCACCCTTTTCCAGAGGGCTTGGTTCCTTTGTGAAGGCTGCCCTCCCAGGCTAGAGTGCTCACTTTGGCTCCCATGAAATTCTCTCCCCCGACCTCTTGCCGTAGAAGGATTATTGATTATGTGCTTTGACGCCATATGGAAGGAAGCTGGCTGAAAATTAGAACATTACAATTCTGTTTCCAGAAAAATAAACATGCCAGGGCTGAGGATGTAGGTCAAACGAATGGCACAGCCTATAGAAATAAAGTAAGCCCGCATCTAGACGGAATCTAGGGCAACGTCCGAGGGTCAGGGGTCAAGTTTGAAACTTCCCAAATCCACAAAAGAGAAAGAAAAATATCTTTCCTGGAGCGGGGAATTCATCAGATTTGTCTAATTTGTCTCGGAAAAACATGATGTCCATGAAGGGGGTTGCCAGGACCACCTCGAATTTGGAGTTTCTGATCTCAGGATGTCAAACCTACCCAGATGACCACGGGTTCTCAGTGCTTCGTTTGACCTAGGCTAGGATAGCAAAGAGTCCTACAAGTGACCGCTGCAAATTCAAAGACAGCAACCAAGAATCACGAAAGCACTCACACCTCGGCCTAGAGAACATACGGTCATTCAAGAAATACAAAATTAATCCCTTGGACTGAAGGAGAACGGACTGATAAGCACATCTAAGGGAGATAGCTGAGAAAGACCATGACGAGGATACTGTGGAAAAGAAAAAAAGGTCCCAGAAAATGCAAGGCGAACAGATATCACACCTGAATACTCCACAATGAAAGATGTCAGTCTTTAGACAGGCTCTGCTGGAACGTTTGAAAGTCAGAGAAATTCACAAGCCAAAACACGGCAGCGAAGGTCAAACCTGGGCTCACTGGGAAGGGTGAGTTATGAGACTGCTCCAAGCGGGCTCTGAACCCCTCTGTGCATGAAGCTTGCCGGGGCAGCAGACACACAATTATGACCAATCCTCTGACGTCACAGTGGCCCCGACAAAAAACCTGGCCTCATCTACACAGTGCCAGAGCTGGGCTCAAGCAGCATATTCAAGCCCCATTGCACTCAACTGCAGGTTGCCAATGGAACATGAAAGGGGCCGGCCGGTGGTGCAGCGGTGAGGTCCGCAGCTTCTGGGTCGGTGGCCCGGGGTGGGCTGGGTGGAATCCTGGGGGTGAGCCTCCTCACCACTGCTTCAGTCATTCTGGGGCAGGCGTCCGAGGGGGTGTGGAGGCAGATGGGAAGGGACGTTAGATAGGGCCAGACTTCCACAGCAAATACAGGAGCGTTGCCAGCAGATGTGAGCACAGCGATGCACTTCTGCCAAAAAAGAACCAATTACAAGTTGCAAAGAATAGAAAAACGGAAGCTAAACACAAACGAACAAAAAACACAGCTTGCCAGTACGAAGAAGAAGATGTCTATGAAGAACCTTAGCAAAACAGGTGAAAGCTATGTCAACCGAAAACTAGCAAACGTTTGGGGAAAGAAATTCAAGAAGACACAAGGAAAAAGAAGGATATTCCGGGACCTAGGAATGGAAGAATTAACACACTTGAAACGTCCATAGCGGAGAAAGGAATCTCTGGATTCCATGCAATCCCAGTCAAAGTTGCAGCCATATTTGCCAGAGAGATAGAAGAGAGAATCCTAAAGTTTCCAGCCAGCAACAAGAGACCCTGAATAGGCCAAGGAATCCTCAGGAAAACGAACAAAGCAGGACGTATCACACTTTCTGATTTCAACCTAGAGGACGAAGCGCTGGGTACCGAAACGGCACAGTCCGGGCCCAAAAACAGGCACACAGACCCATGCAACAGAATCGAGAGCCCAGAGCCCAACTCAAACATACATGGACAGCCCATTTGCGACCAGGGAGCCAAGAGGAGACAGTGCACAAAGGAGAGTCTCTCCGATAAACGGTGCTGGGAAGCCTGCACAGCCACATGGAACACAACGAGAGTAGACCATGATGTGCCACCTGGCACACGCACCACCTGGAATGGATTAAAGCCCTGAATGGCACACTGGAAACCGTGAAACTTGTAGGAGAAGACCTAGGCAGAGTGCTCTTTGCCATCTGTCTGAGCCGCCTATTGGGAAGAAGCCTGTCTGACTGGGCAAGGGCAGCAAAGGAGACAAGAAACAAACGGGACCACCTCACATGCAGACGCTTCTGCCCAGTCAAGGAAACCATCGACTCAATGCAAAGACAGCACAACAACTGGGAGTGGATGTTTGCAAAGCACACATCGGACAAGGGGTGAAAAGCCCAAAGATACAATCAACTCACACGTCTCCACAAGAAAAAGAACAAGCCAATGAAAACCTGGGCCAAAGATGGACACAGAGATTTCTCCCAAGAAGATCTAAAGAGGGCCAACAGGTGCATGAAAACTTGTTCACCCTCATTAAGCCTGAGGCCAAGGCAAATCCAAACCGCAAGGACATAGCAGCTCACTGTGGTCAGAATGGCTATAAGGAGGCAGACAGGAAACAACAAGCGTCAGAGAGGAGGTGGAGAGAAGGGAAGCCTCCTGCACTGCTGGTGGCAGTGGAAACCGGTGCAGCCACTAGGCCAAGCGGTGTGGAACTGCCTCCGAAATTTAAGAATCCATGTCCCATATGATCCAGCTATTCCTCTGGGGCGCGTTTAGCCAAAGAACTCGGAAACACTACCGCCTAAAGACATGTGCACCGCTGAGTTCAGCACAGCCTTACTCCCGCTCTCCAAGACTTGGAAGCCGCCCTGGTGCCCAGCAAGGGACGAATGGAGAAGGAACATGGGCTATAGCCACACAATGGCATACCACTCAGCGGGAACAAAGGATGCAATCCAGCCATTTGTGACCACCAGAATGGCTGGGAGGGTTTTAGGGGAACTGAAACAAGCCCCAGGGACAAAGTCAAATACCGTAGGATCTCACTTACAAGGAGAAGAAAAAACAAGCACTGACCAACAGGCGGCACTGGACATTTGATCGGGGGTGCCCAGAGGCAAAGCGGGGCGGTGGGGGAGGGTGGAAGAGATGATGAGGCACAAGTGTGTGGTGAGGGCCTGTGATTCGGCTTACGCTGGTGAAGAGGATGGAACCTACACGGAAGTCTAAATCGATGAGGATGTAAATCTGAATGACATAGGATGTTCGAATGCAGGGTTATTGCAATAAATCCACCTAAAAGCAAAAATCCAAAAAGGGGTCCAGAATGACGGCATACAGCTTTGGGGGCTGAAAGAGATTAGAGAAGGTGAACTTCCAAGGATGGAAAATCACCTCAAAAGGCTTACTGATGCTACAGAAAGGTAGACCATTCCAAATACATGAAGAGGAATCCTACCAAGAGAACCTGATCCGTGCTAAGCCCAGGAACCAACGGAAAACGTTACCGTCCATGATGTTCCTACTAATCACCTTCACGAATAATCCAAACAGGCCCACATCTTCCCAAGTTCAGGCCACAGGTTGGTCCAAAAGTACAAGTCAGGGCCGGCCCTGTGGTGGAGCGGGCAAGTGCCCACGTTCCGCTTGGGTGGCCCGGGCCTCACTCTTTCACAGCACGGGTGCAGATCACATTAGCACTGTTAGGGAATAGAGATTTCATGGTACGGTGCGGACGGAGGTCCTAAAGAAGTAGCAATTGTGAGGGTCCCTTATCAAGACGCACCAGAAAAAGCACCGTGAGAATATTCCAATCTAGGAAGGCATCTGGTACACTTCCCCAAAGGAAGAAGGAAGGAAAACATGGGACCTGCCAAGGCGGAATTGGCAGAGTGCTAGGAGATGACACGATCATTGCGCATCAGAGGATTGCCTGGGCAACTTCAACTTGGGAGGGAGTCCAGGACTTTCTCTGGGGAAGGTCCACCCACTTGGCCATCTACCCACGACATAAGAGATAACACCCAGGGTAATCTTACAGGAAAGAGACCAGTGTCTAGAGAGAAGGGAGCTGGCCTTTCCAAGTTTGAGGAGAAAGTTAGAAACCGACAAGACATCCAGAAAAAGGAAAACTATCCTACCTGGAAAGGGGGAGGAGTCAGACTGGTGTGAGATGGCTCTGAAACTCTGTGTGCTTGGAGGTTGTCAGGACAACTTGGCCTTCTGAGGTTCTTTATGACATCACGGTGAACATGTCCCCCAAGATGGCCGCATGGGTACAGTCTGAGGATTGGCCTAGGCTGGGCTATTAAAGGGAGACATACCCAGAAAGAGTTTGACAAACAGAAAGCAGGCATAGAAACTGGAAGAGATCAAACAGACTCTGATGCCAGGGATAAGAAAGGAATCCTTGGCAAGAAGCCAGAATAGAGGGACAAGCACTGAGAGGAGAACATTGTCATCTATTCAAGTCTATGGGGAGGCCATGCTGATTCAAGCTTGAAACTTGATTGGAAACACGAGGCCGCACTTGGGCCTTATCAGACCTACAGTGTCCTTCTGCCTTAAGCATAATCCAAAGTCAAGAAGGATCTCTTGAGGACATTGAAGAGAAGAGTCGATGCCTCCTTTCCTAGGCCCCTAGCGTTCTTGGAAGATCAGTCTCTCTTTCCATAGCTCTGGCGTCACGGGGGCCCACTGGCCACATGCTAATGCGTCCCAAGAGATGTCTTGGAAGCCTCAAAGGAATGGAGCCCTGTCATGCTTGGGGTAGGTCTCTTTGTTGGGAAGGGCTCTACAAGTGTGCTGAAAATCACCCTTTTCCAGAGGGCTTGGTTCCTTTGTGAAGGCTGCCCTCCCAGGTAGAGTGCTCAGTTTGGCTCCCATGAAATTCTCTCCCCCGACCTCTTGCCGTAGAAGGATTATTGATTATGTGCTTTGACGCCATATGGAAGGAAGCTGGCTGAAAATTAGAACATTACAATTCTGTTTCCAGAAAAATAAACATGCCAGGGCTGAGGATGTAGGTCAAACGAATGGCACAGCCTATAGAAATAAAGTAAGCCCGCATCTAGACGGAATCTAGGGCAACGTCCGAGGGTCAGGGGTCAAGTTTGAAACTTCCCAAATCCACAAAAGAGAAAGAAAAATATCTTTCCTGGAGCGGGGAATTCATCAGATTTGTCTAATTTGTCTCGGAAAAACATGATGTCCATGAAGGGGGTTGCCAGGACCACCTCGAATTTGGAGTTTCTGATCTCAGGATGTCAAACCTACCCAGATGACCACGGGTTCTCAGTGCTTCGTTTGACCTAGGCTAGGATAGCAAAGAGTCCTACAAGTGACCGCTGCAAATTCAAAGACAGCAACCAAGAATCACGAAAGCACTCACACCTCGGCCTAGAGAACATACGGTCATTCAAGAAATACAAAATTAATCCCTTGGACTGAAGGAGAACGGACTGATAAGCACATCTAAGGGAGATAGCTGAGAAAGACCATGACGAGGATACTGTGGAAAAGAAAAAAAGGTCCCAGAAAATGCAACGCGAACAGATATCACACCTGAATAATCCACAATGAAAGATGTCAGTCTTTAGACAGGCTCTGCTGGAACGTTTGAAAGTCAGAGAAATTCACAAGCCAAAACACGGCAGCGAAGGTCAAACCTGGGCTCACTGGGAAGGGTGAGTTATGAGACTGCTCCAAGCGGGCTCTGAACCCCTCTGTGCATGAAGCTTGCCGGGGCAGAAGACACACAATTATGACCAATCCTCTGACGTCACAGTGGCCCCGACAAAAAACCTGGCCTCATCTACACAGTGCCAGAGCTGGGCTCAAGCAGCATATTCAAGCCCCATTGCACTCAACTGCAGGTTGCCAATGGAACATGAAAGGGGCCGGCCGGTGGTGCAGCGGTGAGGTCCGCAGCTTCTGGGTCGGTGGCCCGGGGTGGGCTGGGTGGAATCCTGGGGGTGAGCCTCCTCACCACTGCTTCAGTCATTCTGGGGCAGGCGTCCGAGGGGGTGTGGAGGCAGATGGGAAGGGACGTTAGATAGGGCCAGACTTCCACAGCAAATACAGGAGCGTTGCCAGCAGATGTGAGCACAGCGATGCACTTCTGCCAAAAAAGAACCAATTACAAGTTGCAAAGAATAGAAAAACGGAAGCTAAACACAAACGAACAAAAAACACAGCTTGCCAGTACGAAGAAGAAGATGTCTATGAAGAACCTTAGCAAAACAGGTGAAAGCTATGTCAACCGAAAACTAGCAAACGTTTGGGGAAAGAAATTCAAGACGACACAAGGAAAAAGAAGGATATTCCGGGACCTAGGAATGGAAGAATTAACACACTTGAAACGTCCATAGCGGAGAAAGGAATCTCTGGATTCCATGCAATCCCAGTCAAAGTTGCAGCCATATTTGCCAGAGAGATAGAAGAGAGAATCCTAAAGTTTCCAGCCAGCAACAAGAGACCCTGAATAGGCCAAGGAATCCTCAGGAAAACGAACAAAGCAGGACGTATCACACTTTCTGATTTCAACCTAGAGGACGAAGCGCTGGGTACCGAAACGGCACAGTCCGGGCCCAAAAACAGGCACACAGACCCATGCAACAGAATCGAGAGCCCAGAGCCCAACTCAAACATACATGGACAGCCCATTTGCGACCAGGGAGCCAAGAGGAGACAGTGGACAAAGGAGAGTCTCTCCGATAAACGGTGCTGGGAAGCCTGCACAGCCACATGGAACACAACGAGAGTAGACCATGATGTGCCACCTGGCACACGCACCACCTGGAATGGATTAAAGCCCTGAATGGCACACTGGAAACCGTGAAACTTGTAGGAGAAGACCTAGGCAGAGTGCTCTTTGCCATCTGTCTGAGCCGCCTATTGGGAAGAAGCCTGTCTGACTGGGCAAGGGCAGCAAAGGAGACAAGAAACAAACGGGACCACCTCACATGCAGACGCTTCTGCCCAGTCAAGGAAACCATCGACTCAATGCAAAGACAGCACAACAACTGGGAGTGGATGTTTGCAAAGCACACATCGGACAAGGGGTGAAAAGCCCAAAGATACAATCAACTCACACGTCTCCACAAGAAAAAGAACAAGCCAATGAAAACCTGGGCCAAAGATGGACACAGAGATTTCTCCCAAGAAGATCTAAAGAGGGCCAACAGGTGCATGAAAACTTGTTCACCCTCATTAAGCCTGAGGCCAAGGCAAATCCAAACCGCAAGGACATAGCAGCTCACTGTGGTCAGAATGGCTATAAGGAGGCAGACAGGAAACAACAAGCGTCAGAGAGGAGGTGGAGAGAAGGGAAGCCTCCTGCACTGCTGGTGGCAGTGGAAACCGGTGCAGCCTCTAGGCCAAGCGGTGTGGAACTGCCTCCGAAATTTAAGAATCCATGTCCCATATGATCCAGCTATTCCTCTGGGGCGCGTTTAGCCAAAGAACTCGGAAACACTACCGCCTAAAGACATGTGCACCGCTGAGTTCAGCACAGCCTTACTCCCGCTCTCCAAGACTTGGAAGCCGCCCTGGTGCCCAGCAAGGGACGAATGGAGAAGGAACATGGGCTATAGCCACACAATGGCATACCACTCAGCGGGAACAAAGGATGCAATCCAGCCATTTGTGACCACCAGAATGGCTGGGAGGGTTTTAGGGGAACTGAAACAAGCCCCAGGGACAAAGTCAAATACCGTAGGATCTCACTTACAAGGAGAAGAAAAAACAAGCACTGACCAACAGGCGGCACTGGACATTTGATCGGGGGTGCCCAGAGGCAAAGCGGGGCGGTGGGGGAGGGTGGAAGAGATGATGAGGCACAAGTGTGTGGTGAGGGCCTGTGATTCGGCTTACGCTGGTGAAGAGGATGGAACCTACACGGAAGTCTAAATCGATGAGGATGTAAATCTGAATGACATAGGATGTTCGAATGCAGGGTTATTGCAATAAATCCACCTAAAAGCAAAAATCCAAAAAGGGGTCCAGAATGACGGCATACAGCTTTGGGGGCTGAAAGAGATTAGAGAAGGTGAACTTCCAAGGATGGAAAATCACCTCAAAAGGCTTACTGATGCTACAGAAAGGTAGACCATTCCAAATACATGAAGAGGAATCCTACCAAGAGAACCTGATCCGTGCTAAGCCCAGGAACCAACGGAAAACGTTACCGTCCATGATGTTCCTACTAATCACCTTCACGAATAATCCAAACAGGCCCACATCTTCCCAAGTTCAGGCCACAGGTTGGTCCAAAAGTGCAAGTCAGGGCCGGCCCTGTGGTGGAGCGGGCAAGTGCCCACGTTCCGCTTGGGTGGCCCGGGCCTCACTCTTTCACAGCACGGGTGCAGATCACATTAGCACTGTTAGGGAATAGAGATTTCATGGTACGGTGCGGACGGAGGTCCTAAAGAAGTAGCAATTGTGAGGGTCCCTTATCAATACGCACCAGAAAAAGCACCGTGAGAATATTCCAATCTAGGAAGGCATCTGGTACACTTCCCCAAAGGAAGAAGGAAGGAAAACATGGGACCTGCCAAGGCGGAATTGGCAGAGTGCTAGGAGATGACACGATCATTGCGCATCAGAGGATTGCCTGGGCAACTTCAACTTGGGAGGGAGTCCAGGACTTTCTCTGGGGAAGGTCCACCCACTTGGCCATCTACCCACGACATAAGAGATAACACCCAGGGTAATCTTACAGGAAAGAGACCAGTGTCTAGAGAGAAGGGAGCTGGCCTTTCCAAGTTTGAGGAGAAAGTTAGAAACCGACAAGACATCCAGAAAAAGGAAAACTATCCTACCTGGAAAGGGGGAGGAGTCAGACTGGTGTGAGATGGCTCTGAAACTCTGTGTGCTTGGAGGTTGTCAGGACAACTTGGCCTTCTGAGGTTCTTTATGACATCACGGTGAACATGTCCCCCAAGATGGCCGCATGGGTACAGTCTGAGGATTGGCCTAGGCTGGGCTATTAAAGGAAGACATACCCAGAAAGAGTTTGACAAACAGAAAGCAGGCATAGAAACTGGAAGAGATCAAACAGACTCTGATGCCAGGGATAAGAAAGGAATCCTTGGCAAGAAGCCAGAATAGAGGGACAAGCACTGAGAGGAGAACATTGTCATCTATTCAAGTCTATGGGGAGGCCATGCTGATTCAAGCTTGAAACTTGATTGGAAACACGAGGCCGCACTTGGGCCTTATCAGACCTACAGTGTCCTTCTGCCTTAAGCATAATCCAAAGTCAAGAAGGATCTCTTGAGGACATTGAAGAGAAGAGTCGATGCCTCCTTTCCTAGGCCCCTAGCGTTCTTGGAAGATCAGTCTCTCTTTCCATAGCTCTGGCGTCACGGGGGCCCACTGGCCACATGCTAATGCGTCCCAAGAGATGTCTTGGAAGCCTCAAAGGAATGGAGCCCTGTCATGCTTGGGGTAGGTCTCTTTGTTGGGAAGGGCTCTACAAGTGTGCTGAAAATCACCCTTTTCCAGAGGGCTTGGTTCCTTTGTGAAGGCTGCCCTCCCAGGTAGAGTGCTCAGTTTGGCTCCAATGAAATTCTCTCCCCCGACCTCTTGCCGTAGAAGGATTATTGATTATGTGCTTTGACGCCATATGGAAGGAAGCTGGCTGAAAATTAGAACATTACAATTCTGTTTCCAGAAAAATAAACATGCCAGGGCTGAGGATGTAGGTCAAACGAATGGCACAGCCTATAGAAATAAAGTAAGCCCGCATCTAGACGGAATCTAGGGCAACGTCCGAGGGTCAGGGGTCAAGTTTGAAACTTCCCAAATCCACAAAAGAGAAAGAAAAATATCTTTCCTGGAGCGGGGAATTCATCAGATTTGTCTAATTTGTCTCGGAAAAACATGATGTCCATGAAGGGGGTTGCCAGGACCACCTCGAATTTGGAGTTTCTGATCTCAGGATGTCAAACCTACCCAGATGACCACGGGTTCTCAGTGCTTCGTTTGACCTAGGCTAGGATAGCAAAGAGTCCTACAAGTGACCGCTGCAAATTCAAAGACAGCAACCAAGAATCACGAAAGCACTCACACCTCGGCCTAGAGAACATACGGTCATTCAAGAAATACAAAATTAATCCCTTGGACTGAAGGAGAACGGACTGATAAGCACATCTAAGGGAGATAGCTGAGAAAGACCATGACGAGGATACTGTGGAAAAGAAAAAAAGGTCCCAGAAAATGCAAGGCGAACAGATATCACACCTGAATACTCCACAATGAAAGATGTCAGTCTTTAGACAGGCTCTGCTGGAACGTTTGAAAGTCAGAGAAATTCACAAGCCAAAACACGGCAGCGAAGGTCAAACCTGGGCTCACTGGGAAGGGTGAGTTATGAGACTGCTCCAAGCGGGCTCTGAACCCCTCTGTGCATGAAGCTTGCCGGGGCAGAAGACACACAATTATGACCAATCCTCTGACGTCACAGTGGCCCCGACAAAAAACCTGGCCTCATCTACACAGTGCCAGAGCTGGGCTCAAGCAGCATATTCAAGCCCCATTGCACTCAACTGCAGGTTGCCAATGGAACATGAAAGGGGCCGGCCGGTGGTGCAGCGGTGAGGTCCGCAGCTTCTGGGTCGGTGGCCCGGGGTGGGCTGGGTGGAATCCTGGGGGTGAGCCTCCTCACCACTGCTTCAGTCATTCTGGGGCAGGCGTCCGAGGGGGTGTGGAGGCAGATGGGAAGGGACGTTAGATAGGGCCAGACTTCCACAGCAAATACAGGAGCGTTGCCAGCAGATGTGAGCACAGCGATGCACTTCTGCCAAAAAAGAACCAATTACAAGTTGCAAAGAATAGAAAAACGGAAGCTAAACACAAACGAACAAAAAACACAGCTTGCCAGTACGAAGAAGAAGATGTCTATGAAGAACCTTAGCAAAACAGGTGAAAGCTATGTCAACCGAAAACTAGCAAACGTTTGGGGAAAGAAATTCAAGACGACACAAGGAAAAAGAAGGATATTCCGGGACCTAGGAATGGAAGAATTAACACACTTGAAACGTCCATAGCGGAGAAAGGAATCTCTGGATTCCATGCAATCCCAGTCAAAGTTGCAGCCATATTTGCCAGAGAGATAGAAGAGAGAATCCTAAAGTTTCCAGCCAGCAACAAGAGACCCTGAATAGGCCAAGGAATCCTCAGGAAAACGAACAAAGCAGGACGTATCACACTTTCTGATTTCAACCTAGAGGACGAAGCGCTGGGTACCGAAACGGCACAGTCCGGGCCCAAAAACAGGCACACAGACCCATGCAACAGAATCGAGAGCCCAGAGCCCAACTCAAACATACATGGACAGCCCATTTGCGACCAGGGAGCCAAGAGGAGACAGTGGACAAAGGAGAGTCTCTCCGATAAACGGTGCTGGGAAGCCTGCACAGCCACATGGAACACAACGAGAGTAGACCATGATGTGCCACCTGGCACACGCACCACCTGGAATGGATTAAAGCCCTGAATGGCACACTGGAAACCGTGAAACTTGTAGGAGAAGACCTAGGCAGAGTGCTCTTTGCCATCTGTCTGAGCCGCCTATTGGGAAGAAGCCTGTCTGACTGGGCAAGGGCAGCAAAGGAGACAAGAAACAAACGGGACCACCTCACATGCAGACGCTTCTGCCCAGTCAAGGAAACCATCGACTCAATGCAAAGACAGCACAACAACTGGGAGTGG
Source organism: Equus asinus (assembly GCF_041296235.1). Classification (NCBI taxonomy): domain Eukaryota; kingdom Metazoa; phylum Chordata; class Mammalia; order Perissodactyla; family Equidae; genus Equus; species Equus asinus. The sequence continues at coordinate 84,990,281 of NC_091820.1, read as the reverse complement.
ATGTTTGCAAAGCACACATCGGACAAGGGGTGAAAAGCCCAAAGATACAATCAACTCACACGTCTCCACAAGAAAAAGAACCAGCCAATGAAAACCTGGGCCAAAGATGGACACAGAGATTTCTCCCAAGAAGATCTAAAGAGGGCCAACAGGTGCATGAAAACTTGTTCACCCTCATTAAGCCTGAGGCCAAGGCAAATCCAAACCGCAAGGACATAGCAGCTCACTGTGGTCAGAATGGCTATAAGGAGGCAGACAGGAAACAACAAGCGTCAGAGAGGAGGTGGAGAGAAGGGAAGCCTCCTGCACTGCTGGTGGCAGTGGAAACCGGTGCAGCCACTAGGCCAAGCGGTGTGGAACTGCCTCCGAAATTTAAGAATCCATGTCCCATATGATCCAGCTATTCCTCTGGGGCGCGTTTAGCCAAAGAACTCGGAAACACTACCGCCTAAAGACATGTGCACCGCTGAGTTCAGCACAGCCTTACTCCCGCTCTCCAAGACTTGGAAGCCGCCCTGGTGCCCAGCAAGGGACGAATGGAGAAGGAACATGGGCTATAGCCACACAATGGCATACCACTCAGCGGGAACAAAGGATGCAATCCAGCCATTTGTGACCACCAGAATGGCTGGGAGGGTTTTAGGGGAACTGAAACAAGCCCCAGGGACAAAGTCAAATACCGTAGGATCTCACTTACAAGGAGAAGAAAAAACAAGCACTGACCAACAGGCGGCACTGGACATTTGATCGGGGGTGCCCAGAGGCAAAGCGGGGCGGTGGGGGAGGGTGGAAGAGATGATGAGGCACAAGTGTGTGGTGAGGGCCTGTGATTCGGCTTACGCTGGTGAAGAGGATGGAACCTACACGGAAGTCTAAATCGATGAGGATGTAAATCTGAAAGACATAGGATGTTCGAATGCAGGGTTATGGCAATAAATCCACCTAAAAGCAAAAATCCAAAAAGGGGTCCAGAATGACGGCATACAGCTTTGGGGGCTGAAAGAGATTAGAGAAGGTGAACTTCCAAGGATGGAAAATCACCTCAAAAGGCTTACTGATGCTACAGAAAGGTAGACCATTCCAAATACATGAAGAGGAATCCTACCAAGAGAACCTGATCCGTGCTAAGCCCAGGAACCAACGGAAAACGTTACCGTCCATGATGTTCCTACTAATCACCTTCACGAATAATCCAAACAGGCCCACATCTTCCCAAGTTCAGGCCACAGGTTGGTCCAAAAGTACAAGTCAGGGCCGGCCCTGTGGTGGAGCGGGCAAGTGCCCACGTTCCGCTTGGGTGGCCCGGGCCTCACTCTTTCACAGCACGGGTGCAGATCACATTAGCACTGTTAGGGAATAGAGATTTCATGGTACGGTGCGGACGGAGGTCCTAAAGAAGTAGCAATTGTGAGGGTCCCTTATCAATACGCACCAGAAAAAGCACCGTGAGAATATTCCAATCTAGGAAGGCATCTGGTACACTTCCCCAAAGGAAGAAGGAAGGAAAACATGGGACCTGCCAAGGCGGAATTGCCAGAGTGCTAGGAGATGACACGATCATTGCGCATCAGAGGATTGCCTGGGCAACTTCAACTTGGGAGGGAGTCCAGGACTTTCTCTGGGGAAGGTCCACCCACTTGGCCATCTACCCACGACGTAAGAGATAACACCCAGGGTAATCTTACAGGAAAGAGACCAGTGTCTAGAGAGAAGGGAGCTGGCCTTTCCAAGTTTGAGGAGAAAGTTAGAAACCGACAAGACATCCAGAAAAAGGAAAACTATCCTACCTGGAAAGGGGGAGGAGTCAGACTGGTGTGTGATGGCTCTGAAACTCTGTGTGCTTGGAGGTTGTCAGGACAACTTGGCCTTCTGAGGTTCTTTATGACATCACGGTGAACATGTCCCCCAAGATGGCCGCATGGGTACAGTCTGAGGATTGGCCTAGGCTGGGCTATTAAAGGGAGACATACCTAGAAACAGCTTTGACAAACAGAAAGCAGGCACAGAAACTGGAAGAGATCAAACAGACTCTGATGCCAGGGATAAGAAAGGAATCCTTGGCAAGAAGCCAGAATAGAGGGACAAGCACTGAGAGGAGAACATTGTCATCTATTCAAGTCTATGGGGAGGCCATGCTGATTCAAGCTTGAAACTTGATTGGAAACACGAGGCCGCACTTGGGCCTTATCAGACCTACAGTGTCCTTCTGCCTTAAGCATAATCCAAAGTCAAGAAGGATCTCTTGAGGACATTGAAGAGAAGAGTCGATGCCTCCTTTCCTAGGCCCCTAGCGTTCTTGGAAGATCAGTCTCTCTTTCCATAGCTCTGGCGTCACGGGGGCCCACTGGCCACATGCTAATGCGTCCCAAGAGATGTCTTGGAAGCCTCGAAGGAATGGAGCCCTGTCATGCTTGGGGTAGGTCTCTTTGTTGGGAAGGGCTCTACAAGTGTGCTGAAAATCACCCTTTTCCAGAGGGCTTGGTTCCTTTGTGAAGGCTGCCCTCCCAGGTAGAGTGCTCAGTTTGGCTCCAATGAAATTCTCTCCCCCGACCTCTTGCCGTAGAAGGATTATTGATTATGTGCTTTGACGCCATATGGAAGGAAGCTGGCTGAAAATTAGAACATTACAATTCTGTTTCCAGAAAAATAAACATGCCAGGGCTGAGGATGTAGGTCAAACGAATGGCACAGCCTATAGAAATAAAGTAAGCCCGCATCTAGACGGAATCTAGGGCAACGTCCGAGGGTCAGGGGTCAAGTTTGAAACTTCCCAAATCCACAAAAGAGAAAGAAAAATATCTTTCCTGGAGCGGGGAATTCATCAGATTTGTCTAATTTGTCTTGGAAAAACATGATGTCCATGAAGGGGGTTGCCAGGACCACCTCGAATTTGGAGTTTCTGATCTCAGGATGTCAAACCTACCCAGATGACCACGGGTTCTCAGTGCTTCGTTTGACCTAGGCTAGGATAGCAAAGAGTCCTACAAGTGACCGCTGCAAATTCAAAGACAGCAACCAAGAATCACGAAAGCACTCACACCTCGGCCTAGAGAACATACGGTCATTCAAGAAATACAAAATTAATCCCTTGGACTGAAGGAGAACGGACTGATAAGCACATCTAAGGGAGATAGCTGAGAAAGACCATGACGAGGATACTGTGGAAAAGAAAAAAAGGTCCCAGAAAATGCAAGGCGAACAGATATCACACCTGAATACTCCACAATGAAAGATGTCAGTCTTTAGACAGGCTCTGCTGGAACGTTTGAAAGTCAGAGAAATTCACAAGCCAAAACACGGCAGCGAAGGTCAAACCTGGGCTCACTGGGAAGGGTGAGTTATGAGACTGCTCCAAGCGGGCTCTGAAGCCCTGTGTGCATGAAGCTTGCCGGGACAGCAGACACACAATTATGACCAATCCTCTGACGTCACAGTGGCCCCGATAAACCACCTGGCCTCATCTACACAGTGCCAGAGCTGGGCTCAAGCAGCATATTCAAGCCCCATTGCACTCAACTGCAGGTTGCCAATGGAACATGAAAGGGGCCGGCCGGTGGTGCAGCGGTGAGGTCCGCAGCTTCTGGGTCGGTGGCCCGGGGTGGGCCGGGTGGAATCCTGGGGGTGAGCCTCCTCACCACTGCTTCAGTCATTCTGGGGCAGGCGTCCGAGGGGGTGTGGAGGCAGATGGGAAGGGACTTTAGATAGGGCCAGACTTCCACAGCAAATACAGGAGTGTTGCCAGCAGATGTGAGCACAGCGATGCACTTCTGCCAAAACAGAACCAATTACAAGTTGCAAAGAATAGAAAAACGGAAGCTAAACACAAACGAACAAAAAACACAGCTTGCCAGTACGAAGAAGAAGATGTCTATGAAGAGCCTTAGCAAAACAGGTGAAAGCTATGTCAACCGAAAACTAGCAAACGTTTGGGGAAAGAAATTCAAGACGACACAAGGAAAAAGAGGATATTCCGGGACCTAGGAATGGAAGAATTAACACACTTGAAACGTCCATAGCGGAGAAAGGAATCTCTGGATTCCATGCAATCCCAGTCAAAGTTGCAGCCATATTTGCCAGAGAGATAGAAGAGAGAATCCTAAAGTTTCCAGCCAGCAACAAGAGACCCTGAATAGGCCAAGGAATCCTCAGGAAAACGAACACAGCAGGACGTATCACACTTTCTGATTTCAACCTAGAGGACGAAGCGCTAGGTACCGAAACGGCACAGTCCGGGCCCAAAAACAGGCACACAGACCCATGCAACAGAATCGAGAGCCCAGAGCCCAACTCAAACATACATGGACAGCCCATTTGCGACCAGGGAGCCAAGAGGAGACAGTGGACAAAGGAGAGTCTCTCCGATAAACGGTGCTGGGAAGCCTGCACAGCCACATGGAACACAACGAGAGTAGACCATGATGTGCCACCTGGCACACGCACCTCCTGGAATGGATTAAAGCCCTGAATGGCACACTTGAAACCATGAAACTTGTAGGAGAAGACCTAGGCAGAGTGCTCTTTGCCATCTGTCTGAGCCGCCTATTGGGAAGAAGCCTGTCTGACTGGGCAAGGGCAGCAAAGGAGACAAGAAACAAACGGGACCACCTCACATGCAGACGCTTCTGCCCAGTCAAGGAAACCATCGACTCAATGCAAAGACAGCACAACAACTGGGAGTGGATGTTTGCAAAGCACACATCGGACAAGGGGTGAAAAGCCCAAAGATACAATCAACTCACACGTCTCCACAAGAAAAAGAACAAGCCAATGAAAACCTGGGCCAAAGATGGACACAGAGATTTCTCCCAAGAAGATCTAAAGAGGGCCAACAGGTGCATGAAAACTTGTTCACCCTCATTAAGCCTGAGGCCAAGGCAAATCCAAACCGCAAGGACATAGCAGCTCACTGTGGTCAGAATGGCTATAAGGAGGCAGACAGGAAACAACAAGCGTCAGAGAGGAGGTGGAGAGAAGGGAAGCCTCCTGCACTGCTGGTGGCAGTGGAAACCGGTGCAGCCACTAGGCCAAGCGGTGTGGAACTGCCTCCGAAATTTAAGAATCCATGTCCCATATGATCCAGCTATTCCTCTGGGGCGCGTTTAGTCAAAGAACTCGGAAACACTACCGCCTAAAGACATGTGCACCGCTGAGTTCACCACAGCCTTACTCCCGCTCTCCAAGACTTGGAAGCCGCCCTGGTGCCCAGCAAGGGACGAATGGAGAAGGAACATGGGCTATAGCCACACAATGGCATACCACTCAGCGGGAACAAAGGATGCAATCCAGCCATTTGTGACCACCAGAATGGCTGGGAGGGTTTTAGGGGAACTGAAACAAGCCCCAGGGACAAAGTCAAATACCGTAGGATCTCACTTACAAGGAGAAGAAAAAACAAGCACTGACCAACAGGCGGCACTGGACATTTGATCGGGGGTGCCCAGAGGCAAAGCGGGGCGGTGGGGGAGGGTGGAAGAGATGATGAGGCACAAGTGTGTGGTGAGGGCCTGTGATTCAGCTTACGCTGGTGAAGAGGATGGAACCTACACGGAAGTCTAAATCGATGAGGATGTAAATCTGAAAGACATAGGATGTTCGAATGCAGGGTTATGGCAATAAATCCACCTAAAAGCAAAAATCCAAAAAGGGGTCCAGAATGACGGCATACAGCTTTGGGGGCTGAAAGAGATTAGAGAAGGTGAACTTCCAAGGATGGAAAATCACCTCAAAAGGCTTACTGATGCTACAGAAAGGTAGACCATTCCAAATACATGAAGAGGAATCCTACCAAGAGAACCTGATCCGTGCTAAGCCCAGGAACCAACGGAAAACGTTACCGTCCATGATGTTCCTACTAATCACCTTCACGAATAATCCAAACAGGCCCACATCTTCCCAAGTTCAGGCCACAGGTTGGTCCAAAAGTGCAAGTCAGGGCCGGCCCTGTGGTGGAGCGGGCAAGTGCCCACATTCCGCTTGGGTGGCCCGGGCCTCACTCTTTCACAGCACGGGTGCAGATCACATTAGCACTGTTAGGGAATAGAGATTTCATGGTACGGTGCGGACGGAGGTCCTAAAGAAGTAGCAATTGTGAGGGTCCCTTATCAATACGCACCAGAAAAAGCACCGTGAGAATATTCCAATCTAGGAAGGCATCTGGTACACTTCCCCAAAGGAAGAAGGAAGGAAAACATGGGACCTGCCAAGGCGGAATTGGCAGAGTGCTAGGAGATGACACGATCATTGCGCATCAGAGGATTGCCCGGGCAACTTCAACTTGGGAGGGAGTCCAGGACTTTCTCTGGGGAAGGTCCACCCACTTGGCCATCTACCCACGACATAAGAGATAACACCCAGGGTAATCTTACAGGAAAGAGACCAGTGTCTAGAGAGAAGGGAGCTGGGCTTTCCAAGTTTGAGGAGGAAGTTAGAAACCGACAAGACATCCAGAAAAAGGAAAACTATCCTACCTGGAAAGGGGGAGGAGTCAGACTGGTGTGAGATGGCTCTGAAACTCTGTGTGCTTGGAGGTTGTCAGGACAACTTGGCCTTCTGAGGTTCTTTATGACATCACGGTGAACATGTCCCCCAAGATGGCCGCATGGGTACAGTCTGAGGATTGGCCTAGGCTGGGCTATTAAAGGGAGACATACCCAGAAACAGCTTTGACAAACAGAAAGCAGGCACAGAAACTGGAAGAGATCAAACAGACTCTGATGCCAGGGATAAGAAAGGAATCCTTGGCAAGAAGCCAGAATAGAGGGACAAGCACTGAGAGGAGAACATTGTCATCTATTCAAGTCTATGGGGAGGCCATGCTGATTCAAGCTTGAAACTTGATTGGAAACACGACGCCGCACTTGGGCCTTATCAGACCTACAGTGTCCTTCTGACTTAAGCATAATCCAAAGTCAAGAAGGATCTCTTGAGGACATTGAAGAGAAGAGTCGATGCCTCCTTTCCTAGGCCCCTAGCGTTCTTGGAAGATCAGTCTCTCTTTCCATAGCTCTGGCGTCACGGGGGCCCACTGGCCACATGCTAATGCGTCCCAAGAGATGTCTTGGAAGCCTCAAAGGAATGGAGCCCTGTCATGCTTGGGGTAGGTCTCTTTGTTGGGAAGGGCTCTACAAGTGTGCTGAAAATCACCCTTTTCCAGAGGGCTTGGTTCCTTTGTGAAGGCTGCCCTCCCAGGTAGAGTGCTCAGTTTGGCTCCAATGAAATTCTCTCCCCCGACCTCTTGCCGTAGAAGGATTATTGATTATGTGCTTTGACGCCATATGGAAGGAAGCTGGCTGAAAATTAGAACATTACAATTCTGTTTCCAGAAAAATAAACATGCCAGGGCTGAGGATGTAGGTCAAACGAATGGCACAGCCTATAGAAATAAAGTAAGCCCGCATCTAGACGGAATCTAGGGCAACGTCCAAGGGTCAGGGGTCAAGTTCGAAACTTCCCAAATCCACAAAAGAGAAAGAAAAATATCTTTCCTGGAGCGGGGAATTCATCAGATTTGTCTAATTTGTCTCGGAAAAACATGATGTCCATGAAGGGGGTTGCCAGGACCACCTCGAATTTGGAGTTTCTGATCTCAGGATGTCAAACCTACCCAGATGACCACGGGTTCTCAGTGCTTCGTTTGACCTAGGCTAGGATAGCAAAGAGTCCTACAAGTGACCGCTGCAAATTCAAAGACAGCAACCAAGAATCACGAAAGCACTCACACCTCGGCCTAGAGAACATACGGTCATTCAAGAAATACAAAATTAATCCCTTGGACTGAAGGAGAACGGACTGATAAGCACATCTAAGGGAGATAGCTGAGAAAGACCATGACGAGGATACTGTGGAAAAGAAAAAAAGGTCCCAGAAAATGCAAGGCGAACAGATATCACACCTGAATAATCCACAATGAAAGATGTCAGTCTTTAGACAGGCTCTGCTGGAACGTTTGAAAGTCAGAGAAATTCACAAGCCAAAACACGGCAGCGAAGGTCAAACCTGGGCTCACTGGGAAGGGTGAGTTATGAGACTGCTCCAAGCGGGCTCTGAAGCCCTGTGTGCATGAAGCTTGCCGGGGCAGCAGACACACAATTATGACCAATCCTCTGACGTCACAGTGGCCCCGACAAACCACCTGGCCTCATCTACACAGTGCCAGAGCTGGGCTCCAGCAGCATATTCAAGCCCCATTGCACTCAACTGCAGGTTGCCAATGGAACATGAAAGGGGCCGGCCGGTGGTGCAGCGGTGAGGTCCGCAGCTTCTGGGTCGGTGGCCCGGGGTGGGCCGGGTGGAATCCTGGGGGTGAGCCTCCTCACCACTGCTTCAGTCATTCTGGGGCAGGCGTCCGAGGGGGTGTGGAGGCAGATGGGAAGGGACGTTAGATAGGGCCAGACTTCCATAGCAAATACAGGAGCGTTGCCAGCAGATGTGAGCACAGCGATGCACTTCTGCCAAAACAGAACCAATTACAAGTTGCAAAGAATAGAAAAACGGAAGCTAAACACAAACGAACAAAAAACACAGCTTGCCAGTACGAAGAAGAAGATGTCTATGAAGAGCCTTAGCAAAACAGGTGAAAGCTATGTCAACCGAAAACTAGCAAACGTTTGGGGAAAGAAATTCAAGACGACACAAGGAAAAAGAAGGATATTCCGGGACCTAGGAATGGAAGAATTAACACACTTGAAACGTCCATAGCGGAGAAAGGAATCTCTGGATTCCATGCAATCCCAGTCAAAGTTGCAGCCATATTTGCCAGAGAGATAGAAGAGAGAATCCTAAAGTTTCCAGCCAGCAACAAGAGACCCTGAATAGGCCAAGGAATCCTCAGGAAAACGAACACAGCAGGACGTATCACACTTTCTGATTTCAACCTAGAGGACGAAGCGCTAGGTACCGAAACGGCACAGTCCGGGCCCAAAAACAGGCACACAGACCCATGCAACAGAATCGAGAGCCCAGAGCCCAACTCAAACATACATGGACAGCCCATTTGCGACCAGGGAGCCAAGAGGAGACAGTGGACAAAGGAGAGTCTCTCCGATAAACGGTGCTGGGAAGCCTGCACAGCCACATGGAACACAACGAGAGTAGACCATGATGTGCCACCTGGCACACGCACCTCCTGGAATGGATTAAAGCCCTGAATGGCACACTTGAAACCATGAAACTTGTAGGAGAAGACCTAGGCAGAGTGCTCTTTGCCATCTGTCTGAGCCGCCTATTGGGAAGAAGCCTGTCTGACTGGGCAAGGCCAGCAAAGGAGACAAGAAACAAACGGGACCACCTCACATGCAGACGCTTCTGCCCAGTCAAGGAAACCATCGACTCAATGCAAAGACAGCACAACAACTGGGAGTGGATGTTTGCAAAGCACACATCGGACAAGGGGTGAAAAGCCCAAAGATACAATCAACTCACACGTCTCCACAAGAAAAAGAACAAGCCAATGAAAACCTGGGCCAAAGATGGACACAGAGATTTCTCCCAAGAAGATCTAAAGAGGGCCAACAGGTGCATGAAAACTTGTTCACCCTCATTAAGCCTGAGGCCAAGGCAAATCCAAACCGCAAGGACATAGCAGCTCACTGTGGTCAGAATGGCTATAAGGAGGCAGACAGGAAACAACAAGCGTCAGAGAGGAGGTGGAGAGAAGGGAAGCCTCCTGCACTGCTGGTGGCAGTGGAAACCGGTGCAGCCACTAGGCCAAGCGGTGTGGAACTGCCTCCGAAATTTAAGAATCCATGTCCCATATGATCCAGCTATTCCTCTGGGGCGCGTTTAGCCAAAGAACTCGGAAACACTACCGCCTAAAGACATGTGCACCGCTGAGTTCAGCACAGCCTTACTCCCGCTCTCCAAGACTTGGAAGCCGCCCTGGTGCCCAGCAAGGGACGAATGGAGAAGGAACATGGGCTATAGCCACACAATGGCATACCACTCAGCGGGAACAAAGGATGCAATCCAGCCATTTGTGACCACCAGAATGGCTGGGAGGGTTTTAGGGGAAGTGAAACAAGCCCCAGGGACAAAGTCAAATACCGTAGGATCTCACTTACAAGGAGAAGAAAAAACAAGCACTGACCAACAGGCGGCACTGGACATTTGATCGGGGGTGCCCAGAGGCAAAGAGGGGCGGTGGGGGAGGGTGGAAGAGATGATGAGGCACAAGTGTGTGGTGAGGGCCTGTGATTCGGCTTACGCTGGTGAAGAGGATGGAATCTACACGGAAGTCTAAATCGATGAGGATGTAAATCTGAAAGACATAGGATGTTCGAATGCAGGGTTATGGCAATAAATCCACCTAAAATCAAAAATCCACAAAGGGGTCCAGAATGACGGCATACAGCTTTGGGGGCTGAAAGAGATTAGAGAAGGTGAACTTCCAAGGATGGAAAATCACCTCAAAAGGCTTACTGATGCTACAGAAAGGTAGACCATTCCAAATACATGAAGAGGAATCCTACCAAGAGAACCTGATCCGTGCTAAGCCCAGGAACCAATGGAAAACGTTACCGTCCATGATGTTCCTACTAATCCCCTTCACGAATAATCCAAACAGGCCCACATCTTCCCAAGTTCAGGCCACAGGTTGGTCCAAAAGTACAAGTCAGGGCCGGCCCTGTGGTGGAGCGGGCAAGTGCCCACGTTCTGCTTGGGTGGCCCGGGCCTCACTCTTTCACAGCACGGGTGCAGATCACATTAGCACTGTTAGGGAATAGAGATTTCATGGTACGGTGTGGACAGAGGTCCTAAAGAAGTAGCAATTGTGAGGGTCCCTTATCAATACGCACCAGAAAAAGCACCGTGAGAATATTCCAATCTAGGAAGGCATCTAGTACACTTCCCCAAAGGAAGAAGGAAGGAAAACATGGGACCTGCCAAGGCGGAATTGGCAGAGTGCTAGGAGATGACACGATCATTGCGCATCAGAGGATTGCCTGGGCAACTTCAACTTGGGAGGGAGTCCAGGACTTTCTCTGGGGAAGGTCCACCCACTTGGCCATCTACCCACGACATAAGAGATAACACCCAGGGTAATCTTATAGGAAAGAGACCAGTGTCTATAGAGAATGGAGCAGGCCTTTCCAAGTTCGAGGAGAAAGTTAGAAAACGACAAGAAATCCAGAAAAAGGAAAACTATCCTACCTGGAAAGGGGGAGGAGTCAGACTGGTCTGAGATGGCTCTGAAACTCTGTGTGCTTGGAGGTTGTCAGGACAACTTAGCCTTCTGAGGTTCTTTATGACATCACGGTGAACATGTCCCCCAAGATGGCCGCATGGTTACAGTCTGAGGATTGGCCTAGGCTGGGCTATTAAAGGGAGACATACCCAGAAACAGCTTTGACAAACAGAAAGCGGGCACAGAAACTGGAAGAGATCAAACAGACTCTGATGCCAGGGATAAGAAAGGAATCCTTGGCAAGAAGCGAGAATAGAGGGACACGCACTGAGAGGAGAACATTGTGATCTACTCAAGTCTATGGGGAGGCCATGCTGATTCAAGCTTGAAACTTGATTGGAAACACGAGGCCGCACTTGGGCCTTATCAGACCTACAGTGTCCTTCTGCCTTAAGCATAATCCAAAGTCAAGAAGGATCTCTTGAGGACATTGAAGAGAAGAGTCGATGCCTCCTTTCCTAGGCCCCTAGCGTTCTTGGAAGATCAGTCTCACTTTCCATAGCTCTGGCGTCACGGGGGCCCACTGGCCACATGCTAATGCGTCCCAAGAGATGTCTTGGAAGCCTTGAAGGAATGGAGCCCCGCCATGCTTGGGGTAGGTCTCTTTGTTGGGAAGGGCTCTACAAGTGTGCTGAAAATCACCCTTTTCCAGAGGGCTTGGTTCCTTTGTGAAGGCTGCCCTCCCAGGCTAGAGTGCTCACTTTGGCTCCCATGAAATTCTCTCCCCCGACCTCTTGCCGTAGAAGGATTATTGATTATGTGCTTTGACGCCATATGGAAGGAAGCTGGCTGAAAATTAGAACATTACAATTCTGTTTCCAGAAAAATAAACATGCCAGGGCTGAGGATGTAGGTCAAACAAATGGCACAGCCTATAGAAATAAAGTAAGCCCGCATCTAGACGGAATCTAGGGCAACGTCCAAGGGTCAGGGGTCAAGTTCGAAACTTCCCAAATCCACAAAAGAGAAAGAAAAATATCTTTCCTGGAGCGGGGAATTCATCAGATTTGTCTAATTTGTCTCGGAAAAACATGATGTCCATGAAGGGGGTTGCCAGGACCGCCTCGAATTTGGAGTTTCTGATCTCAGGATGTCAAACCAACCCAGATGACCACGGGTTCTCAGTGCTTCGTTTGACCTAGGCTAGGATAGCAAAGAGTCCTACAAGTGACCGCTGCAAATTCAAAGACAGCAACCAAGAATCACGAAAGCACTCACACCTCGGCCTAGAGAACATACGGTGATTCAAGAAATACAAAATTAATCCCTTGGACTGAAGGAGAAGGGACAGATAAGCACATCTAAGGGAGACAGCTGAGAAAGACCATGATGAGTATACTGTGGAAAAGAAAAAAAGGTCCCAGAAAATGCAAGGCGAACAGATATCACACCTGAATAATCCACAATGAAAGATGTCAGTTTTTAGACAGGCTCTGCTGGAACGTTTGAAAGTCAGAGAAATTCACAAGCCAAAACACGGCAGCGAAGGTCAAACCTGGGCTCACTGGGAAGGGTGAGTTATGAGACTGCTCCAAGCGGGCTCTGAAGCCCTGTGTCCATGAAGCTTGCCGGGACAGCAGACACACAATTATGACCAATCCTCTGACGTCACAGTGGCCCCGACAAACCACCTGGCCTCATCTACACAGTGCCAGAGCTGGGCTCAAGCAGCATATTCAAGCCCCATTGCACTCAACTGCAGGTTGCCAATGGAACATGAAAGGGGCCGGCCGGTGGTGCAGCGGTGAGGTCCGCAGCTTCTGGGTCGGTGGCCCGGGGTGGGCCGGGTGGAATCCTGGGGGTGAGCCTCCTCACCACTGCTTCAGTCATTCTGGGGCAGGCGTCCGAGGGGGTGTAGAGGCAGATGGGAAGGGACGTTAGATAGGGCCAGACTTCCACAGCAAATACAGGAGCGTTGCCAGCAGATGTGAGCACAGCGATGCACTTCTGCCAAAACTGAACCAATTACAAGTTGCAAAGAATAGAAAAACGGAAGCTAAACACAAACGAACAAAAAACACAGCTTGCCAGTACGAAGAAGAAGATGTCTATGAATAGCCTGAGGAAAATAGGTGAAAGCTATGTCAACTGAAAACTAGCAAACGTTTGGGGAAAGAAATTCAAGACGACACAATGAAAAAGAAGGATATTCCGGGACCTAGGAATGGAAGAATTAACACACTTGAAACGTCCATAGCGGAGAAAGGAATCTCTGGATTCCATGCAATCCAAGCCAAAGTTGCAGCCATATTTGCCAGAGAGATAGAAGAGAGAATCCTAAAGTTTCCAGCCAGCAACAAGAGACCCTGAATAGGCCAAGGAATCCTCAGGAAAACGAACAAAGCAGGACGTATCACACTTTCTGATTTCAACCTAGAGGACGAAGCGCTGGGTACCGAAACGGCACAGTCCGGGCCCAAAAACAGGCACACAGACCCATGCAACAGAATCGAGAGCCCAGAGCCCAACTCAAACATACATGGACAGCCCATTTGCGACCAGGGAGCCAAGAGGAGACAGTGGACAAAGGAGAGTCTCTCCGATAAACGGTGCTGGGAAGCCTGCACAGCCACATGGAACACAACGAGAGTAGACCATGATGTTCCACCGGGCACACGCACCACCTGGAATGGATTAAAGCCCTGAATGGCGAACTTGAAACCGTGAAACTTGTAGGAGAAGACCTAGGCAGAGTGCTCTTTGCCATCTGTCTGAGCCGGCTATTGGGAAGAAGCCTGTCTGACTGGGCAAGGCCAGCAAAGGAGACAAGAAACAAACGGGACCACCTCACATGCAGACGCTTCTGCCCAGTCAAGGAAACCATCGACTCAATGCAAAGACAGCACAACAACTGATAGTGGATGTTTGCAAAGCACACATCGGACAAGGGGTGAAAAGCCCAAAGATACAATCAACTCACACGTCTCCACAAGAAAAAGAACCAGCCAATGAAAACCTGGGCCAAAGATGGACACAGAGATTTCTCCCAAGAAGATCTAAAGAGGGCCAACAGGTGCATGAAAACTTGTTCACCCTCATTAAGCCTGAGGCCAAGGCAAATCCAAGCCGCAAGGACATAGCAGCTCACCGTGGTCAGAATGGCTATAAGGAGGCAGACAGGAAACAACAAGCGTCAGAGAGGAGGTGGAGAGAAGGGAAGCCTCCTGCACTGCTGGTGGCAGTGGAAACCGGTGCAGCCACTAGGCCAAGCGGTGTGGAACTGCCTCCGAAATTTAAGAATCCATGTCCCATATGATCCAGCTATTCCTCTGGGGCGCGTTTAGCCAAAGAACTCGGAAACACTACCGCCTAAAGACATGTGCACTGCTGAGTTCACCACAGCCTTACTCCCGCTCTCCAAGACTTGGAAGCCGCCCTGGTGCCCAGCAAGGGACGAATGGAGAAGGAACATGGGCTATAGCCACACAATGGCATACCACTCAGCGGGAACAATGGATGCAATCCAGCCATTTGTGACCACCAGAATGGCTGGGAGGGGTTTAGGGGAACTGAAACAAGCCCCAGGGACAAAGTCAAATACTGTAGGATCTCACTTACAAGGAGAAGAAAAAACAAGCACTGACCAACAGGCGGCACTGGACATTTGATCGGGGGTGCCCAGAGGCAAAGCGGGGCGGTGGGGGAGGGTGAAAGAGATGATGAGGCACAAGTGTGTGGTGAGGGCCTGTGATTCGGCTTACGCTGGTGAAGAGGATGGAACCTACACGGAAGTCTAAATCGATGAGGATGTAAATCTGAAAGACATAGGATGTTCGAATGCAGGGTTACGGCAATAAATCCACCTAAATGCAAAAATCCAAAAAGGGGTCCAGAATGACGGCATACAGCTTTGGGGGCTGAAAGAGATTAGAGAAGGTGAACTTCCAAGGATGGAAAATCACCTCAAAAGGCTTACTGATGCTACAGAAAGGTAGACCATTCCAAATACATGAAGAGGAATCCTACCAAGAGAACCTGATCCGTGCTAAGCCCAGGAACCAACGGAAAATGTTACCGTCCATGATGTTCCTACTAATCAGCTTCACGAATAATCCAAACAGGCCCACATCTTCCCAAGTTCAGGCCACAGGTTGGTCCAAAAGTACAAGTCAGGGCCGGCCCTGTGGTGGAGCGGGCAAGTGCCCACGTTCCGCTTGGGTGGCCCGGGCCTCACTCTTTCACAGCACGGGTGCAGATCACATTAGCACTGTTAGGGAATAGAGATTTCATGGTACGGTGCGGACAGAGGTCCTAAAGAAGTAGCAATTGTGAGGGTCCCTTATCAAGACGCACCAGAAAAAGCACCGTGAGAATATTCCAATCTAGGAAGGCATCTGGTACACTTCCCCAAAGGAAGAAGGAAGGAAAACATGGGACCTGCCAAGGCGGAATTGGCAGAGTGCTAGGAGATGACACGATCATTGCGCATCAGAGGATTGCCTGGGCAACTTCAACTTGGGAAGGAGTCCAGGACTTTCTCTGGGGAAGGTCCACCCACTTGGCCATCTACCCACGACATAAGAGATAACACCCAGGGTAATCTTATAGGAAAGAGACCAGTGTCTAGAGAGAAGGGAGCAGGCCTTTCCAAGTTCGAGGAGAAAGTTAGAAAACGACAAGAAATCCAGAAAAAGGAAAACTATCCTACCTGGAAAGGGGGAGGAGTCAGACTGGTCTGAGATGGCTCTGAAACTCTGTGTGCTTGGAGGTTGTCAGGACAACTTAGCCTTCTGAGGTTCTTTATGACATCACGGTGAACATGTCCCCCAAGATGGCCGCATGGTTACAGTCTGAGGATTGGCCTAGGCTGGGCTATTAAAGGGAGACATACCCAGAAACAGCTTTGACAAACAGAAAGCGGGCACAGAAACTGGAAGAGATCAAACAGACTCTGATGCCAGGGATAAGAAAGGAATCCTTGGCAAGAAGCCAGAATAGAGGGACAAGCACTGAGAGGAGAACATTGTCATCTATTCAAGTCTATGGGGAGGCCATGCTGATTCAAGCTTGAAACTTGATTGGAAACACGAGGCCGCACTTGGGCCTTATCAGACCTACAGTGTCCTTCTGCCTTAAGCATAATCCAAAGTCAAGAAGGATCTCTTGAGGACATTGAAGAGAAGAGTCCATGCCTCCTTTCCTAGGCCCCTAGCGTTCTTGGAAGATCCGTCTCTCTTTCCATAGCTCTGGCGTCACGGGGGCCCACTGGCCACATGCTAATGCGTCCCAAGAGATGTCTTGGAAGCCTCGAAGGAATGGAGCCCTGTCATGCTTGGGGTAGGTCTCTTTGTTGGGAAGGGCTCTACAAGTGTGCTGAAAATCACCCTTTTCCAGAGGGCTTGGTTCCTTTGTGAAGGCTGCCCTCCCAGGCTAGATTGCTCACTTTGGCTCCAATGAAATTCTCTCCCCCGACCTCTTGCCGTAGAAGGATTATTGATTATGTGCTTTGACGCCATATGGAAGGAAGCTGGCTGAAAATTAGAACATTACAATTCTGTTTCCAGAAAAATAAACATGCCAGGGCTGAGGATGTAGGTCAAACAAATGGCACAGCCTATAGAAATAAAGTAAGCCCGCATGTAGACGGAATCTAGGGCAACGTCCAAGGGTCAGGGGTCAAGTTCGAAACTTCCCAAATCCACAAAAGAGAAAGAAAAATATCTTTCCTGGAGCAGGGAATTCATCAGATTTGTCTAATTTGTCTCGGAAAAACATGATGTCCATGAAGGGGGTTGCCAGGACCACCTCGAATTTGGAGTTTCTGATCTCAGGATGTCAAACCAACCCAGATGACCACGGGTTCTCAGTGCTTCGTTTGACCTAGGCTAGGATAGCAAAGAGTCCTACAAGTGACCGCTGCAAATTCAAAGACAGCAACCAAGAATCACGAAAGCACTCACACCTCGGCCTAGAGAACATACGGTGATTCAAGAAATACAAAATTAATCCCTTGGACTGAAGGAGAAGGGACTGATAAGCACATCTAAGGGAGATAGCTGAGAAAGACCATGAAGAGGATACTGTGGAAAAGAAAGAAAGGTCCCAGAAAATGCAAGGCGAACAGATATCACACCTGAATAATCCACAATGAAAGATGTCAGGCTTTAGACAGGCTCTGCTGGAACGTTTGAAAGTCAGAGAAATTCACAAGCCAAAACACGGCAGCGAAGGTCAAACCTGGGCTCACTGGGAAGGGTGAGTTATGAGACTGCTCCAAGCGGGCTCTGAAGCCCTGTGTCCATGAAGCTTGCCGGGACAGCAGACACACAATTATGACCAATCCTCTGACGTCACAGTGGCCCCGACAAACCACCTGGCCTCATCTACACAGTGCCAGAGCTGGGCTCAAGCAGCATATTCAAGTCCCATTGCACTCAACTGCAGGTTGCCAATGGAACATGAAAGGGGCCGGCCGGTGGTGCAGCGGTGAGGTCCGCAGCTTCTGGGTCGGTGGCCCGGGGTGGGTTGGGTGGAATCCT
Source organism: Equus asinus (assembly GCF_041296235.1). NCBI lineage: Eukaryota > Metazoa > Chordata > Mammalia > Perissodactyla > Equidae > Equus > Equus asinus. The sequence continues at coordinate 84,972,620 of NC_091820.1, read as the reverse complement.
GGGGGTGAGCCTCCTCACCACTGCTTCAGTCATTCTGGGGCAGGCGTCCGAGGGGGTGTAGAGGCAGATGGGAAGGGACGTTAGATAGGGCCAGACTTCCACAGCAAATACAGGAGCGTTGCCAGCAGATGTGAGCACAGCGATGCACTTCTGCCAAAACAGAAACAATTACAAGTTGCAAAGAATAGACAAACGGAAGCTAAACACAAACGAACAAAAAACACAGCTTGCCAGTACGAAGAAGAAGATGTCTATGAAGAGCCTGAGGAAAACAGGTGAAAGCTATGTCACCCGAAAACTAGCAAACGTTTGGGGAAAGAAATTCAAGACGACACAAGAAAAAAGAAGGATATTCCGGTACCTAGGAATGGAAGAATTAACACACATGAAACGTCCATAGCGGAGAAAGGAATCTCTGGATTCCATGCAATCCCAGCCAAAGTTGCAGCCATATTTGCCAGAGAGATAGAAGAGAGAATCCTAAAGTTTCCAGCCAGCAACAAGAGACCCTGAATAGGCCAAGGAATCCTCAGGAAAACGAACAAAGCAGGACGTATCACACTTTCTGATTTCAACCTAGAGGACGAAGCGCTGGGTACCGAAACGGCACAGTCCGGGCCCAAAAACAGGCACACAGACCCATGCAACAGAATCGAGAGCCCAGAGCCCAACTCAAACATACATGGACAGCCCATTTGCCACCAGGGAGCCAAGAGGAGACAGTGGACAAAGGAGAGTCTCTCCGATAAACGGTGCTGGGAAGCCTGCACAGCCACATGGAACACAACGAGAGTAGACCATGATGTTCCACCGGGCACACGCACCACCTGGAATGGATTAAAGCCCTGAATGGCGAACTTGAAACCGTGAAACTTGTAGGAGAAGACCTAGGCAGAGTGCTCTTTGCCATCTGTCTGAGCCGGCTATTGGGAAGAAGCCTGTCTGACTGGGCAAGGCCAGCAAAGGAGACAAGAAACAAACGGGACCACCTCACATGCAGACGCTTCTGCCCAGTCAAGGAAACCATCGACTCAATGCAAAGACAGCACAACAACTGGGAGTGGATGTTTGCAAAGCACACATCGGACAAGGGGTGAAAAGCCCAAAGATACAATCAACTCACACGTCTCCACAAGAAAAAGAACAAGCCAATGAAAACCTGGGCCAAAGATGGACACGGAGATTTCTCCCAAGAAGATCTAAAGAGGGCCAACAGGTGCATGAAAACTTGTTCACCCTCATTAAGCCTGAGGCCAAGGCAAATCCAAGCCGCAAGGACATAGCAGCTCACCGTGGTCAGAATGGCTATAAGGAGGCAGACAGGAAACAACAAGCGTCAGAGAGGAGGTGGAGAGAAGGGAAGCCTCCTGCACTGCTGGTGGCAGTGGAAACCGGTGCAGCCACTAGGCCAAGCGGTGTGGAACTGCCTCCGAAATTTAAGAATCCATGTCCCATATGATCCAGCTATTCCTCTGGGGCGCGTTTAGCCAAAGAACTCGGAAACACTACCGCCTAAAGACATGTGCACTGCTGAGTTCACCACAGCCTTACTCCCGCTCTCCAAGACTTGGAAGCCGCCCTGGTGCCCAGCAAGGGACGAATGGAGAAGGAACATGGGCTATAGCCACACAATGGCATACCACTCAGCGGGAACAATGGATGCAATCCAGCCATTTGTGACCACCAGAATGGCTGGGAGGGGTTTAGGGGAACTGAAACAAGCCCCAGGGACAAAGTCAAATACTGTAGGATCTCACTTACAAGGAGAAGAAAAAACAAGCACTGACCAACAGGCGGCACTGGACATTTGATCGGGGGTGCCCAGAGGCAAAGCGGGGCGGTGGGGGAGGGTGAAAGAGATGATGAGGCACAAGTGTGTGGTGAGGGCCTGTGATTCGGCTTACGCTGGTGAAGAGGATGGAACCTACACGGAAGTCTAAATCGATGAGGATGTAAATCTGAAAGACATAGGATGTTCGAATGCAGGGTTACGGCAATAAATCCACCTAAATGCAAAAATCCAAAAAGGGGTCCAGAATGACGGCATACAGCTTTGGGGGCTGAAAGAGATTAGAGAAGGTGAACTTCCAAGGATGGAAAATCACCTCAAAAGGCTTACTGATGCTACAGAAAGGTAGACCATTCCAAATACATGAAGAGGAATCCTACCAAGAGAACCTGATCCGTGCTAAGCCCAGGAACCAACGGAAAACGTTACCGTCCATGATGTTCCTACTAATCAGCTTCACGAATAATCCAAACAGGCCCACATCTTCCCAAGTTCAGGCCACAGGTTGGTCCAAAAGTACAAGTCAGGGCCGGCCCTGTGGTGGAGCGGGCAAGTGCCCACGTTCCGCTTGGGTGGCCCGGGCCTCACTCTTTCACAGCACGGGTGCAGATCACATTAGCACTGTTAGGGAATAGAGATTTCATGGTACGGTGCGGACAGAGGTCCTAAAGAAGTAGCAATTGTGAGGGTCCCTTATCAAGACGCACCAGAAAAAGCACCGTGAGAATATTCCAATCTAGGAAGGCATCTGGTACACTTCCCCAAAGGAAGAAGGAAGGAAAACATGGGACCTGCCAAGGCGGAATTGGCAGAGTGCTAGGAGATGACACGATCATTGCGCATCAGAGGATTGCCTGGGCAACTTCAACTTGGGAAGGAGTCCAGGACTTTCTCTGGGGAAGGTCCACCCACTTGGCCATCTACCCACGACATAAGAGATAACACCCAGGGTAATCTTATAGGAAAGAGACCAGTGTCTAGAGAGAAGGGAGCAGGCCTTTCCAAGTTCGAGGAGAAAGTTAGAAAACGACAAGAAATCCAGAAAAAGGAAAACTATCCTACCTGGAAAGGGGGAGGAGTCAGACTGGTCTGAGATGGCTCTGAAACTCTGTGTGCTTGGAGGTTGTCAGGACAACTTAGCCTTCTGAGGTTCTTTATGACATCACGGTGAACATGTCCCCCAAGATGGCCGCATGGTTACAGTCTGAGGATTGGCCTAGGCTGGGCTATTAAAGGGAGACATACCCAGAAACAGCTTTGACAAACAGAAAGCGGGCACAGAAACTGGAAGAGATCAAACAGACTCTGATGCCAGGGATAAGAAAGGAATCCTTGGCAAGAAGCGAGAATAGAGGGACAAGCACTGAGAGGAGAACATTGTCATCTATTCAAGTCTATGGGGAGGCCATGCTGATTCAAGCTTGAAACTTGATTGGAAACACGAGGCCGCACTTGGGCCTTATCAGACCTACAGTGTCCTTCTGCCTTAAGCATAATCCAAAGTCAAGAAGGATCTCTTGAGGACATTGAAGAGAAGAGTCCATGCCTCCTTTCCTAGGCCCCTAGCGTTCTTGGAAGATCCGTCTCTCTTTCCATAGCTCTGGCGTCACGGGGGCCCACTGGCCACATGCTAATGCGTCCCAAGAGATGTCTTGGAAGCCTCGAAGGAATGGAGCCCTGTCATGCTTGGGGTAGGTCTCTTTGTTGGGAAGGGCTCTACAAGTGTGCTGAAAATCACCCTTTTCCAGAGGGCTTGGTTCCTTTGTGAAGGCTGCCCTCCCAGGCTAGATTGCTCACTTTGGCTCCAATGAAATTCTCTCCCCCGACCTCTTGCCGTAGAAGGATTATTGATTATGTGCTTTGACGCCATATGGAAGGAAGCTGGCTGAAAATTAGAACATTACAATTCTGTTTCCAGAAAAATAAACATGCCAGGGCTGAGGATGTAGGTCAAACAAATGGCACAGCCTATAGAAATAAAGTAAGCCCGCATCTAGACGGAATCTAGGGCAACGTCCAAGGGTCAGGGGTCAAGTTCGAAACTTCCCAAATCCACAAAAGAGAAAGAAAAATGTCTTTCCTGGAGCGAGGAATTCATCAGATTTGTCTAATTTGTCTCGGAAAAACATTATGTCCATGATGGGGGTTGCCAGGACGACCTCGAATTTGGAGTTTCTGATCTCAGGATGTCAAACCAAACCAGATGACCACGGGTTCTCAGTGCTTCGTTTGACCTAGGCTAGGATAGCAAAGAGTCCTACAAGTGACCGCTGCAAATTCAAAGACAGCAACCAAGAATCACGAAAGCACTCACACCTCGGCCTAGAGAACATACGGTGATTCAAGAAATACAAAATTAATCCCTTGGACTGAAGGAGAACGGACTGATAAGCACATCTAAGGGAGATAGCTGAGAAAGACCATGACGAGGATACTGTGGAAAAGAAAAAAAGGTCCCAGAAAATGCAAGGCGAACAGATATCACACCTGAATAATCCACAATGAAAGATGTCAGTCTTTAGACAGGCTCTGCTGGAACGTTTGAAAGTCAGAGAAATTCACAAGCCAAAACACGGCAGCGAAGGTCAAACCTGGGCTCACTGGGAAGGGTGAGTTATGAGACTGCTCCAAGCGGGCTCTGAAGCCCTGTGTCCATGAAGCTTGCCGGGACAGCAGACACACAATTATGACCAATCCTCTGACGTCACAGTGGCCCCGACAAACCACCTGGCCTCATCTACACAGTGCCAGAGCTGGGCTCAAGCAGCATATTCAAGTCCCATTGCACTCAACTGCAGGTTGCCAATGGAACATGAAAGGGGCCGGCCGGTGGTGCAGCGGTGAGGTCCGCAGCTTCTGGGTCGGTGGCCCGGGGTGGGTTGGGTGGAATCCTGGGGGTGAGCCTCCTCACCACTGCTTCAGTCATTCTGGGGCAGGCGTCCGAGGGGGTGTAGAGGCAGATGGGAAGGGACGTTAGATAGGGCCAGACTTCCACAGCAAATACAGGAGCGTTGCCAGCAGATGTGAGCACAGCGATGCACTTCTGCCAAAACAGAAACAATTACAAGTTGCAAAGAAGAGACAAACGGAAGCTAAACACAAACGAACAAAAAACACAGCTTGCCAGTACGAAGAAGAAGATGTCTATGAAGAGCCTGAGGAAAACAGGTGAAAGCTATGTCACCCGAAAACTAGCAAACGTTTGGGGAAAGAAATTCAAGACGACACAAGAAAAAAGAAGGATATTCCGGTACCTAGGAATGGAAGAATTAACACACTTGAAACGTCCATAGCGGAGAAAGGAATCTCTGGATTCCATGCAATCCCAGCCAAAGTTGCAGCCATATTTGCCAGAGAGATAGAAGAGAGAATCCTAAAGTTTCCAGCCAGCAACAAGAGACCCTGAATAGGCCAAGGAATCCTCAGGAAAACGAACAAAGCAGGACGTATCACACTTTCTGATTTCAACCTAGAGGACGAAGCGCTGGGTACCGAAACGGCACAGTCCGGGCCCAAAAACAGGCACACAGACCCATGCAACAGAATCGAGAGCCCAGAGCCCAACTCAAACATACATGGACAGCCCATTTGCGACCAGGGAGCCAAGAGGAGACAGTGGACAAAGGAGAGTCTCTCCGATAAACGGTGCTGGGAAGCCTGCACAGCCACATGGAACACAACGAGAGTAGACCATGATGTTCCACCGGGCACACGCACCACCTGGAATGGATTAAAGCCCTGAATGGCGAACTTGAAACCGTGAAACTTGTAGGAGAAGACCTAGGCAGAGTGCTCTTTGCCATCTGTCTGAGCCGGCTATTGGGAAGAAGCCTGTCTGACTGGGCAAGGCCAGCAAAGGAGACAAGAAACAAACGGGACCACCTCACATGCAGACGCTTCTGCCCAGTCAAGGAAACCATCGACTCAATGCAAAGACAGCACAACAACTGGGAGTGGATGTTTGCAAAGCACACATCGGACAAGGGGTGAAAAGCCCAAAGATACAATCAACTCACACGTCTCCACAAGAAAAAGAACAAGCCAATGAAAACCTGGGCCAAAGATGGACACAGAGATTTCTCCCAAGAAGATCTAAAGAGGGCCAACAGGTGCATGAAAACTTGTTCACCCTCATTAAGCCTGAGGCCAAGGCAAATCCAAGCCGCAAGGACATAGCAGCTCACCGTGGTCAGAATGGCTATAAGGAGGCAGACAGGAAACAACAAGCGTCAGAGAGGAGGTGGAGAGAAGGGAAGCCTCCTGCACTGCTGGTGGCAGTGGAAACCGGTGCAGCCACTAGGCCAAGCGGTGTGGAACTGCCTCCGAAATTTAAGAATCCATGTCCCATATGATCCAGCTATTCCTCTGGGGCGCGTTTAGCCAAAGAACTCGGAAACACTACCGCCTAAAGACATGTGCACTGCTGAGTTCACCACAGCCTTACTCCCGCTCTCCAAGACTTGGAAGCCGCCCTGGTGCCCAGCAAGGGACGAATGGAGAAGGAACATGGGCTATAGCCACACAATGGCATACCACTCAGCGGGAACAATGGATGCAATCCAGCCATTTGTGACCACCAGAATGGCTGGGAGGGGTTTAGGGGAACTGAAACAAGCCCCAGGGACAAAGTCAAATACTGTAGGATCTCACTTACAAGGAGAAGAAAAAACAAGCACTGACCAACAGGCGGCACTGGACATTTGATCGGGGGTGCCCAGAGGCAAAGCGGGGCGGTGGGGGAGGGTGAAAGAGATGATGAGGCACAAGTGTGTGGTGAGGGCCTGTGATTCGGCTTACGCTGGTGAAGAGGATGGAACCTACACGGAAGTCTAAATCGATGAGGATGTAAATCTGAAAGACATAGGATGTTCGAATGCAGGGTTACGGCAATAAATCCACCTAAATGCAAAAATCCAAAAAGGGGTCCAGAATGACGGCATACAGCTTTGGGGGCTGAAAGAGATTAGAGAAGGTGAACTTCCAAGGATGGAAAATCACCTCAAAAGGCTTACTGATGCTACAGAAAGGTAGACCATTCCAAATACATGAAGAGGAATCCTACCAAGAGAACCTGATCCGTGCTAAGCCCAGGAACCAACGGAAAACGTTACCGTCCATGATGTTCCTACTAATCAGCTTCACGAATAATCCAAACAGGCCCACATCTTCCCAAGTTCAGGCCACAGGTTGGTCCAAAAGTACAAGTCAGGGCCGGCCCTGTGGTGGAGCGGGCAAGTGCCCACGTTCCGCTTGGGTGGCCCGGGCCTCACTCTTTCACAGCACGGGTGCAGATCACATTAGCACTGTTAGGGAATAGAGATTTCATGGTACGGTGCGGACAGAGGTCCTAAAGAAGTAGCAATTGTGAGGGTCCCTTATCAATACGCACCAGAAAAAGCACCGTGAGAATATTCCAATCTAGGAAGGCATCTGGTACACTTCCCCAAAGGAAGAAGGAAGGAAAACATGGGACCTGCCAAGGCGGAATTGGCAGAGTGCTAGGAGATGACACGATCATTGCGCATCAGAGGATTGCCTGGGCAACTTCAACTTGGGAGGGAGTCCAGGACTTTCTCTGGGGAAGGTCCACCCACTTGGCCATCTACCCACGACATAAGAGATAACACCCAGGGTAATCTTACAGGAAAGAGACCAGTGTCTAGAGAGAAGGGAGCAGGCCTTTCCAAGTTCGAGGAGAAAGTTAGAAACCGACTAGACATCCAGAAAAAGGAGAACTATCCTACCTGGAAAGGGGGAGGAGTCAGACTGGTCTGAGATGGCTCTGAAACTCTGTGTGCTTGGAGGTTGTCAGGACAACTTAGCCTTGTGACGTTCTTTGTGACATCACGGTGAACATGTCCCCCAAGATGGCCGCATGGTTACAGTCTGAGGATTGGCCTAGGCTGGGCTATTAAAGGGAGACATACCCAGAAACAGCTTTGACAAACAGAAAGCGGGCACAGAAACTGGAAGAGATCAAACAGACTCTGATGCCAGGGATAAGAAAGGAATCCTTGGCAAGAAGCCAGAATAGAGGGACAAGCACTGAGAGGAGAACATTGTCATCTATTCAAGTCTATGGGGAGGCCATGCTGATTCAAGCTTGAAACTTGACTGGAAACACGAGGCCGCACTTGGGCCTTATCAGAACTACAGTGTCCTTCTGCCTTAAGCATAATCCAAAGTCAAGAAGGATCTCTTGAGGACATTGAAGAGGAGAGTCGATGCCTCCTTTCCTAGGCCCCTAGCGTTCTTGGAAGATCAGTCTCACTTTCTATAGCTCTGGCGTCACGGGGGCCCACTGGCCACATGCTAATGCGTCCCAAGAGATGTCTTGGAAGCCTCGAAGGAATGGAGCCCTGTCATGCTTGGGGTAGGTCTCTTTGTTGGGAAGGGCTCTACAAGTGTGCTGAAAATCACCCTTTTCCAGAGGGCTTGGTTCCTTTGTGAAGGCTGCCCTCCCAGGCTAGAGTGCTCACTTTGGCTCCAATGAAATTCTCTCCCCCGACCTCTTGCCGTAGAAGGATTATTGATTATGTGCTTTGACGCCATATGGAAGGAAGCTGGCTGAAAATTAGAACATTACAATTCTGTTTCCAGAAAAATAAACATGCCAGGGCTGAGGATGTAGGTCAAACAAATGGCACAGCCTATAGAAATAAAGTAAGCCCGCATCTAGACGGAATCTAGGGCAACGTCCAAGGGTCAGGGGTCAAGTTCGAAACTTCCCAAATCCACAAAAGAGAAAGAAAAATGTCTTTCCTGGAGCGAGGAATTCATCAGATTTGTCTAATTTGTCTCGGAAAAACATTATGTCCATGATGGGGGTTGCCAGGACGACCTCGAATTTGGAGTTTCTGATCTCAGGATGTCAAACCAAACCAGATGACCACGGGTTCTCAGTGCTTCGTTTGACCTAGGCTAGGATAGCAAAGAGTCCTACAAGTGACCGCTGCAAATTCAAAGACAGCAACCAAGAATCACGAAAGCACTCACACCTCGGCCTAGAGAACATACGGTGATTCAAGAAATACAAAATTAATCCCTTGGACTGAAGGAGAACGGACTGATAAGCACATCTAAGGGAGATAGCTGAGAAAGACCATGACGAGGATACTGTGGAAAAGAAAAAAAGGTCCCAGAAAATGCAAGGCGAACAGATATCACACCTGAATAATCCACAATGAAAGATGTCAGTCTTTAGACAGGCTCTGCTGGAACGTTTGAAAGTCAGAGAAATTCACAAGCCAAAACACGGCAGCGAAGGTCAAACCTGGGCTCACTGGGAAGGGTGAGTTATGAGACTGCTCCAAGCGGGCTCTGAAGCCCTGTGTCCATGAAGCTTGCCGGGACAGCAGACACACAATTATGACCAATCCTCTGACGTCACAGTGGCCCCGACAAACCACCTGGCCTCATCTACACAGTGCCAGAGCTGGGCTCAAGCAGCATATTCAAGTCCCATTGCACTCAACTGCAGGTTGCCAATGGAACATGAAAGGGGCCGGCCGGTGGTGCAGCGGTGAGGTCCGCAGCTTCTGGGTCGGTGGCCCGGGGTGGGTTGGGTGGAATCCTGGGGGTGAGCCTCCTCACCACTGCTTCAGTCATTCTGGGGAAGGCGTCCGAGGGGGTGTAGAGGCAGATGGGAAGGGACGTTAGATAGGGCCAGACTTCCACAGCAAATACAGGAGCGTTGACAGCAGATGTGAGCACAGCGATGCACTTCTGCCAAAACAGAAACAATTACAAGTTGCAAAGAAGAGACAAACGGAAGCTAAACACAAACGAACAAAAAACACAGCTTGCCAGTACGAAGAAGAAGATGTCTATGAAGAGCCTGAGGAAAACAGGTGAAAGCTATGTCACCCGAAAACTAGCAAACGTTTGGGGAAAGAAATTCAAGACGACACAAGAAAAAAGAAGGATATTCCGGTACCTAGGAATGGAAGAATTAGCACACTTGAAACGTCCATAGCGGAGAAAGGAATCTCTGGATTCCATGCAATCCCAGCCAAAGTTGCAGCCATATTTGCCAGAGAGATAGAAGAGAGAATCCTAAAGTTTCCAGCCAGCAACAAGAGACCCTGAATAGGCCAAGGAATCCTCAGGAAAACGAACAAAGCAGGACGTATCACACTTTCTGATTTCAACCTAGAGGACGAAGCGCTGGGTACCGAAACGGCACAGTCCGGGCCCAAAAACAGGCACACAGACCCATGCAACAGAATCGAGAGCCCAGAGCCCAACTCAAACATACATGGACAGCCCATTTGCCACCAGGGAGCCAAGAGGAGACAGTGGACAAAGGAGAGTCTCTCCGATAAACGGTGCTGGGAAGCCTGCACAGCCACATGGAACACAACGAGAGTAGACCATGATGTTCCACCGGGCACACGCACCACCTGGAATGGATTAAAGCCCTGAATGGCGAACTTGAAACCGTGAAACTTGTAGGAGAAGACCTAGGCAGAGTGCTCTTTGCCATCTGTCTGAGCCGGCTATTGGGAAGAAGCCTGTCTGACTGGGCAAGGCCAGCAAAGGAGACAAGAAACAAACGGGACCACCTCACATGCAGACGCTTCTGCCCAGTCAAGGAAACCATCGACTCAATGCAAAGACAGCACAACAACTGGGAGTGGATGTTTGCAAAGCACACATCGGACAAGGGGTGAAAAGCCCAAAGATACAATCAACTCACACGTCTCCACAAGAAAAAGAACAAGCCAATGAAAACCTGGGCCAAAGATGGACACAGAGATTTCTCCCAAGAAGATCTAAAGAGGGCCAACAGGTGCATGAAAACTTGTTCACCCTCATTAAGCCTGAGGCCAAGGCAAATCCAAGCCGCAAGGACATAGCAGCTCACCGTGGTCAGAATGGCTATAAGGAGGCAGACAGGAAACAACAAGCGTCAGAGAGGAGGTGGAGAGAAGGGAAGCCTCCTGCACTGCTGGTGGCAGTGGAAACCGGTGCAGCCACTAGGCCAAGCGGTGTGGAACTGCCTCCGAAATTTAAGAATCCATGTCCCATATGATCCAGCTATTCCTCTGGGGCGCGTTTAGCCAAAGAACTCGGAAACACTACCGCCTAAAGACATGTGCACCGCTGAGTTCACCACAGCCTTACTCCCGCTCTCCAAGACTTGGAAGCCGCCCTGGTGCCCAGCAAGGGACGAATGGAGAAGGAACATGGGCTATAGCCACACAATGGCATACCACTCAGCGGGAACAATGGATGCAATCCAGCCATTTGTGACCACCAGAATGGCTGGGAGGGGTTTAGGGGAACTGAAACAAGCCCCAGGGACAAAGTCAAATACTGTAGGATCTCACTTACAAGGAGAAGAAAAAACAAGCACTGACCAACAGGCGGCACTGGACATTTGATCGGGGGTGCCCAGAGGCAAAGCGGGGCGGTGGGGGAGGGTGAAAGAGATGATGAGGCACAAGTGTGTGGTGAGGGCCTGTGATTCGGCTTACGCTGGTGAAGAGGATGGAACCTACACGGAAGTCTAAATCGATGAGGATGTAAATCTGAAAGACATAGGATGTTCGAATGCAGGGTTACAGCAATAAATCCACCTAAATGCAAAAATCCAAAAAGGGGTCCAGAATGACGGCATACAGCTTTGGGGGCTGAAAGAGATTAGAGAAGGTGAACTTCCAAGGATGGAAAATCACCTCAAAAGGCTTACTGATGCTACAGAAAGGTAGACCATTCCAAATACATGAAGAGGAATCCTACCAAGAGAACCTGATCCGTGCTAAGCCCAGGAACCAACGGAAAACGTTACCGTCCATGATGTTCCTACTAATCAGCTTCACGAATAATCCAAACAGGCCCACATCTTCCCAAGTTCAGGCCACAGGTTGGTCCAAAAGTACAAGTCAGGGCCGGCCCTGTGGTGGAGCGGGCAAGTGCCCACGTTCCGCTTGGGTGGCCCGGGCCTCACTCTTTCACAGCACGGGTGCAGATCACATTAGCACTGTTAGGGAATAGAGATTTCATGGTACGGTGCGGACAGAGGTCCTAAAGAAGTAGCAATTGTGAGGGTCCCTTATCAATACGCACCAGAAAAAGCACCGTGAGAATATTCCAATCTAGGAAGGCATCTGGTACACTTCCCCAAAGGAAGAAGGAAGGAAAACATGGGACCTGCCAAGGCGGAATTGGCAGAGTGCTAGGAGATGACACGATCATTGCGCATCAGAGGATTGCCTGGGCAACTTCAACTTGGGAGGGAGTCCAGGACTTTCTCTGGGGAAGGTCCACCCACTTGGCCATCTACCCACGACATAAGAGATAACACCCAGGGTAATCTTACAGGAAAGAGACCAGTGTCTAGAGAGAAGGGAGCAGGCCTTTCCAAGTTCGAGGAGAAAGTTAGAAACCGACTAGACATCCAGAAAAAGGAGAACTATCCTACCTGGAAAGGGGGAGGAGTCAGACTGGTCTGAGATGGCTCTGAAACTCTGTGTGCTTGGAGGTTGTCAGGACAACTTAGCCTTGTGACGTTCTTTGTGACATCATGGTGAACATGTCCCCCAAGATGGCCGCATGGTTACAGTCTGAGGATTGGCCTAGGCTGGGCTATTAAAGGGAGACATACCCAGAAACAGCTTTGACAAACAGAAAGCGGGCACAGAAACTGGAAGAGATCAAACAGACTCTGATGCCAGGGATAAGAAAGGAATCCTTGGCAAGAAGCCAGAATAGAGGGACAAGCACTGAGAGGAGAACATTGTCATCTATTCAAGTCTATGGGGAGGCCATGCTGATTCAAGCTTGAAACTTGACTGGAAACACGAGGCCGCACTTGGGCCTTATCAGAACTACAGTGTCCTTCTGCCTTAAGCATAATCCAAAGTCAAGAAGGATCTCTTGAGGACATTGAAGAGGAGAGTCGATGCCTCCTTTCCTAGGCCCCTAGCGTTCTTGGAAGATCAGTCTCACTTTCTATAGCTCTGGCGTCACGGGGGCCCACTGGCCACATGCTAATGCGTCCCAAGAGATGTCTTGGAAGCCTCGAAGGAATGGAGCCCTGTCATGCTTGGGGTAGGTCTCTTTGTTGGGAAGGGCTCTACAAGTGTGCTGAAAATCACCCTTTTCCAGAGGGCTTGGTTCCTTTGTGAAGGCTGCCCTCCCAGGCTAGAGTGCTCACTTTGGCTCCAATGAAATTCTCTCCCCCGACCTCTTGCCGTAGAAGGATTATTGATTATGTGCTTTGACGCCATATGGAAGGAAGCTGGCTGAAAATTAGAACATTACAATTCTGTTTCCAGAAAAATAAACATGCCAGGGCTGAGGATGTAGGTCAAACAAATGGCACAGCCTATAGAAATAAAGTAAGCCCGCATCTAGACGGAATCTAGGGCAACGTCCAAGGGTCAGGGGTCAAGTTCGAAACTTCCCAAATCCACAAAAGAGAAAGAAAAATGTCTTTCCTGGAGCGAGGAATTCATCAGATTTGTCTAATTTGTCTCGGAAAAACATTATGTCCATGATGGGGGTTGCCAGGACGACCTCGAATTTGGAGTTTCTGATCTCAGGATGTCAAACCAAACCAGATGACCACGGGTTCTCAGTGCTTCGTTTGACCTAGGCTAGGATAGCAAAGAGTCCTACAAGTGACCGCTGCAAATTCAAAGACAGCAACCAAGAATCACGAAAGCACTCACACCTCGGCCTAGAGAACATACGGTGATTCAAGAAATACAAAATTAATCCCTTGGACTGAAGGAGAACGGACTGATAAGCACATCTAAGGGAGATAGCTGAGAAAGACCATGACGAGGATACTGTGGAAAAGAAAAAAAGGTCCCAGAAAATGCAAGGCGAACAGATATCACACCTGAATAATCCACAATGAAAGATGTCAGTCTTTAGACAGGCTCTGCTGGAACGTTTGAAAGTCAGAGAAATTCACAAGCCAAAACACGGCAGCGAAGGTCAAACCTGGGCTCACTGGGAAGGGTGAGTTATGAGACTGCTCCAAGCGGGCTCTGAAGCCCTGTGTCCATGAAGCTTGCCGGGACAGCAGACACACAATTATGACCAATCCTCTGACGTCACAGTGGCCCCGACAAACCACCTGGCCTCATCTACACAGTGCCAGAGCTGGGCTCAAGCAGCATATTCAAGTCCCATTGCACTCAACTGCAGGTTGCCAATGGAACATGAAAGGGGCCGGCCGGTGGTGCAGCGGTGAGGTCCGCAGCTTCTGGGTCGGTGGCCCGGGGTGGGTTGGGTGGAATCCTGGGGGTGAGCCTCCTCACCACTGCTTCAGTCATTCTGGGGCAGGCGTCCGAGGGGGTGTAGAGGCAGATGGGAAGGGACGTTAGATAGGGCCAGACTTCCACAGCAAATACAGCAGCGTTGCCAGCAGATGTGAGCACAGCGATGCACTTCTGCCAAAACAGAAACAATTACAAGTTGCAAAGAAGAGAAAAACGGAAGCTAAACACAAACGAACAAAAAACACAGCTTGCCAGTACGAAGAAGAAGATGTCTATGAAGAGCCTGAGGAAAACAGGTGAAAGCTATGTCACCCGAAAACTAGCAAACGTTTGGGGAAAGAAATTCAAGACGACACAAGAAAAAAGAAGGATATTCCGGTACCTAGGAATGGAAGAATTAACACACTTGAAACGTCCATAGCGGAGAAAGGAATCTCTGGATTCCATGCAATCCCAGCCAAAGTTGCAGCCATATTTGCCAGAGAGATAGAAGAGAGAATCCTAAAGTTTCCAGCCAGCAACAAGAGACCCTGAATAGGCCAAGGAATCCTCAGGAAAACGAACAAAGCAGGACGTATCACACTTTCTGATTTCAACCTAGAGGACGAAGCGCTGGGTACCGAAACGGCACAGTCCGGGCCCAAAAACAGGCACACAGACCCATGCAACAGAATCGAGAGCCCAGAGCCCAACTCAAACATACATGGACAGCCCATTTGCGACCAGGGAGCCAAGAGGAGACAGTGGACAAAGGAGAGTCTCTCCGATAAACGGTGCTGGGAAGCCTGCACAGCCACATGGAACACAACGAGAGTAGACCATGATGTTCCACCGGGCACACGCACCACCTGGAATGGATTAAAGCCCTGAATGGCGAACTTGAAACCGTGAAACTTGTAGGAGAAGACCTAGGCAGAGTGCTCTTTGCCATCTGTCTGAGCCGCCTATTGGGAAGAAGCCTGTCTGACTGGGCAAGGCCAGCAAAGGAGACAAGAAACAAACGGGACCACCTCACATGCAGACGCTTCTGCCCAGTCAAGGAAACCATCGACTCAATGCAAAGACAGCACAACAACTGGGAGTGGATGTTTGCAAAGCACACATCGGACAAGGGGTGAAAAGCCCAAAGATACAATCAACTCACACGTCTCCACAAGAAAAAGAACAAGCCAATGAAAACCTGGGCCAAAGATGGACACAGAGATTTCTCCCAAGAAGATCTAAAGAGGGCCAACAGGTGCATGAAAACTTGTTCACCCTCATTAAGCCTGAGGCCAAGGCAAATCCAAGCCGCAAGGACATAGCAGCTCACCGTGGTCAGAATGGCTATAAGGAGGCAGACAGGAAACAACAAGCGTCAGAGAGGAGGTGGAGAGAAGGGAAGCCTCCTGCACTGCTGGTGGCAGTGGAAACCGGTGCAGCCACTAGGCCAAGCGGTGTGGAACTGCCTCCGAAATTTAAGAATCCATGTCCCATATGATCCAGCTATTCCTCTGGGGCGCGTTTAGCCAAAGAACTCGGAAACACTACCGCCTAAAGACATGTGCACTGCTGAGTTCACCACAGCCTTACTCCCGCTCTCCAAGACTTGGAAGCCGCCCTGGTGCCCAGCAAGGGACGAATGGAGAAGGAACATGGGCTATAGCCACACAATGGCATACCACTCAGCGGGAACAATGGATGCAATCCAGCCATTTGTGACCACCAGAATGGCTGGGAGGGGTTTAGGGGAACTGAAACAAGCCCCAGGGACAAAGTCAAATACTGTAGGATCTCACTTACAAGGAGAAGAAAAAACAAGCACTGACCAACAGGCGGCACTGGACATTTGATCGGGGGTGCCCAGAGGCAAAGCGGGGCGGTGGGGGAGGGTGAAAGAGATGATGAGGCACAAGTGTGTGGTGAGGGCCTGTGATTCGGCTTACGCTGGTGAAGAGGATGGAACCTACACGGAAGTCTAAATCGATGAGGATGTAAATCTGAAAGACATAGGATGTTCGAATGCAGGGTTACGGCAATAAATCCACCTAAATGCAAAAATCCAAAAAGGGGTCCAGAATGACGGCATACAGCTTTGGGGGCTGAAAGAGATTAGAGAAGGTGAACTTCCAAGGATGGAAAATCACCTCAAAAGGCTTACTGATGCTACAGAAAGGTAGACCATTCCAAATACATGAAGAGGAATCCTACCAAGAGAACCTGATCCGTGCTAAGCCCAGGAACCAACGGAAAACGTTACCGTCCATGATGTTCCTACTAATCAGCTTCACGAATAATCCAAACAGGCCCACATCTTCCCAAGTTCAGGCCACAGGTTGGTCCAAAAGTACAAGTCAGGGCCGGCCCTGTGGTGGAGCGGGCAAGTGCCCACGTTCCGCTTGGGTGGCCCGGGCCTCACTCTTTCACAGCACGGGTGCAGATCACATTAGCACTGTTAGGGAATAGAGATTTCATGGTACGGTGCGGACAGAGGTCCTAAAGAAGTAGCAATTGTGAGGGTCCCTTATCAATACGCACCAGAAAAAGCACCGTGAGAATATTCCAATCTAGGAAGGCATCTGGTACACTTCCCCAAAGGAAGAAGGAAGGAAAACATGGGACCTGCCAAGGCGGAATTGGCAGAGTGCTAGGAGATGACACGATCATTGCGCATCAGAGGATTGCCTGGGCAACTTCAACTTGGGAGGGAGTCCAGGACTTTCTCTGGGGAAGGTCCACCCACTTGGCCATCTACCCACGACATAAGAGATAACACCCAGGGTAATCTTACAGGAAAGAGACCAGTGTCTAGAGAGAAGGGAGCAGGCCTTTCCAAGTTCGAGGAGAAAGTTAGAAACCGACTAGACATCCAGAAAAAGGAGAACTATCCTACCTGGAAAGGGGGAGGAGTCAGACTGGTCTGAGATGGCTCTGAAACTCTGTGTGCTTGGAGGTTGTCAGGACAACTTAGCCTTGTGACGTTCTTTGTGACATCACGGTGAACATGTCCCCCAAGATGGCCGCATGGTTACAGTCTGAGGATTGGCCTAGGCTGGGCTATTAAAGGGAGACATACCCAGAAACAGCTTTGACAAACAGAAAGCGGGCACAGAAACTGGAAGAGATCAAACAGACTCTGATGCCAGGGATAAGAAAGGAATCCTTGGCAAGAAGCCAGAATAGAGGGACAAGCACTGAGAGGAGAACATTGTCATCTATTCAAGTCTATGGGGAGGCCATGCTGATTCAAGCTTGAAACTTGACTGGAAACACGAGGCCGCACTTGGGCCTTATCAGAACTACAGTGTCCTTCTGCCTTAAGCATAATCCAAAGTCAAGAAGGATCTCTTGAGGACATTGAAGAGGAGAGTCGATGCCTCCTTTCCTAGGCCCCTAGCGTTCTTGGAAGATCAGTCTCACTTTCTATAGCTCTGGCGTCACGGGGGCCCACTGGCCACATGCTAATGCGTCCCAAGAGATGTCTTGGAAGCCTCGAAGGAATGGAGCCCTGTCATGCTTGGGGTAGGTCTCTTTGTTGGGAAGGGCTCTACAAGTGTGCTGAAAATCACCCTTTTCCAGAGGGCTTGGTTCCTTTGTGAAGGCTGCCCTCCCAGGCTAGAGTGCTCACTTTGGCTCCAATGAAATTCTCTCCCCCGACCTCTTGCCGTAGAAGGATTATTGATTATGTGCTTTGACGCCATATGGAAGGAAGCTGGCTGAAAATTAGAACATTACAATTCTGTTTCCAGAAAAATAAACATGCCAGGGCTGAGGATGTAGGTCAAACAAATGGCACAGCCTATAGAAATAAAGTAAGCCCGCATCTAGACGGAATCTAGGGCAACGTCCAAGGGTCAGGGGTCAAGTTCGAAACTTCCCAAATCCACAAAAGAGAAAGAAAAATGTCTTTCCTGGAGCGAGGAATTCATCAGATTTGTCTAATTTGTCTCGGAAAAACATTATGTCCATGATGGGGGTTGCCAGGACGACCTCGAATTTGGAGTTTCTGATCTCAGGATGTCAAACCAAACCAGATGACCACGGGTTCTCAGTGCTTCGTTTGACCTAGGCTAGGATAGCAAAGAGTCCTACAAGTGACCGCTGCAAATTCAAAGACAGCAACCAAGAATCACGAAAGCACTCACACCTCGGCCTAGAGAACATACGGTGATTCAAGAAATACAAAATTAATCCCTTGGACTGAAGGAGAACGGACTGATAAGCACATCTAAGGGAGATAGCTGAGAAAGACCATGACGAGGATACTGTGGAAAAGAAAAAAAGGTCCCAGAAAATGCAAGGCGAACAGATATCACACCTGAATAATCCACAATGAAAGATGTCAGTCTTTAGACAGGCTCTGCTGGAACGTTTGAAAGTCAGAGAAATTCACAAGCCAAAACACGGCAGCGAAGGTCAAACCTGGGCTCACTGGGAAGGGTGAGTTATGAGACTGCTCCAAGCGGGCTCTGAAGCCCTGTGTCCATGAAGCTTGCCGGGACAGCAGACACACAATTATGACCAATCCTCTGACGTCACAGTGGCCCCGACAAACCACCTGGCCTCATCTACACAGTGCCAGAGCTGGGCTCAAGCAGCATATTCAAGTCCCATTGCACTCAACTGCAGGTTGCCAATGGAACATGAAAGGGGCCGGCCGGTGGTGCAGCGGTGAGGTCCGCAGCTTCTGGGTCGGTGGCCCGGGGTGGGTTGGGTGGAATCCTGGGGGTGAGCCTCCTCACCACTGCTTCAGTCATTCTGGGGCAGGCGTCCGAGGGGGTGTAGAGGCAGATGGGAAGGGACGTTAGATAGGGCCAGACTTCCACAGCAAATACAGGAGCGTTGCCAGCAGATGTGAGCACAGCGATGCACTTCTGCCAAAACAGAAACAATTACAAGTTGCAAAGAAGAGACAAACGGAAGCTAAACACAAACGAACAAAAAACACAGCTTGCCAGTACGAAGAAGAAGATGTCTATGAAGAGCCTGAGGAAAACAGGTGAAAGCTATGTCACCCGAAAACTAGCAAACGTTTGGGGAAAGAAATTCAAGACGACACAAGAAAAAAGAAGGATATTCCGGTACCTAGGAATGGAAGAATTAGCACACTTGAAACGTCCATAGCGGAGAAAGGAATCTCTGGATTCCATGCAATCCCAGCCAAAGTTGCAGCCATATTTGCCAGAGAGATAGAAGAGAGAATCCTAAAGTTTCCAGCCAGCAACAAGAGACCCTGAATAGGCCAAGGAATCCTCAGGAAAACGAACAAAGCAGGACGTATCACACTTTCTGATTTCAACCTAGAGGACGAAGCGCTGGGTACCGAAACGGCACAGTCCGGGCCCAAAAACAGGCACACAGACCCATGCAACAGAATCGAGAGCCCAGAGCCCAACTCAAACATACATGGACAGCCCATTTGCGACCAGGGAGCCAAGAGGAGACAGTGGACAAAGGAGAGTCTCTCCGATAAACGGTGCTGGGAAGCCTGCACAGCCACATGGAACACAACGAGAGTAGACCATGATGTTCCACCGGGCACACGCACCACCTGGAATGGATTAAAGCCCTGAATGGCGAACTTGAAACCGTGAAACTTGTAGGAGAAGACCTAGGCAGAGTGCTCTTTGCCATCTGTCTGAGCCGGCTATTGGGAAGAAGCCTGTCTGACTGGGCAAGGCCAGCAAAGGAGACAAGAAACAAACGGGACCACCTCACATGCAGACGCTTCTGCCCAGTCAAGGAAACCATCGACTCAATGCAAAGACAGCACAACAACTGGGAGTGGATGTTTGCAAAGCACACATCGGACAAGGGGTGAAAAGCCCAAAGATACAATCAACTCACACGTCTCCACAAGAAAAAGAACAAGCCAATGAAAACCTGGGCCAAAGATGGACACAGAGATTTCTCCCAAGAAGATCTAAAGAGGGCCAACAGGTGCATGAAAACTTGTTCACCCTCATTAAGCCTGAGGCCAAGGCAAATCCAAGCCGCAAGGACATAGCAGCTCACCGTGGTCAGAATGGCTATAAGGAGGCAGACAGGAAACAACAAGCGTCAGAGAGGAGGTGGAGAGAAGGGAAGCCTCCTGCACTGCTGGTGGCAGTGGAAACCGGTGCAGCCACTAGGCCAAGCGGTGTGGAACTGCCTCCGAAATTTAAGAATCCATGTCCCATATGATCCAGCTATTCCTCTGGGGCGCGTTTAGCCAAAGAACTCGGAAACACTACCGCCTAAAGACATGTGCACCGCTGAGTTCACCACAGCCTTACTCCCGCTCTCCAAGACTTGGAAGCCGCCCTGGTGCCCAGCAAGGGACGAATGGAGAAGGAACATGGGCTATAGCCACACAATGGCATACCACTCAGCGGGAACAATGGATGCAATCCAGCCATTTGTGACCACCAGAATGGCTGGGAGGGGTTTAGGGGAACTGAAACAAGCCCCAGGGACAAAGTCAAATACTGTAGGATCTCACTTACAAGGAGAAGAAAAAACAAGCACTGACCAACAGGCGGCACTGGACATTTGATCGGGGGTGCCCAGAGGCAAAGCGGGGCGGTGGGGGAGGGTGAAAGAGATGATGAGGCACAAGTGTGTGGTGAGGGCCTGTGATTCGGCTTACGCTGGTGAAGAGGATGGAACCTACACGGAAGTCTAAATCGATGAGGATGTAAATCTGAAAGACATAGGATGTTCGAATGCAGGGTTACGGCAATAAATCCACCTAAATGCAAAAATCCAAAAAGGGGTCCAGAATGACGGCATACAGCTTTGGGGGCTGAAAGAGATTAGAGAAGGTGAACTTCCAAGGATGGAAAATCACCTCAAAAGGCTTACTGATGCTACAGAAAGGTAGACCATTCCAAATACATGAAGAGGAATCCTACCAAGAGAACCTGATCCGTGCTAAGCCCAGGAACCAACGGAAAACGTTACCGTCCATGATGTTCCTACTAATCAGCTTCACGAATAATCCAAACAGGCCCACATCTTCCCAAGTTCAGGCCACAGGTTGGTCCAAAAGTACAAGTCAGGGCCGGCCCTGTGGTGGAGCGGGCAAGTGCCCACGTTCCGCTTGGGTGGCCCGGGCCTCACTCTTTCACAGCACGGGTGCAGATCACATTAGCACTGTTAGGGAATAGAGATTTCATGGTACGGTGCGGACAGAGGTCCTAAAGAAGTAGCAATTGTGAGGGTCCCTTATCAATACGCACCAGAAAAAGCACCGTGAGAATATTCCAATCTAGGAAGGCATCTGGTACACTTCCCCAAAGGAAGAAGGAAGGAAAACATGGGACCTGCCAAGGCGGAATTGGCAGAGTGCTAGGAGATGACACGATCATTGCGCATCAGAGGATTGCCTGGGCAACTTCAACTTGGGAGGGAGTCCAGGACTTTCTCTGGGGAAGGTCCACCCACTTGGCCATCTACCCACGACATAAGAGATAACACCCAGGGTAATCTTACAGGAAAGAGACCAGTGTCTAGAGAGAAGGGAGCAGGCCTTTCCAAGTTCGAGGAGAAAGTTAGAAACCGACTAGACATCCAGAAAAAGGAGAACTATCCTACCTGGAAAGGGGGAGGAGTCAGACTGGTCTGAGATGGCTCTGAAACTCTGTGTGCTTGGAGGTTGTCAGGACAACTTAGCCTTGTGACGTTCTTTGTGACATCACGGTGAACATGTCCCCCAAGATGGCCGCATGGTTACAGTCTGAGGATTGGCCTAGGCTGGGCTATTAAAGGGAGACATACCCAGAAACAGCTTTGACAAACAGAAAGCGGGCACAGAAACTGGAAGAGATCAAACAGACTCTGATGCCAGGGATAAGAAAGGAATCCTTGGCAAGAAGCCAGAATAGAGGGACAAGCACTGAGAGGAGAACATTGTCATCTATTCAAGTCTATGGGGAGGCCATGCTGATTCAAGCTTGAAACTTGACTGGAAACACGAGGCCGCACTTGGGCCTTATCAGAACTACAGTGTCCTTCTGCCTTAAGCATAATCCAAAGTCAAGAAGGATCTCTTGAGGACATTGAAGAGGAGAGTCGATGCCTCCTTTCCTAGGCCCCTAGCGTTCTTGGAAGATCAGTCTCACTTTCTATAGCTCTGGCGTCACGGGGGCCCACTGGCCACATGCTAATGCGTCCCAAGAGATGTCTTGGAAGCCTCGAAGGAATGGAGCCCTGTCATGCTTGGGGTAGGTCTCTTTGTTGGGAAGGGCTCTACAAGTGTGCTGAAAATCACCCTTTTCCAGAGGGCTTGGTTCCTTTGTGAAGGCTGCCCTCCCAGGCTAGAGTGCTCACTTTGGCTCCAATGAAATTCTCTCCCCCGACCTCTTGCCGTAGAAGGATTATTGATTATGTGCTTTGACGCCATATGGAAGGAAGCTGGCTGAAAATTAGAACATTACAATTCTGTTTCCAGAAAAATAAACATGCCAGGGCTGAGGATGTAGGTCAAACAAATGGCACAGCCTATAGAAATAAAGTAAGCCCGCATCTAGACGGAATCTAGGGCAACGTCCAAGGGTCAGGGGTCAAGTTCGAAACTTCCCAAATCCACAAAAGAGAAAGAAAAATGTCTTTCCTGGAGCGAGGAATTCATCAGATTTGTCTAATTTGTCTCGGAAAAACATTATGTCCATGATGGGGGTTGCCAGGACGACCTCGAATTTGGAGTTTCTGATCTCAGGATGTCAAACCAAACCAGATGACCACGGGTTCTCAGTGCTTCGTTTGACCTAGGCTAGGATAGCAAAGAGTCCTACAAGTGACCGCTGCAAATTCAAAGACAGCAACCAAGAATCACGAAAGCACTCACACCTCGGCCTAGAGAACATACGGTGATTCAAGAAATACAAAATTAATCCCTTGGACTGAAGGAGAACGGACTGATAAGCACATCTAAGGGAGATAGCTGAGAAAGACCATGACGAGGATACTGTGGAAAAGAAAAAAAGGTCCCAGAAAATGCAAGGCGAACAGATATCACACCTGAATAATCCACAATGAAAGATGTCAGTCTTTAGACAGGCTCTGCTGGAACGTTTGAAAGTCAGAGAAATTCACAAGCCAAAACACGGCAGCGAAGGTCAAACCTGGGCTCACTGGGAAGGGTGAGTTATGAGACTGCTCCAAGCGGGCTCTGAAGCCCTGTGTCCATGAAGCTTGCCGGGACAGCAGACACACAATTATGACCAATCCTCTGACGTCACAGTGGCCCCGACAAACCACCTGGCCTCATCTACACAGTGCCAGAGCTGGGCTCAAGCAGCATATTCAAGTCCCATTGCACTCAACTGCAGGTTGCCAATGGAACATGAAAGGGGCCGGCCGGTGGTGCAGCGGTGAGGTCCGCAGCTTCTGGGTCGGTGGCCCGGGGTGGGTTGGGTGGAATCCTGGGGGTGAGCCTCCTCACCACTGCTTCAGTCATTCTGGGGCAGGCGTCCGAGGGGGTGTAGAGGCAGATGGGAAGGGACGTTAGATAGGGCCAGACTTCCACAGCAAATACAGCAGCGTTGCCAGCAGATGTGAGCACAGCGATGCACTTCTGCCAAAACAGAAACAATTACAAGTTGCAAAGAAGAGAAAAACGGAAGCTAAACACAAACGAACAAAAAACACAGCTTGCCAGTACGAAGAAGAAGATGTCTATGAAGAGCCTGAGGAAAACAGGTGAAAGCTATGTCACCCGAAAACTAGCAAACGTTTGGGGAAAGAAATTCAAGACGACACAAGAAAAAAGAAGGATATTCCGGTACCTAGGAATGGAAGAATTAACACACTTGAAACGTCCATAGCGGAGAAAGGAATCTCTGGATTCCATGCAATCCCAGCCAAAGTTGCAGCCATATTTGCCAGAGAGATAGAAGAGAGAATCCTAAAGTTTCCAGCCAGCAACAAGAGACCCTGAATAGGCCAAGGAATCCTCAGGAAAACGAACAAAGCAGGACGTATCACACTTTCTGATTTCAACCTAGAGGACGAAGCGCTGGGTACCGAAACGGCACAGTCCGGGCCCAAAAACAGGCACACAGACCCATGCAACAGAATCGAGAGCCCAGAGCCCAACTCAAACATACATGGACAGCCCATTTGCGACCAGGGAGCCAAGAGGAGACAGTGGACAAAGGAGAGTCTCTCCGATAAACGGTGCTGGGAAGCCTGCACAGCCACATGGAACACAACGAGAGTAGACCATGATGTTCCACCGGGCACACGCACCACCTGGAATGGATTAAAGCCCTGAATGGCGAACTTGAAACCGTGAAACTTGTAGGAGAAGACCTAGGCAGAGTGCTCTTTGCCATCTGTCTGAGCCGCCTATTGGGAAGAAGCCTGTCTGACTGGGCAAGGCCAGCAAAGGAGACAAGAAACAAACGGGACCACCTCACATGCAGACGCTTCTGCCCAGTCAAGGAAACCATCGACTCAATGCAAAGACAGCACAACAACTGGGAGTGGATGTTTGCAAAGCACACATCGGACAAGGGGTGAAAAGCCCAAAGATACAATCAACTCACACGTCTCCACAAGAAAAAGAACAAGCCAATGAAAACCTGGGCCAAAGATGGACACAGAGATTTCTCCCAAGAAGATCTAAAGAGGGCCAACAGGTGCATGAAAACTTGTTCACCCTCATTAAGCCTGAGGCCAAGGCAAATCCAAGCCGCAAGGACATAGCAGCTCACCGTGGTCAGAATGGCTATAAGGAGGCAGACAGGAAACAACAAGCGTCAGAGAGGAGGTGGAGAGAAGGGAAGCCTCCTGCACTGCTGGTGGCAGTGGAAACCGGTGCAGCCACTAGGCCAAGCGGTGTGGAACTGCCTCCGAAATTTAAGAATCCATGTCCCATATGATCCAGCTATTCCTCTGGGGCGCGTTTAGCCAAAGAACTCGGAAACACTACCGCCTAAAGACATGTGCACTGCTGAGTTCACCACAGCCTTACTCCCGCTCTCCAAGACTTGGAAGCCGCCCTGGTGCCCAGCAAGGGACGAATGGAGAAGGAACATGGGCTATAGCCACACAATGGCATACCACTCAGCGGGAACAATGGATGCAATCCAGCCATTTGTGACCACCAGAATGGCTGGGAGGGGTTTAGGGGAACTGAAACAAGCCCCAGGGACAAAGTCAAATACTGTAGGATCTCACTTACAAGGAGAAGAAAAAACAAGCACTGACCAACAGGCGGCACTGGACATTTGATCGGGGGTGCCCAGAGGCAAAGCGGGGCGGTGGGGGAGGGTGAAAGAGATGATGAGGCACAAGTGTGTGGTGAGGGCCTGTGATTCGGCTTACGCTGGTGAAGAGGATGGAACCTACACGGAAGTCTAAATCGATGAGGATGTAAATCTGAAAGACATAGGATGTTCGAATGCAGGGTTACGGCAATAAATCCACCTAAATGCAAAAATCCAAAAAGGGGTCCAGAATGACGGCATACAGCTTTGGGGGCTGAAAGAGATTAGAGAAGGTGAACTTCCAAGGATGGAAAATCACCTCAAAAGGCTTACTGATGCTACAGAAAGGTAGACCATTCCAAATACATGAAGAGGAATCCTACCAAGAGAACCTGATCCGTGCTAAGCCCAGGAACCAACGGAAAACGTTACAGTCCATGATGTTCCTACTAATCAGCTTCACGAATAATCCAAACAGGCCCACATCTTCCCAAGTTCAGGCCACAGGTTGGTCCAAAAGTACAAGTGAGGGCCGGCCCTGTGGTGGAGCGGGCAAGTGCCCACGTTCCGCTTGGGTGGCCCGGGCCTCACTCTTTCACAGCACGGGTGCAGATCACATTAGCACTGTTAGGGAATAGAGATTTCATGGTACGGTGCGGACAGAGGTCCTAAAGAAGTAGCAATTGTGAGGGTCCCTTATCAATACGCACCAGAAAAAGCACCGTGAGAATATTCCAATCTAGGAAGGCATCTGGTACACTTCCCCAAAGGAAGAAGGAAGGAAAACATGGGACCTGCCAAGGCGGAATTGGCAGAGTGCTAGGAGATGACACGATCATTGCGCATCAGAGGATTGCCTGGGCAACTTCAACTTGGGAGGGAGTCCAGGACTTTCTCTGGGGAAGGTCCACCCACTTGGCCATCTACCCACGACATAAGAGATAACACCCAGGGTAATCTTACAGGAAAGAGACCAGTGTCTAGAGAGAAGGGAGCAGGCCTTTCCAAGTTCGAGGAGAAAGTTAGAAACCGACTAGACATCCAGAAAAAGGAGAACTATCCTACCTGGAAAAGGGGAGGAGTCAGACTGGTCTGAGATGGCTCTGAAACTCTGTGTGCTTGGAGGTTGTCAGGACAACTTAGCCTTGTGACGTTCTTTGTGACATCACGGTGAACATGTCCCCCAAGATGGCCGCATGGTTACAGTCTGAGGATTGGCCTAGGCTGGGCTATTAAAGGGAGACATACCCAGAAACAGCTTTGACAAACAGAAAGCGGGCACAGAAACTGGAAGAGATCAAACAGACTCTGATGCCAGGGATAAGAAAGGAATCCTTGGCAAGAAGCCAGAATAGAGGGACAAGCACTGAGAGGAGAACATTGTCATCTATTCAAGTCTATGGGGAGGCCATGCTGATTCAAGCTTGAAACTTGACTGGAAACACGAGGCCGCACTTGGGCCTTATCAGAACTACAGTGTCCTTCTGCCTTAAGCATAATCCAAAGTCAAGAAGGATCTCTTGAGGACATTGAAGAGGAGAGTCGATGCCTCCTTTCCTAGGCCCCTAGCGTTCTTGGAAGATCAGTCTCACTTTCTATAGCTCTGGCGTCATGGGGGCCCACTGGCCACATGCTAATGCGTCCAAAGAGATGTCTTGGAAGCCTCGAAGGAATGGAGCCCTGTCATGCTTGGGGTAGGTCTCTTTGTTGGGAAGGGCTCTACAAGTGTGCTGAAAATCACCCTTTTCCAGAGGGCTTGGTTCCTTTGTGAAGGCTGCCCTCCCAGGCTAGAGTGCTCACTTTGGCTCCAATGAAATTCTCTCCCCCGACCTCTTGCCGTAGAAGGATTATTGATTATGTGCTTTGACGCCATATGGAAGGAAGCTGGCTGAAAATTAGAACATTACAATTCTGTTTCCAGAAAAATAAACATGCCAGGGCTGAGGATGTAGGTCAAACAAATGGCACAGCCTATAGAAATAAAGTAAGCCCGCATCTAGACGGAATCTAGGGCAACGTCCAAGGGTCAGGGGTCAAGTTCGAAACTTCCCAAATCCACAAAAGAGAAAGAAAAATGTCTTTCCTGGAGCGAGGAATTCATCAGATTTGTCTAATTTGTCTCGGAAAAACATGATGTCCATGATGGGGGTTGCCAGGACCACCTCGAATTTGGAGTTTCTGATCTCAGGATGTCAAACCAAACCAGATGACCACGGGTTCTCAGTGCTTCGTTTGACCTAGGCTAGGATAGCAAAGAGTCCTACAAGTGACCGCTGCAAATTCAAAGACAGCAACCAAGAATCACGAAAGCACTCACACCTCGGCCTAGAGAACATACGGTGATTCAAGAAATACAAAATTAATCCCTTGGACTGAAGGAGAACGGACTGATAAGCACATCTAAGGGAGATAGCTGAGAAAGACCATGACGAGGATACTGTGGAAAAGAAAAAAAGGTCCCAGAAAATGCAAGGCGAACAGATATCACACCTGAATAATCCACAATGAAAGATGTCAGTCTTTAGACAGGCTCTGCTGGAACGTTTGAAAGTCAGAGAAATTCACAAGCCAAAACACGGCAGCGAAGGTCAAACCTGGGCTCACTGGGAAGGGTGAGTTATGAGACTGCTCCAAGCGGGCTCTGAACCCCTCTGTGCATGAAGCTTGCCGGGACAGCAGACACACAATTATGACCAATCCTCTGACGTCACAGTGGCCCCGACAAACCACCTGGCCTCATCTACACAGTGCCAGAGCTGGGCTCAAGCAGCATATTCAAGCCCCATTGCACTCAACTGCAGGTTGCCAATGGAACATGAAAGGGGCCGGCCGGTGGTGCAGCGGTGAGGTCCGCAGCTTCTGGGTCGGTGGCCCGGGGTGGGCTGGGTGGAATCCTGGGGGTGAGCCTCCTCACCACTGCTTCAGTCATTCTGGGGCAGGCGTCCGAGGGGGTGTGCAGGCAGATGGGAAGGGACGTTAGATAGGGCCAGACTTCCACAGCAAATACAGGAGCGTTGCCAGCAGATGTGAGCACAGCGATGCACTTCTGCCAAAACAGAACCAATTACAAGTTGCAAAGAAGAGAAAAACGGAAGCTAAACACAAACGAACAAAAAACACAGCTTGCCAGTACGAAGAAGAAGATGTCTATGAAGAGCCTGAGGAAAACAGGTGAAAGCTATGTCACCCGAAAACTAGCAAACGTTTGGGGAAAGAAATTCAAGACGACACAAGGAAATAGAAGGATATTCCGGGACCTAGGAATGGAAGAATTAACACACTTGAAACGTCCATAGCGGAGAAAGGAATCTGTGGATTCCATGCAATCCCAGCCAAAGTTGCAGCCATATTTGCCAGAGAGATAGAAGAGAGAATCCTAAAGTTTCCAGCCAGCAACAAGAGACCCTGAATAGGCCAAGGAATCCTCAGGAAAACGAACAAAGCAG
This sequence comes from Equus asinus, assembly GCF_041296235.1. Lineage (NCBI taxonomy): Eukaryota > Metazoa > Chordata > Mammalia > Perissodactyla > Equidae > Equus > Equus asinus. The sequence continues at coordinate 84,943,978 of NC_091820.1, read as the reverse complement.
GACGTATCACACTTTCTGATTTCAACCTAGAGGACGAAGCGCTAGGTACCGAAACAGCACAGTCCGGGCCCAAAAACAGGCACACAGACCCATGCAACAGAATCGAGAGCCCAGAGCCCAACTCAAACATACATGGACAGCCCATTTGCGACCAGGGAGCCAAGAGGAGACAGTGGACAAAGGAGAGTCTCTCCGATAAACGGTGCTGGGAAGCCTGCACAGCCACATGGAACACAACGAGAGTAGACCATGATGTTCCACCGGGCACACGCACCACCTGGAATGGATTAAAGCCCTGAATGGCGAACTTGAAACCGTGAAACTTGTAGGAGAAGACCTAGGCAGAGTGCTCTTTGCCATCTGTCTGAGCCGCCTATTGGGAAGAAGCCTGTCTGACTGGGCAAGGGCAGCAAAGGAGACAAGAAACAAACGGGACCACCTCACATGCAGACGCTTCTGCCCAGTCAAGGAAACCATCGACTCAAAGCAAAGACAGCACAACAACTGGGAGTGGATGTTTGCAAAGCACACATCGGACAAGGGGTGAAAAGCCCAAAGATACAATCAACTCACACGTCTCCACAAGAAAAAGAACAAGCCAATGAAAACCTGGGCCAAAGATGGACACAGAGATTTCTCCCAAGAAGATCTAAAGAGGGCCAACAGGTGCATGAAAACTTGTTCACCCTCATTAAGCCTGAGGCCAAGGCAAATCCAAACCGCAAGGACATAGCAGCTCACCGTGGTCAGAATGGCTATAAGGAGGCAGACAGGAAACAACAAGCGTCAGAGAGGAGGTGGAGAGAAGGGAAGCCTCCTGCACTGCTGCTGGCAGTGGAAACCGGTGCAGCCACTAGGCCAAGCGGTGTGGAACTGCCTCCGAAATTTAAGAATCCATGTCCCATATGATCCAGCTATTCCTCTGGGGCGCGTTTAGCCAAAAACTCGGAAACACTACCGCCTAAAGACATGTGCACCGCTGAGTTCACCACAGCCTTACTCCCGCTCTCCAAGACTTGGAAGCCGCCCTGGTGCCCAGCAAGGGACGAATGGAGAAGGAACATGGGCTATAGCCACACAATGGCATACCACTCAGCGGGAACAAAGGATGCAATCCAGCCATTTGTGACCACCAGAATGGCTGGGAGGGTTTTATGGGAAGTGAAACAAGCCCCAGGGACAAAGTCAAATACCGTAGGATCTCACTTACAAGGAGAAGAAAAAACAAGCACTGACCAACAGGCGGCACTGGACATTTGATCGGGGGTGCCCAGAGGCAAAGCGGGGCGGTGGGGGAGGGTGAAAGAGATGATGAGGCACAAGTGTTTGGTGAGGGCCTGTGATTCGGCTTACGCTGGTGAAGAGGATGGAACCTACACGGAAGTCTAAATCGATGAGGATGTAAATCTGAAAGACATAGGATGTTCGAATGCAGGGTTATGGCAATAAATCCACCTAAAAGCAAAAATCCAAAAAGGGGTCCAGAATGACGGCATACAGCTTTGGGGGCTGAAAGAGATTAGAGAAGGTGAACTTCCAAGGATGGAAAATCACCTCAAAAGGCTTACTGATGCTACAGAAAGGTAGACCATTCCAAATACATGAAGAGGAATCCTACCAAGAGAACCTGATCCGTGCTAAGCCCAGGAACCAACGGAAAACGTTACCGTCCATGATGTTCCTACTAATCAGCTTCACGAATAATCCAAACAGGCCCACATCTTCCCAAGTTCAGGCCACAGGTTGGTCCAAAAGTACAAGTCAGGGCCGGCCCTGTGGTGGAGCGGGCAAGTGCCCACGTTCCGCTTGGGTGGCCCGGGCCTCACTCTTTCACAGCACGGGTGCAGATCACATTAGCACTGTTAGGGAATAGGGATTTCATGGTACGGTGCGGACAGAGGTCCTAAAGAAGTAGCAATTGTGAGGGTCCCTTATCAATACGCACCAGAAAAAGAACCGTGAGAATATTCCAATCTAGGAAGGCATCTGGTACACTTCCCCAAAGGAAGAAGGAAGGAAAACATGGGACCTGCCAAGGCGGACTTGGCAGAGTGCTAGGAGATGACACGATCATTGCGCATCAGAGGATTGCCTGGGAAACTTCAACTTGGGAGGGAGTCCAGGACTTTCTCTGGGGAAGGTCCACCCACTTGGCCATCTACCCACGACATAAGAGATAACACCCAGGGTAATCTTACAGGAAAGAGACCAGTGTCTAGAGAGAAGGGAGCAGGCCTTTCCAAGTTCGAGGAGAAAGTTAGAAACCGACAAGACATCCAGAAAAAGGAAAACTATCCTACCTGGAAAGGGGGAGGAGTCAGACTGGTGTGAGATGGCTCTGAAACTCTGTGTGCTTGGAGGTTGTCAGGACAACTTAGCCTTGTGACGTTCTTTGTGACATCACGGTGAACATGTCCCCCAAGATGGCCGCATGGTTACAGTCTGAGGATTGGCCTAGGCTGGGCTATTAAAGGGAGACATACCCAGAAACAGCTTTGACAAACAGAAAGCGGGCACAGAAACTGGAAGAGATCAAACAGACTCTGATGCCAGGGATAAGAAAGGAATCCTTGGCAAGAAGCGAGAATAGAGGGACACGCACTGAGAGGAGAACATTGTCATCTATTCAAGTCTATGGGGAGGCCATGCTGATTCAAGCTTGAAACTTGATTGGAAACACGAGGCCGCACTTGGGCCTTATCACACCTACAGTGTCCTTCTGCCTTAAGCATAATCCAAAGTCAAGAAGGATCTCTTGAGGACATTGAAGAGAAGAGTCAATGCCTCCTTTCCTAGGCCCCTAGCGTTCTTGGAAGATCAGTCTCACTTTCCATAGCTCTGGCGTCACGGGGGCCCACTGGCCACATGCTAATGCGTCCCAAGAGATGTCTTGGAAGCCTTGAAGGAATGGAGCCCCGCCATGCTTGGGGTAGGTCTCTTTGTTGGGAAGGGCTCTACAAGTGTGCTGAAAATCACCCTTTTCCAGAGGGCTTGGTTCCTTTGTGAAGGCTGCCCTCCCAGGCTAGAGTGCTCACTTTGGCTCCAATGAAATTCTCTCCCCCGACCTCTTGCCGTAGAAGGATTATTGATTATGTGCTTTGACGCCATATGGAAGGAAGCTGGCTGAAAATTAGAACATTACAATTCTGTTTCCAGAAAAATAAACATGCCAGGGCTGAGGATGTAGGTCAAACAAATGGCACAGCCTATAGAAATAAAGTAAGCCCGCATCTAGACGGAATCTAGGGCAACGTCCAAGGGTCAGGGGTCAAGTTCGAAACTTCCCAAATCCACAAAAGAGAAAGAAAAATATCTTTCCTGGAGCGAGGAATTCATCAGACTTGTCTAATTTGTCTCGGAAAAACATAATGTCCATGAAGGGGGTTGCCAGGACCACCTCGAATTTGGAGTTTCTGATCTCAGGATGTCAAACCAACCCAGATGACCACGGGTTCTCAGTGCTTCGTTTGACCTAGGCTAGGATAGCAAAGAGTCCTACAAGTGACCGCTGCAAATTCAAAGACAGCAACCAAGAATCACGAAAGCACTCACACCTCGGCCTAGAGAACATACGGTGATTCAAGAAATACAAAATTAATCCCTTGGACTGAAGGAGAACGGACTGATAAGCACATCTAAGGGAGATAGCTGAGAAAGACCATGACGAGGATACTGTGGAAAAGAAAGAAAGGTCCCAGAAAATGCAAGGCGAACAGATATCACACCTGAATAATCCACAATGAAAGATGTCAGTCTTTAGACAGGCTCTGCTGGAACGTTTGAAAGTCAGAGAAATTCACAAGCCAAAACACGGCAGCGAAGGTCAAACCTGGGCTCACTGGGAAGGGTGAGTTATGAGACTGCTCCAAGCGGGCTCTGAAGCCCTGTGTCCATGAAGCTTGCCGGGGCAGCAGACACACAATTATGAGCAATCCTCTGACGTCAAAGTGGCCCCGACAAACCACCTGGCCTCATCTACACAGTGCCAGAGCTGGGCTCAAGCAGCATATTCAAGCCCCATTGCACTCAACTGCAGGTTGTCAATGGAACATGAAAGGGGCCGGCCGGTGGTGCAGCGGTGAGGTCCACAGCTTCTGGGTCGGTGGCCCGGGGTGGGCCGGGTGGAATCCTGGGGGTGAGCCTCCTCACCACTGCTTCAGTCATTCTGGGGCAGGCGTCCGAGAGGGTGCAGAGGCAGATGGGAAGGGACGTTAGATAGGGCCAGACTTCCACAGCAAATACAGGAGCGTTGCCAGCAGATGTGAGCACAGCGATGCACTTCTGCCAAAACAGAACCAATTACAAGTTGCAAAGAATAGAAAAATGGAAGCTAAACACAAACGAACAAAAAACACAGCTTGCCAGTACGAAGAAGAAGATGTCCATGAAGAGCCTTAGCAAAACAGGTGAAAGCTATGTCACCCGAAAACTAGCAAACGTTTGGGGAAAGAAATTCAAGACGACACAAGGAAAAAGAAGGATATTCCGGGACCTAGGAATGGAAGAATTAACACACTTGAAACGTCCATAGTGGAGAAAGGAATCTGTGGATTCCATGCAATCCCAGCCAAAGTTGCAGCCATATTTGCCAGAGAGATAGAAGAGAGAATCCTAAAGTTTCCAGCCAGCAACAAGAGACCCTGAATAGGCCAAGGAATCCTCAGGAAAACGAACAAAGCAGGACGTATCACACTTTCTGATTTCAACCTAGAGGACGAAGCGCTAGGTACCGAAACAGCACAGTCCGGGCCCAAAAACAGGCACACAGACCCATGCAACAGAATCGAGAGCCCAGAGCCCAACTCAAACATACATGGACAGCCCATTTGCGACCAGGGAGCCAAGAGGAGACAGTGGACAAAGGAGAGTCTCTCCGATAAACGGTGCTGGGAAGCCTGCACAGCCACATGGAACACAACGAGAGTAGACCATGATGTTCCACCGGGCACACGCACCACCTGGAATGGATTAAAGCCCTGAATGGCGAACTTGAAACCGTGAAACTTGTAGGAGAAGACCTAGGCAGAGTGCTCTTTGCCATCTGTCTGAGCCGCCTATTGGGAAGAAGCCTGTCTGACTGGGCAAGGGCAGCAAAGGAGACAAGAAACAAACGGGACCACCTCACATGCAGACGCTTCTGCCCAGTCAAGGAAACCATCGACTCAAAGCAAAGACAGCACAACAACTGGGAGTGGATGTTTGCAAAGCACACATCGGACAAGGGGTGAAAAGCCCAAAGATACAATCAACTCACACGTCTCCACAAGAAAAAGAACAAGCCAATGAAAACCTGGGCCAAAGATGGACACAGAGATTTCTCCCAAGAAGATCTAAAGAGGGCCAACAGGTGCATGAAAACTTGTTCACCCTCATTAAGGCTGAGGCCAAGGCAAATCCAAACCGCAAGGACATAGCAGCTCACCGTGGTCAGAATGGCTATAAGGAGGCAGACAGGAAACAACAAGCGTCAGAGAGGAGATGGAGAGAAGGGAAGCCTCCTGCACTGCTGCTGGCAGTGGAAACCGGTGCAGCCACTATGCCAAGCGGTGTGGAACTGCCTCCGAAATTTAAGAATCCATGTCCCATATGATCCAGCTATTCCTCTGGGGCGCGTTTAGCCAAAAACTCGGAAACACTACCGCCTAAAGACATGTGCACCGCTGAGTTCACCACAGCCTTACTCCCGCTCTCCAAGACTTGGAAGCCGCCCTGGTGCCCAGCAAGGGACGAATGGAGAAGGAACATGGGCTATAGCCACACAATGGCATACCACTCAGCGGGAACAAAGGATGCAATCCAGCCATTTGTGACCACCAGAATGGCTGGGAGGGTTTTAGGGGAACTGAAACAAGCCCCAGGGACAAAGTCAAATACCGTAGGATCTCACTTACAAGGAGAAGAAAAAACAAGCACTGACCAACAGGCGGCACTGGACATTTGATCGGGGGTGCCCAGAGGCAAAGCGGGGCGGTGGGGGAGGGTGAAAGAGATGATGAGGCACAAGTGTTTGGTGAGGGCCTGTGATTCGGCTTACGCTGGTGAAGAGGATGGAACCTACACGGAAGTCTAAATCGATGAGGATGTAAATCTGAAAGACATAGGATGTTCGAATGCAGGGTTATGGCAATAAATCCACCTAAAAGCAAAAATCCAAAAAGGGGTCCAGAATGACGGCATACAGCTTTGGGGGCTGAAAGAGATTAGAGAAGGTGAACTTCCAAGGATGGAAAATCACCTCAAAAGGCTTACTGATGCTACAGAAAGGTAGACCATTCCAAATACATGAAGAGGAATCCTACCAAGAGAACCTGATCCGTGCTAAGCCCAGGAACCAACGGAAAACGTTACCGTCCATGATGTTCCTACTAATCAGCTTCACGAATAATCCAAACAGGCCCACATCTTCCCAAGTTCAGGCCACAGGTTGGTCCAAAAGTACAAGTCAGGGCCGGCCCTGTGGTGGAGCGGGCAAGTGCCCACGTTCCGCTTGGGTGGCCCGGGCCTCACTCTTTCACAGCACGGGTGCAGATCACATTAGCACTGTTAGGGAATAGGGATTTCATGGTACGGTGCGGACAGAGGTCCTAAAGAAGTAGCAATTGTGAGGGTCCCTTATCAATACGCACCAGAAAAAGAACCGTGAGAATATTCCAATCTAGGAAGGCATCTGGTACACTTCCCCAAAGGAAGAAGGAAGGAAAACATGGGACCTGCCAAGGCGGACTTGGCAGAGTGCTAGGAGATGACACGATCATTGCGCATCAGAGGATTGCCTGGGCAACTTCAACTTGAGAGGGAGTCCAGGACTTTCTCTGGGGAAGGTCCACCCACTTGGCCATCTACCCACGACATAAGAGATAACACCCAGGGTAATCTTACAGGAAAGAGACCAGTGTCTAGAGAGAAGGGAGCAGGCCTTTCCAAGTTCGAGGAGAAAGTTAGAAACCGACAAGACATCCAGAAAAAGGAAAACTATCCTACCTGGAAAGGGGGAGGAGTCAGACTGGTCTGAGATGGCTCTGAAACTCTGTGTGCTTGGAGGTTGTCAGGACAACTTAGCCTTGTGACGTTCTTTGTGACATCACGGTGAACATGTCCCCCAAGATGGCCGCATGGTTACAGTCTGAGGATTGGCCTAGGCTGGGCTATTAAAGGGAGACATACCCAGAAACAGCTTTGACAAACAGAAAGCGGGCACAGAAACTGGAAGAGATCAAACAGACTCTGATGCCAGGGATAAGAAAGGAATCCTTGGCAAGAAGCGAGAATAGAGGGACACGCACTGAGAGGAGAACATTGTCATCTATTCAAGTCTATGGGGAGGCCATGCTGATTCAAGCTTGAAACTTGATTGGAAACACGAGGCCGCACTTGGGCCTTATCACACCTACAGTGTCCTTCTGCCTTAAGCATAATCCAAAGTCAAGAAGGATCTCTTGAGGACATTGAAGAGAAGAGTCAATGCCTCCTTTCCTAGGCCCCTAGCGTTCTTGGAAGATCAGTCTCACTTTCCATAGCTCTGGCGTCACGGGGGCCCACTGGCCACATGCTAATGCGTCCCAAGAGATGTCTTGGAAGCCTTGAAGGAATGGAGCCCCGCCATGCTTGGGGTAGGTCTCTTTGTTGGGAAGGGCTCGACAAGTGTGCTGAAAATCACCCTTTTCCAAAGGGCTTGGTTCCTTTGTGAAGGCTGCCCTCCCAGGCTAGAGTGCTCACTTTGGCTCCAATGAAATTCTCTCCCCCGACCTCTTGCCGTAGAAGGATTATTGATTATGTGCTTTGACGCCATATGGAAGGAAGCTGGCTGAAAATTAGAACATTACAATTCTGTTTCCAGAAAAATAAACATGCCAGGGCTGAGGATGTAGGTCAAACAAATGGCACAGCCTATAGAAATAAAGTAAGCCCGCATCTAGACGGAATCTAGGGCAACGTCCAAGGGTCAGGGGTCAAGTTCGAAACTTCCCAAATCCACAAAAGAGAAAGAAAAATATCTTTCCTGGAGCGAGGAATTCATCAGACTTGTCTAATTTGTCTCGGAAAAACATAATGTCCATGAAGGGGGTTGCCAGGACCACCTCGAATTTGGAGTTTCTGATCTCAGGATGTCAAACCAACCCAGATGACCACGGGTTCTCAGTGCTTCGTTTGACCTAGGCTAGGATAGCAAAGAGTCCTACAAGTGACCGCTGCAAATTCAAAGACAGCAACCAAGAATCACGAAAGCACTCACACCTCGGCCTAGAGAACATACGGTGATTCAAGAAATACAAAATTAATCCCTTGGACTGAAGGAGAACGGACTGATAAGCACATCTAAGGGAGATAGCTGAGAAAGACCATGACGAGGATACTGTGGAAAAGAAAGAAAGGTCCCAGAAAATGCAAGGCGAACAGATATCACACCTGAATAATCCACAATGAAAGATGTCAGTCTTTAGACAGGCTCTGCTGGAACGTTTGAAAGTCAGAGAAATTCACAAGCCAAAACACGGCAGCGAAGGTCAAACCTGGGCTCACTGGGAAGGGTGAGTTATGAGACTGCTCCAAGCGGGCTCTGAAGCCCTGTGTCCATGAAGCTTGCCGGGGCAGCAGACACACAATTATGAGCAATCCTCTGACGTCAAAGTGGCCCCGACAAACCACCTGGCCTCATCTACACAGTGCCAGAGCTGGGCTCAAGCAGCATATTCAAGCCCCATTGCACTCAACTGCAGGTTGTCAATGGAACATGAAAGGGGCCGGCCGGTGGTGCAGCGGTGAGGTCCACAGCTTCTGGGTCGGTGGCCCGGGGTGGGCCGGGTGGAATCCTGGGGGTGAGCCTCCTCACCACTGCTTCAGTCAATCTGGGGCAGGCGTCCGAGAGGGTGCAGAGGCAGATGGGAAGGGACGTTAGATAGGGCCAGACTTCCACAGCAAATACAGGAGCGTTGCCAGCAGATGTGAGCACAGCGATGCACTTCTGCCAAAACAGAACCAATTACAAGTTGCAAAGAATAGAAAAATGGAAGCTAAACACAAACGAACAAAAAACACAGCTTGCCAGTACGAAGAAGGAGATGTCCATGAAGAGCCTTAGCAAAACAGGTGAAAGCTATGTCACCCGAAAACTAGCAAACGTTTGGGGAAAGAAATTCAAGACGACACAAGGAAAAAGAAGGATATTCCGGGACCTAGGAATGGAAGAATTAACACACTTGAAACGTCCATAGCGGAGAAAGGAATCTGTGGATTCCATGCAATCCCAGCCAAAGTTGCAGCCATATTTGCCAGAGAGATAGAAGAGAGAATCCTAAAGTTTCCAGCCAGCAACAAGAGACCCTGAATAGGCCAAGGAATCCTCAGGAAAACGAACAAAGCAGGACGTATCACACTTTCTGATTTCAACCTAGAGGACGAAGCGCTAGGTACCGAAACAGCACAGTCCGGGCCCAAAAACAGGCACACAGACCCATGCAACAGAATCGAGAGCCCAGAGCCCAACTCAAACATACATGGACAGCCCATTTGCGACCAGGGAGCCAAGAGGAGACAGTGGACAAAGGAGAGTCTCTCCGATAAACGGTGCTGGGAAGCCTGCACAGCCACATGGAACACAACGAGAGTAGACCATGATGTTCCACCGGGCACACGCACCACCTGGAATGGATTAAAGCCCTGAATGGCGAACTTGAAACCGTGAAACTTGTAGGAGAAGACCTAGGCAGAGTGCTCTTTGCCATCTGTCTGAGCCGCCTATTGGGAAGAAGCCTGTCTGACTGGGCAAGGGCAGCAAAGGAGACAAGAAACAAACGGGACCACCTCACATGCAGACGCTTCTGCCCAGTCAAGGAAACCATCGACTCAAAGCAAAGACAGCACAACAACTGGGAGTGGATGTTTGCAAAGCACACATCGGACAAGGGGTGAAAAGCCCAAAGATACAATCAACTCACACGTCTCCACAAGAAAAAGAACAAGCCAATGAAAACCTGGGCCAAAGATGGACACAGAGATTTCTCCCAAGAAGATCTAAAGAGGGCCAACAGGTGCATGAAAACTTGTTCACCCTCATTAAGCCTGAGGCCAAGGCAAATCCAAACCGCAAGGACATAGCAGCTCACCGTGGTCAGAATGGCTATAAGGAGGCAGACAGGAAACAACAAGCGTCAGAGAGGAGGTGGAGAGAAGGGAAGCCTCCTGCACTGCTGCTGGCAGTGGAAACCGGTGCAGCCACTAGGCCAAGCGGTGTGGAACTGCCTCCGAAATTTAAGAATCCATGTCCCATATGATCCAGCTATTCCTCTGGGGCGCGTTTAGCCAAAAACTCGGAAACACTACCGCCTAAAGACATGTGCACCGCTGAGTTCACCACAGCCTTACTCCCGCTCTCCAAGACTTGGAAGCCGCCCTGGTGCCCAGCAAGGGACGAATGGAGAAGGAACATGGGCTATAGCCACACAATGGCATACCACTCAGCGGGAACAAAGGATGCAATCCAGCCATTTGTGACCACCAGAATGGCTGGGAGGGTTTTAGGGGAACTGAAACAAGCCCCAGGGACAAAGTCAAATACCGTAGGATCTCACTTACAAGGAGAAGAAAAAACAAGCACTGACCAACAGGCGGCACTGGACATTTGATCGGGGGTGCCCAGAGGCAAAGCGGGGCGGTGGGGGAGGGTGAAAGAGATGATGAGGCACAAGTGTTTGGTGAGGGCCTGTGATTCGGCTTACGCTGGTGAAGAGGATGGAACCTACACGGAAGTCTAAATCGATGAGGATGTAAATCTGAAAGACATAGGATGTTCGAATGCAGGGTTATGGCAATAAATCCACCTAAAAGCAAAAATCCAAAAAGGGGTCCAGAATGACGGCATACAGCTTTGGGGGCTGAAAGAGATTAGAGAAGGTGAACTTCCAAGGATGGAAAATCACCTCAAAAGGCTTACTGATGCTACAGAAAGGTAGACCATTCCAAATACATGAAGAGGAATCCTACCAAGAGAACCTGATCCGTGCTAAGCCCAGGAACCAACGGAAAACGTTACCGTCCATGATGTTCCTACTAATCAGCTTCACGAATAATCCAAACAGGCCCACATCTTCCCAAGTTCAGGCCACAGGTTGGTCCAAAAGTACAAGTCAGGGCCGGCCCTGTGGTGGAGCGGGCAAGTGCCCACGTTCCGCTTGGGTGGCCCGGGCCTCACTCTTTCACAGCACGGGTGCAGATCACATTAGCACTGTTAGGGAATAGGGATTTCATGGTACGGTGCGGACAGAGGTCCTAAAGAAGTAGCAATTGTGAGGGTCCCTTATCAATACGCACCAGAAAAAGAACCGTGAGAATATTCCAATCTAGGAAGGCATCTGGTACACTTCCCCAAAGGAAGAAGGAAGGAAAACATGGGACCTGCCAAGGCGGACTTGGCAGAGTGCTAGGAGATGACACGATCATTGCGCATCAGAGGATTGCCTGGGCAACTTCAACTTGGGAGGGAGTCCAGGACTTTCTCTGGGGAAGGTCCACCCACTTGGCCATCTACCCACGACATAAGAGATAACACCCAGGGTAATCTTACAGGAAAGAGACCAGTGTCTAGAGAGAAGGGAGCAGGCCTTTCCAAGTTCGAGGAGAAAGTTAGAAACCGACAAGACATCCAGAAAAAGGAAAACTATCCTACCTGGAAAGGGGGAGGAGTCAGACTGGTCTGAGATGGCTCTGAAACTCTGTGTGCTTGGAGGTTGTCAGGACAACTTAGCCTTGTGACGTTCTTTGTGACATCACGGTGAACATGTCCCCCAAGATGGCCGCATGGTTACAGTCTGAGGATTGGCCTAGGCTGGGCTATTAAAGGGAGACATACCCAGAAACAGCTTTGACAAACAGAAAGCGGGCACAGAAACTGGAAGAGATCAAACAGACTCTGATGCCAGGGATAAGAAAGGAATCCTTGGCAAGAAGCCAGAATAGAGGGACACGCACTGAGAGGAGAACATTGTCATCTATTCAAGTCTATGGGGAGGCCATGCTGATTCAAGCTTGAAACTTGATTGGAAACACGAGGCCGCACTTGGGCCTTATCACACCTACAGTGTCCTTCTGCCTTAAGCATAATCCAAAGTCAAGAAGGATCTCTTGAGGACATTGAAGAGAAGAGTCAATGCCTCCTTTCCTAGGCCCCTAGCGTTCTTGGAAGATCAGTCTCACTTTCCATAGCTCTGGCGTCACGGGGGCCCACTGGCCACATGCTAATGCGTCCCAAGAGATGTCTTGGAAGCCTTGAAGGAATGGAGCCCCGCCATGCTTGGGGTAGGTCTCTTTGTTGGGAAGGGCTCGACAAGTGTGCTGAAAATCACCCTTTTCCAAAGGGCTTGGTTCCTTTGTGAAGGCTGCCCTCCCAGGCTAGAGTGCTCACTTTGGCTCCAATGAAATTCTCTCCCCCGACCTCTTGCCGTAGAAGGATTATTGATTATGTGCTTTGACGCCATATGGAAGGAAGCTGGCTGAAAATTAGAACATTACAATTCTGTTTCCAGAAAAATAAACATGCCAGGGCTGAGGATGTAGGTCAAACAAATGGCACAGCCTATAGAAATAAAGTAAGCCCGCATCTAGACGGAATCTAGGGCAACGTCCAAGGGTCAGGGGTCAAGTTCGAAACTTCCCAAATCCACAAAAGAGAAAGAAAAATATCTTTCCTGGAGCGAGGAATTCATCAGACTTGTCTAATTTGTCTCGGAAAAACATAATGTCCATGAAGGGGGTTGCCAGGACCACCTCGAATTTGGAGTTTCTGATCTCAGGATGTCAAACCAACCCAGATGACCACGGGTTCTCAGTGCTTCGTTTGACCTAGGCTAGGATAGCAAAGAGTCCTACAAGTGACCGCTGCAAATTCAAAGACAGCAACCAAGAATCACGAAAGCACTCACACCTCGGCCTAGAGAACATACGGTCATTCAAGAAATACAAAATTAATCCCTTGGACTGAAGGAGAACGGACTGATAAGCACATCTAAGGGAGATAGCTGAGAAAGACCATGACGAGGATACTGTGGAAAAGAAAGAAAGGTCCCAGAAAATGCAAGGCGAACAGATATCACACCTGAATAATCCACAATGAAAGATGTCAGTCTTTAGACAGGCTCTGCTGGAACGTTTGAAAGTCAGAGAAATTCACAAGCCAAAACACGGCAGCGAAGGTCAAACCTGGGCTCACTGGGAAGGGTGAGTTATGAGACTGCTCCAAGCGGGCTCTGAAGCCCTGTGTCCATGAAGCTTGCCGGGGCAGCAGACACACAATTATGAGCAATCCTCTGACGTCAAAGTGGCCCCGACAAACCACCTGGCCTCATCTACACAGTGCCAGAGCTGGGCTCAAGCAGCATATTCAAGCCCCATTGCACTCAACTGCAGGTTGTCAATGGAACATGAAAGGGGCCGGCCGGTGGTGCAGCGGTGAGGTCCACAGCTTCTGGGTCGGTGGCCCGGGGTGGGCCGGGTGGAATCCTGGGGGTGAGCCTCCTCACCACTGCTTCAGTCAATCTGGGGCAGGCGTCCGAGAGGGTGCAGAGGCAGATGGGAAGGGACGTTAGATAGGGCCAGACTTCCACAGCAAATACAGGAGCGTTGCCAGCAGATGTGAGCACAGCGATGCACTTCTGCCAAAACAGAACCAATTACAAGTTGCAAAGAATAGAAAAATGGATGCTAAACACAAACGAACAAAAAACACAGCTTGCCAGTACGAAGAAGGAGATGTCCATGAAGAGCCTTAGCAAAACAGGTGAAAGCTATGTCACCCGAAAACTAGCAAACGTTTGGGGAAAGAAATTCAAGACGACACAAGGAAAAAGAAGGATATTCCGGGACCTAGGAATGGAAGAATTAACACACTTGAAACGTCCATAGCGGAGAAAGGAATCTGTGGATTCCATGCAATCCCAGCCAAAGTTGCAGCCATATTTGCCAGAGAGATAGAAGAGAGAATCCTAAAGTTTCCAGCCAGCAACAAGAGACCCTGAATAGGCCAAGGAATCCTCAGGAAAACGAACAAAGCAGGACGTATCACACTTTCTGATTTCAACCTAGAGGACGAAGCGCTAGGTACCGAAACAGCACAGTCCGGGCCCAAAAACAGGCACACAGACCCATGCAACAGAATCGAGAGCCCAGAGCCCAACTCAAACATACATGGACAGCCCATTTGCGACCAGGGAGCCAAGAGGAGACAGTGGACAAAGGAGAGTCTCTCCGATAAACGGTGCTGGGAAGCCTGCACAGCCACATGGAACACAACGAGAGTAGACCATGATGTTCCACCGGGCACACGCACCACCTGGAATGGATTAAAGCCCTGAATGGCGAACTTGAAACCGTGAAACTTGTAGGAGAAGACCTAGGCAGAGTGCTCTTTGCCATCTGTCTGAGCCGCCTATTGGGAAGAAGCCTGTCTGACTGGGCAAGGGCAGCAAAGGAGACAAGAAACAAACGGGACCACCTCACATGCAGACGCTTCTGCCCAGTCAAGGAAACCATCGACTCAAAGCAAAGACAGCACAACAACTGGGAGTGGATGTTTGCAAAGCACACATCGGACAAGGGGTGAAAAGCCCAAAGATACAATCAACTCACACGTCTCCACAAGAAAAAGAACAAGCCAATGAAAACCTGGGCCAAAGATGGACACAGAGATTTCTCCCAAGAAGATCTAAAGAGGGCCAACAGGTGCATGAAAACTTGTTCACCCTCATTAAGCCTGAGGCCAAGGCAAATCCAAACCGCAAGGACATAGCAGCTCACCGTGGTCAGAATGGCTATAAGGAGGCAGACAGGAAACAACAAGCGTCAGAGAGGAGGTGGAGAGAAGGGAAGCCTCCTGCACTGCTGCTGGCAGTGGAAACCGGTGCAGCCACTAGGCCAAGCGGTGTGGAACTGCCTCCGAAATTTAAGAATCCATGTCCCATATGATCCAGCTATTCCTCTGGGGCGCGTTTAGCCAAAAACTCGGAAACACTACCGCCTAAAGACATGTGCACCGCTGAGTTCACCACAGCCTTACTCCCGCTCTCCAAGACTTGGAAGCCGCCCTGGTGCCCAGCAAGGGACGAATGGAGAAGGAACATGGGCTATAGCCACACAATGGCATACCACTCAGCGGGAACAAAGGATGCAATCCAGCCATTTGTGACCACCAGAATGGCTGGGAGGGTTTTAGGGGAACTGAAACAAGCCCCAGGGACAAAGTCAAATACCGTAGGATCTCACTTACAAGGAGAAGAAAAAACAAGCACTGACCAACAGGCGGCACTGGACATTTGATCGGGGGTGCCCAGAGGCAAAGCGGGGCGGTGGGGGAGGGTGAAAGAGATGATGAGGCACAAGTGTTTGGTGAGGGCCTGTGATTCGGCTTACGCTGGTGAAGAGGATGGAACCTACACGGAAGTCTAAATCGATGAGGATGTAAATCTGAAAGACATAGGATGTTCGAATGCAGGGTTATGGCAATAAATCCACCTAAAAGCAAAAATCCAAAAAGGGGTCCAGAATGACGGCATACAGCTTTGGGGGCTGAAAGAGATTAGAGAAGGTGAACTTCCAAGGATGGAAAATCACCTCAAAAGGCTTACTGATGCTACAGAAAGGTAGACCATTCCAAATACATGAAGAGGAATCCTACCAAGAGAACCTGATCCGTGCTAAGCCCAGGAACCAACGGAAAACGTTACCGTCCATGATGTTCCTACTAATCAGCTTCACGAATAATCCAAACAGGCCCACATCTTCCCAAGTTCAGGCCACAGGTTGGTCCAAAAGTACAAGTCAGGGCCGGCCCTGTGGTGGAGCGGGCAAGTGCCCACGTTCCGCTTGGGTGGCCCGGGCCTCACTCTTTCACAGCACGGGTGCAGATCACATTAGCACTGTTAGGGAATAGGGATTTCATGGTACGGTGCGGACAGAGGTCCTAAAGAAGTAGCAATTGTGAGGGTCCCTTATCAATACGCACCAGAAAAAGAACCGTGAGAATATTCCAATCTAGGAAGGCATCTGGTACACTTCCCCAAAGGAAGAAGGAAGGAAAACATGGGACCTGCCAAGGCGGACTTGGCAGAGTGCTAGGAGATGACACGATCATTGCGCATCAGAGGATTGCCTGGGCAACTTCAACTTGAGAGGGAGTCCAGGACTTTCTCTGGGGAAGGTCCACCCACTTGGCCATCTACCCACGACATAAGAGATAACACCCAGGGTAATCTTACAGGAAAGAGACCAGTGTCTAGAGAGAAGGGAGCAGGCCTTTCCAAGTTCGAGGAGAAAGTTAGAAACCGACAAGACATCCAGAAAAAGGAAAACTATCCTACCTGGAAAGGGGGAGGAGTCAGACTGGTCTGAGATGGCTCTGAAACTCTGTGTGCTTGGAGGTTGTCAGGACAACTTAGCCTTGTGACGTTCTTTGTGACATCACGGTGAACATGTCCCCCAAGATGGCCGCATGGTTACAGTCTGAGGATTGGCCTAGGCTGGGCTATTAAAGGGAGACATACCCAGAAACAGCTTTGACAAACAGAAAGCGGGCACAGAAACTGGAAGAGATCAAACAGACTCTGATGCCAGGGATAAGAAAGGAATCCTTGGCAAGAAGCGAGAATAGAGGGACACGCACTGAGAGGAGAACATTGTCATCTATTCAAGTCTATGGGGAGGCCATGCTGATTCAAGCTTGAAACTTGATTGGAAACACGAGGCCGCACTTGGGCCTTATCACACCTACAGTGTCCTTCTGCCTTAAGCATAATCCAAAGTCAAGAAGGATCTCTTGAGGACATTGAAGAGAAGAGTCAATGCCTCCTTTCCTAGGCCCCTAGCGTTCTTGGAAGATCAGTCTCACTTTCCATAGCTCTGGCGTCACGGGGGCCCACTGGCCACATGCTAATGCGTCCCAAGAGATGTCTTGGAAGCCTTGAAGGAATGGAGCCCCGCCATGCTTGGGGTAGGTCTCTTTGTTGGGAAGGGCTCGACAAGTGTGCTGAAAATCACCCTTTTCCAAAGGGCTTGGTTCCTTTGTGAAGGCTGCCCTCCCAGGCTAGAGTGCTCACTTTGGCTCCAATGAAATTCTCTCCCCCGACCTCTTGCCGTAGAAGGATTATTGATTATGTGCTTTGACGCCATATGGAAGGAAGCTGGCTGAAAATTAGAACATTACAATTCTGTTTCCAGAAAAATAAACATGCCAGGGCTGAGGATGTAGGTCAAACAAATGGCACAGCCTATAGAAATAAAGTAAGCCCGCATCTAGACGGAATCTAGGGCAACGTCCAAGGGTCAGGGGTCAAGTTCGAAACTTCCCAAATCCACAAAAGAGAAAGAAAAATATCTTTCCTGGAGCGAGGAATTCATCAGACTTGTCTAATTTGTCTCGGAAAAACATAATGTCCATGAAGGGGGTTGCCAGGACCACCTCGAATTTGGAGTTTCTGATCTCAGGATGTCAAACCAACCCAGATGACCACGGGTTCTCAGTGCTTCGTTTGACCTAGGCTAGGATAGCAAAGAGTCCTACAAGTGACCGCTGCAAATTCAAAGACAGCAACCAAGAATCACGAAAGCACTCACACCTCGGCCTAGAGAACATACGGTGATTCAAGAAATACAAAATTAATCCCTTGGACTGAAGGAGAACGGACTGATAAGCACATCTAAGGGAGATAGCTGAGAAAGACCATGACGAGGATACTGTGGAAAAGAAAGAAAGGTCCCAGAAAATGCAAGGCGAACAGATATCACACCTGAATAATCCACAATGAAAGATGTCAGTCTTTAGACAGGCTCTGCTGGAACGTTTGAAAGTCAGAGAAATTCACAAGCCAAAACACGGCAGCGAAGGTCAAACCTGGGCTCACTGGGAAGGGTGAGTTATGAGACTGCTCCAAGCGGGCTCTGAAGCCCTGTGTCCATGAAGCTTGCCGGGGCAGCAGACACACAATTATGAGCAATCCTCTGACGTCAAAGTGGCCCCGACAAACCACCTGGCCTCATCTACACAGTGCCAGAGCTGGGCTCAAGCAGCATATTCAAGCCCCATTGCACTCAACTGCAGGTTGTCAATGGAACATGAAAGGGGCCGGCCGGTGGTGCAGCGGTGAGGTCCACAGCTTCTGGGTCGGTGGCCCGGGGTGGGCCGGGTGGAATCCTGGGGGTGAGCCTCCTCACCACTGCTTCAGTCAATCTGGGGCAGGCGTCCGAGAGGGTGCAGAGGCAGATGGGAAGGGACGTTAGATAGGGCCAGACTTCCACAGCAAATACAGGAGCGTTGCCAGCAGATGTGAGCACAGCGATGCACTTCTGCCAAAACAGAACCAATTACAAGTTGCAAAGAATAGAAAAATGGAAGCTAAACACAAACGAACAAAAAACACAGCTTGCCAGTACGAAGAAGGAGATGTCCATGAAGAGCCTTAGCAAAACAGGTGAAAGCTATGTCACCCGAAAACTAGCAAACGTTTGGGGAAAGAAATTCAAGACGACACAAGGAAAAAGAAGGATATTCCGGGACCTAGGAATGGAAGAATTAACACACTTGAAACGTCCATAGCGGAGAAAGGAATCTGTGGATTCCATGCAATCCCAGCCAAAGTTGCAGCCATATTTGCCAGAGAGATAGAAGAGAGAATCCTAAAGTTTCCAGCCAGCAACAAGAGACCCTGAATAGGCCAAGGAATCCTCAGGAAAACGAACAAAGCAGGACGTATCACACTTTCTGATTTCAACCTAGAGGACGAAGCGCTAGGTACCGAAACAGCACAGTCCGGGCCCAAAAACAGGCACACAGACCCATGCAACAGAATCGAGAGCCCAGAGCCCAACTCAAACATACATGGACAGCCCATTTGCGACCAGGGAGCCAAGAGGAGACAGTGGACAAAGGAGAGTCTCTCCGATAAACGGTGCTGGGAAGCCTGCACAGCCACATGGAACACAACGAGAGTAGACCATGATGTTCCACCGGGCACACGCACCACCTGGAATGGATTAAAGCCCTGAATGGCGAACTTGAAACCGTGAAACTTGTAGGAGAAGACCTAGGCAGAGTGCTCTTTGCCATCTGTCTGAGCCGCCTATTGGGAAGAAGCCTGTCTGACTGGGCAAGGGCAGCAAAGGAGACAAGAAACAAACGGGACCACCTCACATGCAGACGCTTCTGCCCAGTCAAGGAAACCATCGACTCAAAGCAAAGACAGCACAACAACTGGGAGTGGATGTTTGCAAAGCACACATCGGACAAGGGGTGAAAAGCCCAAAGATACAATCAACTCACACGTCTCCACAAGAAAAAGAACAAGCCAATGAAAACCTGGGCCAAAGATGGACACAGAGATTTCTCCCAAGAAGATCTAAAGAGGGCCAACAGGTGCATGAAAACTTGTTCACCCTCATTAAGCCTGAGGCCAAGGCAAATCCAAACCGCAAGGACATAGCAGCTCACCGTGGTCAGAATGGCTATAAGGAGGCAGACAGGAAACAACAAGCGTCAGAGAGGAGGTGGAGAGAAGGGAAGCCTCCTGCACTGCTGCTGGCAGTGGAAACCGGTGCAGCCACTAGGCCAAGCGGTGTGGAACTGCCTCCGAAATTTAAGAATCCATGTCCCATATGATCCAGCTATTCCTCTGGGGCGCGTTTAGCCAAAAACTCGGAAACACTACCGCCTAAAGACATGTGCACCGCTGAGTTCACCACAGCCTTACTCCCGCTCTCCAAGACTTGGAAGCCGCCCTGGTGCCCAGCAAGGGACGAATGGAGAAGGAACATGGGCTATAGCCACACAATGGCATACCACTCAGCGGGAACAAAGGATGCAATCCAGCCATTTGTGACCACCAGAATGGCTGGGAGGGTTTTAGGGGAACTGAAACAAGCCCCAGGGACAAAGTCAAATACCGTAGGATCTCACTTACAAGGAGAAGAAAAAACAAGCACTGACCAACAGGCGGCACTGGACATTTGATCGGGGGTGCCCAGAGGCAAAGCGGGGCGGTGGGGGAGGGTGAAAGAGATGATGAGGCACAAGTGTTTGGTGAGGGCCTGTGATTCGGCTTACGCTGGTGAAGAGGATGGAACCTACACGGAAGTCTAAATCGATGAGGATGTAAATCTGAAAGACATAGGATGTTCGAATGCAGGGTTATGGCAATAAATCCACCTAAAAGCAAAAATCCAAAAAGGGGTCCAGAATGACGGCATACAGCTTTGGGGGCTGAAAGAGATTAGAGAAGGTGAACTTCCAAGGATGGAAAATCACCTCAAAAGGCTTACTGATGCTACAGAAAGGTAGACCATTCCAAATACATGAAGAGGAATCCTACCAAGAGAACCTGATCCGTGCTAAGCCCAGGAACCAACGGAAAACGTTACCGTCCATGATGTTCCTACTAATCAGCTTCACGAATAATCCAAACAGGCCCACATCTTCCCAAGTTCAGGCCACAGGTTGGTCCAAAAGTACAAGTCAGGGCCGGCCCTGTGGTGGAGCGGGCAAGTGCCCACGTTCCGCTTGGGTGGCCCGGGCCTCACTCTTTCACAGCACGGGTGCAGATCACATTAGCACTGTTAGGGAATAGGGATTTCATGGTACGGTGCGGACAGAGGTCCTAAAGAAGTAGCAATTGTGAGGGTCCCTTATCAATACGCACCAGAAAAAGAACCGTGAGAATATTCCAATCTAGGAAGGCATCTGGTACACTTCCCCAAAGGAAGAAGGAAGGAAAACATGGGACCTGCCAAGGCGGACTTGGCAGAGTGCTAGGAGATGACACGATCATTGCGCATCAGAGGATTGCCTGGGCAACTTCAACTTGGGAGGGAGTCCAGGACTTTCTCTGGGGAAGGTCCACCCACTTGGCCATCTACCCACGACATAAGAGATAACACCCAGGGTAATCTTACAGGAAAGAGACCAGTGTCTAGAGAGAAGGGAGCAGGCCTTTCCAAGTTCGAGGAGAAAGTTAGAAACCGACAAGACATCCAGAAAAAGGAAAACTATCCTACCTGGAAAGGGGGAGGAGTCAGACTGGTCTGAGATGGCTCTGAAACTCTGTGTGCTTGGAGGTTGTCAGGACAACTTAGCCTTGTGACGTTCTTTGTGACATCACGGTGAACATGTCCCCCAAGATGGCCGCATGGTTACAGTCTGAGGATTGGCCTAGGCTGGGCTATTAAAGGGAGACATACCCAGAAACAGCTTTGACAAACAGAAAGCGGGCACAGAAACTGGAAGAGATCAAACAGACTCTGATGCCAGGGATAAGAAAGGAATCCTTGGCAAGAAGCGAGAATAGAGGGACACGCACTGAGAGGAGAACATTGTCATCTATTCAAGTCTATGGGGAGGCCATGCTGATTCAAGCTTGAAACTTGATTGGAAACACGAGGCCGCACTTGGGCCTTATCACACCTACAGTGTCCTTCTGCCTTAAGCATAATCCAAAGTCAAGAAGGATCTCTTGAGGACATTGAAGAGAAGAGTCAATGCCTCCTTTCCTAGGCCCCTAGCGTTCTTGGAAGATCAGTCTCACTTTCCATAGCTCTGGCGTCACGGGGGCCCACTGGCCACATGCTAATGCGTCCCAAGAGATGTCTTGGAAGCCTTGAAGGAATGGAGCCCCGCCATGCTTGGGGTAGGTCTCTTTGTTGGGAAGGGCTCGACAAGTGTGCTGAAAATCACCCTTTTCCAAAGGGCTTGGTTCCTTTGTGAAGGCTGCCCTCCCAGGCTAGAGTGCTCACTTTGGCTCCAATGAAATTCTCTCCCCCGACCTCTTGCCGTAGAAGGATTATTGATTATGTGCTTTGACGCCATATGGAAGGAAGCTGGCTGAAAATTAGAACATTACAATTCTGTTTCCAGAAAAATAAACATGCCAGGGCTGAGGATGTAGGTCAAACAAATGGCACAGCCTATAGAAATAAAGTAAGCCCGCATCTAGACGGAATCTAGGGCAACGTCCAAGGGTCAGGGGTCAAGTTCGAAACTTCCCAAATCCACAAAAGAGAAAGAAAAATATCTTTCCTGGAGCGAGGAATTCATCAGACTTGTCTAATTTGTCTCGGAAAAACATAATGTCCATGAAGGGGGTTGCCAGGACCACCTCGAATTTGGAGTTTCTGATCTCAGGATGTCAAACCAACCCAGATGACCACGGGTTCTCAGTGCTTCGTTTGACCTAGGCTAGGATAGCAAAGAGTCCTACAAGTGACCGCTGCAAATTCAAAGACAGCAACCAAGAATCACGAAAGCACTCACACCTCGGCCTAGAGAACATACGGTGATTCAAGAAATACAAAATTAATCCCTTGGACTGAAGGAGAACGGACTGATAAGCACATCTAAGGGAGATAGCTGAGAAAGACCATGACGAGGATACTGTGGAAAAGAAAGAAAGGTCCCAGAAAATGCAAGGCGAACAGATATCACACCTGAATAATCCACAATGAAAGATGTCAGTCTTTAGACAGGCTCTGCTGGAACGTTTGAAAGTCAGAGAAATTCACAAGCCAAAACACGGCAGCGAAGGTCAAACCTGGGCTCACTGGGAAGGGTGAGTTATGAGACTGCTCCAAGCGGGCTCTGAAGCCCTGTGTCCATGAAGCTTGCCGGGGCAGCAGACACACAATTATGAGCAATCCTCTGACGTCAAAGTGGCCCCGACAAACCACCTGGCCTCATCTACACAGTGCCAGAGCTGGGCTCAAGCAGCATATTCAAGCCCCATTGCACTCAACTGCAGGTTGTCAATGGAACATGAAAGGGGCCGGCCGGTGGTGCAGCGGTGAGGTCCACAGCTTCTGGGTCGGTGGCCCGGGGTGGGCCGGGTGGAATCCTGGGGGTGAGCCTCCTCACCACTGCTTCAGTCAATCTGGGGCAGGCGTCCGAGAGGGTGCAGAGGCAGATGGGAAGGGACGTTAGATAGGGCCAGACTTCCACAGCAAATACAGGAGCGTTGCCAGCAGATGTGAGCACAGCGATGCACTTCTGCCAAAACAGAACCAATTACAAGTTGCAAAGAATAGAAAAATGGAAGCTAAACACAAACGAACAAAAAACACAGCTTGCCAGTACGAAGAAGGAGATGTCCATGAAGAGCCTTAGCAAAACAGGTGAAAGCTATGTCACCCGAAAACTAGCAAACGTTTGGGGAAAGAAATTCAAGACGACACAAGGAAAAAGAAGGATATTCCGGGACCTAGGAATGGAAGAATTAACACACTTGAAACGTCCATAGCGGAGAAAGGAATCTGTGGATTCCATGCAATCCCAGCCAAAGTTGCAGCCATATTTGCCAGAGAGATAGAAGAGAGAATCCTAAAGTTTCCAGCCAGCAACAAGAGACCCTGAATAGGCCAAGGAATCCTCAGGAAAACGAACAAAGCAGGACGTATCACACTTTCTGATTTCAACCTAGAGGACGAAGCGCTAGGTACCGAAACAGCACAGTCCGGGCCCAAAAACAGGCACACAGACCCATGCAACAGAATCGAGAGCCCAGAGCCCAACTCAAACATACATGGACAGCCCATTTGCGACCAGGGAGCCAAGAGGAGACAGTGGACAAAGGAGAGTCTCTCCGATAAACGGTGCTGGGAAGCCTGCACAGCCACATGGAACACAACGAGAGTAGACCATGATGTTCCACCGGGCACACGCACCACCTGGAATGGATTAAAGCCCTGAATGGCGAACTTGAAACCGTGAAACTTGTAGGAGAAGACCTAGGCAGAGTGCTCTTTGCCATCTGTCTGAGCCGCCTATTGGGAAGAAGCCTGTCTGACTGGGCAAGGGCAGCAAAGGAGACAAGAAACAAACGGGACCACCTCACATGCAGACGCTTCTGCCCAGTCAAGGAAACCATCGACTCAAAGCAAAGACAGCACAACAACTGGGAGTGGATGTTTGCAAAGCACACATCGGACAAGGGGTGAAAAGCCCAAAGATACAATCAACTCACACGTCTCCACAAGAAAAAGAACAAGCCAATGAAAACCTGGGCCAAAGATGGACACAGAGATTTCTCCCAAGAAGATCTAAAGAGGGCCAACAGGTGCATGAAAACTTGTTCACCCTCATTAAGCCTGAGGCCAAGGCAAATCCAAACCGCAAGGACATAGCAGCTCACCGTGGTCAGAATGGCTATAAGGAGGCAGACAGGAAACAACAAGCGTCAGAGAGGAGGTGGAGAGAAGGGAAGCCTCCTGCACTGCTGCTGGCAGTGGAAACCGGTGCAGCCACTAGGCCAAGCGGTGTGGAACTGCCTCCGAAATTTAAGAATCCATGTCCCATATGATCCAGCTATTCCTCTGGGGCGCGTTTAGCCAAAAACTCGGAAACACTACCGCCTAAAGACATGTGCACCGCTGAGTTCACCACAGCCTTACTCCCGCTCTCCAAGACTTGGAAGCCGCCCTGGTGCCCAGCAAGGGACGAATGGAGAAGGAACATGGGCTATAGCCACACAATGGCATACCACTCAGCGGGAACAAAGGATGCAATCCAGCCATTTGTGACCACCAGAATGGCTGGGAGGGTTTTAGGGGAACTGAAACAAGCCCCAGGGACAAAGTCAAATACCGTAGGATCTCACTTACAAGGAGAAGAAAAAACAAGCACTGACCAACAGGCGGCACTGGACATTTGATCGGGGGTGCCCAGAGGCAAAGCGGGGCGGTGGGGGAGGGTGAAAGAGATGATGAGGCACAAGTGTTTGGTGAGGGCCTGTGATTCGGCTTACGCTGGTGAAGAGGATGGAACCTACACGGAAGTCTAAATCGATGAGGATGTAAATCTGAAAGACATAGGATGTTCGAATGCAGGGTTATGGCAATAAATCCACCTAAAAGCAAAAATCCAAAAAGGGGTCCAGAATGACGGCATACAGCTTTGGGGGCTGAAAGAGATTAGAGAAGGTGAACTTCCAAGGATGGAAAATCACCTCAAAAGGCTTACTGATGCTACAGAAAGGTAGACCATTCCAAATACATGAAGAGGAATCCTACCAAGAGAACCTGATCCGTGCTAAGCCCAGGAACCAACGGAAAACGTTACCGTCCATGATGTTCCTACTAATCAGCTTCACGAATAATCCAAACAGGCCCACATCTTCCCAAGTTCAGGCCACAGGTTGGTCCAAAAGTACAAGTCAGGGCCGGCCCTGTGGTGGAGCGGGCAAGTGCCCACGTTCCGCTTGGGTGGCCCGGGCCTCACTCTTTCACAGCACGGGTGCAGATCACATTAGCACTGTTAGGGAATAGGGATTTCATGGTACGGTGCGGACAGAGGTCCTAAAGAAGTAGCAATTGTGAGGGTCCCTTATCAATACGCACCAGAAAAAGCACCGTGAGAATATTCCAATCTAGGAAGGCATCTGGTACACTTCCCCAAAGGAAGAAGGAAGGAAAACATGGGACCTGCCAAGGCGGAATTGGCAGAGTGCTAGGAGATGACACGATCATTGCGCATCAGAGGATTGCCTGGGCAACTTCAACTTGGGAGGGAGTCCAGGACTTTCTCTGGGGAAGGTCCACCCACTTGGCCATCTACCCACGACATAAGAGATAACACCCAGGGTAATCTTACAGGAAAGAGACCAGTGTCTAGAGAGAAGGGAGCAGGACTTTCCAAGTTCGAGGAGAAAGTTAGAAACCGACAAGACATCCAGAAAAAGGAAAACTATCCTACCTGGAAAGGGGGAGGAGTCAGACTGGTCTGAGATGGCTCTGAAACTCTGTGTGCTTGGAGGTTGTCAGGACAACTTAGCCTTGTGACGTTCTTTGTGACATCACGGTGAACATGTCCCCCAAGATGGCCGCATGGTTACAGTCTGAGGATTGGCCTAGGCTGGGCTATTAAAGGGAGACATACCCAGAAACAGCTTTGACAAACAGAAAGCGGGCACAGAAACTGGAAGAGATCAAACAGACTCTGATGCCAGGGATAAGAAAGGAATCCTTGGCAAGAAGCGAGAATAGAGGGACACGCACTGAGAGGAGAACATTGTCATCTATTCAAGTCTATGGGGAGGCCATGCTGATTCAAGCTTGAAACTTGATTGGAAACACGAGGCCGCACTTGGGCCTTATCACACCTACAGTGTCCTTCTGCCTTAAGCATAATCCAAAGTCAAGAAGGATCTCTTGAGGACATTGAAGAGAAGAGTCAATGCCTCCTTTCCTAGGCCCCTAGCGTTCTTGGAAGATCAGTCTCACTTTCCATAGCTCTGGCGTCACGGGGGCCCACTGGCCACATGCTAATGCGTCCCAAGAGATGTCTTGGAAGCCTTGAAGGAATGGAGCCCCGCCATGCTTGGGGTAGGTCTCTTTGTTGGGAAGGGCACTACAAGTGTGCTGAAAATCACCCTTTTCCAGAGGGCTTGGTTCCTTTGTGAAGGCTGCCCTCCCAGGCTAGAGTGCTCACTTTGGCTCCAATGAAATTCTCTCCCCCGACCTCTTGCCGTAGAAGGATTATTGATTATGTGCTTTGACGCCATATGGAAGGAAGCTGGCTGAAAATTAGAACATTACAATTCTGTTTCCAGAAAAATAAACATGCCAGGGCTGAGGATGTAGGTCAAACAAATGGCACAGCCTATAGAAATAAAGTAAGCCCGCATCTAGACGGAATCTAGGGCAACGTCCAAGGGTCAGGGGTCAAGTTCGAAACTTCCCAAATCCACAAAAGAGAAAGAAAAATATCTTTCCTGGAGCGAGGAATTCATCAGACTTGTCTAATTTGTCTCAGAAAAACATAATGTCCATGAAGGGGGTTGCCAGGACCACCTCGAATTTGGAGTTTCTGATCTCAGGATGTGAAACCAACCCAGATGACCACGGGTTCTCAGTGCTTCGTTTGACCTAGGCTAGGATAGCAAAGAGTCCTACAAGTGACCGCTGCAAATTCAAAGACAGCAACCAAGAATCACGAAAGCACTCACACCTCGGCCTAGAGAACGTACGGTGATTCAAGAAATACAAAATTATTCCCTTGGACTGAAGGAGAACGGACTGATAAGCACATCTAAGGGAGATAGCTGAGAAAGACCATGACGAGCATACTGTGGAAAAGAAAAAAAGGTCCCAGAAAATGCAAGGCGAACAGATATCACACCTGAATAATCCACAATGAAAGATGTCAGTCTTTAGACAGGCTCTGCTGGAACGTTTGAAAGTCAGAGAAATTCACAAGCCAAAACACGGCAGCGAAGGTCAAACCTGGGCTCACTGGGAAGGGTGAGTTATGAGACTGCTCCAAGCGGGCTCTGAAGCCCTGTGTCCATGAAGCTTGCCGGGGCAGCAGACACACAATTATGAGCAATCCTCTGACGTCGAAGTGGCCCCGACAAACCACCTGGCCTCATCTACACAGTGCCAGAGCTGGGCTCAAGCAGCATATTCAAGCCCCATTGCACTCAACTGCAGGTTGTCAATGGAACATGAAAGGGGCCGGCCGGTGGTGCAGCGGTGAGGTCCGCAGCTTCTGGGTCGGTGGCCCGGGGTGGGCCGGGTGGAATCCTGGGGGTGAGCCTCCTCACCACTGCTTCAGTCATTCTGGGGCAGGCGTCAGAGAGGGTGCAGAGGCAGATGGGAAGGGACGTTAGATAGGGCCAGACTTCCACAGCAAATACAGGAGCGTTGCCAGCAGATGTGAGCACAGCGATGCACTTCTGCCAAAACAGAACCAATTACAAGTTGCAAAGAATAGAAAAATGGAAGCTAAACACAAACGAACAAAAAACACAGCTTGCCAGTACGAAGAAGAAGATGTCCATGAAGAGCCTTAGCAAAACAGGTGAAAGCTATGTCACCCGAAAACTAGCAAACGTTTGGGGAAAGAAATTCAAGAAGACACAAGGAAAAAGAAGGATATTCCGGGACCTAGGAATGGAAGAATTAACACACTTGAAACGTCCATAGCGGAGAAAGGAATCTCTGGATTCCATGCAATCCCAGTCAAAGTTGCAGCCATATTTGCCAGAGAGATAGCAGAGAGAATCCTAAAGTTTCCAGCCAGCAACAAGAGACCCTGAATAGGCCAAGTAATCCTCAGGAAAACGAACAAAGCAGGACGTATCACACTTTGTGATTTCAACCTAGAGGACGAAGCGCTAGGTACCGAAACGGCACAGTCCGGGCCCAAAAACAGGCACACAGACCCATGCAACAGAATCGAGAGCCCAGAGCCCAACTCAAACATACATGGACAGCCCATTTGCGACCAGGGAGCCAAGAGGAGGCAGTGGACAAAGGAGAGTCTCTCCGATAAACGGTGCTGGGAAGCCTGCACAGCCACATGGAACACAACGAGAGTAGACCATGATGTTCCACCGGGCACACGCACCACCTGGAATGGATTAAAGCCCTGAATGGCGAACTTGAAACCGTGAAACTTGTAGGAGAAGACCTAGGCAGAGTGCTCTTTGCCATCTGTCTGAGCCGCCTATTGGGAAGAAGCCTGTCTGACTGGGCAAGGGCAGCAAAGGAGACAAGAAACAAACGGGACCACCTCACATGCAGACGCTTCTGCCCAGTCAAGGAAACCATCGACTCAAAGCAAAGACAGCACAACAACTGGGAGTGGATGTTTGCAAAGCACACATCGGACAAGGGGTGAAAAGCCCAAAGATACAATCAACTCACACGTCTCCACAAGAAAAAGAACAAGCCAATGAAAACCTGGGCCAAAGAAGGACACAGAGATTTCTCCCAAGAAGATCTAAAGAGGGCCAACAGGTGCATGAAAACTTGTTCACCCTCATTAAGCCTGAGGCCAAGGCAAATCCAAACCGCAAGGACATAGCAGCTCACCGTGGTCAGAATGGCTATAAGGAGGCAGACAGGAAACAACAAGCGTCAGAGAGGAGGTGGAGAGAAGGGAAGCCTCCTGCACTGCTGCTGGCAGTGGAAACCGGTGCAGCCACTAGGCCAAGCGGTGTGGAACTGCCTCCGAAATTTAAGAATCCATGTCCCATATGATCCAGCTATTCCTCTGGGGCGCGTTTAGCCAAAAACTCGGAAACACTACCGCCTAAAGACATGTGCACCGCTGAGTTCACCACAGCCTTACTCCCGCTCTCCAAGACTTGGAAGCCGCCCTGGTGCCCAGCAAGGGACGAATGGAGAAGGAACATGGGCTATAGCCACACAATGGCATACCACTCAGCGGGAACAAAGGATGCAATCCAGCCATTTGTGACCACCAGAATGGCTGGGAGGGTTTTAGGGGAAGTGAAACAAGCCCCAGGGACAAAGTCAAATACCGTAGGATCTCACTTACAAGGAGAAGAAAAAACAAGCACTGACCAACAGGCGGCACTGGACATTTGATCGGGGGTGCCCAGAGGCAAAGCGGGGCGGTGGGGGAGGGTGAAAGAGATGATGAGGCACAAGTGTTTGGTGAGGGCCTGTGATTCGGCTTACGCTGGTGAAGAGGATGGAACCTACACGGAAGTCTAAATCGATGAGGATGTAAATCTGAAAGACATAGGATGTTCGAATGCAGGGTTATGGCAATAAATCCACCTAAAAGCAAAAATCCAAAAAGGGGTCCAGAATGACGGCATACAGCTTTGGGGGCTGAAAGCGATTAGAGAAGGTGAACTTCCAAGGATGGAAAATCACCTCAAAAGGCTTACTGATGCTACAGAAAGGTAGACCATTCCAAATACATGAAGAGGAATCCTACCAAGAGACCCTGATCCGTGCTAAGCCCAGGAACCAACGGAAAACGTTACCGTCCATGATGTTCCTACTAATCAGCTTCACGAATAATCCAAACAGGCCCACATCTTCCCAAGTTCAGGCCACAGGTTGGTCCAAAAGTACAAGTCAGGGCCGGCCCTGTGGTGGAGCGGGCAAGTGCCCACGTTCCGCTTGGGTGGCCCGGGCCTCACTCTTTCACAGCACGGGTGCAGATCACATTAGCACTGTTAGGGAATAGAGATTTCATGGTACGGTGCGGACAGAGGTCCTAAAGAAGTAGCAATTGTGAGGGTCCCTTATCAATACGCACCAGAAAAAGAACCGTGAGAATATTCCAATCTAGGAAGGCATCTGGTACACTTCCCCAATGGAAGAAGGAAGGAAAACATGGGACCTGCCAAGGCGGAATTGGCAGAGTGCTAGGAGATGACACGATCATTGCGCATCAGAGGATTGCCTGGGCAACTTCAACTTGGGAGGGAGTCCAGGACTTTCTCTGGGGAAGGTCCACCCACTTGGCCATCTACCCACGACATAAGAGATAACACCCAGGGTAATCTTACAGGAAAGAGACCAGTGTCTAGAGAGAAGGGAGCAGGCCTTTCCAAGTTCGAGGAGAAAGTTAGAAACCGACAAGACATCCAGAAAAAGGAAAACTATCCTACCTGGAAAGGGGGAGGAGTCAGACTGGTCTGAGATGGCTCTGAAACTCTGTGTGCTTGGAGGTTGTCAGGACAACTTAGCCTTGTGACGTTCTTTGTGACATCACGGTGAACATGTCCCCCAAGATGGCCGCATGGTTACAGTCTGAGGATTGGCCTAGGCTGGGCTATTAAAGGGAGACATACCCAGAAACAGCTTTGACAAACAGAAAGCGGGCACAGAAACTGGAAGAGATCAAACAGACTCTGATGCCAGGGATAAGAAAGGAATCCTTGGCAAGAAGCGAGAATAGAGGGACACGCACTGAGAGGAGAACATTGTCATCTATTCAAGTCTATGGGGAGGCCATGCTGATTCAAGCTTGAAACTTGATTGGAAACACGAGGCCGCACTTGGGCCTTATCACACCTACAGTGTCCTTCTGCCTTAAGCATAATCCAAAGTCAAGAAGGATCTCTTGAGGACAT
Organism: Equus asinus; assembly: GCF_041296235.1. Lineage (NCBI taxonomy): Eukaryota > Metazoa > Chordata > Mammalia > Perissodactyla > Equidae > Equus > Equus asinus. Next base: position 84,913,127 of record NC_091820.1, on the reverse strand, counting down.
TGAAGAGAAGAGTCAATGCCTCCTTTCCTAGGCCCCTAGCGTTCTTGGAAGATCAGTCTCACTTTCCATAGCTCTGGCGTCACGGGGGCCCACTGGCCACATGCTAATGCGTCCCAAGAGATGTCTTGGAAGCCTTGAAGGAATGGAGCCCCGCCATGCTTGGGGTAGGTCTCTTTGTTGGGAAGGGCTCTACAAGTGTGCTGAAAATCACCCTTTTCCAGAGGGCTTGGTTCCTTTGTGAAGGCTGCCCTCCCAGGCTAGAGTGCTCACTTTGGCTCCAATGAAATTCTCTCCCCCGACCTCTTGCCGTAGAAGGATTATTGATTATGTGCTTTGACGCCATATGGAAGGAAGCTGGCTGAAAATTAGAACATTACAATTCTGTTTCCAGAAAAATAAACATGCCAGGGCTGAGGATGTAGGTCAAACAAATGGCACAGCCTATAGAAATAAAGTAAGCCCGCATCTAGACGGAATCTAGGGCAACGTCCAAGGGTCAGGGGTCAAGTTCGAAACTTCCCAAATCCACAAAAGAGAAAGAAAAATATCTTTCCTGGAGCGAGGAATTCATCAGACTTGTCTAATTTGTCTCGGAAAAACATAATGTCCATGAAGGGGGTTGCCAGGACCACCTCGAATTTGGAGTTTCTGATCTCAGGATGTGAAACCAACCCAGATGACCACGGGTTCTCAGTGCTTCGTTTGACGTAGGCTAGGATAGCAAAGAGTCCTACAAGTGACCGCTGCAAATTCAAAGACAGCAACCAAGAATCATGAAAGCACTCACACCTCGGCCTAGAGAACGTACGGTGATTCAAGAAATACAAAATTAATCCCTTGGACTGAAGGAGAACGGACTGATAAGCACATCTAAGGGAGATAGCTGAGAAAGACCATGACGAGCATACTGTGGAAAAGAAAAAAAGGTCCCAGAAAATGCAAGGCGAACAGATATCACACCTGAATAATCCACAATGAAAGATGTCAGTCTTTAGACAGGCTCTGCTGGAACGTTTGAAAGTCAGAGAAATTCACAAGCCAAAACACGGCAGCGAAGGTCAAACCTGGGCTCTCTGGGAAGGTTGAGTTATGAGACTGCTCCAAGCGGGCTCTGAAGCCCTGTGTGCATGAAGCTTGCCGGGGCAGCAGACACACAATTATGACCAATCCTCTGACGTCAAAGTGGCCCCGACAAACCACCTGGCCTCATCTACACAGTGCCAGAGCTGGGCTCAAGCAGCATATTCAAGCCCCATTGCACTCAACTACAGGTTGTCAATGGAACATGAAAGGGGCCGGCCGGTGGTGCAGCGGTGAGGTCCGCAGCTTCTGGGTCGGTGGCCCGGGGTGGGCCGGGTGGAATCCTGGGGGTGAGCCTCCTCACCACTGCTTCAGTCATTCTGGGGCAGGCGTCCGAGAGGGTGCAGAGGCAGATGGGAAGGGACGTTAGATAGGGCCAGACTTCCACAGCAAATACAGGAGCGTTGCCAGCAGATGTGAGCACAGCGATGCACTTCTGCCAAAACAGAACCAATTACAAGTTGCAAAGAATAGAAAAATGGAAGCTAAACACAAACGAACAAAAAACACAGCTTGCCAGTACGAAGAAGAAGATGTCCATGAAGAGCCTTAGCAAAACAGGTGAAAGCTATGTCAACCGAAAACTAGCAAACGTTTGGGGAAAGAAATTCAAGACGACACAAGGAAAAAGAAGGATATTCCGGGACCTAGGAATGGAAGAATTAACACACTTGAAACGTCCATAGCGGAGAAAGGAATCTCTGGATTCCATGCAATCCCAGCCAAAGTTGCAGCCATATTTGCCAGAGAGATAGAAGAGAGAATCCTAAAGTTTCCAGCCAGCAACAAGAGACCCTGAATAGGCCAAGGAATCCTCAGGAAAACGAACAAAGCAGGACGTATCACACTTTCTGATTTCAACCTAGAGGACGAAGCGCTAGGTACCGAAACGGCACAGTCCGGGCCCAAAAACAGGCACACAGACCCATGCAACAGAATCGAGAGCCCAGAGCCCAACTCAAACATACATGGACAGCCCATTTGCGACCAGGGAGCCAAGAGGAGACAGTGGACAAAGGAGAGTCTCTCCGATAAACGGTGCTGGGAAGCCTGCACAGCCACATGGAACACAACGAGAGTAGACCATGATGTTCCACCGGGCACACGCACCACCTGGAATGGATTAAAGCCCTGAATGGCGAACTTGAAACCGTGAAACTTGTAGGAGAAGACCTAGGCAGAGTGCTCTTTGCCATCTGTCTGAGCCGCCTATTGGGAAGAAGCCTGTCTGACTGGGCAAGGGCAGCAAAGGAGACAAGAAACAAACGGGACCACCTCACATGCAGACGCTTCTGCCCAGTCAAGGAAACCATCGACTCAATGCAAAGACAGCACAACAACTGGGAGTGGATGTTTGCAAAGCACACATCGGACAAGGGGTGAAAAGCCCAAAGATACAATCAACTCACACGTCTCCACAAGAAAAAGAACAAGCCAATGAAAACCTGGGCCAAAGATGGACACAGAGATTTCTCCCAAGAAGATCTAAAGAGGGCCAACAGGTGCATGAAAACTTGTTCACCCTCATTAAGCCTGAGGCCAAGGCAAATCCAAACCGCAAGGACATAGCAGCTCACCGTGGTCAGAATGGCTATAAGGAGGCAGACAGGAAACAACAAGCGTCAGAGAGGAGGTGGAGAGAAGGGAAGCCTCCTGCACTGCTGGTGGCAGTGGAAACCGGTGCAGCCACTAGGCCAAGCGGTGTGGAACTGCCTCCGAAATTTAAGAATCCATGTCCCATATGATCCAGCTATTCCTCTGGGGCGCGTTTAGCCAAAAACTCGGAAACACTACCGCCTAAAGACATGTGCACCGCTGAGTTCACCACAGCCTTACTCCCGCTCTCCAAGACTTGGAAGCCGCCCTGGTGCCCAGCAAGGGACGAATGGAGAAGGAACATGGGCTATAGCCACACAATGGCATACCACTCAGCGGGAACAAAGGATGCAATCCAGCCATTTGTGACCACCAGAATGGCTGGGAGGGTTTTAGGGGAAGTGAAACAAGCCCCAGGGACAAAGTCAAATACCGTAGTATCTCACTTACAAGGAGAAGAAAAAACAAGCACTGACCAACAGGCGGCACTGGACATTTGATCGGGGGTGCCCAGAGGCAAAGCGGGGCGGTGGGGGAGGGTGAAAGAGATGATGAGGCACAAGTGTTTGGTGAGGGCCTGTGATTCGGCTTACGCTGGTGAAGAGGATGGAACCTACACGGAAGTCTAAATAGATGAGGATGTAAATCTGAAAGACATAGGATGTTCGAATGCAGGGTTATGGCAATAAATCCACCTAAAAGCAAAAATCCAAAAAGGGGTCCAGAATGACGGCATACAGCTTTGGGGGCTGAAAGAGATTAGAGAAGGTGAACTTCCAAGGATGGAAAATCACCTCAAAAGGCTTACTGATGCTATAGAAAGGTAGACCATTCCAAATACATGAAGAGGAATCCTACCAAGAGACCCTGATCCGTGCTAAGCCCAGGAACCAACGGAAAACGTTACCGTCCATGATGTTCCTACTAATCAGCTTCACGAATAATCCAAACAGGCCCACATCTTCCCAAGTTCAGGCCACAGGTTGGTCCAAAAGTGCAAGTCAGGGCCGGCCCTGTGGTGGAGCGGGCAAGTGCCCACGTTCCGCTTGGGTGGCCCGGGCCTCACTCTTTCACAGCACTGGTGCAGATCACATTAGCACTGTTAGGGAATAGAGATTTCATGGTACGGTGCGGACAGAGGTCCTAAAGAAGTAGCAATTGTGAGGGTCCCTTATCAATACGCACCAGAAAAAGAACCGTGAGAATATTCCAATCTAGGAAGGCATCTGGTACACTTCCCCAAAGGAAGAAGGAAGGAAAACATGGGACCTGCCAAGGCGGAATTGGCAGAGTGCTAGGAGATGACACGATCATTGCGCATCAGAGGATTGCCTGGGCAACTTCAACTTGGGAGGGAGTCCAGGACTTTCTCTGGGGAAGGTCCACCCACTTGGCCATCTACCCACGACATAAGAGATAACACCCAGGGTAATCTTACAGGAAAGAGACCAGTGTCTAGAGAGAAGGGAGCAGGCCTTTCCAAGTTCGAGGAGAAAGTTAGAAACCGACAAGACATCCAGAAAAAGGAAAACTATCCTACCTGGAAAGGGGGAGGAGTCAGACTGGTCTGAGATGGCTCTGAAACTCTGTGTGCTTGGAGGTTGTCAGGACAACTTAGCCCTGTGACGTTCTTTATGACATCACGGTGAACATGTCCCCCAAGATGGCCGCATGGTTACAGTCTGAGGATTGGCCTAGGCTGGGCTATTAAAGGGAGACATACCCAGAAACAGCTTTGACAAACAGAAATCGGGCACAGAAACTGGAAGAGATCAAACAGACTCTGATGCCAGGGATAAGAAAGGAATCCTTGGCAAGAAGCCAGAATAGAGGGACAAGCACTGAGAGGAGAACATTGTCATCTATTCAAGTCTATGGGGAGGCCATGCTGATTCAAGCTTGAAACTTGATTGGAAACACGAGGCCGCACTTGGGCCTTATCACACCTACAGTGTCCTTCTGCCTTAAGCATAATCCAAAGTCAAGAAGGATCTCTTGACGACATTGAAGGGAAGAGTCGATGCCTCCTTTCCTAGGCCCCTAGAGTTCTTGGAAGATCAGTCTCACTTTCCATAGCTCTGGCGTCACGGGGGCCCACTGGCCACATGCTAATGCGTCCCAAGAGATGTCTTGGAAGCCTTGAAGGAATGGAGCCCCGCCATGCTTGTTGTAGGTCTCTTTGTTGGGAAGGGCTCTACAAGTGTGCTGAAAATCACCCTTTTCCAGAGGGCTTGGTTCCTTTGTGAAGGCTGCCCTCCCAGGCTAGAGTGCTCACTTTGGCTCCAATGAAATTCTCTCCCCCGACCTCTTGCCGTAGAAGGATTATTGATTATGTGCTTTGACGCCATATGGAAGGAAGCTGGCTGAAAATTAGAACATTACAATTCTGTTTCCAGAAAAATAAACATGCCAGGGCTGAGGATGTAGGTCAAACGAATGGCACAGCCTATAGAAATAAAGTAAGCCCGCATCTAGACGGAATCTAGGGCAACGTCCAAGGGTCAGGGGTCAAGTTCGAAACTTCCCAAATCCACAAAAGAGAAAGAAAAATATCTTTCCTGGAGCGAGGAATTCATCAGATTTGTCTAATTTGTCTCGGAAAAACATGATGTCCATGAAGGGGGTTGCCAGGACCACCTCGAATTTGGAGTTTCTGATCTCAGGATGTCAAACCAACCCAGATGACCACGGGTTCTCAGTGCTTCGTTTGACCTAGGCTAGGATAGCAAAGAGTCCTACAAGTGACCGCTGCAAATTCAAAGACAGCAACCAAGAATCACGAAAGCACTCACACCTCGGCCTAGAGAACATACGGTGATTCAAGAAATACAAAATTAATCCCTTGGACTGAAGGAGAACGGACTGATAAGCACATCTAAGGGAGACAGCTGAGAAAGACCATGACGAGCATACTGTGGAAAAGAAAAAAAGGTCCCAGAAAATGCAAGGCGAACAGATATCACACCTGAATAATCCACAATGAAAGATGTCAGTCTTTAGACAGGCTCTGCTGGAACGTTTGAAAGTCAGAGAAATTCACAAGCCAAAACACGGCAGCGAAGGTCAAACCTGGGCTCACTGGGAAGGGTGAGTTATGAGACTGCTCCAAGCGGGCTCTGAAGCCCTGTGTCCATGAAGCTTGCCGGGGCAGCAGACACACAATTATGACCAATCCTCTGACGTCACAGTGGCCCCGACAAACCACCTGGCCTCATCTACACAGTGCCAGAGCTGGGCTCAAGCAGCATACTCAAGCCCCATTGCACTCAACTGCTGGTTGCCAACGGAACATGAAAGGGGCCGGCCGGTGGTGCAGCGGTGAGGTCCGCAGCTTCTGGGTCGGTGGCCCGGGGTGGGCCGGGTGGAATCCTGGGGGTGAGCCTCCTCACCACGGCTTCAGTCATTCTGGGGCAGGCGTCCGAGAGGGTGTAGAGGCAGATGGGAAGGGACGTTAGATAGGGCCAGACTTCCACAGCAAATACAGGAGCGTTGCCAGCAGATGTGAGCACAGCGATGCACTTCTGCCAAAACAGAACCAATTACAAGTTGCAAAGAATAGACAAACGGAAGCTAAACACAAACGAACAAAAAACACAGCTTGCCAGTACGAAGAAGAAGATGTCTATGAAGAGCCTGAGGAAAATAGGTGAAAGCTATGTCAACCGAAAACTAGCAAACGTTTGGGGAAAGAAATTCAAGACGACACAAGGAAAAAGAAGGATATTCCGGGACCTAGGAATGGAAGAATTAACACACTTGAAACGTCCATAGCGGAGAAAGGAATCTCTGGATTCCATGCAATCCCAGCCAAAGTTGCAGCCATATTTGCCAGAGAGATAGAAGAGAGAATCCTAAAGTTTCCAGCCAGCAACAAGAGACCCTGAATAGGCCAAGGAATCCTCAGGAAAACGAACAAAGCAGGACGTATCACACTTTCTGATTTCAACCTAGAGGACGAAGCGCTAGGTACCGAAACGGCACAGTCCGGGCCCAAAAACAGGCACACAGACCCATGCAACAGAATCGAGAGCCCAGAGCCCAACTCAAACATACATGGACAGCCCATTTGCGACCAGGGAGCCAAGAGGAGACAGTGGACAAAGGAGAGTCTCTCCGATAAACGGTGCTAGGAAGCCTGCACAGCCACATGGAACACAACGAGAGTAGACCATGATGTTCCACCTGGCACACGCACCACCTGGAATGGATTAAAGCCCTGAATGGCACACGTGAAACCGTGAAACTTGTAGGAGAAGACCTAGGCAGAGTGCCCTTTGCCATCAGTCTGAGCCGCCTATTTGGAAGAAGCATGTCTGACTGGGCAAGGGCAGCAAAGGAGACAAGAAACAAACGGGACCACCTCACGTGCAGACGCTTCTGCCCAGTCAAGGAAACCATCGACTCAATGCAAAGACAGCACAACAACTGGGAGTGGATGTTTGCAAAGCACACATCGGACAAGGGGTGAAAAGCCCAAAGATACAATCAACTCACACGTCTCCACAAGAAAAAGAACAAGCCAATGAAAACCTGGGCCAAAGATGGACACAGAGATTTCTCCCAAGAAGATCTAAAGAGGGCCAACAGGTGCATGAAAACTTGTTCACCCTCATTAAGCCTGAGGCCAAGGCAAATCCAAACCGCAAGGACATAGCAGCTCACTGTGGTCAGAATGGCTATAAGGAGGCAGACAGGAAACAACAAGCGTCAGAGAGGAGGTGGAGAGAAGGGAAGCCTCCTGCACTGCTGGTGGCAGTGGAAACCGGTGCAGCCACTAGGCCAAGCGGTGTGGAACTGCCTCCGAAATTTAAGAATCCATGTCCCATATGATCCAGCTATTCCTCTGGGGCGCATTTAGCCAAAGAACTCGGAAACACTACCGCCTAAAGTCATGTGCACCGCTGAGTTCACCACAGCCTTACTCCCGCTCTCCAAGACTTGGAAGCCGCCCTGGTGCCCAGCAAGGGACGAATGGAGAAGGAACATGGGCTATAGCCACACAATGGCATACCACTCAGCAGGAACAAAGGATGCAATCCAGCCATTTGTGACCACCAGAATGGCTGGGAGGGTTTTAGGGGAACTGAAACAAGCCCCAGGGACAAAGTCAAATACCGTAGGATCTCACTTACAAGGAGAAGAAAAAACAAGCACTGACCAACAGGCGGCACTGGACATTTGATCGGGGGTGCCCAGAGGCAAAGCGGGGCGGTGGGGGTGGGTGAAAGAGATGATGAGGCACAAGTGTGTGGTGAGGGCCTGTGATTCAGCTTACGCTGGTGAAGAGGATGGAACCTACACCGAAGTCTAAATCGATGAGGATGTAAATCTGAAAGACATAGGATGTTCGAATGCAGGGTTATGGCAATAAATCCACCTAAAAGCAAAAATCCAAAAAGGGGTCCAGAATGACGGCATACAGCTTTGGGGGCTGAAAGAGATTAGAGAAGGTGAACTTCCAAGGATGGAAAATCACCTCAAAAGGCTTACTGATGCTACAGAAAGGTAGACCATTCCAAATACATGAAGAGGAATCCTACCAAGAGAACCTGATCCGTGCTAAGCCCAGGAACCAACGGAAAACGTTACCGTCCATGATGTTCCTACTAATCAGCTTCACGAATAATCCAAACAGGCCCACATCTTCCCAAGTTCAGGCCACAGGTTGGTCCAAAAGTACAAGTCAGGGCCGGCCCTGTGGTGGAGCGGGCAAGTGCCCACGTTCCGCTTGGGTGGCCCGGGCCTCACTCTTTCACAGCACGGGTGCAGATCACATTAGCACTGTTAGGGAATAGAGATTTCATGGTACGGTGCGGACAGAGGTCCTAAAGAAGTAGCAATTGTGAGGGTCCCTTATCAATACGCACCAGAAAAAGAACCGTGAGAATATTCCAATCTAGGAAGGCATCTGGTACACTTCCCCAAAGGAAGAAGGAAGGAAAACATGGGACCTGCCAAGGCGGAATTGGCAGAGTGCTAGGAGATGACACGATCATTGCGCATCAGAGGATTGCCTGGGCAACTTCAACTTGGGAGGGAGTCCAGGACTTTCTCTGGGGAAGGTCCACCCACTTGGCCATCTACCCACGACATAAGAGATAACACCCAGGGTAATCTTACAGGAAAGAGACCAGTGTCTAGAGAGAAGGGAGCAGGCCTTTCCAAGTTCGAGGAGAAAGTTAGAAACCGACAAGACATCCAGAAAAAGGAAAACTATCCTACCTGGAAAGGGGGAGGAGTCAGACTGGTCTGAGATGGCTCTGAAACTCTGTGTGCTTGGAGGTTGTCAGGACAACTTAGCCTTCTGAGGTTCTTTATGACATCACGGTGAACATGTCCCCCAAGATGGCCGCATGGTTACAGTCTGAGGATTGGCCTAGGCTGGGCTATTAAAGGGAGACATACCCAGAAACAGCTTTGACAAACAGAAATCGGGCACAGAAACTGGAAGAGATCAAACAGACTCTGATGCCAGGGATAAGAAAGGAATCCTTGGCAAGAAGCCAGAATAGAGGGACAAGCACTGAGAGGAGAACATTGTCATCTACTCAAGTCTATGGGGAGGCCATGCTGATTCAAGCTTGAAACTTGATTGGAAACACGAGGCCGCACTTGGGCCTTATCACACCTACAGTGTCCTTCTGCCTTAAGCATAATCCAAAGTCAAGAAGGATTTCTTGAGGACATTGAAGGGAAGAGTCGATGCCTCCTTTCCTAGGCCCCTAGAGTTCTTGGAAGATCAGTCTCACTTTCCATAGCTCTGGCGTCACGGGGGCCCACTGGCCACATGCTAATGCGTCCCAAGAGATGTCTTGGAAGCCTTGAAGGAATGGAGCCCCGCCATGCTTGTTGTAGGTCTCTTTGTTGGGAAGGGCTCTACAAGTGTGCTGAAAATCACCCTTTTCCAGAGGGCTTGGTTCCTTTGTGAAGGCTGCCCTCCCAGGCTAGAGTGCTCACTTTGGCTCCAATGAAATTCTCTCCCCCGACCTCTTGCCGTAGAAGGATTATTGATTATGTGCTTTGACGCCATATGGAAGGAAGCTGGCTGAAAATTAGAACATTACAATTCTGTTTCCAGAAAAATAAACATGCCAGGGCTGAGGATGTAGGTCAAACGAATGGCACAGCCTATAGAAATAAAGTAAGCCCGCATCTAGACGGAATCTAGGGCAACGTCCAAGGGTCAGGGTCAAGTTCGAAACTTCCCAAATCCACAAAAGAGAAAGAAAAATATCTTTCCTGGAGCGAGGAATTCATCAGATTTGTCTAATTTGTCTCGGAAAAACATGATGTCCATGAAGGGGGTTGCCAGGACCACCTCGAATTTGGAGTTTCTGATCTCAGGATGTCAAACCAACCCAGATGACCACGGGTTCTCAGTGCTTCGTTTGACCTAGGCTAGGATAGCAAAGAGTCCTATAAGTGACCGCTGCAAATTCAAAGACAGCAACCAAGAATCACGAAAGCACTCACACCTCGGCCTAGAGAACATACGGTGATTCAAGAAATACAAAATTAATCCCTTGGACTGAAGGAGAACGGACTGATAAGCACATCTAAGGGAGATAGCTGAGAAAGACCATGACGAGCATACTGTGGAAAAGAAAAAAAGGTCCCAGAAAATGCAAGGCGAACAGATATCACACCTGAATAATCCACAATGAAAGATGTCAGTCTTTAGACAGGCTCTGCTGGAACGTTTTAAAGTCAGAGAAATTCACAAGCCAAAACACGGCAGCGAAGGTCAAACCTGGGCTCACTGGGAAGGGTGAGTTATGAGACTGCTCCAAGCGGGCTCTGAAGCCCTGTGTCCATGAAGCTTGCCGGGGCAGCAGACACACAATTATGACCAATCCTCTGACGTCACAGTGGCCCCGACAAACCACCTGGCCTCATCTACACAGTGCCAGAGCTGGGCTCAAGCAGCATACTCAAGCCCCATTGCACTCAACTGCAGGTTGCCAACGGAACATGAAAGGGGCCGGCCGGTGGTGCAGCGGTGAGGTCCGCAGCTTCTGGGTCGGTGGCCCGGGGTGGGCCGGGTGGAATCCTGGGGGTGAGCCTCCTCACCACGGCTTCAGTCATTCTGGGGCAGGCGTCCGAGAGGGTGTAGAGGCAGATGGGAAGGGACGTTAGATAGGGCCAGACTTCCACAGCAAATACAGGAGCGTTGCCAGCAGATGTGAGCACAGCGATGCACTTCTGCCAAAACAGAACCAATTACAAGTTGCAAAGAATAGACAAACGGAAGCTAAACACAAACGAACAAAAAACACAGCTTGCCAGTACGAAGAAGAAGATGTCTATGAAGAGCCTGAGGAAAATAGGTGAAAGCTATGTCAACCGAAAACTAGCAAACGTTTGGGGAAAGAAATTCAAGACGACACAAGGAAAAAGAAGGATATTCCGGGACCTAGGAATGGAAGAATTAACACACTTGAAACGTCCATAGCAGAGAAAGGAATCTCTGGATTCCATGCAATCCCAGCCAAAGTTGCAGCCATATTTGCCAGAGAGATAGAAGAGAGAATCCTAAAGTTTCCAGCCAGCAACAAGAGACCCTGAATAGGCCAAGGAATCCTCAGGAAAACGAACAAAGCAGGACGTATCACACTTTCTGATTTCAACCTAGAGGACGAAGCGCTAGGTACCGAAACGGCACAGTCCGGGCCCAAAAACAGGCACACAGACCCATGCAACAGAATCGAGAGCCCAGAGCCCAACTCAAACATACATGGACAGCCCATTTGCGACCAGGGAGCCAAGAGGAGACAGTGGACAAAGGAGAGTCTCTCCGATAAACGGTGCTAGGAAGCCTGCACAGCCACATGGAACACAACGAGAGTAGACCATGATGTTCCACCTGGCACACGCACCACCTGGAATGGATTAAAGCCCTGAATGGCACACGTGAAACCGTGAAACTTGTAGGAGAAGACCTAGGCAGAGTGCCCTTTGCCATCAGTCTGAGCCGCCTATTTGGAAGAAGCATGTCTGACTGGGCAAGGGCAGCAAAGGAGACAAGAAACAAACGGGACCACCTCACGTGCAGACGCTTCTGCCCAGTCAAGGAAACCATCGACTCAATGCAAAGACAGCACAACAACTGGGAGTGGATGTTTGCAAAGCACACATCGGACAAGGGGTGAAAAGCCCAAAGATACAATCAACTCACACGTCTCCACAAGAAAAAGAACAAGCCAATGAAAACCTGGGCCAAAGATGGACACAGAGATTTCTCCCAAGAAGATCTAAAGAGGGCCAACAGGTGCATGAAAACTTGTTCACCCTCATTAAGCCTGAGGCCAAGGCAAATCCAAACCGCAAGGACATAGCAGCTCACTGTGGTCAGAATGGCTATAAGGAGGCAGACAGGAAACAACAAGCGTCAGAGAGGAGGTGGAGAGAAGGGAAGCCTCCTGCACTGCTGGTGGCAGTGGAAACCGGTGCAGCCACGAGGCCAAGCGGTGTGGAACTGCCTCCGAAATTTAAGAATCCATGTCCCATATGATCCAGCTATTCCTCTGGGGCTCATTTAGCAAAAGAACTCGGAAACACTACCGCCTAAAGACATGTGCACCGCTGAGTTCAGCACAGCCTTACTCCCGTTCTCCAAGACTTGGAAGCCGCCCTGGTGCCCAGCAAGGGACGAATGGAGAAGGAACATGGGCTATAGCCACACAATGGCATACCACTCAGCGGGAACAAAGGATGCAATCCAGCCATTTGTGACCAGCAGAATGGCTGGGAGGGTTTTAGGGGAACTGAAACAAGCCCCAGGGACAAAGTCAAATACCGTAGGATCTCACTTACAAGGAGAAGAAAAAACAAGCACTGACCAACAGGCGGCACTGGACATTTGATCGGGGGTGCCCAGAGGCAAAGCGGGGCGGTGGGGGAGGGTGAAAGAGATGATGAGGCACAAGTGTTTGGTGAGGGCCTGTGATTCAGCTTACGCTGGTGAAGAGGATGGAACCTACATGGAAGTCTAAATCGATGAGGATGTAAATCTGAAAGACATAAGATGTTCGAATGCAGGGTTATGGCAATAAATCCACCTAAAAGCAAAAATCCAAAAAGGGGTCCAGAATGACGGCATACAGCTTTGGGGGCTGAAAGAGATTAGGGAAGGTGAACTTCCAAGGATGGAAAATCACCTCAAAAGCCTTACTGATGCTACAGAAAGGTAGACCATTCCAAATACATGAAGAGGAATCCTACCAAGAGAACCTGATCCGTGCTAAGCCCAGGAACCAACAGAAAACGTTACCGTCCATGATGTTCCTACTAATCAGCTTCACGAATAATCCAAACAGGCCCACATCTTCCCAAGTTCAGGCTACAGGTTGGTCCAAAAGTACAAGTCAGGGCCGGCCCTGTGGTGGAGCGGGCAAGTGCCCACGTTCCGCTTGGGTGGCCCGGGCCTCACTCTTTCACAGCACGGGTGCAGATCACATTAGCACTGTTAGGGAATAGAGATTTCATGGTACGGTGCGGACAGAGGTCCTAAAGGAGTAGCAATTGTGAGGGTCCCTTATCAATACGCACCAGAAAAAGAACCGTGAGAATATTCCAATCTAGGAAGGCATCTGGTACACTTCCCCAAAGGAAGAAGGAAGGAAAACATGGGACCTGCCAAGGCGGAATTGGCAGAGTGCTAGGAGATGACACGATCATTGCGCATCAGAGGATTGCCTGGGCAACTTCAACTTGGGAGGGAGTCCAGGACTTTCTCTGGGGAAGGTCCACCCACTTGGCCATCTACCCACGACATAAGAGATAACACCCAGGGTAATCTTACAGGAAAGAGACCAGTGTCTAGAGAGAAGGGAGCAGGCCTTTCCAAGTTTGAGGAGAAAGTTAGAAACCGACAAGACATCCAGAAAAAGGAAAACTATCCTACCTGGAAAGGGGGAGGAGTCAGACTGGTCTGAGATGGCTCTGAAACTCTGTGTGCTTGGAGGTTGTCAGGACAACTTAGCCTTGTGACGTTATTTGTGACATCACGGTGAACATGGCCCCCAAGATGGCCGCATGGTTAAAGTCTGAGGATTGGCCTAGGCTGGGCTATTAAAGGGAGACATACCCAGAAACAGCTTTGACAAACAGAAAGCGGGCACAGAAACTGGAAGAGATCAAACAGACTCTGATGCCAGGGATAAGAAAGGAATCCTTGGCAAGAAGCGAGAATAGAGGGACAAGCACTGAGAGGAGAACATTGTCATCTATTCAAGTCTATGGGGAGGCCATGCTGATTCAAGCTTGAAACTTGATTGGAAACACGAGGCCGCACTTGGGCCTTATCACACTTATAGTGTCCTTCTGCCTTAAGCATAATCCAAAGTCAAGAAGGCTCTCTTGAGGACATTGAAGAGAAGAGTTGATGCCTCCTTTCCTAGGCCCCTAGCGTTCTTGGAAGATCAGTCTCACTTTCCATAGCTCTGGCGTCACGGGGGCCCACTGGCCACATGCTAATGCATCCCAAGAGATGTCTTGGAAGCCTTGAAGGAATGGAGCCCCGCCATGCTTGGGGTAGGTCTCTTTGTTGGGAAGGGCTCTACAAGTGTGCTGAAAATCACCCTTTTCCAGAGGGCTTGGTTCCTTTGTGAAGGCTGCCCTCCCAGGCTAGAGTGCTCACTTTGGCTCCAATGAAATTCTCTCCCCCGACCTCTTGCCGTAGAAGGATTATTGATTATGTGCTTTGACGCCATATGGAAGGAAGCTGGCTGAAAATTAGAACATTACAATTCTGTTTCCAGAAAAATAAACATGCCAGGGCTGAGGATGTAGGTCAAACGAATGGCACAGCCTATAGAAATAAAGTAAGCCCGCATCTAGACGGAATCTAGGGCAACGTCCAAGGGTCAGGGGTCAAGTTCGAAACTTCCCAAATCCACAAAAGAGAAAGAAAAATATCTTTCCTGGAGCGAGGAATTCATCAGATTTGTCTAATTTGTCTCGGAAAAACATGATGTCCATGAAGGGGGTTGCCAGGACCACCTCGAATTTGGAGTTTCTGATCTCAGGATGTCAAACCAACCCAGATGACCACGGGTTCTCAGTGCTTCGTTTGACCTAGGCTAGGATAGCAAAGAGTCCTACAAGTGACCGCTGCAAATTCAAAGACAGCAACCAAGAATCACGAAAGCACTCACACCTCGGCCTAGAGAACATACGGTGATTCAAGAAATACAAAATTAATCCCTTGGACTGAAGGAGAACGGACTGATAAGCACATCTAAGGGAGACAGCTGAGAAAGCCCATGACGAGCATACTGTGGAAAAGAAAAAAAGGTCCCAGAAAATGCAAGGCGAACAGATATCACACCTGAATAATCCACAATGAAAGATGTCAGTCTTTAGACAGGCTCTGCTGGAACGTTTGAAAGTCAGAGAAATTCACAAGCCAAAACACGGCAGCGAAGGTCAAACCTGGGCTCACTGGGAAGGGTGAGTTATGAGACTGCTCCAAGCGGGCTCTGAAGCCCTGTGTCCATGAAGCTTGCCGGGGCAGCAGACACACAATTATGACCAATCCTCTGACGTCACAGTGGCCCCGACAAACCACCTGGCCTCATCTACACAGTGCCAGAGCTGGGCTCAAGCAGCATACTCAAGCCCCATTGCACTCAACTGCAGGTTGCCAACGGAACATGAAAGGGGCCGGCCGGTGGTGCAGCGGTGAGGTCCGCAGCTTCTGGGTCGGTGGCCCGGGGTGGGCCGGGTGGAATCCTGGGGGTGAGCCTCCTCACCACGGCTTCAGTCATTCTGGGGCAGGCGTCCGAGAGGGTGTAGAGGCAGATGGGAAGGGACGTTAGATAGGGCCAGACTTCCACAGCAAATACAGGAGCGTTGCCAGCAGATGTGAGCACAGCGATGCACTTCTGCCAAAACAGAACCAATTACAAGTTGCAAAGAATAGACAAACGGAAGCTAAACACAAACGAACAAAAAACACAGCTTGCCAGTACGAAGAAGAAGATGTCTATGAAGAGCCTGAGGAAAATAGGTGAAAGCTATGTCAACCGAAAACTAGCAAACGTTTGGGGAAAGAAATTCAAGACGACACAAGGAAAAAGAAGGATATTCCGGGACCTAGGAATGGAAGAATTAACACACTTGAAACGTCCATAGCAGAGAAAGGAATCTCTGGATTCCATGCAATCCCAGCCAAAGTTGCAGCCATATTTGCCAGAGAGATAGAAGAGAGAATCCTAAAGTTTCCAGCCAGCAACAAGAGACCCTGAATAGGCCAAGGAATCCTCAGGAAAACGAACAAAGCAGGACGTATCACACTTTCTGATTTCAACCTAGAGGACGAAGCGCTAGGTACCGAAACGGCACAGTCCGGGCCCAAAAACAGGCACACAGACCCATGCAACAGAATCGAGAGCCCAGAGCCCAACTCAAACATACATGGACAGCCCATTTGCGACCAGGGAGCCAAGAGGAGACAGTGGACAAAGGAGAGTCTCTCCGATAAACGGTGCTAGGAAGCCTGCACAGCCACATGGAACACAACGAGAGTAGACCATGATGTTCCACCTGGCACACGCACCACCTGGAATGGATTAAAGCCCTGAATGGCACACTTGAAACCGTGAAACTTGTAGGAGAAGACCTAGGCAGAGTGCCCTTTGCCATCAGTCTGAGCCGCCTATTTGGAAGAAGCATGTCTGACTGGGCAAGGGCAGCAAAGGAGACAAGAAACAAACGGGACCACCTCACGTGCAGACGCTTCTGCCCAGTCAAGGAAACCATCGACTCAATGCAAAGACAGCACAACAACTGGGAGTGGATGTTTGCAAAGCACACATCGGACAAGGGGTGAAAAGCCCAAAGATACAATCAACTCACACGTCTCCACAAGAAAAAGAACAAGCCAATGAAAACCTGGGCCAAAGATGGACACAGAGATTTCTCCCAAGAAGATCTAAAGAGGGCCAACAGGTGCATGAAAACTTGTTCACCCTCATTAAGCCTGAGGCCAAGGCAAATCCAAACCGCAAGGACATAGCAGCTCACTGTGGTCAGAATGGCTATAAGGAGGCAGACAGGAAACAACAAGCGTCAGAGAGGAGGTGGAGAGAAGGGAAGCCTCCTGCACTGCTGGTGGCAGTGGAAACCGGTGCAGCCACTAGGCCAAGCGGTGTGGAACTGCCTCCGAAATTTAAGAATCCATGTCCCATATGATCCAGCTATTCCTCTGGGGCGCGTTTAGCCAAAGAACTCGGAAACACTACTGCCTAAAGTCATGTGCACCGCTGAGTTCAGCACAGCCTTACTCCCGCTCTCCAAGACTTGGAAGCCGCCCTGGTGCCCAGCAAGGGACGAATGGAGAAGGAACATGGGCTATAGCCACACAATGGCATACCACTCAGCGGGAACAAAGGATGCAATCCAGCCATTTGTGACCACCAGAATGGCTGGGAGGGTTTTAGGGGAACTGAAACAAGCCCCAGGGACAAAGTCAAATACCGTAGGATCTCACTTACAAGGAGAAGAAAAAACAAGCACTGACCAACAGGCGGCACTGGACATTTGATCGGGGGTGCCCAGAGGCAAAGCGGGGCGGTGGGGGTGGGTGAAAGAGATGATGAGGCACAAGTGTGTGGTGAGGGCCTGTGATTCAGCTTACGCTGGTGAAGAGGATGGAACCTACACCGAAGTCTAAATCAATGAGGATGTAAATCTGAAAGACATAGGATGTTCGAATGCAGGGTTATGGCAATAAATCCACCTAAAAGCAAAAATCCAAAAAGGGGTCCAGAATGACGTCATACAGCTTTGGGGGCTGAAAGAGATTAGAGAAGGTGAACTTCCAAGGATGGAAAATCACCTCAAAAGGCTTACTGATGCTACAGAAAGGTAGACCATTCCAAATACATGAAGAGGAATCCTACCAAGAGAACCTGATCCGTGCTAAGCCCAGGAACCAACGGAAAACGTTACCGTCCATGATGTTCCTACTAATCAGCTTCACGAATAATCCAAACAGGCCCACATCTTCCCAAGTTCAGGCCACAGGTTGGTCCAAAAGTACAAGTCAGGGCCGGCCCTGTGGTGGAGCGGGCAAGTGCCCACGTTCCGCTTGGGTGGCCCGGGCCTCACTCTTTCACAGCACGGGTGCAGATCACATTAGCACTGTTAGGGAATAGAGATTTCATGGTACGGTGCGGACAGAGGTCCTAAAGAAGTAGCAATTGTGAGGGTCCCTTATCAATACGCACCAGAAAAAGAACCGTGAGAATATTCCAATCTAGGAAGGCATCTGGTACACTTCCCCAAAGGAAGAAGGAAGGAAAACATGGGACCTGCCAAGGCGGAATTGGCAGAGTGCTAGGAGATGACACGATCATTGCGCATCAGAGGATTGCCTGGGCAACTTCAACTTGGGAGGGAGTCCAGGACTTTCTCTGGGGAAGGTCCACCCACTTGGCCATCTACCCACGACATAAGAGATAACACCCAGGGTAATCTTACAGGAAAGAGACCAGTGTCTAGAGAGAAGGGAGCAGGCCTTTCCAAGTTCGAGGAGAAAGTTAGAAACCGACAAGACATCCAGAAAAAGGAAAACTATCCTACCTGGAAAGGGGGAGGAGTCAGACTGGTCTGAGATGGCTCTGAAACTCTGTGTGCTTGGAGGTTGTCAGGACAACTTAGCCTTCTGAGGTTCTTTATGACATCACGGTGAGCATGTCCCCCAAGATGGCCGCATGGTTACAGTCTGAGGATTGGCCTAGGCTGGGCTATTAAAGGGAGACATACCCAGAAACAGCTTTGACAAACAGAAATCGGGCACAGAAACTGGAAGAGATCAAACAGACTCTGATGCCAGGGATAAGAAAGGAATCCTTGGCAAGAAGCCAGAATAGAGGGACAAGCACTGAGAGGAGAACATTGTCATCTATTCAAGTCTATGGGGAGGAGATGCTGATTCAAGCTTGAAACTTGATTGGAAACACGAGGCCGCACTTGGGCCTTATCACACCTACAGTGTCCTTCTGCCTTAAGCATAATCCAAAGTCAAGAAGGATCTCTTGAGGACATTGAAGGGAAGAGTCGATGCCTCCTTTCCTAGGCCCCTAGAGTTCTTGGAAGATCAGTCTCACTTTCCATAGCTCTGGCGTCACGGGGGCCCACTGGCCACATGCTAATGCGTCCCAAGAGATGTCTTGGAAGCCTTGAAGGAATGGAGCCCCGCCATGCTTGTTGTAGGTCTCTTTGTTGGAAAGGGCTCTACAAGTGTGCTGAAAATCACCCTTTTCCAGAGGGCTTGGTTCCTTTGTGAAGGCTGCCCTCCCAGGCTAGAGTGCTCACTTTGGCTCCAATGAAATTCTCTCCCCCGACCTCTTGCCGTAGAAGGATTATTGATTATGTGCTTTGACGCCATATGGAAGGAAGCTGGCTGAAAATTAGAACATTACAATTCTGTTTCCAGAAAAATAAACATGCCAGGGCTGAGGATGTAGGTCAAACGAATGGCACAGCCTATAGAAATAAAGTAAGCCCGCATCTAGACGGAATCTAGGGCAACGTCCAAGGGTCAGGGGTCAAGTTCGAAACTTCCCAAATCCACAAAAGAGAAAGAAAAATATCTTTCCTGGAGCGAGGAATTCATCAGATTTGTCTAATTTGTCTCGGAAAAACATGATGTCCATGAAGGGGGTTGCCAGGACCACCTCGAATTTGGAGTTTCTGATCTCAGGATGTCAAACCAACCCAGATGACCACGGGTTCTCAGTGCTTCGTTTGACCTAGGCTAGGATAGCAAAGAGTCCTACAAGTGACCGCTGCAAATTCAAAGACAGCAACCAAGAATCACGAAAGCACTCACACCTCGGCCTAGAGAACATACGGTGATTCAAGAAATACAAAATTAATCCCTTGGACTGAAGGAGAACGGACTGATAAGCACATCTAAGGGAGACAGCTGAGAAAGACCATGACGAGCATACTGTGGAAAAGAAAAAAAGGTCCCAGAAAATGCAAGGCGAACAGATATCACACCTGAATAATCCACAATGAAAGATGTCAGTCTTTAGACAGGCTCTGCTGGAACGTTTGAAAGTCAGAGAAATTCACAAGCCAAAACACGGCAGCGAAGGTCAAACCTGGGCTCACTGGGAAGGGTGAGTTATGAGACTGCTCCAAGCGGGCTCTGAAGCCCTGTGTCCATGAAGCTTGCCGGGGCAGCAGACACACAATTATGACCAATCCTCTGACGTCACAGTGGCCCCGACAAACCACCTGGCCTCATCTACACAGTGCCAGAGCTGGGCTCAAGCAGCATACTCAAGCCCCATTGCACTCAACTGCAGGTTGCCAACGGAACATGAAAGGGGCCGGCCGGTGGTGCAGCGGTGAGGTCCGCAGCTTCTGGGTCGGTGGCCCGGGGTGGGCCGGGTGGAATCCTGGGGGTGAGCCTCCTCACCACGGCTTCAGTCATTCTGGGGCAGGCGTCCGAGAGGGTGTAGAGGCAGATGGGAAGGGACGTTAGATAGGGCCAGACTTCCACAGCAAATACAGGAGCGTTGCCAGCAGATGTGAGCACAGCGATGCACTTCTGCCAAAACAGAACCAATTACAAGTTGCAAAGAATAGACAAACGGAAGCTAAACACAAACGAACAAAAAACACAGCTTGCCAGTACGAAGAAGAAGATGTCTATGAAGAGCCTGAGGAAAATAGGTGAAAGCTATGTCAACCGAAAACTAGCAAACGTTTGGGGAAAGAAATTCAAGACGACACAAGGAAAAAGAAGGATATTCCGGGACCTAGGAATGGAAGAATTAACACACTTGAAACGTCCATAGCAGAGAAAGGAATCTCTGGATTCCATGCAATCCCAGCCAAAGTTGCAGCCATATTTGCCAGAGAGATAGAAGAGAGAATCCTAAAGTTTCCAGCCAGCAACAAGAGACCCTGAATAGGCCAAGGAATCCTCAGGAAAACGAACAAAGCAGGACGTATCACACTTTCTGATTTCAACCTAGAGGACGAAGCGCTGGGTACCGAAACGGCACAGTCCGGGCCCAAAAACAGGCACACAGACCCATGCAACAGAATCGAGAGCCCAGAGCCCAACTCAAACATACATGGACAGCCCATTTGCGACCAGGGAGCCAAGAGGAGACAGTGGACAAAGGAGAGTCTCTCCGATAAACGGTGCTAGGAAGCCTGCACAGCCACATGGAACACAACGAGAGTAGACCATGATGTTCCACCTGGCACACGCACCACCTGGAATGGATTAAAGCCCTGAATGGCACACTTGAAACCGTGAAACTTGTAGGAGAAGACCTAGGCAGAGTGCCCTTTGCCATCAGTCTGAGCCGCCTATTTGGAAGAAGCATGTCTGACTGGGCAAGGGCAGCAAAGGAGACAAGAAACAAACGGGACCACCTCACGTGCAGACGCTTCTGCCCAGTCAAGGAAACCATCGACTCAATGCAAAGACAGCACAACAACTGGGAGTGGATGTTTGCAAAGCACACATCGGACAAGGGGTGAAAAGCCCAAAGATACAATCAACTCACACGTCTCCACAAGAAAAAGAACAAGCCAATGAAAACCTGGGCCAAAGATGGACACAGAGATTTCTCCCAAGAAGATCTAAAGAGGGCCAACAGGTGCATGAAAACTTGTTCACCCTCATTAAGCCTGAGGCCAAGGCAAATCCAAACCGCAAGGACATAGCAGCTCACTGTGGTCAGAATGGCTATAAGGAGGCAGACAGGAAACAACAAGCGTCAGAGAGGAGGTGGAGAGAAGGGAAGCCTCCTGCACTGCTGGTGGCAGTGGAAACCGGTGCAGCCACGAGGCCAAGCGGTGTGGAACTGCCTCCGAAATTTAAGAATCCATGTCCCATATGATCCAGCTATTCCTCTGGGGCTCATTTAGCAAAAGAACTCGGAAACACTACCGCCTAAAGACATGTGCACCGCTGAGTTCAGCACAGCCTTACTCCCGTTCTCCAAGACTTGGAAGCCGCCCTGGTGCCCAGCAAGGGACGAATGGAGAAGGAACATGGGCTATAGCCACACAATGGCATACCACTCAGCGGGAACAAAGGATGCAATCCAGCCATTTGTGACCAGCAGAATGGCTGGGAGGGTTTTAGGGGAACTGAAACAAGCCCCAGGGACAAAGTCAAATACCGTAGGATCTCACTTACAAGGAGAAGAAAAAACAAGCACTGACCAACAGGCGGCACTGGACATTTGATCGGGGGTGCCCAGAGGCAAAGCGGGGCGGTGGGGGAGGGTGAAAGAGATGATGAGGCACAAGTGTGTGGTGAGGGCCTGTGATTCAGCTTACGCTGGTGAAGAGGATGGAACCTACATGGAAGTCTAAATCGATGAGGATGTAAATCTGAAAGACATAAGATGTTCGAATGCAGGGTTATGGCAATAAATCCACCTAAAAGCAAAAATCCAAAAAGGGGTCCAGAATGACGGCATACAGCTTTGGGGGCTGAAAGAGATTAGGGAAGGTGAACTTCCAAGGATGGAAAATCACCTCAAAAGCCTTACTGATGCTACAGAAAGGTAGACCATTCCAAATACATGAAGAGGAATCCTACCAAGAGAACCTGATCCGTGCTAAGCCCAGGAACCAACGGAAAACGTTACCGTCCATGATGTTCCTACTAATCAGCTTCACGAATAATCCAAACAGGCCCACATCTTCCCAAGTTCAGGCCACAGGTTGGTCCAAAAGTACAAGTCAGGGCCGGCCCTGTGGTGGAGCGGGCAAGTGCCCACGTTCCGCTTGGGTGGCCCGGGCCTCACTCTTTCACAGCACGGGTGCAGATCACATTAGCACTGTTAGGGAATAGAGATTTCATGGTACGGTGCGGACAGAGGTCCTAAAGAAGTAGCAATTGTGAGGGTCCCTTATCAATACGCACCAGAAAAAGAACCGTGAGAATATTCCAATCTAGGAAGGCATCTGGTACACTTCCCCAAAGGAAGAAGGAAGGAAAACATGGGACCTGCCAAGGCGGAATTGGCAGAGTGCTAGGAGATGACACGATCATTGCGCATCAGAGGATTGCCTGGGCAACTTCAACTTGGGAGGGAGTCCAGGACTTTCTCTGGGGAAGGTCCACCCACTTGGCCATCTACCCACGACATAAGAGATAACACCCAGGGTAATCTTACAGGAAAGAGACCAGTGTCTAGAGAGAAGGGAGCAGGCCTTTCCAAGTTCGAGGAGAAAGTTAGAAACCGACAAGACATCCAGAAAAAGGAAAACTATCCTACCTGGAAAGGGGGAGGAGTCAGACTGGTCTGAGATGGCTCTGAAACTCTGTGTGCTTGGAGGTTGTCAGGACAACTTAGCCTTCTGAGGTTCTTTATGACATCACGGTGAGCATGTCCCCCAAGATGGCCGCATGGTTACAGTCTGAGGATTGGCCTAGGCTGGGCTATTAAAGGGAGACATACCCAGAAACAGCTTTGACAAACAGAAATCGGGCACAGAAACTGGAAGAGATCAAACAGACTCTGATGCCAGGGATAAGAAAGGAATCCTTGGCAAGAAGCCAGAATAGAGGGACAAGCACTGAGAGGAGAACATTGTCATCTATTCAAGTCTATGGGGAGGAGATGCTGATTCAAGCTTGAAACTTGATTGGAAACACGAGGCCGCACTTGGGCCTTATCACACCTACAGTGTCCTTCTGCCTTAAGCATAATCCAAAGTCAAGAAGGATCTCTTGAGGACATTGAAGGGAAGAGTCGATGCCTCCTTTCCTAGGCCCCTAGAGTTCTTGGAAGATCAGTCTCACTTTCCATAGCTCTGGCGTCACGGGGGCCCACTGGCCACATGCTAATGCGTCCCAAGAGATGTCTTGGAAGCCTTGAAGGAATGGAGCCCCGCCATGCTTGTTGTAGGTCTCTTTGTTGGGAAGGGCTCTACAAGTGTGCTGAAAATCACCCTTTTCCAGAGGGCTTGGTTCCTTTGTGAAGGCTGCCCTCCCAGGCTAGAGTGCTCACTTTGGCTCCAATGAAATTCTCTCCCCCGACCTCTTGCCGTAGAAGGATTATTGATTATGTGCTTTGACGCCATATGGAAGGAAGCTGGCTGAAAATTAGAACATTACAATTCTGTTTCCAGAAAAATAAACATGCCAGGGCTGAGGATGTAGGTCAAACGAATGGCACAGCCTATAGAAATAAAGTAAGCCCGCATCTAGACGGAATCTAGGGCAACGTCCAAGGGTCAGGGGTCAAGTTCGAAACTTCCCAAATCCACAAAAGAGAAAGAAAAATATCTTTCCTGGAGCGAGGAATTCATCAGATTTGTCTAATTTGTCTCGGAAAAACATGATGTCCATGAAGGGGGTTGCCAGGACCACCTCGAATTTGGAGTTTCTGATCTCAGGATGTCAAACCAACCCAGATGACCACGGGTTCTCAGTGCTTCGTTTGACCTAGGCTAGGATAGCAAAGAGTCCTACAAGTGACCGCTGCAAATTCAAAGACAGCAACCAAGAATCACGAAAGCACTCACACCTCGGCCTAGAGAACATACGGTGATTCAAGAAATACAAAATTAATCCCTTGGACTGAAGGAGAACGGACTGATAAGCACATCTAAGGGAGACAGCTGAGAAAGACCATGACGAGCATACTGTGGAAAAGAAAAAAAGGTCCCAGAAAATGCAAGGCGAACAGATATCACACCTGAATAATCCACAATGAAAGATGTCAGTCTTTAGACAGGCTCTGCTGGAACGTTTGAAAGTCAGAGAAATTCACAAGCCAAAACACGGCAGCGAAGGTCAAACCTGGGCTCACTGGGAAGGGTGAGTTATGAGACTGCTCCAAGCGGGCTCTGAAGCCCTGTGTCCATGAAGCTTGCCGGGGCAGCAGACACACAATTATGACCAATCCTCTGACGTCACAGTGGCCCCGACAAACCACCTGGCCTCATCTACACAGTGCCAGAGCTGGGCTCAAGCAGCATACTCAAGCCCCATTGCACTCAACTGCAGGTTGCCAACGGAACATGAAAGGGGCCGGCCGGTGGTGCAGCGGTGAGGTCCGCAGCTTCTGGGTCGGTGGCCCGGGGTGGGCCGGGTGGAATCCTGGGGGTGAGCCTCCTCACCACGGCTTCAGTCATTCTGGGGCAGGCGTCCGAGAGGGTGTAGAGGCAGATGGGAAGGGACGTTAGATAGGGCCAGACTTCCACAGCAAATACAGGAGCGTTGCCAGCAGATGTGAGCACAGCGATGCACTTCTGCCAAAACAGAACCAATTACAAGTTGCAAAGAATAGACAAACGGAAGCTAAACACAAACGAACAAAAAACACAGCTTGCCAGTACGAAGAAGAAGATGTCTATGAAGAGCCTGAGGAAAATAGGTGAAAGCTATGTCAACCGAAAACTAGCAAACGTTTGGGGAAAGAAATTCAAGACGACACAAGGAAAAAGAAGGATATTCCGGGACCTAGGAATGGAAGAATTAACACACTTGAAACGTCCATAGCAGAGAAAGGAATCTCTGGATTCCATGCAATCCCAGCCAAAGTTGCAGCCATATTTGCCAGAGAGATAGAAGAGAGAATCCTAAAGTTTCCAGCCAGCAACAAGAGACCCTGAATAGGCCAAGGAATCCTCAGGAAAACGAACAAAGCAGGACGTATCACACTTTCTGATTTCAACCTAGAGGACGAAGCGCTGGGTACCGAAACGGCACAGTCCGGGCCCAAAAACAGGCACACAGACCCATGCAACAGAATCGAGAGCCCAGAGCCCAACTCAAACATACATGGACAGCCCATTTGCGACCAGGGAGCCAAGAGGAGACAGTGGACAAAGGAGAGTCTCTCCGATAAACGGTGCTAGGAAGCCTGCACAGCCACATGGAACACAACGAGAGTAGACCATGATGTTCCACCTGGCACACGCACCACCTGGAATGGATTAAAGCCCTGAATGGCACACTTGAAACCGTGAAACTTGTAGGAGAAGACCTAGGCAGAGTGCCCTTTGCCATCAGTCTGAGCCGCCTATTTGGATGAAGCATGTCTGACTGGGCAAGGGCAGCAAAGGAGACAAGAAACAAACGGGACCACCTCACGTGCAGACGCTTCTGCCCAGTCAAGGAAACCATCGACTCAATGCAAAGACAGCACAACAACTGGGAGTGGATGTTTGCAAAGCACACATCGGACAAGGGGTGAAAAGCCCAAAGATACAATCAACTCACACGTCTCCACAAGAAAAAGAACAAGCCAATGAAAACCTGGGCCAAAGATGGACACAGAGATTTCTCCCAAGAAGATCTAAAGAGGGCCAACAGGTGCATGAAAACTTGTTCACCCTCATTAAGCCTGAGGCCAAGGC
Source organism: Equus asinus (assembly GCF_041296235.1). Taxonomy (NCBI): domain Eukaryota; kingdom Metazoa; phylum Chordata; class Mammalia; order Perissodactyla; family Equidae; genus Equus; species Equus asinus. The sequence goes on along the minus strand of NC_091820.1, from coordinate 84,887,093 downwards.
AAATCCAAACCGCAAGGACATAGCAGCTCACTGTGGTCAGAATGGCTATAAGGAGGCAGACAGGAAACAACAAGCGTCAGAGAGGAGGTGGAGAGAAGGGAAGCCTCCTGCACTGCTGGTGGCAGTGGAAACCGGTGCAGCCACGAGGCCAAGCGGTGTGGAACTGCCTCCGAAATTTAAGAATCCATGTCCCATATGATCCAGCTATTCCTCTGGGGCTCATTTAGCAAAAGAACTCGGAAACACTACCGCCTAAAGACATGTGCACCGCTGAGTTCAGCACAGCCTTACTCCCGTTCTCCAAGACTTGGAAGCCGCCCTGGTGCCCAGCAAGGGACGAATGGAGAAGGAACATGGGCTATAGCCACACAATGGCATACCACTCAGCGGGAACAAAGGATGCAATCCAGCCATTTGTGACCAGCAGAATGGCTGGGAGGGTTTTAGGGGAACTGAAACAAGCCCCAGGTCAAAGTCAAATACCGTAGGATCTCACTTACAAGGAGAAGAAAAAACAAGCACTGACCAACAGGCGGCACTGGACATTTGATCGGGGGTGCCCAGAGGCAAAGCGGGGCGGTGGGGGAGGGTGAAAGAGATGATGAGGCACAAGTGTGTGGTGAGGGCCTGTGATTCAGCTTACGCTGGTGAAGAGGATGGAACCTACATGGAAGTCTAAATCGATGAGGATGTAAATCTGAAAGACATAAGATGTTCGAATGCAGGGTTATGGCAATAAATCCACCTAAAAGCAAAAATCCAAAAAGGGGTCCAGAATGACGGCATACAGCTTTGGGGGCTGAAAGAGATTAGGGAAGGTGAACTTCCAAGGATGGAAAATCACCTCAAAAGCCTTACTGATGCTACAGAAAGGTAGACCATTCCAAATACATGAAGAGGAATCCTACCAAGAGAACCTGATCCGTGCTAAGCCCAGGAACCAACAGAAAACGTTACCGTCCATGATGTTCCTACTAATCAGCTTCACGAATAATCCAAACAGGCCCACATCTTCCCAAGTTCAGGCTACAGGTTGGTCCAAAAGTACAAGTCAGGGCCGGCCCTGTGGTGGAGCGGGCAAGTGCCCACGTTCCGCTTGGGTGGCCCGGGCCTCACTCTTTCACAGCACGGGTGCAGATCACATTAGCACTGTTAGGGAATAGAGATTTCATGGTACGGTGCGGACAGAGGTCCTAAAGGAGTAGCAATTGTGAGGGTCCCTTATCAATACGCACCAGAAAAAGAACCGTGAGAATATTCCAATCTAGGAAGGCATCTGGTACACTTCCCCAAAGGAAGAAGGAAGGAAAACATGGGACCTGCCAAGGCGGAATTGGCAGAGTGCTAGGAGATGACACGATCATTGCGCATCAGAGGATTGCCTGGGCAACTTCAACTTGGGAGGGAGTCCAGGACTTTCTCTGGGGAAGGTCCACCCACTTGGCCATCTACCCACGACATAAGAGATAACACCCAGGGTAATCTTACAGGAAAGAGACCAGTGTCTAGAGAGAAGGGAGCAGGCCTTTCCAAGTTTGAGGAGAAAGTTAGAAACCGACAAGACATCCAGAAAAAGGAAAACTATCCTACCTGGAAAGGGGGAGGAGTCAGACTGGTCTGAGATGGCTCTGAAACTCTGTGTGCTTGGAGGTTGTCAGGACAACTTAGCCTTGTGACGTTATTTGTGACATCACGGTGAACATGGCCCCCAAGATGGCCGCATGGTTACAGTCTGAGGATTGGCCTAGGCTGGGCTATTAAAGGGAGACATACCCAGAAACAGCTTTGACAAACAGAAAGCGGGCACAGAAACTGGAAGAGATCAAACAGACTCTGATGCCAGGGATAAGAAAGGAATCCTTGGCAAGAAGCGAGAATAGAGGGACACGCTCTGAGAGGAGAACATTGTCATCTATTCAAGTCTATGGGGAGGCCATGCTGATTCAAGCTTGAAACTTGATTGGAAACACGAGGCCGCACTTGGGCCTTATCAGACCTACAGTGTCCTTCTGCCTTAAGCATAATCCAAAGTCAAGAAGGATCTCTTGAGGACATTGAAGAGAAGAGTCGATGCCTCCTTTCCTAGGCCCCTAGCGTTCTTGGAAGATCAGTCTCACTTTCCATAGCTCTGGCGTCACGGGGGCCCACTGGCCACATGCTAATGCATCCCAAGAGATGTCTTGGAAGCCTTGAAGGAATGGAGCCCCGCCATGCTTGGGGTAGGTCTCTTTGTTGGGAAGGGCTCTACAAGTGTGCTGAAAATCACCCTTTTCCAGAGGGCTTGGTTCCTTTGTGAAGGCTGCCCTCCCAGGCTAGAGTGCTCACTTTGGCTCCAATGAAATTCTCTCCCCCGACCTCTTGCCGTAGAAGGATTATTGATTATGTGCTTTGACGCCATATGGAAGGAAGCTGGCTGAAAATTAGAACATTACAATTCTGTTTCCAGAAAAATAAACATGCCAGGGCTGAGGATGTAGGTCAAACGAATGGCACAGCCTATAGAAATAAAGTAAGGCCGCATCTAGACGGAATCTAGGGCAACGTCCAAGGGTGAGGGGTCAAGTTCGAAACTTCCCAAATCCAAAAAAGAGAAAGAAAAATATCTTTCCTGGAGCGAGGAATTCATCAGATTTGTCTAATTTGTCTCGGAAAAACATGATGTCCATGAAGGGGGTTGCCAGGACCACCTCGAATTTGGAGTTTCTGATCTCAGGATGTCAAACCAACCCAGATGACCACGGGTTCTCAGTGCTTCGTTTGACCTAGGCTAGGATAGCAAAAATCCTACAAGTGACTGCTGCAAATTCAAAGACAGCAACCAAGAATCACGAAAGCACTCACACCTCAGCCTAGAGAACATACGGTGATTCAAGAAATACAAAATTAATCCCTTGGACTGAAGGAGAACGGACTGATAAGCACATCTAAGGGAGATAGCTGAGAAAGACCATGACGAGCATACTGTGGAAAAGAAAAAAAGGTCCCAGAAAATGCAAGGCGAACAGATATCACACCTGAATAATCCACAATGAAAGATGTCAGTCTTTAGACAGGCTCTGCTGGAACGTTTGAAAGTCAGAGAAATTCACAAGCCAAAACACGGCAGCGAAGGTCAAACCTGGGCTCACTGGGAAGGGTGAGTTATGAGACTGCTCCAAGCGGGCTCTGAAGCCCTGTGTCCATGAAGCTTGCCGGGGCAGCAGACACACAATTATGACCAATCCTCTGACGTCACAGTGGCCCCGACAAACCACCTGGCCTCATCTACATAGTGCCAGAGCTGGGCTCAAGCAGCATACTCAAGCCCCATTGCACTCAACTGCAGGTTGCCAATGGAACATGAAAGGGGCCGGCCAGTGGTGCAGCGGTGAGGTCCGCAGCTTCTGGGTCGGTGGCCCGGGGTGGGCCGGGTGGAATCCTGGGGGTGAGCCTCCTCACCACTGCTTCAGTCATTCTGGGGGAGGCGTCCGAGGGGGTGTAGAGGCAGATGGGAAGGGACGTTAGATAGGGCCAGACTTCCACAGCAAATACAGGAGCGTTGCCAGCAGATGTGAGCACAGCGATGCACTTCTGCCAAAACAGAACCAATTACAAGTTGCAAAGAATAGAAAAACGGAAGCTAAACACAAACGAACAAAAAACACAGCTTGCCAGTACGAAGAAGAAGATGTCTATGAAGAGCCTTAGCAAAACAGGTGAAAGCTATGTCAACCGAAAACTAGCAAACGTTTGGGGAAAGAAATTCAAGACGACACAAGGAAAAAGAAGGATATTCCGGGACCTAGGAATGGAAGAATTAACACACTTGAAACGTCCATAGCGGAGAAAGGAATCTCTGGATTCCATGCAATCCCAGTCAAAGTTGCAGCCATATTTGCCAGAGAGATAGAAGAGAGAATCCTAAAGTTTCCAGCCAGCAACAAGAGACCCTGAATAGGCCAAGGAATCCTCAGGAAAACGAACAAAGCAGGACGTATCACACTTTCTGATTTCAACATAGAGGACGAAGCGCTGGGTACCGAAACGGCACAGTCCGGGCCCAAAAACAGGCACACAGACCCATGCAACAGAATCGAGAGACCAGAGCCCAACTCAAACATACATGGACAGCCCATTTGCGACCAGGGAGCCAAGAGGAGACAGTGGACAAAGGAGAGTCTCTCCGATAAACGGTGCTGGGAAGCCTGCACAGCCACATGGAACACAACGAGAGTAGACCATGATGTTCCACCTGGCACACACACCACCTGGAATGGATTAAAGCCCTGAATGGCACACTGGAAACCGTGAAACTTGTAGGAGAAGACCTAGGCAGAGTGCTCTTTGCCATCTGTCTGAGCCGCCTATTGGGAAGAAGCCTGTCTGACTGGGCAAGGGCAGCAAAGGAGACAAGAAACAAACGGGACCACCTCACATGCAGACGCTTCTGCCCAGTCAAGGAAACCATCGACTCAATGCAAAGAAAGCACAACAACTGGGAGTGGATGTTTGCAAAGCACACATCGGACAAGGGGTGAAAAGCCCAAAGATACAATCAACTCACACGTCTCCACAAGAAAAAGAACCAGCCAATGAAAACCTGGGCCAAAGATGGACACAGAGATTTCTCCCAAGATCTAAAGACGGCCAACAGGTGCATGAAAACTTGTTCACCCTCATTAAGCCTGAGGCCAAGGCAAATCCAAACCGCAAGGACATAGCAGCTCACTGTGGTCAGAATGGCTATAAGGAGGCAGACAGGAAACAACAAGCGTCAGAGAGGAGGTGGAGAGAAGGGAAGCCTCCTGAACTGCTGCTGGCAGTGGAAACCGGTGCAGCCACTAGGCCAAGCGGTGTGGAACTGCCTCCGAAACTTAAGAATCCATGTCCCATATGATCCAGCTATTCCTCTGGGGCGCGTTTAGCCAAAGAACTCTTAAACACTACCGCCTAAAGACATGTGCACCGCTGAGTTCACCACAGCCTTACTCCCGCTCTCCAAGACTTGGAAGCCGCCCTGGTGCCCAGCAAGGGACGAATGGAGAAGGAACATGGGCTATAGCCACACAATGGCATACCACTCAGCGGGAACAAAGGATGCAATCCAGCCATTTGTGACCACCAGAATGGCTGGGAGGGTTTTAGGGGAACTGAAACAAGCCCCAGGGACAAAGTCAAATACCGTAGGATCTCACTTACAAGGAGAAGAAAAAACAAGCACTGACCAACAGGCGGCACTGGACATTTGATCGGGGTTGCCCAGAGGCAAAGCGGGGCGGTGGGGGAGGGTGGAAGAGATGATGAGGCACAAGTGTGTGGTGAGGGCCTGTGATTCGGCTTACGCTGGTGAAGAGGATGGAACCTACACGGAAGTCTAAATCGATGAGGATGTAAATCTGAAAGACATAGGATGTTCGAATGCAGGGTTATGGCAATAAATCCACCTAAAATCAAAAATCCAAAAAGGGGTCCAGAATGACGGCATACAGCTTTGGGGGCTGAAAGAGATTAGAGAAGGTGAACTTCCAAGGATGGAAAATCACCTCAAAAGGCTTACTGATGCTACAGAAAGGTAGACCATTCCAAATACATGAAGAGGAATCCTACCAAGAGACCCTGATCCGTGCTAAGCCCAGGAACCAACGGAAAACGTTACCGTCCATGATGTTCCTACTAATCAGCTTCACGAATAATCCAAACAGGCCCACATCTTCCCAAGTTCAGGCCACAGGTTGGTCCAAAAGTACAAGTCAGGGCTGGCCCTGTGGTGGAGCGGGCAAGTGCCCACGTTCCGCTTGGGTGGCCCGGGCCTCACTCTTTCACAGCACGGGTGCAGATCAAATTAGCACTGTTAGGGAATAGAGATTTCATTTTACGGTGCGGACAGAGGTCATAAAGAAGTAGCAATTATGAGGGTCCCTTATCAATACGCACCAGAAAAAGAACCGTGAGAATATTCCAATCTAGGAAGGCATCTGGTACACTTCCCCAAAGGAAGAAGGAAGGAAAACATGGGACCTGCCAAGGCGGAATTGGCAGAGTGCTAGGAGATGACACGATCATTGCGCATCAGAGGATTGCCCGGGCAACTTCAACTTGGGAGGGAGTCCAGGACTTTCTCTGGGGAAGGTCCACCCACTTGGCCATCTACCCACGACATAAGAGATAACACCCAGGGTAATCTTACAGGAAAGAGACCAGTGTCTAGAGAGAATGGAGCAGGCCTTTCCAAGTTCGAGGAGAAAGATAGAAACCGACAAGACATCCAGAAAAAGGAAAACTATCCTACCTGGAAAGGGGGAGGAGTCAGACTGGTCTGAGATGGCTCTGAAACTCTGTGTGCTTGGAGGTTGTCAGGACAACTTAGCCTTCTGAGGTTCTTTATGACATCACGGTGAACATGTCCCCCAAGATGGCCGCATGGTTACAGTCTGAGGATTGGGCTAGGCTGGGCTATTAAAGGGAGACATACCCAGAAACAGCTTTGACAAACAGAAAGCGGGCACAGAAACTGGAAGAGATCAAACAGACTCTGATGCCAGGGATAAGAAAGGAATCCTTGGCAAGAAGCGAGAATAGAGGGACAAGCACTGAGAGGAGAACATTGTCACCTCTTCAAGTCTATGGGGAGGCCATGCTGATTCAAGCTTGAAACTTGATTGGAAACACGAGGCCGCACTTGGGCCTTATCAGACCTACAGTGTCCTTCTGCCTTAAGCATAATCCAAAGTCAAGAAGGATCTCTTGAGGACATTGAAGAGAAGAGTCGATGCCTCCTTTCCTAGGCCCCTAGCGTTCTTGGAAGATCAGTCTCACTTTCCATAGCTCTTGCGTCACGGGGGCCCACTGGCCACATGCTAATGCGTCCCAAGAGATGTCTTGGAAGCCTTGAAGGAATGGAGCCCTGCCATGCTTGGGGTAGGTCTCTTTGTTGGGAAGGGCTCTACAAGTGTGCTGAAAATCACCCTTTTCCAGAGGGCTTGGTTCCTTTGTGAAGGCTGCCCTCCCAGACTAGAGTGATCACTTTGGCTCCAATGAAATTCTCTCCCCCGACCTCTTGCCGTAGAAGGATTATTGATTATGTGCTTTGACGCCATATGGAAGGAAGCTGGCTGAAAATTAGAACATTACAATTCTGTTTCCAGAAAAATAAACATGCCAGGGCTGAGGATGTAGGTCAAACGAATGGCACAGCCTATAGAAATAAAGTAAGCCCGCATCTAGACGGAATCTAGGGCAACGTCCAAGGGTCAGGGGTCAAGTTTGAAACTTCCCAAATCCACAAAAGAGAAAGAAAAATATCTTTCCTGGAGCGGGGAATTCATCAGATTTGTCTAATTTGTCTCGGAAAAACATGATGTCCATGAAGGGGGTTGCCAGGACCACCTCGAATTTGGAGTTTCTGATCTCAGGATGTCAAACCTACCCAGATGACCACGGGTTCTCAGTGCTTCGTTTGACCTAGGCTAGGATAGCAAAGAGTCCTACAAGTGACCGCTGCAAATTCAAAGACAGCAACCAAGAATCACGAAAGCACTCACACCTCGGCCTAGAGAACATACGGTCATTCAAGAAATACAAAATTAATCCCTTGGACTGAAGGAGAACGGACTGATAAGCACATCTAAGGGAGATAGCTGAGAAAGACCATGACGAGGATACTGTGGAAAAGAAAAAAAGGTCCCAGAAAATGCAAGGCGAACAGATATCACACCTGAATAATCCACAATGAAAGATGTCAGTCTTTAGACAGGCTCTGCTGGAACGTTTGAAAGTCAGAGAAATTCACAAGCCAAAACACGGCAGCGAAGGTCAAACCTGGGCTCACTGGGAAGGGTGAGTTATGAGACTGCTCCAAGCGGGCTCTGAAGCCCTGTGTGCATGAAGCTTGCCGGGACAGCAGACACACAATTATGACCAATCCTCTGACGTCACAGTGGCCCCGACAAACCACCTGGCCTCATCTACACAGTGCCAGAGCTGGGCTCAAGCAGCATATTCAAGCCCCATTGCTCTCAACTGCAGGTTGCCAATGGAACATGAAAGGGGCCGGCCGGTGGTGCAGCGGTGAGGTCCGCAGCTTCTGGGTCGGTGGCCCGGGGTGGGCCGGGTGGAATCCTGGGGGTGAGCCTCCTCACCACTGCTTCAGTCATTCTGGGGCAGGCGTCCGAGGGGGTGTGGAGGCAGATGGGAAGGGACTTTAGATAGGGCCAGACTTCCACAGCAAATACAGGAGCGTTGACAGCAGATGTGAGCACAGCGATGCACTTCTGCCAAAACAGGACCAATTACAAGTTGCAAAGAATAGAAAAACGGAAGCTAAACACAAACGAACAAAAAACACAGCTTGCCAGTACGAAGAAGAAGATGTCTATGAAGAGCCTTAGCAAAACAGGTGAAAGCTATGTCAACCGAAAACTAGCAAACGTTTGGGGAAAGAAATTCAAGACGACACAAGGAAAAAGAAGGATATTCCGGGACCTAGGAATGGAAGAATTAACACACTTGAAACGTCCATAGCGGAGAAAGGAATCTCTGGATTCCATGCAATCCCAGTCAAAGTTGCAGCCATATTTGCCAGAGAGATAGAAGAGAGAATCCTAAAGTTTCCAGCCAGCAACAAGAGACCCTGAATAGGCCAAGGAATCCTCAGGAAAACGAACACAGCAGGACGTATCACACTTTCTGATTTCAACGTAGAGGACGAAGCGCTGGGTACCGAAACGGCACAGTCCGGGCCCAAAAACAGGCACACAGACCCATGCAACAGAATCGAGAGCCCAGAGCCCAACTCAAACATACATGGACAGCCCATTTGCGACCAGGGAGCCAAGAGGAGACAGTGGACAAAGGAGAGTCTCTCCGATAAACGGTGCTGGGAAGCCTGCACAGCCACATGGAACACAACGAGAGTAGACCATGATGTGCCACCTGGCACACGCACCTCCTGGAATGGATTAAAGCCCTGAATGGCACACTGGAAACCGTGAAACTTGTAGGAGAAGACCTAGGCAGAGTGCTCTTTGCCATCTGTCTGAGCCGCCTATTGGGAAGAAGCCTGTCTGACTGGGCAAGGGCAGCAAAGGAGACAAGAAACAAACGGGACCACCTCACATGCAGACGCTTCTGCCCAGTCAAGGAAACCATCGACTCAATGCAAAGACAGCACAACAACTGGGAGTGGATGTTTGCAAAGCACACATCGGACAAGGGGTGAAAAGCCCAAAGATACAATCAACTCACACGTCTCCACAAGAAAAAGAACAAGCCAATGAAAACCTGGGCCAAAGATGGACACAGAGATTTCTCCCAAGAAGATCTAAAGAGGGCCAACAGGTGCATGAAAACTTGTTCACCCTCATTAAGCATGAGGCCAAGGCAAATCCAAACCGCAAGGACATAGCAGCTCACTGTGGTCAGAATGGCTATAAGGAGGCAGACAGGAAACAACAAGCGTCAGAGAGGAGGTGGAGAGAAGGGAAGCCTCCTGCACTGCTGGTGGCAGTGGAAACCGGTGCAGCCACTAGGCCAAGCGGTGTGGAACTGCCTCCGAAATTTAAGAATCCATGTCCCATATGATCCAGCTATTCCTCTGGGGCGCGTTTAGCCAAAGAACTCGGAAACACTACCGCCTAAAGACATGTGCACCGCTGAGTTCAGCACAGCCTTACTCCCGCTCTCCAAGACTTGGAAGCCGCCCTGGTGCCCAGCAAGGGACGAATGGAGAAGGAACATGGGCTATAGCCACACAATGGCAGACCACTCAGCGGGAACAAAGGATGCAATCCAGCCATTTGTGACCACCAGAATGGCTGGGAGGGTTTTAGGGGAACTGAAACAAGCCCCAGGGACAAAGTCAAATACCGTAGGATCTCACTTACAAGGAGAAGAAAAAACAAGCACTGACCAACAGGCGGCACTGGACATTTGATCGGGGGTGCCCAGAGGCAAAGCGGGGCGGTGGGGGAGGGTGGAAGAGATGATGAGGCACAAGTGTGTGGTGAGGGCCTGTGATTCGGCTTACGCTGGTGAAGAGGATGGAACCTACACGGAAGTCTAAATCGATGAGGATGTAAATCTGAAAGACATAGGATGTTCGAATGCAGGGTTATGGCAATAAATCCACCTAAAAGCAAAAATCCAAAAAGGGGTCCAGAATGACGGCATACAGCTTTGGGGGCTGAAAGAGATTAGAGAAGGTGAACTTCCAAGGATGGAAAATCACCTCAAAAGGCTTACTGATGCTAAAGAAAGGTAGACCATTCCAAATACATGAAGAGGAATCCTACCAAGAGAACCTGATCCGTGCTAAGCCCAGGAACCAACGGAAAACGTTACCGTCCATGATGTTCCTACTAATCACCTTCACGAATAATCCAAACAGGCCCACATCTTCCCAAGTTCAGGCCACAGGTTGGTCCAAAAGTGCAAGTCAGGGCCGGCCCTGTGGTGGAGCGGGCAAGTGCCCACGTTCCGCTTGGGTGGCCCGGGCCTCACTCTTTCACAGCACGGGTGCAGATCACATTAGCACTGTTAGGGAATAGAGATTTCATGGTACGGTGCGGACGGAGGTCCTAAAGAAGTAGCAATTGTGAGGGTCCCTTATCAATACGCACCAGAAAAAGCACCGTGAGAATATTCCAATCTAGGAAGGCATCTGGTACACTTCCCCAAAGGAAGAAAGAAGGAAAACATGGGACCTGCCAAGGCGGAATTGGCAGAGTGCTAGGAGATGACACGATCATTGCGCATCAGAGGATTGCCTGGGCAACTTCAACTTGGGAGGGAGTCCAGGACTTTCTCTGGGGAAGGTCCACCCACTTGGCCATCTACCCACGACATAAGAGATAACACCCAGGGTAATCTTACAGGAAAGAGACCAGTGTCTAGAGAGAAGGGAGCTGGCCTTTCCAAGTTTGAGGAGGAAGTTAGAAACCGACAAGACATCCAGAAAAAGGAAAACTATCCTACCTGGAAAGGGGGAGGAGTCAGACTGGTGTGAGATGGCTCTGAAACTCTGTGTGCTTGGAGGTTGTCAGGACAACTTGGCCTTCTGAGGTTCTTTATGACATCACGGTGAACATGTCCCCCAAGATGGCCGCATGGGTACAGTCTGAGGATTGGCCTAGGCTGGGCTATTAAAGGGAGACATACCCAGAAAGAGTTTGACAAACAGAAAGCAGGCACAGAAACTGGAAGAGATCAAACAGACTCTGATGCCAGGGATAAGAAAGGAATCCTTGGCAAGAAGCCAGAATAGAGGGACAAGCACTGAGAGGAGAATATTCAAGTCTATGGGGAGGCCATGCTGATTCAAGCTTGAAACTTGATTGGAAACACGAGGCCGCACTTGGGCCTTATCAGACCTACAGTGTCCTTCTGCCTTAAGCATAATCCAAAGTCAAGAAGGATCTCTTGAGGACATTGAAGAGAAGAGTCGATGCCTCCTTTCCTAGGCCCCTAGCGTTCTTGGAAGATCAGTCTCTCTTTCCATAGCTCTGGCGTCACGGGGGCCCACTGGCCACATGCTAATGCGTCCCAAGAGATGTCTTGGAAGCCTCAAAGGAATGGAGCCCTGTCATGCTTGGGGTAGGTCTCTTTGTTGGGAAGGGCTCTACAAGTGTGCTGAAAATCACCCTTTTCCAGAGGGCTTGGTTCCTTTGTGAAGGCTGCCCTCCCAGGTAGAGTGCTCAGTTTGGCTCCAATGAAATTCTCTCCCCCGACCTCTTGCTGTAGAAGGATTATTGATTATGTGCTTTGACGCCATATGGAAGGAAGCTGGCTGAAAATTAGAACATTACAATTCTGTTTCCAGAAAAATAAACATGCCAGGGCTGAGGATGTAGGTCAAACGAATGGCACAGCCTATAGAAATAAAGTAAGCCCGCATCTAGACGGAATCTAGGGCAACGTCCAAGGGTCAGGGGTCAAGTTTGAAACTTCCCAAATCCACAAAAGAGAAAGAAAAATATCTTTCCTGGAGCGGGGAATTCATCAGATTTGTCTAATTTGTCTCGGAAAAACATGATGTCCATGAAGGGGGTTGCCAGGACCACCTCGAATTTGGAGTTTCTGATCTCAGGATGTCAAACCTACCCAGATGACCACGGGTTCTCAGTGCTTCGTTTGACCTAGGCTAGGATAGCAAAGAGTCCTACAAGTGACCAATGCAAATTCAAAGACAGCAACCAAGAATCACGAAAGCACTCACACCTCGGCCTAGAGAACATACGGTCATTCAAGAAATACAAAATTAATCCCTTGGACTGAAGGAGAACGGACTGATAAGCACATCTAAGGGAGATAGCTGAGAAAGACCATGACGAGGATACTGTGGAAAAGAAAAAAAGGTCCCAGAAAATGCAAGGCGAACAGATATCACACCTGAATAATCCACAATGAAAGATGTCAGTCTTTAGACAGGCTCTGCTGGAACGTTTGAAAGTCAGAGAAATTCACAAGCCAAAACACGGCAGCGAAGGTCAAACCTGGGCTCACTGGGAAGGGTGAGTTATGAGACTGCTCCAAGCGGGCTCTGAAGCCCTGTGTCCATGAAGCTTGCCGGGGCAGCAGACACACAATTATGACCAATCCTCTGACGTCACAGTGGCCCCGACAAACCACCTGGCCTCATCTACACAGTGCCAGAGCTGGGCTCCAGCAGCATATTCAAGCCCCATTGCACTCAACTGCAGGTTGCCAATGGAACATGAAAGGGGCCGGCCGGTGGTGCAGCGGTGAGGTCCGCAGCTTCTGGGTCGGTGGCCCGGGGTGGGCCGGGTGGAATCCTGGGGGTGAGCCTCCTCACCACTGCTTCAGTCATACTGGGGCAGGCGTCCGAGGGGGTGTGGAGGAAGATGGGAAGGGACGTTAGATAGGGCCAGACTTCCACAGCAAATACAGGAGCGTTGCCAGCAGATGTGAGCACAGCGATGCACTTCTGCCAAAACAGAACCAATTACAAGTTGCAAAGAATAGAAAAACGGAAGCTAAACACAAACGAACAAAAAACACAGCTTGCCAGTACGAAGAAGAAGATGTCTATGAAGAGCCTTAGCAAAACAGGTGAAAGCTATGTCAACCGAAAACTAGCAAACGTTTGGGGAAAGAAATTCAAGACGACACAAGGAAAAAGAAGGATATTCCGGGACCTAGGAATGGAAGAATTAACACACTTGAAACGTCCATAGCAGAGAAAGGAATCTCTGGATTCCATGCAATCCCAGTCAAAGTTGCAGCCATATTTGCCAGAGAGATAGAAGAGAGAATCCTAAAGTTTCCAGCCAGCAACAAGAGACCCTGAATAGGCCAAGGAATCCTCAGGAAAACGAACACAGCAGGACGTATCACACTTTCTGATTTCAACGTAGAGGACGAAGCGCTGGGTACCGAAACGGCACAGTCCGGGCCCAAAAACAGGCACACAGACCCATGCAACAGAATCGAGAGCCCAGAGCCCAACTCAAACATACATGGACAGCCCATTTGCGACCAGGGAGCCAAGAGGTGACAGTGGACAAAGGAGAGTCTCTCCGATAAACGGTGCTGGGAAGCCTGCACAGCCACATGGAACACAACGAGAGTAGACCATGATGTGCCACCTGGCACACGCACCTCCTGGAATGGATTAAAGCCCTGAATGGCACACTGGAAACCGTGAAACTTGTAGGAGAAGACCTAGGCAGAGTGCTCTTTGCCATCTGTCTGAGCCGCCTATTGGGAAGAAGCCTGTCTGACTGGGCAAGGGCAGCAAAGGAGACAAGAAACAAACGGGACCACCTCACATGCAGACGCTTCTGCCCAGTCAAGGAAACCATCGACTCAATGCAAAGACAGCACAACAACTGGGAGTGGATGTTTGCAAAGCACACATCGGACAAGGGGTGAAAAGCCCAAAGATACAATCAACTCACACGTCTCCACAAGAAAAAGAACAAGCCAATGAAAACCTGGGCCAAAGATGGACACAGAGATTTCTCCCAAGAAGATCTAAAGAGGGCCAACAGGTGCATGAAAACTTGTTCACCCTCATTAAGCCTGAGGCCAAGGCAAATCCAAACCGCAAGGACATAGCAGCTCACTGTGGTCAGAATGGCTATAAGGAGGCAGACAGGAAACAACAAGCGTCAGAGAGGAGGTGGAGAGAAGGGAAGCCTCCTGCACTGCTGGTGGCAGTGGAAACCGGTGCAGCCACTAGGCCAAGCGGTGTGGAACTGCCTCCGAAATTTAAGAATCCATGTCCCATATGATCCAGCTATTCCTCTGGGGCGCGTTTAGCCAAAGAACTCGGAAACACTACCGCCTAAAGACATGTGCACCGCTGAGTTCAGCACAGCCTTACTCCCGCTCTCCAAGACTTGGAAGCCGCCCTGGTGCCCAGCAAGGGACGAATGGAGAAGGAACATGGGCTATAGCCACACAATGGCATACCACTCAGCGGGAACAAAGGATGCAATCCAGCCATTTGTGACCACCAGAATGGCTGGGAGGGTTTTAGGGGAACTGAAACAAGCCCCAGGGACAAAGTCAAATACCGTAGGATCTCACTTACAAGGAGAAGAAAAAACAAGCACTGACCAACAGGCGGCACTGGACATTTGATCGGGGGTGCCCAGAGGCAAAGCGGGGCGGTGGGGGAGGGTGGAAGAGATGATGAGGCACAAGTGTGTGGTGAGGGCCTGTGATTCGGCTTACGCTGGTGAAGAGGATGGAACCTACACGGAAGTCTAAATCGATGAGGATGTAAATCTGAAAGACATAGGATGTTCGAATGCAGGGTTATGGCAATAAATCCACCTAAAAGCAAAAATCCAAAAAGGGGTCCAGAATGACGGCATACAGCTTTGGGGGCTGAAAGAGATTAGAGAAGGTGAACTTCCAAGGATGGAAAATCACCTCAAAAGGCTTACTGATGCTAAAGAAAGGTAGACCATTCCAAATACATGAAGAGGAATCCTACCAAGAGAACCTGATCCGTGCTAAGCCCAGGAACCAACGGAAAACGTTACCGTCCATGATGTTCCTACTAATCACCTTCACGAATAATCCAAACAGGCCCACATCTTCCCAAGTTCAGGCCACAGGTTGGTCCAAAAGTGCAAGTCAGGGCCGGCCCTGTGGTGGAGCGGGCAAGTGCCCACGTTCCGCTTGGGTGGCCCGGGCCTCACTCTTTCACAGCACGGGTGCAGATCACATTAGCACTGTTAGGGAATAGAGATTTCATGGTACGGTGCGGACGGAGGTCCTAAAGAAGTAGCAATTGTGAGGGTCCCTTATCAATACGCACCAGAAAAAGCACCGTGAGAATATTCCAATCTAGGAAGGCATCTGGTACACTTCCCCAAAGGAAGAAGGAAGGAAAACATGGGACCTGCCAAGGCGGAATTGGCAGAGTGCTAGGAGATGACACGATCATTGCGCATCAGAGGATTGCCTGGGCAACTTCAACTTGGGAGGGAGTCCAGGACTTTCTCTGGGGAAGGTCCACCCACTTGGCCATCTACCCACGACATAAGAGATAACACCCAGGGTAATCTTACAGGAAAGAGACCAGTGTCTAGAGAGAAGGGAGCTGGCCTTTCCAAGTTTGAGGAGAAAGTTAGAAACCGACAAGACATCCAGAAAAAGGAAAACTATCCTACCTGGAAAGGGGGAGGAGTCAGACTGGTGTGAGATGGCTCTGAAACTCTGTGTGCTTGGAGGTTGTCAGGACAACTTGGCCTTCTGAGGTTCTTTATGACATCACGGTGAACATGTCCCCCAAGATGGCCGCATGGGTACAGTCTGAGGATTGGCCTAGGCTGGGCTATTAAAGGGAGACATACCCAGAAAGAGTTTGACAAACAGAAAGCAGGCACAGAAACTGGAAGAGATCAAACAGACTCTGATGCCAGGGATAAGAAAGGAATCCTTGGCAAGAAGCCAGAATAGAGGGACAAGCACTGAGAGGAGAATATTCAAGTCTATGGGGAGGCCATGCTGATTCAAGCTTGAAACTTGATTGGAAACACGAGGCCGCACTTGGGCCTTATCAGACCTACAGTGTCCTTCTGCCTTAAGCATAATCCAAAGTCAAGAAGGATCTCTTGAGGACATTGAAGAGAAGAGTCGATGCCTCCTTTCCTAGGCCCCTAGCGTTCTTGGAAGATCAGTCTCACTTTCCATAGCTCTTGCGTCACGGGGGCCCACTGGCCACATGCTAATGCGTCCCAAGAGATGTCTTGGAAGCCTTGAAGGAATGGAGCCCTGCCATGCTTGGGGTAGGTCTCTTTGTTGGGAAGGGCTCTACAAGTGTGCTGAAAATCACCCTTTTCCAGAGGGCTTGGTTCCTTTGTGAAGGCTGCCCTCCCAGACTAGAGTGATCACTTTGGCTCCAATGAAATTCTCTCCCCCGACCTCTTGCCGTAGAAGGATTATTGATTATGTGCTTTGACGCCATATGGAAGGAAGCTGGCTGAAAATTAGAACATTACAATTCTGTTTCCAGAAAAATAAACATGCCAGGGCTGAGGATGTAGGTCAAACGAATGGCACAGCCTATAGAAATAAAGTAAGCCCGCATCTAGACGGAATCTAGGGCAACGTCCAAGGGTCAGGGGTCAAGTTTGAAACTTCCCAAATCCACAAAAGAGAAAGAAAAATATCTTTCCTGGAGCGGGGAATTCATCAGATTTGTCTAATTTGTCTCGGAAAAACATGATGTCCATGAAGGGGGTTGCCAGGACCACCTCGAATTTGGAGTTTCTGATCTCAGGATGTCAAACCTACCCAGATGACCACGGGTTCTCAGTGCTTCGTTTGACCTAGGCTAGGATAGCAAAGAGTCCTACAAGTGACCGCTGCAAATTCAAAGACAGCAACCAAGAATCACGAAAGCACTCACACCTCGGCCTAGAGAACATACGGTCATTCAAGAAATACAAAATTAATCCCTTGGACTGAAGGAGAACGGACTGATAAGCACATCTAAGGGAGATAGCTGAGAAAGACCATGACGAGGATACTGTGGAAAAGAAAAAAAGGTCCCAGAAAATGCAAGGCGAACAGATATCACACCTGAATAATCCACAATGAAAGATGTCAGTCTTTAGACAGGCTCTGCTGGAACGTTTGAAAGTCAGAGAAATTCACAAGCCAAAACACGGCAGCGAAGGTCAAACCTGGGCTCACTGGGAAGGGTGAGTTATGAGACTGCTCCAAGCGGGCTCTGAAGCCCTGTGTGCATGAAGCTTGCCGGGACAGCAGACACACAATTATGACCAATCCTCTGACGTCACAGTGGCCCCGACAAACCACCTGGCCTCATCTACACAGTGCCAGAGCTGGGCTCAAGCAGCATATTCAAGCCCCATTGCTCTCAACTGCAGGTTGCCAATGGAACATGAAAGGGGCCGGCCGGTGGTGCAGCGGTGAGGTCCGCAGCTTCTGGGTCGGTGGCCCGGGGTGGGCCGGGTGGAATCCTGGGGGTGAGCCTCCTCACCACTGCTTCAGTCATTCTGGGGCAGGCGTCCGAGGGGGTGTGGAGGCAGATGGGAAGGGACTTTAGATAGGGCCAGACTTCCACAGCAAATACAGGAGCGTTGACAGCAGATGTGAGCACAGCGATGCACTTCTGCCAAAACAGAACCAATTACAAGTTGCAAAGAATAGAAAAACGGAAGCTAAACACAAACGAACAAAAAACACAGCTTGCCAGTACGAAGAAGAAGATGTCTATGAAGAGCCTTAGCAAAACAGGTGAAAGCAATGTCAACCGAAAACTAGCAAACGTTTGGGGAAAGAAATTCAAGACGACACAAGGAAAAAGAAGGATATTCCGGGACCTAGGAATGGAAGAATTAACACACTTGAAACGTCCATAGCGGAGAAAGGAATCTCTGGATTCCATGCAATCCCAGTCAAAGTTGCAGCCATATTTGCCAGAGAGATAGAAGAGAGAATCCTAAAGTTTCCAGCCAGCAACAAGAGACCCTGAATAGGCCAAGGAATCCTCAGGAAAACGAACACAGCAGGACGTATCACACTTTCTGATTTCAACGTAGAGGACGAAGCGCTGGGTACCGAAACGGCACAGTCCGGGCCCAAAAACAGGCACACAGACTCATGCAACAGAATCGAGAGCCCAGAGCCCAACTCAAACATACATGGACAGCCCATTTGCGACCAGGGAGCCAAGAGGAGACAGTGGACAAAGGAGAGTCTCTCCGATAAACGGTGCTGGGAAGCCTGCACAGCCACATGGAACACAACGAGAGTAGACCATGATGTGCCACCTGGCACACGCACCTCCTGGAATGGATTAAAGCCCTGAATGGCACACTGGAAACCGTGAAACTTGTAGGAGAAGACCTAGGCAGAGTGCTCTTTGCCATCTGTCTGAGCCGCCTATTGGGAAGAAGCCTGTCTGACTGGGCAAGGGCAGCAAAGGAGACAAGAAACAAACGGGACCACCTCACATGCAGACGCTTCTGCCCAGTCAAGGAAACCATCGACTCAATGCAAAGACAGCACAACAACTGGGAGTGGATGTTTGCAAAGCACACATCGGACAAGGGGTGAAAAGCCCAAAGATACAATCAACTCACACGTCTCCACAAGAAAAAGAACAAGCCAATGAAAACCTGGGCCAAAGATGGACACAGAGATTTCTCCCAAGAAGATCTAAAGAGGGCCAACAGGTGCATGAAAACTTGTTCACCCTCATTAAGCATGAGGCCAAGGCAAATCCAAACCGCAAGGACATAGCAGCTCACTGTGGTCAGAATGGCTATAAGGAGGCAGACAGGAAACAACAAGCGTCAGAGAGGAGGTGGAGAGAAGGGAAGCCTCCTGCACTGCTGGTGGCAGTGGAAACCGGTGCAGCCACTAGGCCAAGCGGTGTGGAACTGCCTCCGAAATTTAAGAATCCATGTCCCATATGATCCAGCTATTCCTCTGGGGCGCGTTTAGCCAAAGAACTCGGAAACACTACCGCCTAAAGACATGTGCACCGCTGAGTTCAGCACAGCCTTACTCCCGCTCTCCAAGACTTGGAAGCCGCCCTGGTGCCCAGCAAGGGACGAATGGAGAAGGAACATGGGCTATAGCCACACAATGGCAGACCACTCAGCGGGAACAAAGGATGCAATCCAGCCATTTGTGACCACCAGAATGGCTGGGAGGGTTTTAGGGGAACTGAAACAAGCCCCAGGGACAAAGTCAAATACCGTAGGATCTCACTTACAAGGAGAAGAAAAAACAAGCACTGACCAACAGGCGGCACTGGACATTTGATCGGGGGTGCCCAGAGGCAAAGCGGGGCGGTGGGGGAGGGTGGAAGAGATGATGAGGCACAAGTGTGTGGTGAGGGCCTGTGATTCGGCTTACGCTGGTGAAGAGGATGGAACCTACACGGAAGTCTAAATCGATGAGGATGTAAATCTGAAAGACATAGGATGTTCGAATGCAGGGTTATGGCAATAAATCCACCTAAAAGCAAAAATCCAAAAAGGGGTCCAGAATGACGGCATACAGCTTTGGGGGCTGAAAGAGATTAGAGAAGGTGAACTTCCAAGGATGGAAAATCACCTCAAAAGGCTTACTGATGCTAAAGAAAGGTAGACCATTCCAAATACATGAAGAGGAATCCTACCAAGAGAACCTGATCCGTGCTAAGCCCAGGAACCAACGGAAAACGTTACCGTCCATGATGTTCCTACTAATCACCTTCACGAATAATCCAAACAGGCCCACATCTTCCCAAGTTCAGGCCACAGGTTGGTCCAAAAGTGCAAGTCAGGGCCGGCCCTGTGGTGGAGCGGGCAAGTGCCCACGTTCCGCTTGGGTGGCCCGGGCCTCACTCTTTCACAGCACGGGTGCAGATCACATTAGCACTGTTAGGGAATAGAGATTTCATGGTACGGTGCGGACGGAGGTCCTAAAGAAGTAGCAATTGTGAGGGTCCCTTATCAATACGCACCAGAAAAAGCACCGTGAGAATATTCCAATCTAGGAAGGCATCTGGTACACTTCCCCAAAGGAAGAAAGAAGGAAAACATGGGACCTGCCAAGGCGGAATTGGCAGAGTGCTAGGAGATGACACGATCATTGCGCATCAGAGGATTGCCTGGGCAACTTCAACTTGGGAGGGAGTCCAGGACTTTCTCTGGGGAAGGTCCACCCACTTGGCCATCTACCCACGACATAAGAGATAACACCCAGGGTAATCTTACAGGAAAGAGACCAGTGTCTAGAGAGAAGGGAGCTGGCCTTTCCAAGTTTGAGGAGGAAGTTAGAAACCGACAAGACATCCAGAAAAAGGAAAACTATCCTACCTGGAAAGGGGGAGGAGTCAGACTGGTGTGAGATGGCTCTGAAACTCTGTGTGCTTGGAGGTTGTCAGGACAACTTGGCCTTCTGAGGTTCTTTATGACATCACGGTGAACATGTCCCCCAAGATGGCCGCATGGGTACAGTCTGAGGATTGGCCTAGGCTGGGCTATTAAAGGGAGACATACCCAGAAAGAGTTTGACAAACAGAAAGCAGGCACAGAAACTGGAAGAGATCAAACAGACTCTGATGCCAGGGATAAGAAAGGAATCCTTGGCAAGAAGCCAGAATAGAGGGACAAGCACTGAGAGGAGAATATTCAAGTCTATGGGGAGGCCATGCTGATTCAAGCTTGAAACTTGATTGGAAACACGAGGCCGCACTTGGGCCTTATCAGACCTACAGTGTCCTTCTGCCTTAAGCATAATCCAAAGTCAAGAAGGATCTCTTGAGGACATTGAAGAGAAGAGTCGATGCCTCCTTTCCTAGGCCCCTAGCGTTCTTGGAAGATCAGTCTCTCTTTCCATAGCTCTGGCGTCACGGGGGCCCACTGGCCACATGCTAATGCGTCCCAAGAGATGTCTTGGAAGCCTCGAAGGAATGGAGCCCTGTCATGCTTGGGGTAGGTCTCTTTGTTGGGAAGGGCTCTACAAGTGTGCTGAAAATCACCCTTTTCCAGAGGGCTTGGTTCCTTTGTGAAGGCTGCCCTCCCAGGTAGAGTGCTCAGTTTGGCTCCAATGAAATTCTCTCCCCCGACCTCTTGCTGTAGAAGGATTATTGATTATGTGCTTTGACGCCATATGGAAGGAAGCTGGCTGAAAATTAGAACATTACAATTCTGTTTCCAGAAAAATAAACATGCCAGGGCTGAGGATGTAGGTCAAACGAATGGCACAGCCTATAGAAATAAAGTAAGCCCGCATCTAGACGGAATCTAGGGCAACGTCCAAGGGTCAGGGGTCAAGTTTGAAACTTCCCAAATCCACAAAAGAGAAAGAAAAATATCTTTCCTGGAGCGGGGAATTCATCAGATTTGTCTAATTTGTCTCGGAAAAACATGATGTCCATGAAGGGGGTTGCCAGGACCACCTCGAATTTGGAGTTTCTGATCTCAGGATGTCAAACCTACCCAGATGACCACGGGTTCTCAGTGCTTCGTTTGACCTAGGCTAGGATAGCAAAGAGTCCTACAAGTAACCGCTGCAAATTCAAAGACAGCAACCAAGAATCACGAAAGCACTCACACCTCGGCCTAGAGAACATACGGTCATTCAAGAAATACAAAATTAATCCCTTGGACTGAAGGAGAACGGACTGATAAGCACATCTAAGGGAGATAGCTGAGAAAGACCATGACGAGGATACTGTGGAAAAGAAAAAAAGGTCCCAGAAAATGCAAGGCGAACAGATATCACACCTGAATAATCCACAATGAAAGATGTCAGTCTTTAGACAGGCTCTGCTGGAACGTTTGAAAGTCAGAGAAATTCACAAGCCAAAACACGGCAGCGAAGGTCAAACCTGGGCTCACTGGGAAGGGTGAGTTATGAGACTGCTCCAAGCGGGCTCTGAAGCCCTGTGTCCATGAAGCTTGCCGGGGCAGCAGACACACAATTATGACCAATCCTCTGACGTCACAGTGGCCCCGACAAACCACCTGGCCTCATCTACACAGTGCCAGAGCTGGGCTCCAGCAGCATATTCAAGCCCCATTGCACTCAACTGCAGGTTGCCAATGGAACATGAAAGGGGCCGGCCGGTGGTGCAGCGGTGAGGTCCGCAGCTTCTGGGTCGGTGGCCCGGGGTGGGCCGGGTGGAATCCTGGGGGTGAGCCTCCTCACCACTGCTTCAGTCATACTGGGGCAGGCGTCCGAGGGGGTGTGGAGGAAGATGGGAAGGGACGTTAGATAGGGCCAGACTTCCACAGCAAATACAGGAGCGTTGCCAGCAGATGTGAGCACAGCGATGCACTTCTGCCAAAACAGAACCAATTACAAGTTGCAAAGAATAGAAAAACGGAAGCTAAACACAAACGAACAAAAAACACAGCTTGCCAGTACGAAGAAGAAGATGTCTATGAAGAGCCTTAGCAAAACAGGTGAAAGCTATGTCAACCGAAAACTAGCAAACGTTTGGGGAAAGAAATTCAAGACGACACAAGGAAAAAGAAGGATATTCCGGGACCTAGGAATGGAAGAATTAACACACTTGAAACGTCCATAGCGGAGAAAGGAATCTCTGGATTCCATGCAATCCCAGTCAAAGTTGCAGCCATATTTGCCAGAGAGATAGAAGAGAGAATCCTAAAGTTTCCAGCCAGCAAAAAGAGACCCTGAATAGGCCAAGGAATCCTCAGGAAAACGAACACAGCAGGACGTATCACACTTTCTGATTTCAACGTAGAGGACGAAGCGCTGGGTACCGAAACGGCACAGTCCGGGCCCAAAAACAGGCACACAGACCCATGCAACAGAATCGAGAGCCCAGAGCCCAACTCAAACATACATGGACAGCCCATTTGCGACCAGGGAGCCAAGAGGTGACAGTGGACAAAGGAGAGTCTCTCCGATAAACGGTGCTGGGAAGCCTGCACAGCCACATGGAACACAACGAGAGTAGACCATGATGTGCCACCTGGCACACGCACCTCCTGGAATGGATTAAAGCCCTGAATGGCACACTGGAAACCGTGAAACTTGTAGGAGAAGACCTAGGCAGAGTGCTCTTTGCCATCTGTCTGAGCCGCCTATTGGGAAGAAGCCTGTCTGACTGGGCAAGGGCAGCAAAGGAGACAAGAAACAAACGGGACCACCTCACATGCAGACGCTTCTGCCCAGTCAAGGAAACCATCGACTCAATGCAAAGACAGCACAACAACTGGGAGTGGATGTTTGCAAAGCACACATCGGACAAGGGGTGAAAAGCCCAAAGATACAATCAACTCACACGTCTCCACAAGAAAAAGAACAAGCCAATGAAAACCTGGGCCAAAGATGGACACAGAGATTTCTCCCAAGAAGATCTAAAGAGGGCCAACAGGTGCATGAAAACTTGTTCACCCTCATTAAGCCTGAGGCCAAGGCAAATCCAAACCGCAAGGACATAGCAGCTCACTGTGGTCAGAATGGCTATAAGGAGGCAGACAGGAAACAACAAGCGTCAGAGAGGAGGTGGAGAGAAGGGAAGCCTCCTGCACTGCTGGTGGCAGTGGAAACCGGTGTAGCCACTAGGCCAAGCGGTGTGGAACTGCCTCCGAAATTTAAGAATCCATGTCCCATATGATCCAGCTATTCCTCTGGGGCGCGTTTAGCCAAAGAACTCGGAAACACTACCGCCTAAAGACATGTGCACCGCTGAGTTCAGCACAGCCTTACTCCCGCTCTCCAAGACTTGGAAGCCGCCCTGGTGCCCAGCAAGGGACGAATGGAGAAGGAACATGGGCTATAGCCACACAATGGCATACCACTCAGCGGGAACAAAGGATGCAATCCAGCCATTTGTGACCACCAGAATGGCTGGGAGGGTTTTAGGGGAACTGAAACAAGCCCCAGGGACAAAGTCAAATACCGTAGGATCTCACTTACAAGGAGAAGAAAAAACAAGCACTGACCAACAGGCGGCACTGGACATTTGATCGGGGGTGCCCAGAGGCAAAGCGGGGCGGTGGGGGAGGGTGGAAGAGATGATGAGGCACAAGTGTGTGGTGAGGGCCTGTGATTCGGCTTACGCTGGTGAAGAGGATGGAACCTACACGGAAGTCTAAATCGATGAGGATGTAAATCTGAAAGACATAGGATGTTCGAATGCAGGGTTATGGCAATAAATCCACCTAAAAGCAAAAATCCAAAAAGGGGTCCAGAATGACGGCATACAGCTTTGGGGGCTGAAAGAGATTAGAGAAGGTGAACTTCCAAGGATGGAAAATCACCTCAAAAGGCTTACTGATGCTAAAGAAAGGTAGACCATTCCAAATACATGAAGAGGAATCCTACCAAGAGAACCTGATCCGTGCTAAGCCCAGGAACCAACGGAAAACGTTACCGTCCATGATGTTCCTACTAATCACCTTCACGAATAATCCAAACAGGCCCACATCTTCCCAAGTTCAGGCCACAGGTTGGTCCAAAAGTGCAAGTCAGGGCCGGCCCTGTGGTGGAGCGGGCAAGTGCCCACGTTCCGCTTGGGTGGCCCGGGCCTCACTCTTTCACAGCACGGGTGCAGATCACATTAGCACTGTTAGGGAATAGAGATTTCATGGTACGGTGCGGACGGAGGTCCTAAAGAAGTAGCAATTGTGAGGGTCCCTTATCAATACGCACCAGAAAAAGCACCGTGAGAATATTCCAATCTAGGAAGGCATCTGGTACACTTCCCCAAAGGAAGAAGGAAGGAAAACATGGGACCTGCCAAGGCGGAATTGGCAGAGTGCTAGGAGATGACACGATCATTGCGCATCAGAGGATTGCCTGGGCAACTTCAACTTGGGAGGGAGTCCAGGACTTTCTCTGGGGAAGGTCCACCCACTTGGCCATCTACCCACGACATAAGAGATAACACCCAGGGTAATCTTACAGGAAAGAGACCAGTGTCTAGAGAGAAGGGAGCTGGCCTTTCCAAGTTTGAGGAGAAAGTTAGAAACCGACAAGACATCCAGAAAAAGGAAAACTATCCTACCTGGAAAGGGGGAGGAGTCAGACTGGTGTGAGATGGCTCTGAAACTCTGTGTGCTTGGAGGTTGTCAGGACAACTTGGCCTTCTGAGGTTCTTTATGACATCACGGTGAACATGTCCCCCAAGATGGCCGCATGGGTACAGTCTGAGGATTGGCCTAGGCTGGGCTATTAAAGGGAGACATACCCAGAAAGAGTTTGACAAACAGAAAGCAGGCACAGAAACTGGAAGAGATCAAACAGACTCTGATGCCAGGGATAAGAAAGGAATCCTTGGCAAGAAGCCAGAATAGAGGGACAAGCACTGAGAGGAGAATATTCAAGTCTATGGGGAGGCCATGCTGATTCAAGCTTGAAACTTGATTGGAAACACGAGGCCGCACTTGGGCCTTATCAGACCTACAGTGTCCTTCTGCCTTAAGCATAATCCAAAGTCAAGAAGGATCTCTTGAGGACATTGAAGAGAAGAGTCGATGCCTCCTTTCCTAGGCCCCTAGCGTTCTTGGAAGATCAGTCTCTCTTTCCATAGCTCTGGCATCACGGGGGCCCACTGGCCACATGCTAATGCGTCCCAAGAGATGTCTTGGAAGCCTCGAAGGAATGGAGCCCTGTCATGCTTGGGGTATGTCTCTTTGTTGGGAAGGGCTCTACAAGTGTGCTGAAAATCACCCTTTTCCAGAGGGCTTGGTTCCTTTGTGAAGGCTGCCCTCCCAGGTAGAGTGCTCAGTTTGGCTCCAATGAAATTCTCTCCCCCGACCTCTTGCCGTAGAAGGATTATTGATTATGTGCTTTGACGCCATATGGAAGGAAGCTGGCTGAAAATTAGAACATTACAATTCTGTTTCCAGAAAAATAAACATGCCAGGGCTGAGGATGTAGGTCAAACGAATGGCACAGCCTATAGAAATAAAGTAAGCCCGCATCTAGACGGAATCTAGGGCAACGTCCAAGGGTCAGGGGTCAAGTTTGAAACTTCCCAAATCCACAAAAGAGAAAGAAAAATATCTTTCCTGGAGCGGGGAATTCATCAGATTTGTCTAATTTGTCTCGGAAAAACATGATGTCCATGAAGGGGGTTGCCAGGACCACCTCGAATTTGGAGTTTCTGATCTCAGGATGTCAAACCTACCCAGATGACCACGGGTTCTCAGTGCTTCGTTTGACCTAGGCTAGGATAGCAAAGAGTCCTACAAGTGACCGCTGCAAATTCAAAGACAGCAACCAAGAATCACGAAAGCACTCACACCTCGGCCTAGAGAACATACGGTCATTCAAGAAATACAAAATTAATCCCTTGGACTGAAGGAGAACGGACTGATAAGCACATCTAAGGGAGATAGCTGAGAAAGACCATGACGAGGATACTGTGGAAAAGAAAAAAAGGTCCCAGAAAATGCAAGGCGAACAGATATCACACCTGAATAATCCACAATGAAAGATGTCAGTCTTTAGACAGGCTCTGCTGGAACGTTTGAAAGTCAGAGAAATTCACAAGCCAAAACACGGCAGCGAAGGTCAAACCTGGGCTCACTGGGAAGGGTGAGTTATGAGACTGCTCCAAGCGGGCTCTGAAGCCCTGTGTGCATGAAGCTTGCCGGGGCAGCAGACACACAATTATGACCAATCCTCTGACGTCACAGTGGCCCCGACAAACCACCTGGCCTCATCTACACAGTGCCAGAGCTGGGCTCCAGCAGCATATTCAAGCCCCATTGCACTCAACTGCATGTTGCCAATGGAACATGAAAGGGGCCGGCCGGTGGTGCAGCGGTGAGGTCCGCAGCTTCTGGGTCGGTGGCCCGGGGTGGGCCGGGTGGAATCCTGGGGGTGAGCCTCCTCACCACTGCTTCAGTCATTCTGGGGCAGGCGTCCGAGGGGGTGTGGAGGCAGATGGGAAGGGACGTTAGATAGGGCCAGACTTCCACAGCAAATACAGGAGCGTTGCCAGCAGATGTGAGCACAGCGATGCACTTCTGCCAAAACAGAACCAATTACAAGTTGCAAAGAATAGAAAAACGGAAGCTAAACACAAACGAACAAAAAACACAGCTTGCCAGTACGAAGAAGAAGATGTCTATGAAGAGCCTTAGCAAAACAGGTGAAAGCTATGTCAACCGAAAACTAGCAAACGTTTGGGGAAAGAAATTCAAGACGACACAAGGAAAAAGAAGGATATTCCGGGACCTAGGAATGGAAGAATTAACACACTTGAAACGTCCATAGCGGAGAAAGGAATCTCTGGATTCCATGCAATCCCAGTCAAAGTTGCAGCCATATTTGCCAGAGAGATAGAAGAGAGAATCCTAAAGTTTCCAGCCAGCAACAAGAGACCCTGAATAGGCCAAGGAATCCTCAGGAAAACGAACACAGCAGGACGGATCACACTTGCTGATTTCAACGTAGAGGACGAAGCGCTGGGTACCGAAACGGCACAGTCCGGGCCCAAAAACAGGCACACAGACCCATGCAACAGAATCGAGAGCCCAGAGCCCAACTCAAACATACATGGACAGCCCATTTGCGACCAGGGAGCCAAGAGGAGACAGTGGACAAAGGACAGTCTCTCCGATAAACGGTGCTGGGAAGCCTGCACAGCCACATGGAACACAACGAGAGTAGACCATGATGTGCCACCTGGCACACGCACCTCCTGGAATGGATTAAAGCCCTGAATGGCACACTGGAAACCGTGAAACTTGTAGGAGAAGACCTAGGCAGAGTGCTCTTTGCCATCTGTCTGAGCCGCCTATTGGGAAGAAGCCTGTCTGACTGGGCAAGGGCAGCAAAGGAGACAAGAAACAAACGGGACCACCTCACATGCAGACGCTTCTGCCCAGTCAAGGAAACCATCGACTCAATGCAAAGACAGCACAACAACTGGGAGTGGATGTTTGCAAAGCACACATCGGACAAGGGGTGAAAAGCCCAAAGATACAATCAACTCACACGTCTCCACAAGAAAAAGAACAAGCCAATGAAAACCTGGGCCAAAGATGGACACAGAGATTTCTCCCAAGAAGATCTAAAGAGGGCCAACAGGTGCATGAAAACTTGTTCACCCTCATTAAGCCTGAGGCCAAGGCAAATCCAAACCGCAAGGACATAGCAGCTCACTGTGGTCAGAATGGCTATAAGGAGGCAGACAGGAAACAACAAGCGTCAGAGAGGAGGTGGAGAGAAGGGAAGCCTCCTGCACTGCTGGTGGCAGTGGAAACCAGTGCAGCCACTAGGCCAAGCGGTGTGGAACTGCCTCCGAAATTTAAGAATCCATGTCCCATATGATCCAGCTATTCCTCTGGGGCGCGTTTAGCCAAAGAACTCGGAAACACTACCGCCTAAAGACATGTGCACCGCTGAGTTCAGCACAGCCTTACTCCCGCTCTCCAAGACTTGGAAGCCGCCCTGGTGCCCAGCAAGGGACGAATGGAGAAGGAACATGGGCTATAGCCACACAATGGCATACCACTCAGCGGGAACAAAGGATGCAATCCAGCCATTTGTGACCACCAGAATGGCTGGGAGGGTTTTAGGGGAACTGAAACAAGCCCCAGGGACAAAGTCAAATACCGTAGGATCTCACTTACAAGGAGAAGAAAAAACAAGCACTGACCAACAGGCGGCACTGGACATTTGATCGGGGGTGCCCAGAGGCAAAGCGGGGCGGTGGGGGAGGGTGGAAGAGATGATGAGGCACAAGTGTGTGGTGAGGGCCTGTGATTCGGCTTACGCTGGTGAAGAGGATGGAACCTACACGGAAGTCTAAATCGATGAGGATGTAAATCTGAAAGACATAGGATGTTCGAATGCAGGGTTATGGCAATAAATCCACCTAAAAGCAAAAATCCAAAAAGGGGTCCAGAATGACGGCATACAGCTTTGGGGGCTGAAAGAGATTAGAGAAGGTGAACTTCCAAGGATGGAAAATCACCTCAAAAGGCTTACTGATGCTAAAGAAAGGTAGACCATTCCAAATACATGAAGAGGAATCCTACCAAGAGAACCTGATCCGTGCTAAGCCCAGGAACCAACGGAAAACGTTACCGTCCATGATGTTCCTACTAATCACCTTCACGAATAATCCAAACAGGCCCACATCTTCCCAAGTTCAGGCCACAGGTTGGTCCAAAAGTGCAAGTCAGGGCCGGCCCTGTGGTGGAGCGGGCAAGTGCCCACGTTCCGCTTGGGTGGCCCGGGCCTCACTCTTTCACAGCACGGGTGCAGATCACATTAGCACTGTTAGGGAATAGAGATTTCATGGTACGGTGCGGACGGAGGTCCTAAAGAAGTAGCAATTGTGAGGGTCCCTTATCAATACGCACCAGAAAAAGCACCGTGAGAATATTCCAATCTAGGAAGGCATCTGGTACACTTCCCCAAAGGAAGAAGGAAGGAAAACATGGGACCTGCCAAGGCGGAATTGGCAGAGTGCTAGGAGATGACACGATCATTGCGCATCAGAGGATTGCCTGGGCAACTTCAACTTGGGAGGGAGTCCAGGACTTTCTCTGGGGAAGGTCCACCCACTTGGCCATCTACCCACGACATAAGAGATAACACCCAGGGTAATCTTACAGGAAAGAGACCAGTGTCTAGAGAGAAGGGAGCTGGCCTTTCCAAGTTTGAGGAGAAAGTTAGAAACCGACAAGACATCCAGAAAAAGGAAAACTATCCTACCTGGAAAGGGGGAGGAGTCAGACTGGTGTGAGATGGCTCTGAAACTCTGTGTGCTTGGAGGTTGTCAGGACAACTTGGCCTTCTGAGGTTCTTTATGACATCACGGTGAACATGTCCCCCAAGATGGCCGCATGGGTACAGTCTGAGGATTGGCCTAGGCTGGGCTATTAAAGGGAGACATACCCAGAAAGAGTTTGACAAACAGAAAGCAGGCACAGAAACTGGAAGAGATCAAACAGACTCTGATGCCAGGGATAAGAAAGGAATCCTTGGCAAGAAGCCAGAATAGAGGGACAAGCACTGAGAGGAGAATATTCAAGTCTATGGGGAGGCCATGCTGATTCAAGCTTGAAACTTGATTGGAAACACGAGGCCGCACTTGGGCCTTATCAGACCTACAGTGTCCTTCTGCCTTAAGCATAATCCAAAGTCAAGAAGGATCTCTTGAGGACATTGAAGAGAAGAGTCGATGCCTCCTTTCCTAGGCCCCTAGCGTTCTTGGAAGATCAGTCTCTCTTTCCATAGCTCTGGCGTCACGGGGGCCCACTGGCCACATGCTAATGCGTCCCAAGAGATGTCTTGGAAGCCTCGAAGGAATGGAGCCCTGTCATGCTTGGGGTATGTCTCTTTGTTGGGAAGGGCTCTACAAGTGTGCTGAAAATCACCCTTTTCCAGAGGGCTTGGTTCCTTTGTGAAGGCTGCCCTCCCAGGTAGAGTGCTCAGTTTGGCTCCAATGAAATTCTCTCCCCCGACCTCTTGCCGTAGAAGGATTATTGATTATGTGCTTTGACGCCATATGGAAGGAAGCTGGCTGAAAATTAGAACATTACAATTCTGTTTCCAGAAAAATAAACATGCCAGGGCTGAGGATGTAGGTCAAACGAATGGCACAGCCTATAGAAATAAAGTAAGCCCGCATCTAGACGGAATCTAGGGCAACGTCCAAGGGTCAGGGGTCAAGTTTGAAACTTCCCAAATCCACAAAAGAGAAAGAAAAATATCTTTCCTGGAGCGGGGAATTCATCAGATTTGTCTAATTTGTCTCGGAAAAACATGATGTCCATGAAGGGGGTTGCCAGGACCACCTCGAATTTGGAGTTTCTGATCTCAGGATGTCAAACCTACCCAGATGACCACGGGTTCTCAGTGCTTCGTTTGACCTAGGCTAGGATAGCAAAGAGTCCTACAAGTGACCGCTGCAAATTCAAAGACAGCAACCAAGAATCACGAAAGCACTCACACCTCGGCCTAGAGAACATACGGTCATTCAAGAAATACAAAATTAATCCCTTGGACTGAAGGAGAACGGACTGATAAGCACATCTAAGGGAGATAGCTGAGAAAGACCATGACGAGGATACTGTGGAAAAGAAAAAAAGGTCCCAGAAAATGCAAGGCGAACAGATATCACACCTGAATAATCCACAATGAAAGATGTCAGTCTTTAGACAGGCTCTGCTGGAACGTTTGAAAGTCAGAGAAATTCACAAGCCAAAACACGGCAGCGAAGGTCAAACCTGGGCTCACTGGGAAGGGTGAGTTATGAGACTGCTCCAAGCGGGCTCTGAAGCCCTGTGTGCATGAAGCTTGCCGGGGCAGCAGACACACAATTATGACCAATCCTCTGACGTCACAGTGGCCCCGACAAACCACCTGGCCTCATCTACACAGTGCCAGAGCTGGGCTCCAGCAGCATATTCAAGCCCCATTGCACTCAACTGCATGTTGCCAATGGAACATGAAAGGGGCCGGCCGGTGGTGCAGCGGTGAGGTCCGCAGCTTCTGGGTCGGTGGCCCGGGGTGGGCCGGGTGGAATCCTGGGGGTGAGCCTCCTCACCACTGCTTCAGTCATTCTGGGGCAGGCGTCCGAGGGGGTGTGGAGGCAGATGGGAAGGGACGTTAGATAGGGCCAGACTTCCACAGCAAATACAGGAGCGTTGCCAGCAGATGTGAGCACAGCGATGCACTTCTGCCAAAACAGAACCAATTACAAGTTGCAAAGAATAGAAAAACGGAAGCTAAACACAAACGAACAAAAAACACAGCTTGCCAGTACGAAGAAGAAGATGTCTATGAAGAGCCTTAGCAAAACAGGTGAAAGCTATGTCAACCGAAAACTAGCAAACGTTTGGGGAAAGAAATTCAAGACGACACAAGGAAAAAGAAGGATATTCCGGGACCTAGGAATGGAAGAATTAACACACTTGAAACGTCCATAGCGGAGAAAGGAATCTCTGGATTCCATGCAATCCCAGTCAAAGTTGCAGCCATATTTGCCAGAGAGATAGAAGAGAGAATCCTAAAGTTTCCAGCCAGCAACAAGAGACCCTGAATAGGCCAAGGAATCCTCAGGAAAACGAACACAGCAGGACGGATCACACTTGCTGATTTCAACGTAGAGGACGAAGCGCTGGGTACCGAAACGGCACAGTCCGGGCCCAAAAACAGGCACACAGACCCATGCAACAGAATCGAGAGCCCAGAGCCCAACTCAAACATACATGGACAGCCCATTTGCGACCAGGGAGCCAAGAGGAGACAGTGGACAAAGGACAGTCTCTCCGATAAACGGTGCTGGGAAGCCTGCACAGCCACATGGAACACAACGAGAGTAGACCATGATGTGCCACCTGGCACACGCACCTCCTGGAATGGATTAAAGCCCTGAATGGCACACTGGAAACCGTGAAACTTGTAGGAGAAGACCTAGGCAGAGTGCTCTTTGCCATCTGTCTGAGCCGCCTATTGGGAAGAAGCCTGTCTGACTGGGCAAGGGCAGCAAAGGAGACAAGAAACAAACGGGACCACCTCACATGCAGACGCTTCTGCCCAGTCAAGGAAACCATCGACTCAATGCAAAGACAGCACAACAACTGGGAGTGGATGTTTGCAAAGCACACATCGGACAAGGGGTGAAAAGCCCAAAGATACAATCAACTCACACGTCTCCACAAGAAAAAGAACAAGCCAATGAAAACCTGGGCCAAAGATGGACACAGAGATTTCTCCCAAGAAGATCTAAAGAGGGCCAACAGGTGCATGAAAACTTGTTCACCCTCATTAAGCCTGAGGCCAAGGCAAATCCAAACCGCAAGGACATAGCAGCTCACTGTGGTCAGAATGGCTATAAGGAGGCAGACAGGAAACAACAAGCGTCAGAGAGGAGGTGGAGAGAAGGGAAGCCTCCTGCACTGCTGCTGGCAGTGGAAACCGGTGCAGCCACTAGGCCAAGCGGTGTGGAACTGCCTCCGAAATTTAAGAATCCATGTCCCATATGATCCAGCTATTCCTCTGGGGCGCGTTTAGCCAAAGAACTCGGAAACACTACCGCCTAAAGACATGTGCACCGCTGAGTTCAGCACAGCCTTACTCCCGCTCTCCAAGACTTGGAAGCCGCCCTGGTGCCCAGCAAGGGACGAATGGAGAAGGAACATGGGCTATAGCCACACAATGGCATACCACTCAGCGGGAACAAAGGATGCAATCCAGCCATTTGTGACCACCAGAATGGCTGGGAGGGTTTTAGGGGAACTGAAACAAGCCCCAGGGACAAAGTCAAATACCGTAGGATCTCACTTACAAGGAGAAGAAAAAACAAGCACTGACCAACAGGCGGCACTGGACATTTGATCGGGGGTGCCCAGAGGCAAAGCGGGGCGGTGGGGGAGGGTGGAAGAGATGATGAGGCACAAGTGTGTGGTGAGGGCCTGTGATTCGGCTTACGCTGGTGAAGAGGATGGAACCTACACGGAAGTCTAAATCGATGAGGATGTAAATCTGAAAGACATAGGATGTTCGAATGCAGGGTTATGGCAATAAATCCACCTAAAAGCAAAAATCCAAAAAGGGGTCCAGAATGACGGCATACAGCTTTGGGGGCTGAAAGAGATTAGAGAAGGTGAACTTCCAAGGATGGAAAATCACCTCAAAAGGCTTACTGATGCTAAAGAAAGGTAGACCATTCCAAATACATGAAGAGGAATCCTACCAAGAGAACCTGATCCGTGCTAAGCCCAGGAACCAACGGAAAACGTTACCGTCCATGATGTTCCTACTAATCACCTTCACGAATAATCCAAACAGGCCCACATCTTCCCAAGTTCAGGCCACAGGTTGGTCCAAAAGTGCAAGTCAGGGCCGGCCCTGTGGTGGAGCGGGCAAGTGCCCACGTTCCGCTTGGGTGGCCCGGGCCTCACTCTTTCACAGCACGGGTGCAGATCACATTAGCACTGTTAGGGAATAGAGATTTCATGGTACGGTGCGGACGGAGGTCCTAAAGAAGTAGCAATTGTGAGGGTCCCTTATCAATACGCACCAGAAAAAGCACCGTGAGAATATTCCAATCTAGGAAGGCATCTGGTACACTTCCCCAAAGGAAGAAGGAAGGAAAACATGGGACCTGCCAAGGCGGAATTGGCAGAGTGCTAGGAGATGACACGATCATTGCGCATCAGAGGATTGCCTGGGCAACTTCAACTTGGGAGGGAGTCCAGGACTTTCTCTGGGGAAGGTCCACCCACTTGGCCATCTACCCACGACATAAGAGATAACACCCAGGGTAATCTTACAGGAAAGAGACCAGTGTCTAGAGAGAAGGGAGCTGGCCTTTCCAAGTTTGAGGAGAAAGTTAGAAACCGACAAGACATCCAGAAAAAGGAAAACTATCCTACCTGGAAAGGGGGAGGAGTCAGACTGGTGTGAGATGGCTCTGAAACTCTGTGTGCTTGGAGGTTGTCAGGACAACTTGGCCTTCTGAGGTTCTTTATGACATCACGGTGAACATGTCCCCCAAGATGGCCGCATGGGTACAGTCTGAGGATTGGCCTAGGCTGGGCTATTAAAGGGAGACATACCCAGAAAGAGTTTGACAAACAGAAAGCAGGCACAGAAACTGGAAGAGATCAAACAGACTCTGATGCCAGGGATAAGAAAGGAATCCTTGGCAAGAAGCCAGAATAGAGGGACAAGCACTGAGAGGAGAATATTCAAGTCTATGGGGAGGCCATGCTGATTCAAGCTTGAAACTTGATTGGAAACACGAGGCCGCACTTGGGCCTTATCAGACCTACAGTGTCCTTCTGCCTTAAGCATAATCCAAAGTCAAGAAGGATCTCTTGAGGACATTGAAGAGAAGAGTCGATGCCTCCTTTCCTAGGCCCCTAGCGTTCTTGGAAGATCAGTCTCTCTTTCCATAGCTCTGGCGTCACGGGGGCCCACTGGCCACATGCTAATGCGTCCCAAGAGATGTCTTGGAAGCCTCAAAGGAATGGAGCCCTGTCATGCTTGGGGTAGGTCTCTTTGTTGGGAAGGGCTCTACAAGTGTGCTGAAAATCACCCTTTTCCAGAGGGCTTGGTTCCTTTGTGAAGGCTGCCCTCCCAGGTAGAGTGCTCAGTTTGGCTCCAATGAAATTCTCTCCCCCGACCACTTGCCGTAGAAGGATTATTGATTATGTGCTTTGACGCCATATGGAAGGAAGCTGGCTGAAAATTAGAACATTACAATTCTGTTTCCAGAAAAATAAACATGCCAGGGCTGAGGATGTAGGTCAAACGAATGGCACAGCCTATAGAAATAAAGTAAGCCCGCATCTAGACGGAATCTAGGGCAACGTCCAAGGGTCAGGGGTCAAGTTTGAAACTTCCCAAATCCACAAAAGAGAAAGAAAAATATCTTTCCTGGAGCGGGGAATTCATCAGATTTGGCTAATTTGTCTCGGAAAAACATGATGTCCATGAAGGGGGTTGCCAGGACCACCTCGAATTTGGAGTTTCTGATCTCAGGATGTCAAACCTACCCAGATGACCACGGGTTCTCAGTGCTTCGTTTGACCTAGGCTAGGATAGCAAAGCGTCCTACAAGTGACCGCTGCAAATTCAAAGACAGCAACCAAGAATCACGAAAGCACTCACACCTCGGCCTAGAGAACATACGGTCATTCAAGAAATACAAAATTAATCCCTTGGACTGAAGGAGAACGGACTGATAAGCACATCTAAGGGAGATAGCTGAGAAAGACCATGACGAGGATACTGTGGAAAAGAAAAAAAGGTCCCAGAAAATGCAAGGCGAACAGATATCACACCTGAATAATCCACAATGAAAGATGTCAGTCTTTAGACAGGCTCTGCTGGAACGTTTGAAAGTCAGAGAAATTCACAAGCCAAAACACGGCAGCGAAGGTCAAACCTGGGCTCACTGGGAAGGGTGAGTTATGAGACTGCTCCAAGCGGGCTCTGAAGCCCTGTGTGCATGAAGCTTGCCGGGGCAGCAGACACACAATTATGACCAATCCTCTGACGTCACAGTGGCCCCGACAAACCACCTGGCCTCATCTACACAGTGCCAGAGCTGGGCTCCAGCAGCATATTCAAGCCCCATTGCACTCAACTGCAGGTTGCCAATGGAACATGAAAGGGGCCGGCCGGTGGTGCAGCGGTGAGGTCCGCAGCTTCTGGGTCGGTGGCCCGGGGTGGGCCGGGTGGAATCCTGGGGGTGAGCCTCCTCACCACTGCTTCAGTCATTCTGGGGCAGGCGTCCGAGGGGGTGTGGAGGCAGATGGGAAGGGATGTTAGATAGGGCCAGACTTCCACAGCAAATACAGGAGCGTTGCCAGCAGATGTGAGCACAGCGATGCACTTCTGCCAAAACAGAACCAATTACAAGTTGCAAAGAATAGAAAAACGGAAGCTAAACACAAACGAACAAAAAACACAGCTTGCCAGTACGAAGAAGAAGATGTCTATGAAGAGCCTTAGCAAAACAGGTGAAAGCTATGTCAACCGAAAACTAGCAAACGTTTGGGGAAAGAAATTCAAGACGACACAAGGAAAAAGAAGGATATTCCGGGACCTAGGAATGGAAGAATTAACACACTTGAAACGTCCATAGCGGAGAAAGGAATCTCTGGATTCCATGCAATCCCAGCCAAAGTTGCAGCCATATTTGCCAGAGAGATAGAAGAGAGAATCCTAAAGTTTCCAGCCAGCAACAAGAGACCCTGAATAGGCCAAGGAATCCTCAGGAAAACGAACAAAGCAGGACGTATCACACTTTCTGATTTCAACCTAGAGGACGAAGCGCTAGGTACCGAAACGGCACAGTCCGGGCCCAAAAACAGGCACACAGACCCATGCAACAGAATCGAGAGCCCAGAGCCCAACTCAAACATACATGGACAGCCCATTTGCGACCAGGGAGCCAAGAGGAGACAGTGGACAAAGGAGAGTCTCTCCGATAAACGGTGCTGGGAAGCCTGCACAGCCACATGGAACACAACGAGAGTAGACCATGATGTGCCACCTGGCACACGCACCACCTGGAATGGATTAAAGCCCTGAATGGCACACTGGAAACCGTGAAACTTGTAGGAGAAGACCTAGGCAGAGTGCTCTTTGCCATCTGTCTGAGCCGCCTATTGGGAAGAAGCCTGTCTGACTGGGCAAGGGCAGCAAAGGAGACAAGAAACAAACGGGACCACCTCACATGCAGACGCTTCTGCCCAGTCAAGGAAACCTTCGACTCAATGCAAAGACAGCACAACAACTGGGAGTGGATGTTTGCAAAGCACACATCGGACAAGGGGTGAAAAGCCCAAAGATACAATCAACTCACACGTCTCCACAAGAAAAAGAACAAGCCAATGAAAACCTGGGCCAAAGATGGACACAGAGATTTCTCCCAAGAAGATCTAAAGAGGGCCAACAGGTGCATGAAAACTTGTTCACCCTCATTAAGCCTGAGGCCAAGGCAAATCCAAACCGCAAGGACATAGCAGCTCACTGTGGTCAGAATGGCTATAAGGAGGCAGACAGGAAACAACAAGCGTCAGAGAGGAGGTGGAGAGAAGGGAAGCCTCCTGCACTGCTGCTGGCAGTGGAAACCGGTGCAGCCACTAGGCCAAGCGGTGTGGAACTGCCTCCGAAATTTAAGAATCCATGTCCCATATGATCCAGCTATTCCTCTGGGGCGCGTTTAGCCAAAGAACTCGGAAACACTACCGCCTAAAGACATGTGCACCGCTGAGTTCAGCACAGCCTTACTCCCGCTCTCCAAGACTTGGAAGCCGCCCTGGTGCCCAGCAAGGGACGAATGGAGAAGGAACATGGGCTATAGCCACACAATGGCATACCACTCAGCGGGAACAAAGGATGCAATCCAGCCATTTGTGACCACCAGAATGGCTGGGAGGGTTTTAGGGGAACTGAAACAAGCCCCAGGGACAAAGTCAAATACCGTAGGATCTCACTTACAAGGAGAAGAAAAAACAAGCACTGACCAACAGGCGGCACTGGACATTTGATCGGGGGTGCCCAGAGGCAAAGCGGGGCGGTGGGGGAGGGTGGAAGACATGATGAGGCACAAGTGTGTGGTGAGGGCCTGTGATTCGGCTTACGCTGGTGAAGAGGATGGAACCTACACGGAAGTCTAAATCGATGAGGATGTAAATCTGAAAGACATAGGATGTTCGAATGCAGGGTTATGGCAATAAATCCACCTAAAAGCAAAAATCCAAAAAGGGGTCCAGAATGACGGCATACAGCTTTGGGGGCTGAAAGAGATTAGAGAAGGTGAACTTCCAAGGATGGAAAATCACCTCAAAAGCCTTACTGATGCTACAGAAAGGTAGACCATTCCAAATACATGAAGAGGAATCCTACCAAGAGAACCTGATCCGTGCTAAGCCCAGGAACCAACGGAAAAGGTTACCGTCCATGATGTTCCTACTAATCACCTTCACGAATAATCCAAACAGGCCCACATCTTCCCAAGTTCAGGCCACAGGTTGGTCCAAAAGTGCAAGTCAGGGCCGGCCCTGTGGTGGAGCGGGCAAGTGCCCACGTTCCGCTTGGGTGGCCCGGGCCTCACTCTTTCACAGCACGGGTGCAGATCACATTAGCACTGTTAGGGAATAGAGATTTCATGGTACGGTGCGGACGGAGGTCCTAAAGATGTAGCAATTGTGAGGGTCCCTTATCAATACGCACCAGAAAAAGCACCGTGAGAATATTCCAATCTAGGAAGGCATCTGGTACACTTCCCCAAAGGAAGAAGGAAGGAAAACATGGGACCTGCCAAGGCGGAATTGGCAGAGTGCTAGGAGATGACACGATCATTGCGCATCAGAGGATTTCCCGGGCAACTTCAACTTGGGAGGGAGTCCAGGACTTTCTCTGGGGAAGGTCCACCCACTTGGCCATCTACCCACGACATAAGAGATAACACCCAGGGTAATCTTACAGGAAAGAGACCAGTGTCTAGAGAGAAGGGAGCTGGCCTTTCCAAGTTCGAGGAGAAAGTTAGAAACCGACAAGACATCCAGAAAAAGGAAAACTATCCTACCTGGAAAGGGGGAGGAGTCAGACTGGTGTGAGATGGCTCTGAAACTCTGTGTGCTTGGAGGTTGTCAGGACAACTTGGCCTTCTGAGGTTCTTTATGACATCACGGTGAACATGTCCCCCAAGATGGCCGCATGGGTACAGTCTGAGGATTGGCCTAGGCTGGGCTATTAAAGGGAGACATACCCAGAAACAGTTTGACAAACAGAAAGCAGGCACAGAAACTGGAAGAGATTAAACAGACTCTGATGCCAGGGATAAGAAAGGAATCCTTGGCAAGAAGCCAGAATAGAGGGACAAGCACTGAGAGGAGAACATTGTCATCTATTCAAGTCTATGGGGAGGCCATGCTGATTCAAGCTTGAAACTTGATTGGAAACACGAGGCCGCACTTGGGCCTTATCACACCTACAGTGTCCTTCTGCCTTAAGCATAATCCAAAGTCAAGAAGGATCTCTTGAGGACATTGAAGGGAAGAGTCGATGCCTCCTTTCCTAGGACCCTAGCGTTCTTGGAAGATCAGTCTCTCTTTCCATAGCTCTGGCGTCACGGGGGCCCACTGGCCACATGCTAATGCGTCCCAAGAGATGTCTTGGAAGCCTCGAAGGAATGGAGCCCTGTCATGCTTGGGGTATGTCTCTTTGTTGGGAAGGGCTCTACAAGTGTGCTGAAAATCACCCTTTTCCAGAGGGCTTGGCTCCTTTGTGAAGGCTGCCCTCCCAGGTAGAGTGCTCAGTTTGGCTCCAATGAAATTCTCTCCCCCGACCTCTTGCCGTAGAAGGATTATTGATTATGTGCTTTGACGCCATATGGAAGGAAGCTGGCTGAAAATTAGAACATTACAATTCTGTTTCCAGAAAAATAAACATGCCAGGGCTGAGGATGTAGGTCAAACGAATGGCACAGCCTATAGAAATAAAGTAAGCCCGCATCTAGACGGAATCTAGGGCAACGTCCAAGGGTCAGGGGTCAAGTTTGAAACTTCCCAAATCCACAAAAGAGAAAGAGAAATATCTTTCCTGGAGCGGGGAATTCATCAGATTTGTCTAATTTGTCTCGGAAAAACATGATGTCCATGAAGGGGGTTGCCAGGACCACCTCGAATTTGGAGTTTCTGATCTCAGGATGTCAAACCTACCCAGATGACCACGGGTTCTCAGTGCTTCGTTTGACCTAGGCTAGGATAGCAAAGAGTCCTACAAGTGACCGCTGCAAATTCAAAGACAGCAACCAAGAATCACGAAAGCACTCACACCTCGGCCTAGAGAACATACGGTCATTCAAGAAATACAAAATTAATCCCTTGGACTGAAGGAGAACGGACTGAGAAGCACATCTAAGGGAGATAGCTGAGTAAGACCATGACGAGGATACTGTGGAAAAGAAAAAAAGGTCCCAGAAAATGCAAGGCGAACAGATATCACAGCTGAATAATCCACAATGAAAGATGTCAGTCTTTAGACAGGCTCTGCTGGAACGTTTGAAAGTCAGAGAAATTCACAAGCCAAAACACGGCAGCGAAGGTCAAACCTGGGCTCACTGGGAAGGGTGAGTTATGAGACTGCTCCAAGCGGGCTCTGAAGCCCTGTGTGCATGAAGCTTGCCGGGATAGCAGACACACAATTATGACCAATCCTCTGACGTCACAGTGGCCCCAACAAACCACCTGGCCTCATCTACACAGTGCCAGAGTTGGGCTCAAGCAGCATACTCAAGCCCCATTGCACTCAACTGCAGGTTGCCAATGGAACATGAAAGGGGCCGGCCGGTGGTGCAGCGGTGAGGTCCGCAGCTTCTGGGTCGGTGGCCCGGGGTGGGCCGGGTGGAATCCTGGGGGTGAGCCTCCTCACCACTGCTTCAGTCATTCTGGGGCAGGCGTCCGAGGGGGTGTGGAGGCAGATGGGAAGGGACGTTAGATAGGGCCAGACTTCCACAGCAAATACAGGAGCGTTGCCAGCAGATGTGAGCACAGCGATGCACTTCTGCCAAAACAGAACCAATTACAAGTTGCAAAGAATAGAAAAACGGAAGCTAAACACAAACGAACAAAAAACACAGCTTGCCAGTACGAAGAAGAAGATGTCTATGAAGAGCCTTAGCAAAACAGGTGAAAGCTATGTCAACCGAAAACTAGCAAACGTTTGGGGAAAGAAATTCAAGACGACACAAGGAAAAAGAAGGATATTCCGGGACCTAGGAATGGAAGAATTAACACACTTGAAACGTCCATAGCGGAGAAAGGAATCTCTGGATTCCATGCAATCCCAGCCAAAGTTGCAGCCATATTTGCCAGAGAGATAGAAGAGAGAATCCTAAAGTTTCCAGCCAGCAACAAGAGACCCTGAATAGGCCAAGGAATCCTCAGGAAAACGAACACAGCAGGACGTATCACACTTTCTGATTTCAACCTAGAGGACGAAGCGCTAGGTACCGAAACGGCACAGTCCGGGCCCAAAAACAGGCACACAGACCCATGCAACAGAATCGAGAGCCCAGAGCCCAACTCAAACATACATGGACAGCCCATTTGCGACCAGGGAGCCAAGAGGAGACAGTGGACAAAGGAGAGTCTCTCCAATAAACGGTGCTGGGAAGCCTGCACAGCCACATGGAACACAACGAGAGTAGACCATGATGTGCCACCTGGCACACGCACCACCTGGAATGGATTAAAGCCCTGAATGGCACACTGGAAACCGTGAAACTTGTAGGAGAAGACCTAGGCAGAGTGCTCTTTGCCATCTGTCTGAGCCGCCTATTGGGAAGAAGCCTGTCTGACTGGGCAAGGGCAGCAAAGGAGACAAGAAACAAACGGGACCACCTCACATGCAGACGCTTCTGCCCAGTCAAGGAAACCATCGACTCAATGCAAAGACAGCACAACAACTGGGAGTGGATGTTTGCAAAGCACACATCGGACAAGGGGTGAAAAGCCCAAAGATACAATCAACTCACACGTCTCCACAAGAGAAAGAACAGGCCAATGAAAACCTGGGCCAAAGATGGACACAGAGATTTCTCCCAAGAAGATCTAAAGAGGGCCAACAGGTGCATGAAAACTTGTTCACCCTCATTAAGCCTGAGGCCAAGGCAAATCCAAACCGCAAGGACATAGCAGCTCACTGTGGTCAGAATGGCTATAAGGAGGCAGACAGGAAACAACAAGCGTCAGAGAGGAGGTGGAGAGAAGGGAAGCCTCCTGCACTGCTGCTGGCAGTGGAAACCGGTGCAGCCACTAGGCCAAGCGGTGTGGAACTGCCTCCGAAATTTAAGAATCCATGTCCCATATGATCCAGCTATTCCTCTGGGGCGCGTTTAGCCAAAGAACTCGGAAACACTACCGCCTAAAGACATGTGCACCGCTGAGTTCAGCACAGCCTTACTCCCGCTCTCCAAGACTTGGAAGCCGCCCTGGTGCCCAGCAAGGGACGAATGGAGAAGGAACATGGGCTATAGCCACACAATGGCAGACCACTCAGCGGGAACAAAGGATGCAATCCAGCCATTTGTGACCACCAGAATGGCTGGGAGGGTTTTAGGGGAACTGAAACAAGCCCCAGGGACAAAGTCAAATACCGTAGGATCTCACTTACAAGGAGAAGAAAAAACAAGCACTGACCAACAGGCGGCACTGGACATTTGATCGGGGGTGACCAGAGGCAAAGCGGGGCGGTGGGGGAGGGTGGAAGACATGATGAGGCACAAGTGTGTGGTGAGGGCCTGTGATTCGGCTTACGCTGGTGAAGAGGATGGAACCTACACGGAAGTCTAAATCGATGAGGATGTAAATCTGAAAGACATAGGATGTTCGAATGCAGGGTTATGGCAATAAATCCACCTAAAAGCAAAAATCCAAAAAGGGGTCCAGAATGACGGCATACAGCTTTGGGGGCTGAAAGAGATTAGAGAAGGTGAACTTCCAAGGATGGAAAATCACCTCAAAAGCCTTACTGATGCTACAGAAAGGTAGACCATTCCAAATACATGAAGAGGAATCCTACCAAGAGAACCTGATCCGTGCTAAGCCCAGGAACCAACGGAAAAGGTTACCGTCCATGATGTTCCTACTAATCACCTTCACGAATAATCCAAACAGGCCCACATCTTCCCAAGTTCAGGCCACAGGTTGGTCCAAAAGTGCAAGTCAGGGCCGGCCCTGTGGTGGAGCGGGCAAGTGCCCACGTTCCGCTTGGGTGGCCCGGGCCTCACTCTTTCACAGCACGGGTGCAGATCACATTAGCACTGTTAGGGAATAGAGATTTCATGGTACGGTGCGGACGGAGGTCCTAAAGATGTAGCAATTGTGAGGGTCCCTTATCAATACGCACCAGAAAAAGAACCGTGAGAATATTCCAATCTAGGAAGGCATCTGGTACACTTCCCCAAAGGAAGAAGGAAGGAAAACATGGGACCTGCCAAGGCGGAATTGGCAGAGTGCTAGGAGATGACACGATCATTGCGCATCAGAGGATTGCCCGGGCAACTTCAACTTGGGAGGGAGTCCAGGACTTTCTCTGGGGAAGGTCCACCCACTTGGCCATCTACCCACGACATAAGAGATAACACCCAGGGTAATCTTACAGGAAAGAGACCAGTGTCTAGAGAGAAGGGAGCTGGCCTTTCCAAGTTTGAGGAGAAAGTTAGAAACCGACAAGACATCCAGAAAAAGGAAAACTATCCTACCTGGAAAGGGGGAGGAGTCAGACTGGTGTGAGATGGCTCTGAAACTCTGTGTGCTTGGAGGTTGTCAGGACAACTTGGCCTTCTGAGGTTCTTTATGACATCACGGTGAACATGTCCCCCAAGATGGCCGCATGGGTACAGTCTGAGGATTGGCCTAGGCTGGGCTATTAAAGGGAGACATACCCAGAAACAGTTTGACAAACAGAAAGCAGGCACAGAAACTGGAAGAGATTAAACAGACTCTGATGCCAGGGATAAGAAAGGAATCCTTGGCAAGAAGCCAGAATAGAGGGACAAGCACTGAGAGGAGAACATTGTCATCTATTCAAGTCTATGGGGAGGCCATGCTGATTCAAGCTTGAAACTTGATTGGAAACACGAGGCCGCACTTGGGCATTATCACACCTACAGTGTCCTTCTGCCTTAAGCATAATCCAAAGTCAAGAAGGATCTCTTGAGGACATTGAAGAGAAGAGTCGATGCCTCCTTTCCTAGGACCCTAGCGTTCTTGGAAGATCAGTCTCTCTTTCCATAGCTCTGGCGTCACGGGGGCCCACTGGCCACATGCTAATGCGTCCCAAGAGAT
Organism: Equus asinus; assembly: GCF_041296235.1. Classification (NCBI taxonomy): domain Eukaryota; kingdom Metazoa; phylum Chordata; class Mammalia; order Perissodactyla; family Equidae; genus Equus; species Equus asinus. The sequence continues at coordinate 84,842,856 of NC_091820.1, read as the reverse complement.
GTCTTGGAAGCCTCGAAGGAATGGAGCCCTGTCATGCTTGGGGTAGGTCTCTTTGTTGGGAAGGGCTCTACAAGTGTGCTGAAAATCACCCTTTTCCAGAGGGCTTGGTTCCTTTGTGAAGGCTGCCCTCCCAGGCTAGAGTGCTCACTTTGGCTCCAATGAAATTCTCTCCCCCGACCTCTTGCCGTAGAAGGATTATTGATTATGTGCTTTGACGCCATATGGAAGGAAGCTGGCTGAAAATTAGAACATTACAATTCTGTTTCCAGAAAAATAAACATGCCAGGGCTGAGGATGTAGGTCAAACGAATGGCACAGCCTATAGAAATAAAGTAAGCCCGCATCTAGACGGAATCTAGGGCAACGTCCAAGGGTCAGGGGTCAAGTTTGAAACTTCCCAAATCCACAAAAGAGAAAGAGAAATATCTTTCCTGGAGCGGGGAATTCATCAGATTTGTCTAATTTGTCTCGGAAAAACATGATGTCCATGAAGGGGGTTGCCAGGACCACCTCGAATTTGGAGTTTCTGATCTCAGGATGTCAAATCTACCCAGATGACCACGGGTTCTCAGTGCTTCGTTTGACCTAGGCTAGGATAGCAAAGAGTCCTACAAGTGACCGCTGCAAATTCAAAGACAGCAACCAAGAATCACGAAAGCACTCACACCTCGGCCTAGAGAACATACGGTCATTCAAGAAATACAAAATTAATCCCTTGGACTGAAGGAGAACGGACTGATAAGCACATCTAAGGGAGATAGCTGAGAAAGACCATGACGAGGATACTGTGGAAAAGAAAAAAAGGTCCCAGAAAATGCAAGGCGAACAGATATCACACCTGAATAATCCACAATGAAAGATGTCAGTCTTTAGACAGGCTCTGCTGGAACGTTTGAAAGTCAGAGAAATTCACAAGCCAAAACACGGCAGCGAAGGTCAAACCCGGGCTCACTGGGAAGGGTGAGTTATGAGACTGCTCCAAGCGGGCTCTGAAGCCCTGTGTGCATGAAGCTTGCCGGGACAGCAGACACACAATTATGACCAATCCTCTGACGTCACAGTGGCCCCGACAAACCACCTGGCCTCATCTACACAGTGCCAGAGTTGGGCTCAAGCAGCATACTCAAGCCCCATTGCACTCAACTGCAGGTTGCCAATGGAACATGAAAGGGGCCGGCCGGTGGTGCAGCGGTGAGGTCCGCAGCTTCTGGGTCGGTGGCCCGGGGTGGGCCGGGTGGAATCCTGGGGGTGAGCCTCCTCACCACTGCTTCAGTCATTCTGGGGCAGGCGTCCGAGGGGGTGTGGAGGCAGATGGGAAGGGACTTTAGATAGGGCCAGACTTCCACAGCAAATACAGGAGCGTTGCCAGCAGATGTGAGCACAGCGATGCACTTCTGCCAAAACAGAACCAATTACAAGTTGCAAAGAATAGAAAAACGGAAGCTAAACACAAACGAACAAAAAACACAGCTTGCCAGTACGAAGAAGAAGATGTCTATGAAGAGCCTTAGCAAAACAGGTGAAAGCTATGTCACCCGAAAACTAGCAAACGTTTGGGGAAAGAAATTCAAGACGACACAAGGAAAAAGAAGGATATTCCGGGACCTAGGAATGGAAGAATTAACACACTTGAAACGTCCATAGCGGAGAAAGGAATCTCTGGATTCCATGCAATCCCAGCCAAAGTTGCAGCCATATTTGCCAGAGAGATAGAAGAGAGAATCCTAAAGTTTCCAGCCAGCAACAAGAGACCCTGAATAGGCCAAGGAATCCTCAGGAAAACGAACAAAGCAGGACGTATCACACTTTCTGATTTCAACCTAGAGGACGAAGCGCTAGGTACCGAAACGGCACAGTCCGGGCCCAAAAACAGGCACACAGACCCATGCAACAGAATCGAGAGCCCAGAGCCCAACTCAAACATACATGGACAGCCCATTTGCGACCAGGGAGCCAAGAGGAGACAGTGGACAAAGGAGAGTCTCTCCAATAAACGGTGCTGGGAAGCCTGCACAGCCACATGGAACACAACGAGAGTAGACCATGATGTGCCACCTGGCACACGCACCTCCTGGAATGGATTAAAGCCCTGAATGGCACACTGGAAACCGTGAAACTTGTAGGAGAAGACCTAGGCAGAGTGCTCTTTGCCATCTGTCTGAGCCGCCTATTGGGAAGAAGCCTGTCTGACTGGGCAAGGGCAGCAAAGGAGACAAGAAACAAACGGGACCACCTCACATGCAGACGCTTCTGCCCAGTCAAGGAAACCATCGACTCAATGCAAAGACAGCACAACAACTGGGAGTGGATGTTTGCAAAGCACACATCGGACAAGGGGTGAAAAGCCCAAAGATACAATCAACTCACACGTCTCCACAAGAGAAAGAACAAGCCAATGAAAACCTGGGCCAAAGATGGACACAGAGATTTCTCCCAAGAAGATCTAAAGAGGGCCAACAGGTGCATGAAAACTTGTTCACCCTCATTAAGCCTGAGGCCAAGGCAAATCCAAACCGCAAGGACATAGCAGCTCACTGTGGTCAGAATGGCTATAAGGAGGCAGACAGGAAACAACAAGCGTCAGAGAGGAGGTGGAGAGAAGGGAAGCCTCCTGCACTGCTGGTGGCAGTGGAAACCGGTGCAGCCACTAGGCCAAGCGGTGTGGAACTGCCTCCGAAATTTAAGAATCCATGTCCCATATGATCCAGCTATTCCTCTGGGGCGCGTTTAGCCAAAGAACTCGGAAACACTACCGCCTAAAGACATGTGCACCGCTGAGTTCAGCACAGCCTTACTCCCGCTCTCCAAGACTTGGAAGCCGCCCTGGTGCCCAGCAAGGGACGAATGGAGAAGGAACATGGGCTATAGCCACACAATGGCATACCACTCAGCGGGAACAAAGGATGCAATCCAGCCATTTGTGACCACCAGAATGGCTGGGAGGGTTTTAGGGGAACTGAAACAAGCCCCAGGGACAAAGTCAAATACCGTAGGATCTCACTTACAAGGAGAAGAAAAAACAAGCACTGACCAACAGGCGGCACTGGACATTTGATCGGGGGTGCCCAGAGGCAAAGCGGGGCGGTGGGGGAGGGTGGAAGAGATGATGAGGCACAAGTGTGTGGTGAGGGCCTGTGATTCGGCTTACGCTGGTGAAGAGGATGGAACCTACACGGAAGTCTAAATCGATGAGGATGTAAATCTGAAAGACATAGGATGTTCGAATGCAGGGTTATGGCAATAAATCCACCTAAAAGCAAAAATCCAAAAAGGGGTCCAGAATGACGGCATACAGCTTTGGGGGCTGAAAGAGATTAGAGAAGGTGAACTTCCAAGGATGGAAAATCACCTCAAAAGGCTTACTGATGCTACAGAAAGGTAGACCATTCCAAATACATGAAGAGGAATCCTACCAAGAGAACCTGATCCGTGCTAAGCCCAGGAACCAACGGAAAACGTTACCGTCCATGATGTTCCTACTAATCACCTTCACGAATAATCCAAACAGGCCCACATCTTCCCAAGTTCAGGCCACAGGTTGGTCCAAAAGTGCAAGTCAGGGCCGGCCCTGTGGTGGAGCGGGCAAGTGCCCACGTTCCGCTTGGGTGGCCCGGGCCTCACTCTTTCACAGCACGGGTGCAGATCACATTAGCACTGTTAGGGAATAGAGATTTCATGGTACGGTGCGGACAGAGGTCCTAAAGAAGTAGCAATTGTGAGGGTCCCTTATCAATACGCACCAGAAAAAGCACCGTGAGAATATTCCAATCTAGGAAGGCATCTGGTACACTTCCCCAAAGGAAGAAGGAAGGAAAACATGGGACCTGCCAAGGCAGAATTGGCAGAGTGCTAGGAGATGACACGATCATTGCGCATCAGAGGATTGCCTGGGCAACTTCAACTTGGGAGGGAGTCCAGGACTTTCTCTGGGGAAGGTCCACCCACTTGGCCATCTACCCACGACATAAGAGATAACACCCAGGGTAATCTTACAGGAAAGAGACCAGTGTCTAGAGAGAAGGGAGCTGGCCTTTCCAAGTTTGAGGAGAAAGTTAGAAACCAACAAGACATCCAGAAAAAGGAAAACTATCCTACCTGGAAAGGGGGAGGAGTCAGACTGGTGTGAGATGGCTCTGAAACTCTGTGTGCTTGGAGGTTGTCAGGACAACTTGGCCTTCTGAAGTTCTTTATGACATCACGGTGAACATGTCCCCCAAGATGGCCGCATGGGTACAGTCTGAGGATTGGCCTAGGCTGGGCTATTAAAGGGAGACATACCCAGAAACAGCTTTGACAAACAGAAAGCGGGCACAGAAACTGGAAGAGATCAAACAGACTCTGATGCCAGGGATAAGAAAGGAATCCTTGGCAAGAAGCCAGAATAGAGGGACAAGCACTGAGAGGAGAACATTGTCATCTATTCAAGTCTATGGGGAGGCCATGCTGATTCAAGCTTGAAACTTGATTGGAAACACGAGGCCGCACTTGGGCCTTATCAGACCTACAGTGTCCTTCTGCCTTAAGCATAATCCAAAGTCAAGAAGGATCTCTTGAGGACATTGAAGAGAAGAGTCGATGCCTCCTTTCCTAGGCCCCTAGCGTTCTTGGAAGATCAGTCTCTCTTTCCATAGCTCTGGCGTCACGGGGGCCCACTGGCCACATGCTAATGCGTCCCAAGAGATGTCTTGGAAGCCTCGAAGGAATGGAGCCCTGTCATGCTTGGGGTAGGTCTCTTTGTTGGGAAGGGCTCTACAAGTGTGCTGAAAATCACCCTTTTCCAGAGGGCTTGGTTCCTTTGTGAAGGCTGCCCTCCCAGGTAGAGTGCTCAGTTTGGCTCCAATGAAATTCTCTCCCCCGACCTCTTGCCGTAGAAGGATTATTGATTATGTGCTTTGACGCCATATGGAAGGAAGCTGGCTGAAAATTAGAACATTACAATTCTGTTTCCAGAAAAATAAACATGCCAGGGCTGAGGATGTAGGTCAAACGAATGGCACAGCCTATAGAAATAAAGTAAGCCCGCATCTAGACGGAATCTAGGGCAACGTCCAAGGGTCAGGGGTCAAGTTTGAAACTTCCCAAATCCACAAAAGAGAAAGAAAAATATCTTTCCTGGAGCGGGGAATTCATCAGATTTGTCTAATTTGTCTCGGAAAAACATGATGTCCATGAAGGGGGTTGCCAGGACCACCTCGAATTTGGAGTTTCTGATCTCAGGATGTCAAACCTACCCAGATGACCACAGGTTCTCAGTGCTTCGTTTGACCTAGGCTAGGATAGCAAAGAGTCCTACAAGTGACCGCTGCAAATTCAAAGACAGCAACCAAGAATCACGAAAGCACTCACACCTCGGCCTAGAGAACATACGGTCATTCAAGAAATACAAAATTAATCCCTTGGACTGAAGGAGAACGGACTGATAAGCACATCTAAGGGAGATAGCTGAGAAAGACCATGACGAGGATACTGTGGAAAAGAAAAAAAGGTCCCAGAAAATGCAAGGCGAACAGATATCACACCTGAATAATCCACAATGAAAGATGTCAGTCTTTAGACAGGCTCTGCTGGAACGTTTGAAAGTCAGAGAAATTCACAAGCCAAAACACGGCAGCGAAGGTCAAACCTGGGCTCACTGGGAAGGGTGAGTTATGAGACTGCTCCAAGCGGGCTCTGAAGCCCTGTGTGCATGAAGCTTGCCGGGACAGCAGACACACAATTATGACCAATCCTCTGACGTCACAGTGGCCCCGACAAACCACCTGGCCTCATCTACACAGTGCCAGAGCTGGGCTCAAGCAGCATATTCAAGCCCCATTGCTCTCAACTGCAGGTTGCCAATGGAACATGAAAGGGGCCGGCCGGTGGTGCAGCGGTGAGGTCCGCAGCTTCTGGGTCGGTGGCCCGGGGTGGGCCGGGTGGAATCCTGGGGGTGAGCCTCCTCACCACTGCTTCAGTCATTCTGGGGCAGGCGTCCGAGGGGGTGTGGAGGCAGATGGGAAGGGACTTTAGATAGGGCCAGACTTCCACAGCAAATACAGGAGCGTTGACAGCAGATGTGAGCACAGCGATGCACTTCTGCCAAAACAGAACCAATTACAAGTTGCAAAGAATAGAAAAACGGAAGCTAAACACAAAGGAACAAAAAACACAGCTTGCCAGTACGAAGAAGAAGATGTCTATGAAGAGCCTTAGCAAAACAGGTGAAAGCTATGTCAACCGAAAACTAGCAAACGTTTGGGGAAAGAAATTCAAGACGACACAAGGAAAAAGAAGGATATTCCGGGACCTAGGAATGGAAGAATTAACACACTTGAAACGTCCATAGCAGAGAAAGGAATCTCTGGATTCCATGCAATCCCAGTCAAAGTTGCAGCCATATTTGCCAGAGAGATAGAAGAGAGAATCCTAAAGTTTCCAGCCAGCAACAAGAGACCCTGAATAGGCCAAGGAATCCTCAGGAAAACGAACACAGCAGGACGTATCACACTTGCTGATTTCAACGTAGAGGACGAAGCGCTGGGTACCGAAACGGCACAGTCCGGGCCCAAAAACAGGCACACAGACCCATGCAACAGAATCGAGAGCCCAGAGCCCAACTCAAACATACATGGACAGCCCATTTGCGACCAGGGAGCCAAGAGGAGACAGTGGACAAAGGAGAGTCTCTCCGATAAACGGTGCTGGGAAGCCTGCACAGCCACATGGAACACAACGAGAGTAGACCATGATGTGCCACCTGGCACACGCACCTCCTGGAATGGATTAAAGCCCTGAATGGCACACTGGAAACCGTGAAACTTGTAGGAGAAGACCTAGGCAGAGTGCTCTTTGCCATCTGTCTGAGCCGCCTATTGGGAAGAAGCCTGTCTGACTGGGCAAGGGCAGCAAAGGAGACAAGAAACAAACGGGACCACCTCACATGCAGACGCTTCTGCCCAGTCAAGGAAACCATCGACTCAATGCAAAGACAGCACAACAACTGGGAGTGGATGTTTGCAAAGCACACATCGGACAAGGGGTGAAAAGCCCAAAGATACAATCAACTCACACGTCTCCACAAGAAAAAGAACAAGCCAATGAAAACCTGGGCCAAAGATGGACACAGAGATTTCTCCCAAGAAGATCTAAAGAGGGCCAACAGGTGCATGAAAACTTGTTCACCCTCATTAAGCCTGAGGCCAAGGCAAATCCAAACCGCAAGGACATAGCAGCTCACTGTGGTCAGAATGGCTATAAGGAGGCAGACAGGAAACAACAAGCGTCAGAGAGGAGGTGGAGAGAAGGGAAGCCTCCTGCACTGCTGGTGGCAGTGGAAACCAGTGCAGCCACTAGGCCAAGCGGTGTGGAACTGCCTCCGAAATTTAAGAATCCATGTCCCATATGATCCAGCTATTCCTCTGGGGCGCGTTTAGCCAAAGAACTCGGAAACACTACCGCCTAAAGACATGTGCACCGCTGAGTTCAGCACAGCCTTACTCCCGCTCTCCAAGACTTGGAAGCCGCCCTGGTGCCCAGCAAGGGACGAATGGAGAAGGAACATGGGCTATAGCCACACAATGGCATACCACTCAGCGGGAACAAAGGATGCAATCCAGCCATTTGTGACCACCAGAATGGCTGGGAGGGTTTTAGGGGAACTGAAACAAGCCCCAGGGACAAAGTCAAATACCGTAGGATCTCACTTACAAGGAGAAGAAAAAACAAGCACTGACCAACAGGCGGCACTGGACATTTGATCGGGGGTGCCCAGAGGCAAAGCGGGGCGGTGGGGGAGGGTGGAAGAGATGATGAGGCACAAGTGTGTGGTGAGGGCCTGTGATTCGGCTTACGCTGGTGAAGAGGATGGAACCTACACGGAAGTCTAAATCGATGAGGATGTAAATCTGAAAGACATAGGATGTTCGAATGCAGGGTTATGGCAATAAATCCACCTAAAAGCAAAAATCCAAAAAGGGGTCCAGAATGACGGCATACAGCTTTGGGGGCTGAAAGAGATTAGAGAAGGTGAACTTCCAAGGATGGAAAATCACCTCAAAAGGCTTACTGATGCTACAGAAAGGTAGACCATTCCAAATACATGAAGAGGAATCCTACCAAGAGAACCTGATCCGTGCTAAGCCCAGGAACCAACGGAAAACGTTACCGTCCATGATGTTCCTACTAATCACCTTCACGAATAATCCAAACAGGCCCACATCTTCCCAAGTTCAGGCCACAGGTTGGTCCAAAAGTGCAAGTCAGGGCCGGCCCTGTGGTGGAGCGGGCAAGTGCCCACGTTCCGCTTGGGTGGCCCGGGCCTCACTCTTTCACAGCACGGGTGCAGATCACATTAGCACTGTTAGGGAATAGAGATTTCATGGTACGGTGCGGACAGAGGTCCTAAAGAAGTAGCAATTGTGAGGGTCCCTTATCAATACGCACCAGAAAAAGCACCGTGAGAATATTCCAATCTAGGAAGGCATCTGGTACACTTCCCCAAAGGAAGAAGGAAGGAAAACATGGGACCTGCCAAGGCAGAATTGGCAGAGTGCTAGGAGATGACACGATCATTGCGCATCAGAGGATTGCCTGGGCAACTTCAACTTGGGAGGGAGTCCAGGACTTTCTCTGGGGAAGGTCCACCCACTTGGCCATCTACCCACGACATAAGAGATAACACCCAGGGTAATCTTACAGGAAAGAGACCAGTGTCTAGAGAGAAGGGAGCTGGCCTTTCCAAGTTTGAGGAGAAAGTTAGAAACCAACAAGACATCCAGAAAAAGGAAAACTATCCTACCTGGAAAGGGGGAGGAGTCAGACTGGTGTGAGATGGCTCTGAAACTCTGTGTGCTTGGAGGTTGTCAGGACAACTTGGCCTTCTGAAGTTCTTTATGACATCACGGTGAACATGTCCCCCAAGATGGCCGCATGGGTACAGTCTGAGGATTGGCCTAGGCTGGGCTATTAAAGGGAGACATACCCAGAAAGAGTTTGACAAACAGAAAGCAGGCACAGAAACTGGAAGAGATCAAACAGACTCTGATGCCAGGGATAAGAAAGGAATCCTTGGCAAGAAGCCAGAATAGAGGGACAAGCACTGAGAGGAGAACATTGTCATCTATTCAAGTCTATGGGGAGGCCATGCTGATTCAAGCTTGAAACTTGATTGGAAACACGAGGCCGCACTTGGGCCTTATCAGACCTACAGTGTCCTTCTGCCTTAAGCATAATCCAAAGTCAAGAAGGATCTCTTGAGGACATTGAAGAGAAGAGTCGATGCCTCCTTTCCTAGGCCCCTAGCGTTCTTGGAAGATCAGTCTCTCTTTCCATAGCTCTGGCGTCACGGGGGCCCACTGGCCACATGCTAATGCGTCCCAAGAGATGTCTTGGAAGCCTCGAAGGAATGGAGCCCTGTCATGCTTGGGGTAGGTCTCTTTGTTGGGAAGGGCTCTACAAGTGTGCTGAAAATCACCCTTTTCCAGAGGGCTTGGTTCCTTTGTGAAGGCTGCCCTCCCAGGTAGAGTGCTCAGTTTGGCTCCAATGAAATTCTCTCCCCCGACCTCTTGCCGTAGAAGGATTATTGATTATGTGCTTTGACGCCATATGGAAGGAAGCTGGCTGAAAATTAGAACATTACAATTCTGTTTCCAGAAAAATAAACATGCCAGGGCTGAGGATGTAGGTCAAACGAATGGCACAGCCTATAGAAATAAAGTAAGCCCGCATCTAGACGGAATCTAGGGCAACGTCCAAGGGTCAGGGGTCAAGTTTGAAACTTCCCAAATCCACAAAAGAGAAAGAAAAATATCTTTCCTGGAGCGGGGAATTCATCAGATTTGTCTAATTTGTCTCGGAAAAACATGATGTCCATGAAGGGGGTTGCCAGGACCACCTCGAATTTGGAGTTTCTGATCTCAGGATGTCAAACCTACCCAGATGACCACGGGTTCTCAGTGCTTCGTTTGACCTAGGCTAGGATAGCAAAGAGTCCTACAAGTGACCGCTGCAAATTCAAAGACAACAACCAAGAATCACGAAAGCACTCACACCTCGGCCTAGAGAACATACGGTCATTCAAGAAATACGAAATTAATCCCTTGGACTGAAGGAGAACGGTCTGATAAGCACATCTAAGGGAGATAGCTGAGAAAGACCATGACGAGGATACTGTGGAAAAGAAAAAAAGGTCCCAGAAAATGCAAGGCGAACAGATATCACACCTGAATAATCCACAATGAAAGATGTCAGTCTTTAGACAGGCTCTGCTGGAACGTTTGAAAGTCAGAGAAATTCACAAGCCAAAACACGGCAGCGAAGGTCAAACCTGGGCTCACTGGGAAGGGTGAGTTATGAGACTGCTCCAAGCGGGCTCTGAAGCCCTGTGTGCATGAAGCTTGCCGGGACAGCAGACACACAATTATGACCAATCCTCTGACGTCACAGTGGCCCCGACAAACCACCTGGCCTCATCTACACAGTGCCAGAGCTGGGCTCAAGCAGCATATTCAAGCCCCATTGCTCTCAACTGCAGGTTGCCAATGGAACATGAAAGGGGCCGGCCGGTGGTGCAGCGGTGAGGTCCGCAGCTTCTGGGTCGGTGGCCCGGGGTGGGCCGGGTGGAATCCTGGGGGTGAGCCTCCTCACCACTGCTTCAGTCATTCTGGGGCAGGCGTCCGAGGGGGTGTGGAGGCAGATGGGAAGGGACTTTAGATAGGGCCAGACTTCCACAGCAAATACAGGAGCGTTGACAGCAGATGTGAGCACAGCGATGCACTTCTGCCAAAACAGAACCAATTACAAGTTGCAAAGAATAGAAAAACGGAAGCTAAACACAAACGAACAAAAAACACAGCTTGCCAGTACGAAGAAGAAGATGTCTATGAAGAGCCTTAGCAAAACAGGTGAAAGCTATGTCAACCGAAAACTAGCAAACGTTTGGGGAAAGAAATTCAAGACGACACAAGGAAAAAGAAGGATATTCCGGGACCTAGGAATGGAAGAATTAACACACTTGAAACGTCCATAGCAGAGAAAGGAATCTCTGGATTCCATGCAATCCCAGTCAAAGTTGCAGCCATATTTGCCAGAGAGATAGAAGAGAGAATCCTAAAGTTTCCAGCCAGCAACAAGAGACCCTGAATAGGCCAAGGAATCCTCAGGAAAACGAACACAGCAGGACGTATCACACTTTCTGATTTCAACGTAGAGGACGAAGCGCTGGGTACCGAAACGGCACAGTCCGGGCCCAAAAACAGGCACACAGACCCATGCAACAGAATCGAGAGCCCAGAGCCCAACTCAAACATACATGGACAGCCCATTTGCGACCAGGGAGCCAAGAGGAGACAGTGGACAAAGGAGAGTCTCTCCGATAAACGGTGCTGGGAAGCCTGCACAGCCACATGGAACACAACGAGAGTAGACCATGATGTGCCACCTGGCACACGCACCTCCTGGAATGGATTAAAGCCCTGAATGGCACACTGGAAACCGTGAAACTTGTAGGAGAAGACCTAGGCAGAGTGCTCTTTGCCATCTGTCTGAGCCGCCTATTGGGAAGAAGCCTGTCTGACTGGGCAAGGGCAGCAAAGGAGACAAGAAACAAACGGGACCACCTCACATGCAGACGCTTCTGCCCAGTCAAGGAAACCATCGACTCAATGCAAAGACAGCACAACAACTGGGAGTGGATGTTTGCAAAGCACACATCGGACAAGGGGTGAAAAGCCCAAAGATACAATCAACTCACACGTCTCCACAAGAAAAAGAACAAGCCAATGAAAACCTGGGCCAAAGATGGACACAGAGATTTCTCCCAAGAAGATCTAAAGAGGGCCAACAGGTGCATGAAAACTTGTTCACCCTCATTAAGCCTGAGGCCAAGGCAAATCCAAACCGCAAGGACATAGCAGCTCACTGTGGTCAGAATGGCTATAAGGAGGCAGACAGGAAACAACAAGCGTCAGAGAGGAGGTGGAGAGAAGGGAAGCCTCCTGCACTGCTGGTGGCAGTGGAAACCGGTGCAGCCACTAGGCCAAGCGGTGTGGAACTGCCTCCGAAATTTAAGAATCCATGTCCCATATGATCCAGCTATTCCTCTGGGGCGCGTTTAGCCAAAGAACTCGGAAACACTACCGCCTAAAGACATGTGCACCGCTGAGTTCAGCACAGCCTTACTCCCGCTCTCCAAGACTTGGAAGCCGCCCTGGTGCCCAGCAAGGGACGAATGGAGAAGGAACATGGGCTATAGCCACACAATGGCATACCACTCAGCGGGAACAAAGGATGCAATCCAGCCATTTGTGACCACCAGAATGGCTGGGAGGGTTTTAGGGGAACTGAAACAAGCCCCAGGGACAAAGTCAAATACCGTAGGATCTCACTTACAAGGAGAAGAAAAAACAAGCACTGACCAACAGGCGGCACTGGACATTTGATCGGGGGTGCCCAGAGGCAAAGCGGGGCGGTGGGGGAGGGTGGAAGAGATGATGAGGCACAAGTGTGTGGTGAGGGCCTGTGATTCGGCTTACGCTGGTGAAGAGGATGGAACCTACACGGAAGTCTAAATCGATGAGGATGTAAATCTGAAAGACATAGGATGTTCGAATGCAGGGTTATGGCAATAAATCCACCTAAAAGCAAAAATCCAAAAAGGGGTCCAGAATGACGGCATACAGCTTTGGGGGCTGAAAGAGATTAGAGAAGGTGAACTTCCAAGGATGGAAAATCACCTCAAAAGGCTTACTGATGCTACAGAAAGGTAGACCATTCCAAATACATGAAGAGGAATCCTACCAAGAGAACCTGATCCGTGCTAAGCCCAGGAACCAACGGAAAACGTTACCGTCCATGATGTTCCTACTAATCACCTTCACGAATAATCCAAACAGGCCCACATCTTCCCAAGTTCAGGCCACAGGTTGGTCCAAAAGTGCAAGTCAGGGCCGGCCCTGTGGTGGAGCGGGCAAGTGCCCACGTTCCGCTTGGGTGGCCCGGGCCTCACTCTTTCACAGCACGGGTGCAGATCACATTAGCACTGTTAGGGAATAGAGATTTCATGGTACGGTGCGGACAGAGGTCCTAAAGAAGTAGCAATTGTGAGGGTCCCTTATCAATACGCACCAGAAAAAGCACCGTGAGAATATTCCAATCTAGGAAGGCATCTGGTACACTTCCCCAAAGGAAGAAGGAAGGAAAACATGGGACCTGCCAAGGCAGAATTGGCAGAGTGCTAGGAGATGACACGATCATTGCGCATCAGAGGATTGCCTGGGCAACTTCAACTTGGGAGGGAGTCCAGGACTTTCTCTGGGGAAGGTCCACCCACTTGGCCATCTACCCACGACATAAGAGATAACACCCAGGGTAATCTTACAGGAAAGAGACCAGTGTCTAGAGAGAAGGGAGCTGGCCTTTCCAAGTTTGAGGAGAAAGTTAGAAACCAACAAGACATCCAGAAAAAGGAAAACTATCCTACCTGGAAAGGGGGAGGAGTCAGACTGGTGTGAGATGGCTCTGAAACTCTGTGTGCTTGGAGGTTGTCAGGACAACTTGGCCTTCTGAAGTTCTTTATGACATCACGGTGAACATGTCCCCCAAGATGGCCGCATGGGTACAGTCTGAGGATTGGCCTAGGCTGGGCTATTAAAGGGAGACATACCCAGAAAGAGTTTGACAAACAGAAAGCAGGCACAGAAACTGGAAGAGATCAAACAGACTCTGATGCCAGGGATAAGAAAGGAATCCTTGGCAAGAAGCCAGAATAGAGGGACAAGCACTGAGAGGAGAACATTGTCATCTATTCAAGTCTATGGGGAGGCCATGCTGATTCAAGCTTGAAACTTGATTGGAAACACGAGGCCGCACTTGGGCCTTATCAGACCTACAGTGTCCTTCTGCCTTAAGCATAATCCAAAGTCAAGAAGGATCTCTTGAGGACATTGAAGAGAAGAGTCGATGCCTCCTTTCCTAGGCCCCTAGCGTTCTTGGAAGATCAGTCTCTCTTTCCATAGCTCTGGCGTCACGGGGGCCCACTGGCCACATGCTAATGCGTCCCAAGAGATGTCTTGGAAGCCTCGAAGGAATGGAGCCCTGTCATGCTTGGGGTAGGTCTCTTTGTTGGGAAGGGCTCTACAAGTGTGCTGAAAATCACCCTTTTCCAGAGGGCTTGGTTCCTTTGTGAAGGCTGCCCTCCCAGGTAGAGTGCTCAGTTTGGCTCCAATGAAATTCTCTCCCCCGACCTCTTGCCGTAGAAGGATTATTGATTATGTGCTTTGACGCCATATGGAAGGAAGCTGGCTGAAAATTAGAACATTACAATTCTGTTTCCAGAAAAATAAACATGCCAGGGCTGAGGATGTAGGTCAAACGAATGGCACAGCCTATAGAAATAAAGTAAGCCCGCATCTAGACGGAATCTAGGGCAACGTCCAAGGGTCAGGGGTCAAGTTTGAAACTTCCCAAATCCACAAAAGAGAAAGAAAAATATCTTTCCTGGAGCGGGGAATTCATCAGATTTGTCTAATTTGTCTCGGAAAAACATGATGTCCATGAAGGGGGTTGCCAGGACCACCTCGAATTTGGAGTTTCTGATCTCAGGATGTCAAACCTACCCAGATGACCACGGGTTCTCAGTGCTTCGTTTGACCTAGGCTAGGATAGCAAAGAGTCCTACAAGTGACCGCTGCAAATTCAAAGACAGCAACCAAGAATCACGAAAGCACTCACACCTCGGCCTAGAGAACATACGGTCATTCAAGAAATACAAAATTAATCCCTTGGACTGAAGGAGAACGGACTGATAAGCACATCTAAGGGAGATAGCTGAGAAAGACCATGACGAGGATACTGTGGAAAAGAAAAAAAGGTCCCAGAAAATGCAAGGCGAACAGATATCACACCTGAATAATCCACAATGAAAGATGTCAGTCTTTAGACAGGCTCTGCTGGAACGTTTGAAAGTCAGAGAAATTCACAAGCCAAAACACGGCAGCGAAGGTCAAACCTGGGCTCACTGGGAAGGGTGAGTTATGAGACTGCTCCAAGCGGGCTCTGAAGCCCTGTGTGCATGAAGCTTGCCGGGACAGCAGACACACAATTATGACCAATCCTCTGACGTCACAGTGGCCCCGACAAACCACCTGGCCTCATCTACACAGTGCCAGAGCTGGGCTCAAGCAGCATATTCAAGCCCCATTGCTCTCAACTGCAGGTTGCCAATGGAACATGAAAGGGGCCGGCCGGTGGTGCAGCGGTGAGGTCCGCAGCTTCTGGGTCGGTGGCCCGGGGTGGGCCGGGTGGAATCCTGGGGGTGAGCCTCCTCACCACTGCTTCAGTCATTCTGGGGCAGGCGTCCGAGGGGGTGTGGAGGCAGATGGGAAGGGACTTTAGATAGGGCCAGACTTCCACAGCAAATACAGGAGCGTTGACAGCAGATGTGAGCACAGCGATGCACTTCTGCCAAAACAGAACCAATTACAAGTTGCAAAGAATAGAAAAACGGAAGCTAAACACAAACGAACAAAAAACACAGCTTGCCAGTACGAAGAAGAAGATGTCTATGAAGAGCCTTAGCAAAACAGGTGAAAGCTATGTCAACCGAAAACTAGCAAACGTTTGGGGAAAGAAATTCAAGACGACACAAGGAAAAAGAAGGATATTCCGGGACCTAGGAATGGAAGAATTAACACACTTGAAACGTCCATAGCAGAGAAAGGAATCTCTGGATTCCATGCAATCCCAGTCAAAGTTGCAGCCATATTTGCCAGAGAGATAGAAGAGAGAATCCTAAAGTTTCCAGCCAGCAACAAGAGACCCTGAATAGGCCAAGGAATCCTCAGGAAAACGAACACAGCAGGACGTATCACACTTTCTGATTTCAACATAGAGGACGAAGCGCTGGGTACCGAAACGGCACAGTCCGGGCCCAAAAACAGGCACACAGACCCATGCAACAGAATCGAGAGCCCAGAGCCCAACTCAAACATACATGGACAGCCCATTTGCGACCAGGGAGCCAAGAGGAGACAGTGGACAAAGGAGAGTCTCTCCGATAAACGGTGCTGGGAAGCCTGCACAGCCACATGGAACACAACGAGAGTAGACCATGATGTGCCACCTGGCACACGCACCTCCTGGAATGGATTAAAGCCCTGAATGGCACACTGGAAACCGTGAAACTTGTAGGAGAAGACCTAGGCAGAGTGCTCTTTGCCATCTGTCTGAGCCGCCTATTGGGAAGAAGCCTGTCTGACTGGGCAAGGGCAGCAAAGGAGACAAGAAACAAACGGGACCACCTCACATGCAGACGCTTCTGCCCAGTCAAGGAAACCATCGACTCAATGCAAAGACAGCACAACAACTGGGAGTGGATGTTTGCAAAGCACACATCGGACAAGGGGTGAAAAGCCCAAAGATACAATCAACTCACACGTCTCCACAAGAAAAAGAACAAGCCAATGAAAACCTGGGCCAAAGATGGACACAGAGATTTCTCCCAAGAAGATCTAAAGAGGGCCAACAGGTGCATGAAAACTTGTTCACCCTCATTAAGCCTGAGGCCAAGGCAAATCCAAACCGCAAGGACATAGCAGCTCACTGTGGTCAGAATGGCTATAAGGAGGCAGACAGGAAACAACAAGCGTCAGAGAGGAGGTGGAGAGAAGGGAAGCCTCCTGCACTGCTGGTGGCAGTGGAAACCGGTGCAGCCACTAGGCCAAGCGGTGTGGAACTGCCTCCGAAATTTAAGAATCCATGTCCCATATGATCCAGCTATTCCTCTGGGGCGCGTTTAGCCAAAGAACTCGGAAACACTACCGCCTAAAGACATGTGCACCGCTGAGTTCAGCACAGCCTTACTCCCGTTCTCCAAGACTTGGAAGCCGCCCTGGTGCCCAGCAAGGGACGAATGGAGAAGGAACATGGGCTATAGCCACACAATGGCATACCACTCAGCGGGAACAAAGGATGCAATCCAGCCATTTGTGACCACCAGAATGGCTGGGAGGGTTTTAGGGGAAGTGAAACAAGCCCCAGGGACAAAGTCAAATACCGTAGGATCTCACTTACAAGGAGAAGAAAAAACAAGCACTGACCAACAGGCGGCACTGGACATTTGATCGGGGGTGCCCAGAGGCAAAGCGGGGCGGTGGGGGAGGGTGGAAGAGATGATGAGGCACAAGTGTGTGGTGAGGGCCTGTGATTCGGCTTACGCTGGTGAAGAGGATGGAACCTACACGGAAGTCTAAATCAATGAGGATGTAAATCTGAAAGACATAGGATGTTCGAATGCAGGGTTATGGCAATAAATCCACCTAAAAGCAAAAATCCAAAAAGGGGTCCAGAATGACGGCATACAGCTTTGGGGGCTGAAAGAGATTAGAGAAGGTGAACTTCCAAGGATGGAAAATCACCTCAAAAGGCTTACTGATGCTAAAGAAAGGTAGACCATTCCAAATACATGAAGAGGAATCCTACCAAGAGAACCTGATCCGTGCTAAGCCCAGGAACCAACGGAAAACGTTACCGTCCATGATGTTCCTACTAATCACCTTCACGAATAATCCAAACAGGCCCACATCTTCCCAAGTTCAGGCCACAGGTTGGTCCAAAAGTGCAAGTCAGGGCCGGCCCTGTGGTGGAGCGGGCAAGTGCCCACGTTCCGCTTGGGTGGCCCGGGCCTCACTCTTTCACAGCACGGGTGCAGATCACATTAGCACTGTTAGGGAATAGAGATTTCATGGTACGGTGCGGACAGAGGTCCTAAAGAAGTAGCAATTGTGAGGGTCCCTTATCAATACGCACCAGAAAAAGAACTGTGAGAATATTCCAATCTAGGAAGGCATCTGGTACACTTCCCCAAAGGAAGAAGGAAGGAAAACATGGGACCTGCCAAGGCGGAATTGGCAGAGTGCTAGGAGATGACACGATCATTGCGCATCAGAGGATTGCCTGGGCAACTTCAACTTGGGAGGGAGTCCAGGACTTTCTCTGGGGAAGGTCCACCCACTTGGCCATCTACCCACGACATAAGAGATAACACCCAGGGTAATCTTACAGGAAAGAGACCAGTGTCTAGAGAGAAGGGAGCTGGCCTTTCCAAGTTTGAGGAGAAAGTTAGAAACCGACAAGACATCCAGAAAAAGGAAAACTATCCTACCTGGAAAGGGGGAGGAGTCAGACTGGTGTGAGATGGCTCTGAAACTCTGTGTGCTTGGAGGTTGTCAGGACAACTTGGCCTTCTGAGGTTCTTTATGACATCACGGTGAACATGTCCCCCAAGATGGCCGCATGGGTACAGTCTGAGGATTGGCCTGGGCTGGGCTATTAAAGGGAGACATACCCAGAAAGAGTTTGACAAACAGAAAGCAGGCACAGAAACTGGAAGAGATCAAACAGACTCTGATGCCAGGGATAAGAAAGGAATCCTTGGCAAGAAGCCAGAATAGAGGGACAAGCACTGAGAGGAGAATATTCAAGTCTATGGGGAGGCCATGCTGATTCAAGCTTGAAACTTGATTGGAAACACGAGGCCGCACTTGGGCCTTATCAGACCTACAGTGTCCTTCTGCCTTAAGCATAATCGAAAGTCAAGAAGGATCTCTTGAGGACATTGAAGAGAAGAGTCGATGCCTCCTTTCCTAGGCCCCTAGCGTTCTTGGAAGATCAGTCTCTCTTTCCATAGCTCTGGCGTCACGGGGGCCCACTGGCCACATGCTAATGCATCCCAAGAGATGTCTTGGAAGCCTCGAAGGAATGGAGCCCTGTCATGCTTGGGGTAGGTCTCTTTGTTGGGAAGGGCTCTACAAGTGTGCTGAAAATCACCCTTTTCCAGAGGGCTTGGTTCCTTTGTGAAGGCTGCCCTCCCAGGTAGAGTGCTCAGTTTGGCTCCAATGAAATTCTCTCCCCCGACCTCTTGCCGTAGAAGGATTATTGATTATGTGCTTTGACGCCATATGGAAGGAAGCTGGCTGAAAATTAGAACATTACAATTCTGTTTCCAGAAAAATAAACATGCCTGGGCTGAGGATGTAGGTCAAACGAATGGCACAGCCTATAGAAATAAAGTAAGCCCGCATCAAGACGGAATCTAGGGCAACGTCCAAGGGTCAGGGGTCAAGTTTGAAACTTCCCAAATCCACAAAAGAGAAAGAAAAATATCTTTCCTGGAGCGGGGAATTCATCAGATTTGTCTAATTTGTCTCGGAAAAACATGATGTCCATGAAGGGGGTTGCCAGGACCACCTCGAATTTGGAGTTTCTGATCTCAGGATGTCAAACCTACCCAGATGACCACGGGTTCTCAGTGCTTCGTTTGACCTAGGCTAGGATAGCAAAGAGTCCTACAAGTGACCGCTGCAAATTCAAAGACAGCAACCAAGAATCACGAAAGCACTCACACCTCGGCCTAGAGAAAATACGGTCATTCAAGAAATACAAAATTAATCCCTTGGACTGAAGGAGAACGGACTGATAAGCACATCTAAGGGAGATAGCTGAGAAAGACCATGACGAGGATACTGTGGAAAAGAAAAAAAGGTCCCAGAAAATGCAAGGCGAACAGATATCACACCTGAATAATCCACAATGAAAGATGTCAGTCTTTAGACAGGCTCTGCTGGAACGTTTGAAAGTCAGAGAAATTCACAAGCCAAAACACGGCAGCGAAGGTCAAACCTGGGCTCACTGGGAAGGGTGAGTTATGAGACTGCTCCAAGCGGGCTCTGAAGCCCTGTGTGCATGAAGCTTGCCGGGACAGCAGACACACAATTATGACCAATCCTCTGACGTCACAGTGGCCCCGACAAACCACCTGGCCTCATCTACACAGTGCCAGAGCTGGGCTCAAGCAGCATATTCAAGCCCCATTGCTCTCAACTGCAGGTTGCCAATGGAACATGAAAGGGGCCGGCCGGTGGTGCAGCGGTGAGGTCCGCAGCTTCTGGGTCGGTGGCCCGGGGTGGGCCGGGTGGAATCCTGGGGGTGAGCCTCCTCACCACTGCTTCAGTCATTCTGGGGCAGGCGTCCGAGGGGGTGTGGAGGCAGATGGGAAGGGACTTTAGATAGGGCCAGACTTCCACAGCAAATACAGGAGCGTTGACAGCAGATGTGAGCACAGCGATGCACTTCTGCCAAAACAGAACCAATTACAAGTTGCAAAGAATAGAAAAACGGAAGCTAAACACAAACGAACAAAAAACACAGCTTGCCAGTACGAAGAAGAAGATGTCTATGAAGAGCCTTAGCAAAACAGGTGAAAGCTATGTCAACCGAAAACTAGCAAACGTTTGGGGAAAGAAATTCAAGACGACACAAGGAAAAAGAAGGATATTCCGGGACCTAGGAATGGAAGAATTAACACACTTGAAACGTCCATAGCAGAGAAAGGAATCTCTGGATTCCATGCAATCCCAGTCAAAGTTGCAGCCATATTTGCCAGAGAGATAGAAGAGAGAATCCTAAAGTTTCCAGCCAGCAACAAGAGACCCTGAATAGGCCAAGGAATCCTCAGGAAAACGAACACAGCAGGACGTATCACACTTTCTGATTTCAACGTAGAGGACGAAGCGCTGGGTACCGAAACGGCACAGTCCGGGCCCAAAAACAGGCACACAGACCCATGCAACAGAATCGAGAGCCCAGAGCCCAACTCAAACATACATGGACAGCCCATTTGCGACCAGGGAGCCAAGAGGAGACAGTGGACAAAGGAGAGTCTCTCCGATAAACGGTGCTGGGAAGCCTGCACAGCCACATGGAACACAACGAGAGTAGACCATGATGTGCCACCTGGCACACGCACCTCCTGGAATGGATTAAAGCCCTGAATGGCACACTGGAAACCGTGAAACTTGTAGGAGAAGACCTAGGCAGAGTGCTCTTTGCCATCTGTCTGAGCCGCCTATTGGGAAGAAGCCTGTCTGACTGGGCAAGGGCAGCAAAGGAGACAAGAAACAAACGGGACCACCTCACATGCAGACGCTTCTGCCCAGTCAAGGAAACCATCGACTCAATGCAAAGACAGCACAACAACTGGGAGTGGATGTTTGCAAAGCACACATCGGACAAGGGGTGAAAAGCCCAAAGATACAATCAACTCACACGTCTCCACAAGAAAAAGAACAAGCCAATGAAAACCTGGGCCAAAGATGGACACAGAGATTTCTCCCAAGAAGATCTAAAGAGGGCCAACAGGTGCATGAAAACTTGTTCACCCTCATTAAGCCTGAGGCCAAGGCAAATCCAAACCGCAAGGACATAGCAGCTCACTGTGGTCAGAATGGCTATAAGGAGGCAGACAGGAAACAACAAGCGTCAGAGAGGAGGTGGAGAGAAGGGAAGCCTCCTGCACTGCTGGTGGCAGTGGAAACCGGTGCAGCCACTAGGCCAAGCGGTGTGGAACTGCCTCCGAAATTTAAGAATCCATGTCCCATATGATCCAGCTATTCCTCTGGGGCGCGTTTAGCCAAAGAACTCGGAAACACTACCGCCTAAAGACATGTGCACCGCTGAGTTCAGCACAGCCTTACTCCCGCTCTCCAAGACTTGGAAGCCGCCCTGGTGCCCAGCAAGGGACGAATGGAGAAGGAACATGGGCTATAGCCACACAATGGCATACCACTCAGCGGGAACAAAGGATGCAATCCAGCCATTTGTGACCACCAGAATGGCTGGGAGGGTTTTAGGGGAACTGAAACAAGCCCCAGGGACAAAGTCAAATACCGTAGGATCTCACTTACAAGGAGAAGAAAAAACAAGCACTGACCAACAGGCGGCACTGGACATTTGATCGGGGGTGCCCAGAGGCAAAGCGGGGCGGTGGGGGAGGGTGGAAGAGATGATGAGGCACAAGTGTGTGGTGAGGGCCTGTGATTCGGCTTACGCTGGTGAAGAGGATGGAACCTACACGGAAGTCTAAATCGATGAGGATGTAAATCTGAAAGACATAGGATGTTCGAATGCAGGGTTATGGCAATAAATCCACCTAAAAGCAAAAATCCAAAAAGGGGTCCAGAATGACGGCATACAGCTTTGGGGGCTGAAAGAGATTAGAGAAGGTGAACTTCCAAGGATGGAAAATCACCTCAAAAGGCTTACTGATGCTACAGAAAGGTAGACCATTCCAAATACATGAAGAGGAATCCTACCAAGAGAACCTGATCCGTGCTAAGCCCAGGAACCAACGGAAAACGTTACCGTCCATGATGTTCCTACTAATCACCTTCACGAATAATCCAAACAGGCCCACATCTTCCCAAGTTCAGGCCACAGGTTGGTCCAAAAGTGCAAGTCAGGGCCGGCCCTGTGGTGGAGCGGGCAAGTGCCCACGTTCCGCTTGGGTGGCCCGGGCCTCACTCTTTCACAGCACGGGTGCAGATCACATTAGCACTGTTAGGGAATAGAGATTTCATGGTACGGTGCGGACAGAGGTCCTAAAGAAGTAGCAATTGTGAGGGTCCCTTATCAATACGCACCAGAAAAAGCACCGTGAGAATATTCCAATCTAGGAAGGCATCTGGTACACTTCCCCAAAGGAAGAAGGAAGGAAAACATGGGACCTGCCAAGGCAGAATTGGCAGAGTGCTAGGAGATGACACGATCATTGCGCATCAGAGGATTGCCTGGGCAACTTCAACTTGGGAGGGAGTCCAGGACTTTCTCTGGGGAAGGTCCACCCACTTGGCCATCTACCCACGACATAAGAGATAACACCCAGGGTAATCTTACAGGAAAGAGACCAGTGTCTAGAGAGAAGGGAGCTGGCCTTTCCAAGTTTGAGGAGAAAGTTAGAAACCAACAAGACATCCAGAAAAAGGAAAACTATCCTACCTGGAAAGGGGGAGGAGTCAGACTGGTGTGAGATGGCTCTGAAACTCTGTGTGCTTGGAGGTTGTCAGGACAACTTGGCCTTCTGAAGTTCTTTATGACATCACGGTGAACATGTCCCCCAAGATGGCCGCATGGGTACAGTCTGAGGATTGGCCTAGGCTGGGCTATTAAAGGGAGACATACCCAGAAAGAGTTTGACAAACAGAAAGCAGGCACAGAAACTGGAAGAGATCAAACAGACTCTGATGCCAGGGATAAGAAAGGAATCCTTGGCAAGAAGCCAGAATAGAGGGACAAGCACTGAGAGGAGAACATTGTCATCTATTCAAGTCTATGGGGAGGCCATGCTGATTCAAGCTTGAAACTTGATTGGAAACACGAGGCCGCACTTGGGCCTTATCAGACCTACAGTGTCCTTCTGCCTTAAGCATAATCCAAAGTCAAGAAGGATCTCTTGAGGACATTGAAGAGAAGAGTCGATGCCTCCTTTCCTAGGCCCCTAGCGTTCTTGGAAGATCAGTCTCTCTTTCCATAGCTCTGGCGTCACGGGGGCCCACTGGCCACATGCTAATGCGTCCCAAGAGATGTCTTGGAAGCCTCGAAGGAATGGAGCCCTGTCATGCTTGGGGTAGGTCTCTTTGTTGGGAAGGGCTCTACAAGTGTGCTGAAAATCACCCTTTTCCAGAGGGCTTGGTTCCTTTGTGAAGGCTGCCCTCCCAGGTAGAGTGCTCAGTTTGGCTCCAATGAAATTCTCTCCCCCGACCTCTTGCCGTAGAAGGATTATTGATTATGTGCTTTGACGCCATATGGAAGGAAGCTGGCTGAAAATTAGAACATTACAATTCTGTTTCCAGAAAAATAAACATGCCAGGGCTGAGGATGTAGGTCAAACGAATGGCACAGCCTATAGAAATAAAGTAAGCCCGCATCTAGACGGAATCTAGGGCAACGTCCAAGGGTCAGGGGTCAAGTTTGAAACTTCCCAAATCCACAAAAGAGAAAGAAAAATATCTTTCCTGGAGCGGGGAATTCATCAGATTTGTCTAATTTGTCTCGGAAAAACATGATGTCCATGAAGGGGGTTGCCAGGACCACCTCGAATTTGGAGTTTCTGATCTCAGGATGTCAAACCTACCCAGATGACCACGGGTTCTCAGTGCTTCGTTTGACCTAGGCTAGGATAGCAAAGAGTCCTACAAGTGACCGCTGCAAATTCAAAGACAGCAACCAAGAATCACGAAAGCACTCACACCTCGGCCTAGAGAACATACGGTCATTCAAGAAATACAAAATTAATCCCTTGGACTGAAGGAGAACGGACTGATAAGCACATCTAAGGGAGATAGCTGAGAAAGACCATGACGAGGATACTGTGGAAAAGAAAAAAAGGTCCCAGAAAATGCAAGGCGAACAGATATCACACCTGAATAATCCACAATGAAAGATGTCAGTCTTTAGACAGGCTCTGCTGGAACGTTTGAAAGTCAGAGAAATTCACAAGCCAAAACACGGCAGCGAAGGTCAAACCTGGGCTCACTGGGAAGGGTGAGTTATGAGACTGCTCCAAGCGGGCTCTGAAGCCCTGTGTGCATGAAGCTTGCCGGGACAGCAGACACACAATTATGACCAATCCTCTGACGTCACAGTGGCCCCGACAAACCACCTGGCCTCATCTACACAGTGCCAGAGCTGGGCTCAAGCAGCATATTCAAGCCCCATTGCTCTCAACTGCAGGTTGCCAATGGAACATGAAAGGGGCCGGCCGGTGGTGCAGCGGTGAGGTCCGCAGCTTCTGGGTCGGTGGCCCGGGGTGGGCCGGGTGGAATCCTGGGGGTGAGCCTCCTCACCACTGCTTCAGTCATTCTGGGGCAGGCGTCCGAGGGGGTGTGGAGGCAGATGGGAAGGGACTTTAGATAGGGCCAGACTTCCACAGCAAATACAGGAGCGTTGACAGCAGATGTGAGCACAGCGATGCACTTCTGCCAAAACAGAACCAATTACAAGTTGCAAAGAATAGAAAAACGGAAGCTAAACACAAACGAACAAAAAACACAGCTTGCCAGTACGAAGAAGAAGATGTCTATGAAGAGCCTTAGCAAAACAGGTGAAAGCTATGTCAACCGAAAACTAGCAAACGTTTGGGGAAAGAAATTCAAGACGACACAAGGAAAAAGAAGGATATTCCGGGACCTAGGAATGGAAGAATTAACACACTTGAAACGTCCATAGCAGAGAAAGGAATCTCTGGATTCCATGCAATCCCAGTCAAAGTTGCAGCCATATTTGCCAGAGAGATAGAAGAGAGAATCCTAAAGTTTCCAGCCAGCAACAAGAGACCCTGAATAGGCCAAGGAATCCTCAGGAAAACGAACACAGCAGGACGTATCACACTTTCTGATTTCAACATAGAGGACGAAGCGCTGGGTACCGAAACGGCACAGTCCGGGCCCAAAAACAGGCACACAGACCCATGCAACAGAATCGAGAGCCCAGAGCCCAACTCAAACATACATGGACAGCCCATTTGCGACCAGGGAGCCAAGAGGAGACAGTGGACAAAGGAGAGTCTCTCCGATAAACGGTGCTGGGAAGCCTGCACAGCCACATGGAACACAACGAGAGTAGACCATGATGTGCCACCTGGCACACGCACCTCCTGGAATGGATTAAAGCCCTGAATGGCACACTGGAAACCGTGAAACTTGTAGGAGAAGACCTAGGCAGAGTGCTCTTTGCCATCTGTCTGAGCCGCCTATTGGGAAGAAGCCTGTCTGACTGGGCAAGGGCAGCAAAGGAGACAAGAAACAAACGGGACCACCTCACATGCAGACGCTTCTGCCCAGTCAAGGAAACCATCGACTCAATGCAAAGACAGCACAACAACTGGGAGTGGATGTTTGCAAAGCACACATCGGACAAGGGGTGAAAAGCCCAAAGATACAATCAACTCACACGTCTCCACAAGAAAAAGAACAAGCCAATGAAAACCTGGGCCAAAGATGGACACAGAGATTTCTCCCAAGAAGATCTAAAGAGGGCCAACAGGTGCATGAAAACTTGTTCACCCTCATTAAGCCTGAGGCCAAGGCAAATCCAAACCGCAAGGACATAGCAGCTCACTGTGGTCAGAATGGCTATAAGGAGGCAGACAGGAAACAACAAGCGTCAGAGAGGAGGTGGAGAGAAGGGAAGCCTCCTGCACTGCTGGTGGCAGTGGAAACCGGTGCAGCCACTAGGCCAAGCGGTGTGGAACTGCCTCCGAAATTTAAGAATCCATGTCCCATATGATCCAGCTATTCCTCTGGGGCGCGTTTAGCCAAAGAACTCGGAAACACTACCGCCTAAAGACATGTGCACCGCTGAGTTCAGCACAGCCTTACTCCCGTTCTCCAAGACTTGGAAGCCGCCCTGGTGCCCAGCAAGGGACGAATGGAGAAGGAACATGGGCTATAGCCACACAATGGCATACCACTCAGCGGGAACAAAGGATGCAATCCAGCCATTTGTGACCACCAGAATGGCTGGGAGGGTTTTAGGGGAAGTGAAACAAGCCCCAGGGACAAAGTCAAATACCGTAGGATCTCACTTACAAGGAGAAGAAAAAACAAGCACTGACCAACAGGCGGCACTGGACATTTGATCGGGGGTGCCCAGAGGCAAAGCGGGGCGGTGGGGGAGGGTGGAAGAGATGATGAGGCACAAGTGTGTGGTGAGGGCCTGTGATTCGGCTTACGCTGGTGAAGAGGATGGAACCTACACGGAAGTCTAAATCAATGAGGATGTAAATCTGAAAGACATAGGATGTTCGAATGCAGGGTTATGGCAATAAATCCACCTAAAAGCAAAAATCCAAAAAGGGGTCCAGAATGACGGCATACAGCTTTGGGGGCTGAAAGAGATTAGAGAAGGTGAACTTCCAAGGATGGAAAATCACCTCAAAAGGCTTACTGATGCTAAAGAAAGGTAGACCATTCCAAATACATGAAGAGGAATCCTACCAAGAGAACCTGATCCGTGCTAAGCCCAGGAACCAACGGAAAACGTTACCGTCCATGATGTTCCTACTAATCACCTTCACGAATAATCCAAACAGGCCCACATCTTCCCAAGTTCAGGCCACAGGTTGGTCCAAAAGTGCAAGTCAGGGCCGGCCCTGTGGTGGAGCGGGCAAGTGCCCACGTTCCGCTTGGGTGGCCCGGGCCTCACTCTTTCACAGCACGGGTGCAGATCACATTAGCACTGTTAGGGAATAGAGATTTCATGGTACGGTGCGGACAGAGGTCCTAAAGAAGTAGCAATTGTGAGGGTCCCTTATCAATACGCACCAGAAAAAGAACTGTGAGAATATTCCAATCTAGGAAGGCATCTGGTACACTTCCCCAAAGGAAGAAGGAAGGAAAACATGGGACCTGCCAAGGCGGAATTGGCAGAGTGCTAGGAGATGACACGATCATTGCGCATCAGAGGATTGCCTGGGCAACTTCAACTTGGGAGGGAGTCCAGGACTTTCTCTGGGGAAGGTCCACCCACTTGGCCATCTACCCACGACATAAGAGATAACACCCAGGGTAATCTTACAGGAAAGAGACCAGTGTCTAGAGAGAAGGGAGCTGGCCTTTCCAAGTTTGAGGAGAAAGTTAGAAACCGACAAGACATCCAGAAAAAGGAAAACTATCCTACCTGGAAAGGGGGAGGAGTCAGACTGGTGTGAGATGGCTCTGAAACTCTGTGTGCTTGGAGGTTGTCAGGACAACTTGGCCTTCTGAGGTTCTTTATGACATCACGGTGAACATGTCCCCCAAGATGGCCGCATGGGTACAGTCTGAGGATTGGCCTGGGCTGGGCTATTAAAGGGAGACATACCCAGAAAGAGTTTGACAAACAGAAAGCAGGCACAGAAACTGGAAGAGATCAAACAGACTCTGATGCCAGGGATAAGAAAGGAATCCTTGGCAAGAAGCCAGAATAGAGGGACAAGCACTGAGAGGAGAATATTCAAGTCTATGGGGAGGCCATGCTGATTCAAGCTTGAAACTTGATTGGAAACACGAGGCCGCACTTGGGCCTTATCAGACCTACAGTGTCCTTCTGCCTTAAGCATAATCGAAAGTCAAGAAGGATCTCTTGAGGACATTGAAGAGAAGAGTCGATGCCTCCTTTCCTAGGCCCCTAGCGTTCTTGGAAGATCAGTCTCTCTTTCCATAGCTCTGGCGTCACGGGGGCCCACTGGCCACATGCTAATGCATCCCAAGAGATGTCTTGGAAGCCTCGAAGGAATGGAGCCCTGTCATGCTTGGGGTAGGTCTCTTTGTTGGGAAGGGCTCTACAAGTGTGCTGAAAATCACCCTTTTCCAGAGGGCTTGGTTCCTTTGTGAAGGCTGCCCTCCCAGGTAGAGTGCTCAGTTTGGCTCCAATGAAATTCTCTCCCCCGACCTCTTGCCGTAGAAGGATTATTGATTATGTGCTTTGACGCCATATGGAAGGAAGCTGGCTGAAAATTAGAACATTACAATTCTGTTTCCAGAAAAATAAACATGCCTGGGCTGAGGATGTAGGTCAAACGAATGGCACAGCCTATAGAAATAAAGTAAGCCCGCATCAAGACGGAATCTAGGGCAACGTCCAAGGGTCAGGGGTCAAGTTTGAAACTTCCCAAATCCACAAAAGAGAAAGAAAAATATCTTTCCTGGAGCGGGGAATTCATCAGATTTGTCTAATTTGTCTCGGAAAAACATGATGTCCATGAAGGGGGTTGCCAGGACCACCTCGAATTTGGAGTTTCTGATCTCAGGATGTCAAACCTACCCAGATGACCACGGGTTCTCAGTGCTTCGTTTGACCTAGGCTAGGATAGCAAAGAGTCCTACAAGTGACCGCTGCAAATTCAAAGACAGCAACCAAGAATCACGAAAGCACTCACACCTCGGCCTAGAGAAAATACGGTCATTCAAGAAATACAAAATTAATCCCTTGGACTGAAGGAGAACGGACTGATAAGCACATCTAAGGGAGATAGCTGAGAAAGACCATGACGAGGATACTGTGGAAAAGAAAAAAAGGTCCCAGAAAATGCAAGGCGAACAGATATCACACCTGAATAATCCACAATGAAAGATGTCAGTCTTTAGACAGGCTCTGCTGGAACGTTTGAAAGTCAGAGAAATTCACAAGCCAAAACACGGCAGCGAAGGTCAAACCTGGGCTCACTGGGAAGGGTGAGTTATGAGACTGCTCCAAGCGGGCTCTGAAGCCCTGTGTGCATGAAGCTTGCCGGGACAGCAGACACACAATTATGACCAATCCTCTGACGTCACAGTGGCCCCGACAAACCACCTGGCCTCATCTACACAGTGCCAGAGCTGGGCTCAAGCAGCATATTCAAGCCCCATTGCTCTCAACTGCAGGTTGCCAATGGAACATGAAAGGGGCCGGCCGGTGGTGCAGCGGTGAGGTCCGCAGCTTCTGGGTCGGTGGCCCGGGGTGGGCCGGGTGGAATCCTGGGGGTGAGCCTCCTCACCACTGCTTCAGTCATTCTGGGGCAGGCGTCCGAGGGGGTGTGGAGGCAGATGGGAAGGGACTTTAGATAGGGCCAGACTTCCACAGCAAATACAGGAGCGTTGACAGCAGATGTGAGCACAGCGATGCACTTCTGCCAAAACAGAACCAATTACAAGTTGCAAAGAATAGAAAAACGGAAGCTAAACACAAACGAACAAAAAACACAGCTTGCCAGTACGAAGAAGAAGATGTCTATGAAGAGCCTTAGCAAAACAGGTGAAAGCTATGTCAACCGAAAACTAGCAAACGTTTGGGGAAAGAAATTCAAGACGACACAAGGAAAAAGAAGGATATTCCGGGACCTAGGAATGGAAGAATTAACACACTTGAAACGTCCATAGCAGAGAAAGGAATCTCTGGATTCCATGCAATCCCAGTCAAAGTTGCAGCCATATTTGCCAGAGAGATAGAAGAGAGAATCCTAAAGTTTCCAGCCAGCAACAAGAGACCCTGAATAGGCCAAGGAATCCTCAGGAAAACGAACACAGCAGGACGTATCACACTTTCTGATTTCAACGTAGAGGACGAAGCGCTGGGTACCGAAACGGCACAGTCCGGGCCCAAAAACAGGCACACAGACCCATGCAACAGAATCGAGAGCCCAGAGCCCAACTCAAACATACATGGACAGCCCATTTGCGACCAGGGAGCCAAGAGGAGACAGTGGACAAAGGAGAGTCTCTCCGATAAACGGTGCTGGGAAGCCTGCACAGCCACATGGAACACAACGAGAGTAGACCATGATGTGCCACCTGGCACACGCACCTCCTGGAATGGATTAAAGCCCTGAATGGCACACTGGAAACCGTGAAACTTGTAGGAGAAGACCTAGGCAGAGTGCTCTTTGCCATCTGTCTGAGCCGCCTATTGGGAAGAAGCCTGTCTGACTGGGCAAGGGCAGCAAAGGAGACAAGAAACAAACGGGACCACCTCACATGCAGACGCTTCTGCCCAGTCAAGGAAACCATCGACTCAATGCAAAGACAGCACAACAACTGGGAGTGGATGTTTGCAAAGCACACATCGGACAAGGGGTGAAAAGCCCAAAGATACAATCAACTCACACGTCTCCACAAGAAAAAGAACAAGCCAATGAAAACCTGGGCCAAAGATGGACACAGAGATTTCTCCCAAGAAGATCTAAAGAGGGCCAACAGGTGCATGAAAACTTGTTCACCCTCATTAAGCCTGAGGCCAAGGCAAATCCAAACCGCAAGGACATAGCAGCTCACTGTGGTCAGAATGGCTATAAGGAGGCAGACAGGAAACAACAAGCGTCAGAGAGGAGGTGGAGAGAAGGGAAGCCTCCTGCACTGCTGGTGGCAGTGGAAACCGGTGCAGCCACTAGGCCAAGCGGTGTGGAACTGCCTCCGAAATTTAAGAATCCATGTCCCATATGATCCAGCTATTCCTCTGGGGCGCGTTTAGCCAAAGAACTCGGAAACACTACCGCCTAAAGACATGTGCACCGCTGAGTTCAGCACAGCCTTACTCCCGCTCTCCAAGACTTGGAAGCCGCCCTGGTGCCCAGCAAGGGACGAATGGAGAAGGAACATGGGCTATAGCCACACAATGGCATACCACTCAGCGGGAACAAAGGATGCAATCCAGCCATTTGTGACCACCAGAATGGCTGGGAGGGTTTTAGGGGAACTGAAACAAGCCCCAGGGACAAAGTCAAATACCGTAGGATCTCACTTACAAGGAGAAGAAAAAACAAGCACTGACCAACAGGCGGCACTGGACATTTGATCGGGGGTGCCCAGAGGCAAAGCGGGGCGGTGGGGGAGGGTGGAAGAGATGATGAGGCACAAGTGTGTGGTGAGGGCCTGTGATTCGGCTTACGCTGGTGAAGAGGATGGAACCTACACGGAAGTCTAAATCGATGAGGATGTAAATCTGAAAGACATAGGATGTTCGAATGCAGGGTTATGGCAATAAATCCACCTAAAAGCAAAAATCCAAAAAGGGGTCCAGAATGACGGCATACAGCTTTGGGGGCTGAAAGAGATTAGAGAAGGTGAACTTCCAAGGATGGAAAATCACCTCAAAAGGCTTACTGATGCTACAGAAAGGTAGACCATTCCAAATACATGAAGAGGAATCCTACCAAGAGAACCTGATCCGTGCTAAGCCCAGGAACCAACGGAAAACGTTACCGTCCATGATGTTCCTACTAATCACCTTCACGAATAATCCAAACAGGCCCACATCTTCCCAAGTTCAGGCCACAGGTTGGTCCAAAAGTGCAAGTCAGGGCCGGCCCTGTGGTGGAGCGGGCAAGTGCCCACGTTCCGCTTGGGTGGCCCGGGCCTCACTCTTTCACAGCACGGGTGCAGATCACATTAGCACTGTTAGGGAATAGAGATTTCATGGTACGGTGCGGACAGAGGTCCTAAAGAAGTAGCAATTGTGAGGGTCCCTTATCAATACGCACCAGAAAAAGCACCGTGAGAATATTCCAATCTAGGAAGGCATCTGGTACACTTCCCCAAAGGAAGAAGGAAGGAAAACATGGGACCTGCCAAGGCAGAATTGGCAGAGTGCTAGGAGATGACACGATCATTGCGCATCAGAGGATTGCCTGGGCAACTTCAACTTGGGAGGGAGTCCAGGACTTTCTCTGGGGAAGGTCCACCCACTTGGCCATCTACCCACGACATAAGAGATAACACCCAGGGTAATCTTACAGGAAAGAGACCAGTGTCTAGAGAGAAGGGAGCTGGCCTTTCCAAGTTTGAGGAGAAAGTTAGAAACCAACAAGACATCCAGAAAAAGGAAAACTATCCTACCTGGAAAGGGGGAGGAGTCAGACTGGTGTGAGATGGCTCTGAAACTCTGTGTGCTTGGAGGTTGTCAGGACAACTTGGCCTTCTGAAGTTCTTTATGACATCACGGTGAACATGTCCCCCAAGATGGCCGCATGGGTACAGTCTGAGGATTGGCCTAGGCTGGGCTATTAAAGGGAGACATACCCAGAAAGAGTTTGACAAACAGAAAGCAGGCACAGAAACTGGAAGAGATCAAACAGACTCTGATGCCAGGGATAAGAAAGGAATCCTTGGCAAGAAGCCAGAATAGAGGGACAAGCACTGAGAGGAGAACATTGTCATCTATTCAAGTCTATGGGGAGGCCATGCTGATTCAAGCTTGAAACTTGATTGGAAACACGAGGCCGCACTTGGGCCTTATCAGACCTACAGTGTCCTTCTGCCTTAAGCATAATCCAAAGTCAAGAAGGATCTCTTGAGGACATTGAAGAGAAGAGTCGATGCCTCCTTTCCTAGGCCCCTAGCGTTCTTGGAAGATCAGTCTCTCTTTCCATAGCTCTGGCGTCACGGGGGCCCACTGGCCACATGCTAATGCGTCCCAAGAGATGTCTTGGAAGCCTCGAAGGAATGGAGCCCTGTCATGCTTGGGGTAGGTCTCTTTGTTGGGAAGGGCTCTACAAGTGTGCTGAAAATCACCCTTTTCCAGAGGGCTTGGTTCCTTTGTGAAGGCTGCCCTCCCAGGTAGAGTGCTCAGTTTGGCTCCAATGAAATTCTCTCCCCCGACCTCTTGCCGTAGAAGGATTATTGATTATGTGCTTTGACGCCATATGGAAGGAAGCTGGCTGAAAATTAGAACATTACAATTCTGTTTCCAGAAAAATAAACATGCCAGGGCTGAGGATGTAGGTCAAACGAATGGCACAGCCTATAGAAATAAAGTAAGCCCGCATCTAGACGGAATCTAGGGCAACGTCCAAGGGTCAGGGGTCAAGTTTGAAACTTCCCAAATCCACAAAAGAGAAAGAAAAATATCTTTCCTGGAGCGGGGAATTCATCAGATTTGTCTAATTTGTCTCGGAAAAACATGATGTCCATGAAGGGGGTTGCCAGGACCACCTCGAATTTGGAGTTTCTGATCTCAGGATGTCAAACCTACCCAGATGACCACGGGTTCTCAGTGCTTCGTTTGACCTAGGCTAGGATAGCAAAGAGTCCTACAAGTGACCGCTGCAAATTCAAGGACAGCAACCAAGAATCACGAAAGCACTCACACCTCGGCCTAGAGAACATACGGTCATTCAAGAAATACAAAATTAATCCCTTGGACTGAAGGAGAACGGACTGATAAGCACATCTAAGGGAGATAGCTGAGAAAGACCATGACGAGGATACTGTGGAAAAGAAAAAAAGGTCCCAGAAAATGCAAGGCGAACAGATATCACACCTGAATAATCCACAATGAAAGATGTCAGTCTTTAGACAGGCTCTGCTGGAACGTTTGAAAGTCAGAGAAATTCACAAGCCAAAACACGGCAGCGAAGGTCAAACCTGGGCTCACTGGGAAGGGTGAGTTATGAGACTGCTCCAAGCGGGCTCTGAAGCCCTGTGTGCATGAAGCTTGCCGGGACAGCAGACACACAATTATGACCAATCCTCTGACGTCACAGTGGCCCCGACAAACCACCTGGCCTCATCTACACAGTGCCAGAGCTGGGCTCAAGCAGCATATTCAAGCCCCATTGCTCTCAACTGCAGGTTGCCAATGGAACATGAAAGGGGCCGGCCGGTGGTG
Organism: Equus asinus; assembly: GCF_041296235.1. Lineage (NCBI taxonomy): Eukaryota > Metazoa > Chordata > Mammalia > Perissodactyla > Equidae > Equus > Equus asinus. The sequence goes on along the minus strand of NC_091820.1, from coordinate 84,808,929 downwards.
CAGCGGTGAGGTCCGCAGCTTCTGGGTCGGTGGCCCGGGGTGGGCCGGGTGGAATCCTGGGGGTGAGCCTCCTCACCACTGCTTCAGTCATTCTGGGGCAGGCGTCCGAGGGGGTGTGGAGGCAGATGGGAAGGGACTTTAGATAGGGCCAGACTTCCACAGCAAATACAGGAGCGTTGACAGCAGATGTGAGCACAGCGATGCACTTCTGCCAAAACAGAACCAATTACAAGTTGCAAAGAATAGAAAAACGGAAGCTAAACACAAACGAACAAAAAACACAGCTTGCCAGTACGAAGAAGAAGATGTCTATGAAGAGCCTTAGCAAAACAGGTGAAAGCTATGTCAACCGAAAACTAGCAAACGTTTGGGGAAAGAAATTCAAGACGACACAAGGAAAAAGAAGGATATTCCGGGACCTAGGAATGGAAGAATTAACACACTTGAAACGTCCATAGCAGAGAAAGGAATCTCTGGATTCCATGCAATCCCAGTCAAAGTTGCAGCCATATTTGCCAGAGAGATAGAAGAGAGAATCCTAAAGTTTCCAGCCAGCAACAAGAGACCCTGAATAGGCCAAGGAATCCTCAGGAAAACGAACACAGCAGGACGTATCACACTTTCTGATTTCAACATAGAGGACGAAGCGCTGGGTACCGAAACGGCACAGTCCGGGCCCAAAAACAGGCACACAGACCCATGCAACAGAATCGAGAGCCCAGAGCCCAACTCAAACATACATGGACAGCCCATTTGCGACCAGGGAGCCAAGAGGAGACAGTGGACAAAGGAGAGTCTCTCCGATAAACGGTGCTGGGAAGCCTGCACAGCCACATGGAACACAACGAGAGTAGACCATGATGTGCCACCTGGCACACGCACCTCCTGGAATGGATTAAAGCCCTGAATGGCACACTGGAAACCGTGAAACTTGTAGGAGAAGACCTAGGCAGAGTGCTCTTTGCCATCTGTCTGAGCCGCCTATTGGGAAGAAGCCTGTCTGACTGGGCAAGGGCAGCAAAGGAGACAAGAAACAAACGGGACCACCTCACATGCAGACGCTTCTGCCCAGTCAAGGAAACCATCGACTCAATGCAAAGACAGCACAACAACTGGGAGTGGATGTTTGCAAAGCACACATCGGACAAGGGGTGAAAAGCCCAAAGATACAATCAACTCACACGTCTCCACAAGAAAAAGAACAAGCCAATGAAAACCTGGGCCAAAGATGGACACAGAGATTTCTCCCAAGAAGATCTAAAGAGGGCCAACAGGTGCATGAAAACTTGTTCACCCTCATTAAGCCTGAGGCCAAGGCAAATCCAAACCGCAAGGACATAGCAGCTCACTGTGGTCAGAATGGCTATAAGGAGGCAGACAGGAAACAACAAGCGTCAGAGAGGAGGTGGAGAGAAGGGAAGCCTCCTGCACTGCTGGTGGCAGTGGAAACCGGTGCAGCCACTAGGCCAAGCGGTGTGGAACTGCCTCCGAAATTTAAGAATCCATGTCCCATATGATCCAGCTATTCCTCTGGGGCGCGTTTAGCCAAAGAACTCGGAAACACTACCGCCTAAAGACATGTGCACCGCTGAGTTCAGCACAGCCTTACTCCCGTTCTCCAAGACTTGGAAGCCGCCCTGGTGCCCAGCAAGGGACGAATGGAGAAGGAACATGGGCTATAGCCACACAATGGCATACCACTCAGCGGGAACAAAGGATGCAATCCAGCCATTTGTGACCACCAGAATGGCTGGGAGGGTTTTAGGGGAAGTGAAACAAGCCCCAGGGACAAAGTCAAATACCGTAGGATCTCACTTACAAGGAGAAGAAAAAACAAGCACTGACCAACAGGCGGCACTGGACATTTGATCGGGGGTGCCCAGAGGCAAAGCGGGGCGGTGGGGGAGGGTGGAAGAGATGATGAGGCACAAGTGTGTGGTGAGGGCCTGTGATTCGGCTTACGCTGGTGAAGAGGATGGAACCTACACGGAAGTCTAAATCAATGAGGATGTAAATCTGAAAGACATAGGATGTTCGAATGCAGGGTTATGGCAATAAATCCACCTAAAAGCAAAAATCCAAAAAGGGGTCCAGAATGACGGCATACAGCTTTGGGGGCTGAAAGAGATTAGAGAAGGTGAACTTCCAAGGATGGAAAATCACCTCAAAAGGCTTACTGATGCTAAAGAAAGGTAGACCATTCCAAATACATGAAGAGGAATCCTACCAAGAGAACCTGATCCGTGCTAAGCCCAGGAACCAACGGAAAACGTTACCGTCCATGATGTTCCTACTAATCACCTTCACGAATAATCCAAACAGGCCCACATCTTCCCAAGTTCAGGCCACAGGTTGGTCCAAAAGTGCAAGTCAGGGCCGGCCCTGTGGTGGAGCGGGCAAGTGCCCACGTTCCGCTTGGGTGGCCCGGGCCTCACTCTTTCACAGCACGGGTGCAGATCACATTAGCACTGTTAGGGAATAGAGATTTCATGGTACGGTGCGGACAGAGGTCCTAAAGAAGTAGCAATTGTGAGGGTCCCTTATCAATACGCACCAGAAAAAGAACTGTGAGAATATTCCAATCTAGGAAGGCATCTGGTACACTTCCCCAAAGGAAGAAGGAAGGAAAACATGGGACCTGCCAAGGCGGAATTGGCAGAGTGCTAGGAGATGACACGATCATTGCGCATCAGAGGATTGCCTGGGCAACTTCAACTTGGGAGGGAGTCCAGGACTTTCTCTGGGGAAGGTCCACCCACTTGGCCATCTACCCACGACATAAGAGATAACACCCAGGGTAATCTTACAGGAAAGAGACCAGTGTCTAGAGAGAAGGGAGCTGGCCTTTCCAAGTTTGAGGAGAAAGTTAGAAACCGACAAGACATCCAGAAAAAGGAAAACTATCCTACCTGGAAAGGGGGAGGAGTCAGACTGGTGTGAGATGGCTCTGAAACTCTGTGTGCTTGGAGGTTGTCAGGACAACTTGGCCTTCTGAGGTTCTTTATGACATCACGGTGAACATGTCCCCCAAGATGGCCGCATGGGTACAGTCTGAGGATTGGCCTAGGCTGGGCTATTAAAGGGAGACATACCCAGAAAGAGTTTGACAAACAGAAAGCAGGCACAGAAACTGGAAGAGATCAAACAGACTCTGATGCCAGGGATAAGAAAGGAATCCTTGGCAAGAAGCCAGAATAGAGGGACAAGCACTGAGAGGAGAATATTCAAGTCTATGGGGAGGCCATGCTGATTCAAGCTTGAAACTTGATTGGAAACACGAGGCCGCACTTGGGCCTTATCAGACCTACAGTGTCCTTCTGCCTTAAGCATAATCGAAAGTCAAGAAGGATCTCTTGAGGACATTGAAGAGAAGAGTCGATGCCTCCTTTCCTAGGCCCCTAGCGTTCTTGGAAGATCAGTCTCTCTTTCCATAGCTCTGGCGTCACGGGGGCCCACTGGCCACATGCTAATGCATCCCAAGAGATGTCTTGGAAGCCTCGAAGGAATGGAGCCCTGTCATGCTTGGGGTAGGTCTCTTTGTTGGGAAGGGCTCTACAAGTGTGCTGAAAATCACCCTTTTCCAGAGGGCTTGGTTCCTTTGTGAAGGCTGCCCTCCCAGGTAGAGTGCTCAGTTTGGCTCCAATGAAATTCTCTCCCCCGACCTCTTGCCGTAGAAGGATTATTGATTATGTGCTTTGACGCCATATGGAAGGAAGCTGGCTGAAAATTAGAACATTACAATTCTGTTTCCAGAAAAATAAACATGCCTGGGCTGAGGATGTAGGTCAAACGAATGGCACAGCCTATAGAAATAAAGTAAGCCCGCATCAAGACGGAATCTAGGGCAACGTCCAAGGGTCAGGGTTCAAGTTTGAAACTTCCCAAATCCACAAAAGAGAAAGAAAAATATCTTTCCTGGAGCGGGGAATTCATCAGATTTGTCTAATTTGTCTCGGAAAAACATGATGTCCATGAAGGGGGTTGCCAGGACCACCTCGAATTTGGAGTTTCTGATCTCAGGATGTCAAACCTACCCAGATGACCACGGGTTCTCAGTGCTTCGTTTGACCTAGGCTAGGATAGCAAAGAGTCCTACAAGTGACCGCTGCAAATTCAAAGACAGCAACCAAGAATCACGAAAGCACTCACACCTCGGCCTAGAGAAAATACGGTCATTCAAGAAATACAAAATTAATCCCTTGGACTGAAGGAGAACGGACTGATAAGCACATCTAAGGGAGATAGCTGAGAAAGACCATGACGAGGATACTGTGGAAAAGAAAAAAAGGTCCCAGAAAATGCAAGGCGAACAGATATCACACCTGAATAATCCACAATGAAAGATGTCAGTCTTTAGACAGGCTCTGCTGGAACGTTTGAAAGTCAGAGAAATTCACAAGCCAAAACACGGCAGCGAAGGTCAAACCTGGGCTCACTGGGAAGGGTGAGTTATGAGACTGCTCCAAGCGGGCTCTGAAGCCCTGTGTGCATGAAGCTTGCCGGGACAGCAGACACACAATTATGACCAATCCTCTGACGTCACAGTGGCCCCGACAAACCACCTGGCCTCATCTACACAGTGCCAGAGCTGGGCTCAAGCAGCATATTCAAGCCCCATTGCTCTCAACTGCAGGTTGCCAATGGAACATGAAAGGGGCCGGCCGGTGGTGCAGCGGTGAGGTCCGCAGCTTCTGGGTCGGTGGCCCGGGGTGGGCCGGGTGGAATCCTGGGGGTGAGCCTCCTCACCACTGCTTCAGTCATTCTGGGGCAGGCGTCCGAGGGGGTGTGGAGGCAGATGGGAAGGGACTTTAGATAGGGCCAGACTTCCACAGCAAATACAGGAGCGTTGACAGCAGATGTGAGCACAGCGATGCACTTCTGCCAAAACAGAACCAATTACAAGTTGCAAAGAATAGAAAAACGGAAGCTAAACACAAACGAACAAAAAACACAGCTTGCCAGTACGAAGAAGAAGATGTCTATGAAGAGCCTTAGCAAAACAGGTGAAAGCTATGTCAACCGAAAACTAGCAAACGTTTGGGGAAAGAAATTCAAGACGACACAAGGAAAAAGAAGGATATTCCGGGACCTAGGAATGGAAGAATTAACACACTTGAAACGTCCATAGCAGAGAAAGGAATCTCTGGATTCCATGCAATCCCAGTCAAAGTTGCAGCCATATTTGCCAGAGAGATAGAAGAGAGAATCCTAAAGTTTCCAGCCAGCAACAAGAGACCCTGAATAGGCCAAGGAATCCTCAGGAAAACGAACACAGCAGGACGTATCACACTTGCTGATTTCAACGTAGAGGACGAAGCGCTGGGTACCGAAACGGCACAGTCCGGGCCCAAAAACAGGCACACAGACCCATGCAACAGAATCGAGAGCCCAGAGCCCAACTCAAACATACATGGACAGCCCATTTGCGACCAGGGAGCCAAGAGGAGACAGTGGACAAAGGAGAGTCTCTCCGATAAACGGTGCTGGGAAGCCTGCACAGCCACATGGAACACAACGAGAGTAGACCATGATGTGCCACCTGGCACACGCACCTCCTGGAATGGATTAAAGCCCTGAATGGCACACTGGAAACCGTGAAACTTGTAGGAGAAGACCTAGGCAGAGTGCTCTTTGCCATCTGTCTGAGCCGCCTATTGGGAAGAAGCCTGTCTGACTGGGCAAGGGCAGCAAAGGAGACAAGAAACAAACGGGACCACCTCACATGCAGACGCTTCTGCCCAGTCAAGGAAACCATCGACTCAATGCAAAGACAGCACAACAACTGGGAGTGGATGTTTGCAAAGCACACATCGGACAAGGGGTGAAAAGCCCAAAGATACAATCAACTCACACGTCTCCACAAGAAAAAGAACAAGCCAATGAAAACCTGGGCCAAAGATGGACACAGAGATTTCTCCCAAGAAGATCTAAAGAGGGCCAACAGGTGCATGAAAACTTGTTCACCCTCATTAAGCCTGAGGCCAAGGCAAATCCAAACCGCAAGGACATAGCAGCTCACTGTGGTCAGAATGGCTATAAGGAGGCAGACAGGAAACAACAAGCGTCAGAGAGGAGGTGGAGAGAAGGGAAGCCTCCTGCACTGCTGCTGGCAGTGGAAACCGGTGCAGCCACTAGGCCAAGCGGTGTGGAACTGCCTCCGAAATTTAAGAATCCATGTCCCATATGATCCAGCTATTCCTCTGGGGCGCGTTTAGCCAAAGAACTCGGAAACACTACCGCCTAAAGACATGTGCACCGCTGAGTTCAGCACAGCCTTACTCCCGTTCTCCAAGACTTGGAAGCCGCCCTGGTGCCCAGCAAGGGACGAATGGAGAAGGAACATGGGCTATAGCCACACAATGGCATACCACTCAGCGGGAACAAAGGATGCAATCCAGCCATTTGTGACCACCAGAATGGCTGGGAGGGTTTTAGGGGAAGTGAAACAAGCCCCAGGGACAAAGTCAAATACCGTAGGATCTCACTTACAAGGAGAAGAAAAAACAAGCACTGACCAACAGGCGGCACTGGACATTTGATCGGGGGTGCCCAGAGGCAAAGCGGGGCGGTGGGGGAGGGTGGAAGAGATGATGAGGCACAAGTGTGTGGTGAGGGCCTGTGATTCGGCTTACGCTGGTGAAGAGGATGGAACCTACACGGAAGTCTAAATCGATGAGGATGTAAATCTGAAAGACATAGGATGTTCGAATGCAGGGTTATGGCAATAAATCCACCTAAAAGCAAAAATCCAAAAAGGGGTCCAGAATGACGGCATACAGCTTTGGGGGCTGAAAGAGATTAGAGAAGGTGAACTTCCAAGGATGGAAAATCACCTCAAAAGGCTTACTGATGCTAAAGAAAGGTAGACCATTCCAAATACATGAAGAGGAATCCTACCAAGAGAACCTGATCCGTGCTAAGCCCAGGAACCAACGGAAAACGTTACCGTCCATGATGTTCCTACTAATCACCTTCACGAATAATCCAAACAGGCCCACATCTTCCCAAGTTCAGGCCACAGGTTGGTCCAAAAGTGCAAGTCAGGGCCGGCCCTGTGGTGGAGCGGGCAAGTGCCCACGTTCCGCTTGGGTGGCCCGGGCCTCACTCTTTCACAGCACGGGTGCAGATCACATTAGCACTGTTAGGGAATAGAGATTTCATGGTACGGTGCGGACAGAGGTCCTAAAGAAGTAGCAATTGTGAGGGTCCCTTATCAATACGCACCAGAAAAAGAACTGTGAGAATATTCCAATCTAGGAAGGCATCTGGTACACTTCCCCAAAGGAAGAAGGAAGGAAAACATGGGACCTGCCAAGGCGGAATTGGCAGAGTGCTAGGAGATGACACGATCATTGCGCATCAGAGGATTGCCTGGGCAACTTCAACTTGGGAGGGAGTCCAGGACTTTCTCTGGGGAAGGTCCACCCACTTGGCCATCTACCCACGACATAAGAGATAACACCCAGGGTAATCTTACAGGAAAGAGACCAGTGTCTAGAGAGAAGGGAGCTGGCCTTTCCAAGTTTGAGGAGAAAGTTAGAAACCGACAAGACATCCAGAAAAAGGAAAACTATCCTACCTGGAAAGGGGGAGGAGTCAGACTGGTGTGAGATGGCTCTGAAACTCTGTGTGCTTGGAGGTTGTCAGGACAACTTGGCCTTCTGAGGTTCTTTATGACATCACGGTGAACATGTCCCCCAAGATGGCCGCATGGGTACAGTCTGAGGATTGGCCTAGGCTGGGCTATTAAAGGGAGACATACCCAGAAAGAGTTTGACAAACAGAAAGCAGGCACAGAAACTGGAAGAGATCAAACAGACTCTGATGCCAGGGATAAGAAAGGAATCCTTGGCAAGAAGCCAGAATAGAGGGACAAGCACTGAGAGGAGAATATTCAAGTCTATGGGGAGGCCATGCTGATTCAAGCTTGAAACTTGATTGGAAACACGAGGCCGCACTTGGGCCTTATCAGACCTACAGTGTCCTTCTGCCTTAAGCATAATCCAAAGTCAAGAAGGATCTCTTGAGGACATTGAAGAGAAGAGTCGATGCCTCCTTTCCTAGGCCCCTAGCGTTCTTGGAAGATCAGTCTCTCTTTCCATAGCTCTGGCGTCACGGGGGCCCACTGGCCACATGCTAATGCGTCCCAAGAGATGTCTTGGAAGCCTCGAAGGAATGGAGCCCTGTCATGCTTGGGGTAGGTCTCTTTGTTGGGAAGGGCTCTACAAGTGTGCTGAAAATCACCCTTTTCCAGAGGGCTTGGTTCCTTTGTGAAGGCTGCCCTCCCAGGTAGAGTGCTCAGTTTGGCTCCAATGAAATTCTCTCCCCCGACCTCTTGCCGTAGAAGGATTATTGATTATGTGCTTTGACGCCATATGGAAGGAAGCTGGCTGAAAATTAGAACATTACAATTCTGTTTCCAGAAAAATAAACATGCCAGGGCTGAGGATGTAGGTCAAACGAATGGCACAGCCTATAGAAATAAAGTAAGCCCGCATCTAGACGGAATCTAGGGCAACGTCCAAGGGTCAGGGGTCAAGTTTGAAACTTCCCAAATCCACAAAAGAGAAAGAAAAATATCTTTCCTGGAGCGGGGAATTCATCAGATTTGTCTAATTTGTCTCGGAAAAACATGATGTCCATGAAGGGGGTTGCCAGGACCACCTCGAATTTGGAGTTTCTGATCTCAGGATGTCAAACCTACCCAGATGACCACGGGTTCTCAGTGCTTCGTTTGACCTAGGCTAGGATAGCAAAGAGTCCTACAAGTGACCGCTGCAAATTCAAAGACAGCAACCAAGAATCACGAAAGCACTCACACCTCGGCCTAGAGAACATACGGTCATTCAAGAAATACAAAATTAATCCCTTGGACTGAAGGAGAACGGACTGATAAGCACATCTAAGGGAGATAGCTGAGAAAGACCATGACGAGGATACTGTGGAAAAGAAAAAAAGGTCCCAGAAAATGCAAGGCGAACAGATATCACACCTGAATAATCCACAATGAAAGATGTCAGTCTTTAGACAGGCTCTGCTGGAACGTTTGAAAGTCAGAGAAATTCACAAGCCAAAACACGGCAGCGAAGGTCAAACCTGGGCTCACTGGGAAGGGTGAGTTATGAGACTGCTCCAAGCGGGCTCTGAAGCCCTGTGTGCATGAAGCTTGCCGGGACAGCAGACACACAATTATGACCAATCCTCTGACGTCACAGTGGCCCCGACAAACCACCTGGCCTCATCTACACAGTGCCAGAGCTGGGCTCAAGCAGCATATTCAAGCCCCATTGCTCTCAACTGCAGGTTGCCAATGGAACATGAAAGGGGCCGGCCGGTGGTGCAGCGGTGAGGTCCGCAGCTTCTGGGTCGGTGGCCCGGGGTGGGCCGGGTGGAATCCTGGGGGTGAGCCTCCTCACCACTGCTTCAGTCATTCTGGGGCAGGCGTCCGAGGGGGTGTGGAGGCAGATGGGAAGGGACTTTAGATAGGGCCAGACTTCCACAGCAAATACAGGAGCGTTGCCAGCAGATGTGAGCACAGCGATGCACTTCTGCCAAAACAGAACCAATTACAAGTTGCAAAGAATAGAAAAACGGAAGCTAAACACAAACGAACAAAAAACACAGCTTGCCAGTACGAAGAAGAAGATGTCTATGAAGAGCCTTAGCAAAACAGGTGAAAGCTATGTCAACCGAAAACTAGCAAACGTTTGGGGAAAGAAATTCAAGACGACACAAGGAAAAAGAAGGATATTCCGGGACCTAGGAATGGAAGAATTAACACACTTGAAACGTCCATAGCGGAGAAAGGAATCTCTGGATTCCATGCAATCCCAGCCAAAGTTGCAGCCATATTTGCCAGAGAGATAGAAGAGAGAATCCTAAAGTTTCCAGCCAGCAACAAGAGACCCTGAATAGGCCAAGGAATCCTCAGGAAAACGAACACAGCAGGACGTATCACACTTTCTGATTTCAACCTAGAGGACGAAGCGCTAGGTACCGAAACGGCACAGTCCGGGCCCAAAAACAGGCACACAGACCCATGCAACAGAATCGAGAGCCCAGAGCCCAACTCAAACATACATGGACAGCCCATTTGCGACCAGGGAGCCAAGAGGAGACAGTGGACAAAGGAGAGTCTCTCCGATAAACGGTGCTGGGAAGCCTGCACAGCCACATGGAACACAACGAGAGTAGACCATGATGTGCCACCTGGCACACGCACCTCCTGGAATGGATTAAAGCCCTGAATGGCACACTTGAAACCATGAAACTTGTAGGAGAAGACCTAGGCAGAGTGCTCTTTGCCATCTGTCTGAGCCGCCTATTGGGAAGAAGCCTGTCTGACTGGGCAAGGGCAGCAAAGGAGACAAGAAACAAACGGGACCACCTCACATGCAGACGCTTCTGCCCAGTCAAGGAAACCATCGACTCAATGCAAAGACAGCACAACAACTGGGAGTGGATGTTTGCAAAGCACACATCGGACAAGGGGTGAAAAGCCCAAAGATACAATCAACTCACACGTCTCCACAAGAAAAAGAACAAGCCAATGAAAACCTGGGCCAAAGATGGACACAGAGATTTCTCCCAAGAAGATCTAAAGAGGGCCAACAGGTGCATGAAAACTTGTTCACCCTCATTAAGCCTGAGGCCAAGGCAAATCCAAACCGCAAGGACATAGCAGCTCACTGTGGTCAGAATGGCTATAAGGAGGCAGACAGGAAACAACAAGCGTCAGAGAGGAGGTGGAGAGAAGGGAAGCCTCCTGCACTGCTGCTGGCAGTGGAAACCGGTGCAGCCACTAGGCCAAGCGGTGTGGAACTGCCTCCGAAATTTAAGAATCCATGTCCCATATGATCCAGCTATTCCTCTGGGGCGCGTTTAGCCAAAGAACTCGGAAACACTACCGCCTAAAGACATGTGCACCGCTGAGTTCAGCACAGCCTTACTCCCGCTCTCCAAGACTTGGAAGCCGCCCTGGTGCCCAGCAAGGGACGAATGGAGAAGGAACATGGGCTATAGCCACACAATGGCATACCACTCAGCGGGAACAAAGGATGCAATCCAGCCATTTGTGACCACCAGAATGGCTGGGAGGGTTTTAGGGGAACTGAAACAAGCCCCAGGGACAAAGTCAAATACCGTAGGATCTCACTTACAAGGAGAAGAAAAAACAAGCACTGACCAACAGGCGGCACTGGACATTTGATCGGGGGTGCCCAGAGGCAAAGCGGGGCGGTGGGGGAGGGTGGAAGAGATGATGAGGCACAAGTGTGTGGTGAGGGCCTGTGATTCGGCTTACGCTGGTGAAGAGGATGGAACCTACACGGAAGTCTAAATCGATGAGGATGTAAATCTGAAAGACATAGGATGTTCGAATGCAGGGTTATGGCAATAAATCCACCTAAAAGCAAAAATCCAAAAAGGGGTCCAGAATGACGGCATACAGCTTTGGGGGCTGAAAGAGATTAGAGAAGGTGAACTTCCAAGGATGGAAAATCACCTCAAAAGCCTTACTGATGCTACAGAAAGGTAGACCATTCCAAATACATGAAGAGGAATCCTACCAAGAGAACCTGATCCGTGCTAAGCCCAGGAACCAACGGAAAACGTTACCGTCCATGATGTTCCTACTAATCACCTTCACGAATAATCCAAACAGGCCCACATCTTCCCAAGTTCAGGCCACAGGTTGGTCCAAAAGTGCAAGTCAGGGCCGGCCCTGTGGTGGAGCGGGCAAGTGCCCACGTTCCGCTTGGGTGGCCCGGGCCTCACTCTTTCACAGCACGGGTGCAGATCACATTAGCACTGTTAGGGAATAGAGATTTCATGGTACGGTGCGGACGGAGGTCCTAAAGAAGTAGCAATTGTGAGGGTCCCTTATCAATACGCACCAGAAAAAGCACCGTGAGAATATTCCAATCTAGGAAGGCATCTGGTACACTTCCCCAAAGGAAGAAGGAAGGAAAACATGGGACCTGCCAAGGCGGAATTGGCAGAGTGCTAGGAGATGACACGATCATTGCGCATCAGAGGATTGCCTGGGCAACTTCAACTTGGGAGGGAGTCCAGGACTTTCTCTGGGGAAGGTCCACCCACTTGGCCATCTACCCACGACATAAGAGATAACACCCAGGGTAATCTTACAGGAAAGAGACCAGTGTCTAGAGAGAAGGGAGCTGGCCTTTCCAAGTTTGAGGAGAAAGTTAGAAACCGACAAGACATCCAGAAAAAGGAAAACTATCCTACCTGGAAAGGGGGAGGAGTCAGACTGGTGTGAGATGGCTCTGAAACTCTGTGTGCTTGGAGGTTGTCAGGACAACTTGGCCTTCTGAGGTTCTTTATGACATCACGGTGAACATGTCCCCCAAGATGGCCGCATGGGTACAGTCTGAGGATTGGCCTAGGCTGGGCTATTAAAGGGAGACATACCCAGAAAGAGTTTGACAAACAGAAAGCAGGCACAGAAACTGGAAGAGATCAAACAGACTCTGATGCCAGGGATAAGAAAGGAATCCTTGGCAAGAAGCCAGAATAGAGGGACAAGCACTGAGAGGAGAATATTCAAGTCTATGGGGAGGCCATGCTGATTCAAGCTTGAAACTTGATTGGAAACACGAGGCCGCACTTGGGCCTTATCAGACCTACAGTGTCCTTCTGCCTTAAGCATAATCCAAAGTCAAGAAGGATCTCTTGAGGACATTGAAGAGAAGAGTCGATGCCTCCTTTCCTAGGCCCCTAGCATTCTTGGAAGATCAGTCTCTCTTTCCATAGCTCTGGCGTCACGGGGGCCCACTGGCCACATGCTAATGCGTCCCAAGAGATGTCTTGGAAGCCTCAAAGGAATGGAGCCCTGTCATGCTTGGGGTAGGTCTCTTTGTTGGGAAGGGCTCTACAAGTGTGCTGAAAATCACCCTTTTCCAGAGGGCTTGGTTCCTTTGTGAAGGCTGCCCTCCCAGGTAGAGTGCTCAGTTTGGCTCCAATGAAATTCTCTCCCCCGACCTCTTGCCGTAGAAGGATTATTGATTATGTGCTTTGACGCCATATGGAAGGAAGCTGGCTGAAAATTAGAACATTACAATTCTGTTTCCAGAAAAATAAACATGCCAGGGCTGAGGATGTAGGTCAAACGAATGGCACAGCCTATAGAAATAAAGTAAGCCCGCATCTAGACGGAATCTAGGGCAACGTCCAAGGGTCAGGGGTCAAGTTTGAAACTTCCCAAATCCACAAAAGAGAAAGAAAAATATCTTTCCTGGAGCGGGGAATTCATCAGATTTGTCTAATTTGTCTCGGAAAAACATGATGTCCATGAAGGGGGTTGCCAGGACCACCTCGAATTTGGAGTTTCTGATCTCAGGATGTCAAACCTACCCAGATGACCACGGGTTCTCAGTGCTTCGTTTGACCTAGGCTAGGATAGCAAAGAGTCCTACAAGTGACCGCTGCAAATTCAAAGACAGCAACCAAGAATCACGAAAGCACTCACACCTCGGCCTAGAGAACATACGGTCATTCAAGAAATACAAAATTAATCCCATGGACTGAAGGAGAACGGACTGATAAGCACATCTAAGGGAGATAGCTGAGAAAGACCATGACGAGGATACTGTGGAAAAGAAAAAAAGGTCCCAGAAAATGCAAGGCGAACAGATATCACACCTGAATAATCCACAATGAAAGATGTCAGTCTTTAGACAGGCTCTGCTGGAACGTTTGAAAGTCAGAGAAATTCACAAGCCAAAACACGGCAGCGAAGGTCAAACCTGGGCTCACTGGGAAGGGTGAGTTATGAGACTGCTCCAAGCGGGCTCTGAAGCCCTGTGTGCATGAAGCTTGCCGGGGCAGCAGACACACAATTATGACCAATCCTCTGACGTCACAGTGGCCCCGACAAACCACCTGGCCTCATCTACACAGTGCCAGAGCTGGGCTCAAGCAGCATATTCAAGCCCCATTGCTCTCAACTGCAGGTTGCCAATGGAACATGAAAGGGGCCGGCCGGTGGTGCAGCGGTGAGGTCCGCAGCTTCTGGGTCGGTGGCCCGGGGTGGGCCGGGTGGAATCCTGGGGGTGAGCCTCCTCACCACTGCTTCAGTCATTCTGGGGCAGGCGTCCGAGGGGGTGTGGAGGCAGATGGGAAGGGACTTTAGATAGGGCCAGACTTCCACAGCAAATACAGGAGCGTTGCCAGCAGATGTGAGCACAGCGATGCACTTCTGCCAAAACAGAACCAATTACAAGTTGCAAAGAATAGAAAAACGGAAGCTAAACACAAACGAACAAAAAACACAGCTTGCCAGTACGAAGAAGAAGATGTCTATGAAGAGCCTTAGCAAAACAGGTGAAAGCTATGTCAACCGAAAACTAGCAAACGTTTGGGGAAAGAAATTCAAGACGACACAAGGAAAAAGAAGGATATTCCGGGACCTAGGAATGGAAGAATTAACACACTTGAAACGTCCATAGCGGAGAAAGGAATCTCTGGATTCCATGCAATCCCAGCCAAAGTTGCAGCCATATTTGCCAGAGAGATAGAAGAGAGAATCCTAAAGTTTCCAGCCAGCAACAAGAGACCCTGAATAGGCCAAGGAATCCTCAGGAAAACGAACACAGCAGGACGTATCACACTTTCTGATTTCAACCTAGAGGACGAAGCGCTAGGTACCGAAACGGCACAGTCCGGGCCCAAAAACAGGCACACAGACCCATGCAACAGAATCGAGAGCCCAGAGCCCAACTCAAACATACATGGACAGCCCATTTGCGACCAGGGAGCCAAGAGGAGACAGTGGACAAAGGAGAGTCTCTCCGATAAACGGTGCTGGGAAGCCTGCACAGCCACATGGAACACAACGAGAGTAGACCATGATGTGCCACCTGGCACACGCACCTCCTGGAATGGATTAAAGCCCTGAATGGCACACTGGAAACCGTGAAACTTGTAGGAGAAGACCTAGGCAGAGTGCTCTTTGCCATCTGTCTGAGCCGCCTATTGGGAAGAAGCCTGTCTGACTGGGCAAGGGCAGCAAAGGAGACAAGAAACAAACGGGACCACCTCACATGCAGACGCTTCTGCCCAGTCAAGGAAACCATCGACTCAATGCAAAGACAGCACAACAACTGGGAGTGGATGTTTGCAAAGCACACATCGGACAAGGGGTGAAAAGCCCAAAGATACAATCAACTCACACGTCTCCACAAGAAAAAGAACAAGCCAATGAAAACCTGGGCCAAAGATGGACACAGAGATTTCTCCCAAGAAGATCTAAAGAGGGCCAACAGGTGCATGAAAACTTGTTCACCCTCATTAAGCCTGAGGCCAAGGCAAATCCAAACCGCAAGGACATAGCAGCTCACTGTGGTCAGAATGGCTATAAGGAGGCAGACAGGAAACAACAAGCGTCAGAGAGGAGGTGGAGAGAAGGGAAGCCTCCTGCACTGCTGGTGGCAGTGGAAACCGGTGCAGCCACTAGGCCAAGCGGTGTGGAACTGCCTCCGAAATTTAAGAATCCATGTCCCATATGATCCAGCTATTCCTCTGGGGCGCGTTTAGCCAAAGAACTCGGAAACACTACCGCCTAAAGACATGTGCACCGCTGAGTTCAGCACAGCCTTACTCCCGCTCTCCAAGACTTGGAAGCCGCCCTGGTGCCCAGCAAGGGACGAATGGAGAAGGAACATGGGCTATAGCCACACAATGGCATACCACTCAGCGGGAACAAAGGATGCAATCCAGCCATTTGTGACCACCAGAATGGCTGGGAGGGTTTTAGGGGAACTGAAACAAGCCCCAGGGACAAAGTCAAATACCGTAGGATCTCACTTACAAGGAGAAGAAAAAACAAGCACTGACCAACAGGCGGCACTGGACATTTGATCGGGGGTGCCCAGAGGCAAAGCGGGGCGGTGGGGGAGGGTGGAAGAGATGATGAGGCACAAGTGTGTGGTGAGGGCCTGTGATTCGGCTTACGCTGGTGAAGAGGATGGAACCTACACGGAAGTCTAAATCGATGAGGATGTAAATCTGAAAGACATAGGATGTTCGAATGCAGGGTTATGGCAATAAATCCACCTAAAAGCAAAAATCCAAAAAGGGGTCCAGAATGACGGCATACAGCTTTGGGGGCTGAAAGAGATTAGAGAAGGTGAACTTCCAAGGATGGAAAATCACCTCAAAAGGCTTACTGATGCTACAGAAAGGTAGACCATTCCAAATACATGAAGAGGAATCCTACCAAGAGAACCTGATCCGTGCTAAGCCCAGGAACCAACGGAAAACGTTACCGTCCATGATGTTCCTACTAATCACCTTCACGAATAATCCAAACAGGCCCACATCTTCCCAAGTTCAGGCCACAGGTTGGTCCAAAAGTGCAAGTCAGGGCCGGCCCTGTGGTGGAGCGGGCAAGTGCCCACGTTCCGCTTGGGTGGCCCGGGCCTCACTCTTTCACAGCACGGGTGCAGATCACATTAGCACTGTTAGGGAATAGAGATTTCATGGTACGGTGCGGACAGAGGTCCTAAAGAAGTAGCAATTGTGAGGGTCCCTTATCAATACGCACCAGAAAAAGCACCGTGAGAATATTCCAATCTAGGAAGGCATCTGGTACACTTCCCCAAAGGAAGAAGGAAGGAAAACATGGGACCTGCCAAGGCAGAATTGGCAGAGTGCTAGGAGATGACACGATCATTGCGCATCAGAGGATTGCCTGGGCAACTTCAACTTGGGAGGGAGTCCAGGACTTTCTCTGGGGAAGGTCCACCCACTTGGCCATCTACCCACGACATAAGAGATAACACCCAGGGTAATCTTACAGGAAAGAGACCAGTGTCTAGAGAGAAGGGAGCTGGCCTTTCCAAGTTTGAGGAGAAAGTTAGAAACCAACAAGACATCCAGAAAAAGGAAAACTATCCTACCTGGAAAGGGGGAGGAGTCAGACTGGTGTGAGATGGCTCTGAAACTCTGTGTGCTTGGAGGTTGTCAGGACAACTTGGCCTTCTGAAGTTCTTTATGACATCACGGTGAACATGTCCCCCAAGATGGCCGCATGGGTACAGTCTGAGGATTGGCCTAGGCTGGGCTATTAAAGGGAGACATACCCAGAAAGAGTTTGACAAACAGAAAGCAGGCACAGAAACTGGAAGAGATCAAACAGACTCTGATGCCAGGGATAAGAAAGGAATCCTTGGCAAGAAGCCAGAATAGAGGGACAAGCACTGAGAGGAGAACATTGTCATCTATTCAAGTCTATGGGGAGGCCATGCTGATTCAAGCTTGAAACTTGATTGGAAACACGAGGCCGCACTTGGGCCTTATCAGACCTACAGTGTCCTTCTGCCTTAAGCATAATCCAAAGTCAAGAAGGATCTCTTGAGGACATTGAAGAGAAGAGTCGATGCCTCCTTTCCTAGGCCCCTAGCGTTCTTGGAAGATCAGTCTCTCTTTCCATAGCTCTGGCGTCACGGGGGCCCACTGGCCACATGCTAATGCGTCCCAAGAGATGTCTTGGAAGCCTCGAAGGAATGGAGCCCTGTCATGCTTGGGGTAGGTCTCTTTGTTGGGAAGGGCTCTACAAGTGTGCTGAAAATCACCCTTTTCCAGAGGGCTTGGTTCCTTTGTGAAGGCTGCCCTCCCAGGTAGAGTGCTCAGTTTGGCTCCAATGAAATTCTCTCCCCCGACCTCTTGCCGTAGAAGGATTATTGATTATGTGCTTTGACGCCATATGGAAGGAAGCTGGCTGAAAATTAGAACATTACAATTCTGTTTCCAGAAAAATAAACATGCCAGGGCTGAGGATGTAGGTCAAACGAATGGCACAGCCTATAGAAATAAAGTAAGCCCGCATCTAGACGGAATCTAGGGCAACGTCCAAGGGTCAGGGGTCAAGTTTGAAACTTCCCAAATCCACAAAAGAGAAAGAAAAATATCTTTCCTGGAGCGGGGAATTCATCAGATTTGTCTAATTTGTCTCGGAAAAACATGATGTCCATGAAGGGGGTTGCCAGGACCACCTCGAATTTGGAGTTTCTGATCTCAGGATGTCAAACCTACCCAGATGACCACGGGTTCTCAGTGCTTCGTTTGACCTAGGCTAGGATAGCAAAGAGTCCTACAAGTGACCGCTGCAAATTCAAAGACAGCAACCAAGAATCACGAAAGCACTCACACCTCGGCCTAGAGAACATACGGTCATTCAAGAAATACAAAATTAATCCCTTGGACTGAAGGAGAACGGACTGATAAGCACATCTAAGGGAGATAGCTGAGAAAGACCATGACGAGGATACTGTGGAAAAGAAAAAAAGGTCCCAGAAAATGCAAGGCGAACAGATATCACACCTGAATAATCCACAATGAAAGATGTCAGTCTTTAGACAGGCTCTGCTGGAACGTTTGAAAGTCAGAGAAATTCACAAGCCAAAACACGGCAGCGAAGGTCAAACCTGGGCTCACTGGGAAGGGTGAGTTATGAGACTGCTCCAAGCGGGCTCTGAAGCCCTGTGTGCATGAAGCTTGCCGGGACAGCAGACACACAATTATGACCAATCCTCTGACGTCACAGTGGCCCCGACAAACCACCTGGCCTCATCTACACAGTGCCAGAGCTGGGCTCAAGCAGCATATTCAAGCCCCATTGCTCTCAACTGCAGGTTGCCAATGGAACATGAAAGGGGCCGGCCGGTGGTGCAGCGGTGAGGTCCGCAGCTTCTGGGTCGGTGGCCCGGGGTGGGCCGGGTGGAATCCTGGGGGTGAGCCTCCTCACCACTGCTTCAGTCATTCTGGGGCAGGCGTCCGAGGGGGTGTGGAGGCAGATGGGAAGGGACTTTAGATAGGGCCAGACTTCCACAGCAAATACAGGAGCGTTGACAGCAGATGTGAGCACAGCGATGCACTTCTGCCAAAACAGAACCAATTACAAGTTGCAAAGAATAGAAAAACGGAAGCTAAACACAAACGAACAAAAAACACAGCTTGCCAGTACGAAGAAGAAGATGTCTATGAAGAGCCTTAGCAAAACAGGTGAAAGCTATGTCAACCGAAAACTAGCAAACGTTTGGGGAAAGAAATTCAAGACGACACAAGGAAAAAGAAGGATATTCCGGGACCTAGGAATGGAAGAATTAACACACTTGAAACGACCATAGCAGAGAAAGGAATCTCTGGATTCCATGCAATCCCAGTCAAAGTTGCAGCCATATTTGCCAGAGAGATAGAAGAGAGAATCCTAAAGTTTCCAGCCAGCAACAAGAGACCCTGAATAGGCCAAGGAATCCTCAGGAAAACGAACACAGCAGGACGTATCACACTTTCTGATTTCAACATAGAGGACGAAGCGCTGGGTACCGAAACGGCACAGTCCGGGCCCAAAAACAGGCACACAGACCCATGCAACAGAATCGAGAGCCCAGAGCCCAACTCAAACATACATGGACAGCCCATTTGCGACCAGGGAGCCAAGAGGAGACAGTGGACAAAGGAGAGTCTCTCCGATAAACGGTGCTGGGAAGCCTGCACAGCCACATGGAACACAACGAGAGTAGACCATGATGTGCCACCTGGCACACGCACCTCCTGGAATGGATTAAAGCCCTGAATGGCGAACTTGAAACCGTGAAACTTGTAGGAGAAGACCTAGGCAGAGTGCTCTTTGCCATCTGTCTGAGCCGCCTATTGGGAAGAAGCCTGTCTGACTGGGCAAGGGCAGCAAAGGAGACAAGAAACAAACGGGACCACCTCACATGCAGACGCTTCTGCCCAGTCAAGGAAACCTTCGACTCAATGCAAAGACAGCACAACAACTGGGAGTGGATGTTTGCAAAGCACACATCGGACAAGGGGTGAAAAGCCCAAAGATACAATCAACTCACACGTCTCCACAAGAAAAAGAACAAGCCAATGAAAACCTGGGCCAAAGATGGACACAGAGATTTCTCCCAAGAAGATCTAAAGAGGGCCAACAGGTGCATGAAAACTTGTTCACCCTCATTAAGCCTGAGGCCAAGGCAAATCCAAACCGCAAGGACATAGCAGCTCACTGTGGTCAGAATGGCTATAAGGAGGCAGACAGGAAACAACAAGCGTCAGAGAGGAGGTGGAGAGAAGGGAAGCCTCCTGCACTGCTGGTGGCAGTGGAAACCGGTGCAGCCACTAGGCCAAGCGGTGTGGAACTGCCTCCGAAATTTAAGAATCCATGTCCCATATGATCCAGCTATTCCTCTGGGGCGCGTTTAGCCAAAGAACTCGGAAACACTACCGCCTAAAGACATGTGCACCGCTGAGTTCAGCACAGCCTTACTCCCGTTCTCCAAGACTTGTAAGCCGCCCTGGTGCCCAGCAAGGGACGAATGGAGAAGGAACATGGGCTATAGCCACACAATGGCATACCACTCAGCGGGAACAAAGGATGCAATCCAGCCATTTGTGACC
Source organism: Equus asinus (assembly GCF_041296235.1). NCBI lineage: Eukaryota > Metazoa > Chordata > Mammalia > Perissodactyla > Equidae > Equus > Equus asinus. The sequence continues at coordinate 84,788,499 of NC_091820.1, read as the reverse complement.
ACCAGAATGGCTGGGAGGGTTTTAGGGGAAGTGAAACAAGCCCCAGGGACAAAGTCAAATACCGTAGGATCTCACTTACAAGGAGAAGAAAAAACAAGCACTGACCAACAGGCGGCACTGGACATTTGATCGGGGGTGCCCAGAGGCAAAGCGGGGCGGTGGGGGAGGGTGGAAGAGATGATGAGGCACAAGTGTGTGGTGAGGGCCTGTGATTCGGCTTACGCTGGTGAAGAGGATGGAACCTACACGGAAGTCTAAATCAATGAGGATGTAAATCTGAAAGACATAGTATGTTCGAATGCAGGGTTATGGCAATAAATCCACCTAAAAGCAAAAATCCAAAAAGGGGTCCAGAATGACGGCATACAGCTTTGGGGGCTGAAAGAGATTAGAGAAGGTGAACTTCCAAGGATGGAAAATCACCTCAAAAGGCTTACTGATGCTAAAGAAAGGTAGACCATTCCAAATACATGAAGAGGAATCCTACCAAGAGAACCTGATCCGTGCTAAGCCCAGGAACCAACGGAAAACGTTACCGTCCATGATGTTCCTACTAATCACCTTCACGAATAATCCAAACAGGCCCACATCTTCCCAAGTTCAGGCCACAGGTTGGTCCAAAAGTGCAAGTCAGGGCCGGCCCTGTGGTGGAGCGGGCAAGTGCCCACGTTCCGCTTGGGTGGCCCGGGCCTCACTCTTTCACAGCACGGGTGCAGATCACATTAGCACTGTTAGGGAATAGAGATTTCATGGTACGGTGCGGACAGAGGTCCTAAAGAAGTAGCAATTGTGAGGGTCCCTTATCAATACGCACCAGAAAAAGAACTGTGAGAATATTCCAATCTAGGAAGGCATCTGGTACACTTCCCCAAAGGAAGAAGGAAGGAAAACATGGGACCTGCCAAGGCGGAATTGGCAGAGTGCTAGGAGATGACACGATCATTGCGCATCAGAGGATTGCCTGGGCAACTTCAACTTGGGAGGGAGTCCAGGACTTTCTCTGGGGAAGGTCCACCCACTTGGCCATCTACCCACGACATAAGAGATAACACCCAGGGTAATCTTACAGGAAAGAGACCAGTGTCTAGAGAGAAGGGAGCTGGCCTTTCCAAGTTTGAGGAGAAAGTTAGAAACCGACAAGACATCCAGAAAAAGGAAAACTATCCTACCTGGAAAGGGGGAGGAGTCAGACTGGTGTGAGATGGCTCTGAAACTCTGTGTGCTTGGAGGTTGTCAGGACAACTTGGCCTTCTGAGGTTCTTTATGACATCACGGTGAACATGTCCCCCAAGATGGCCGCATGGGTACAGTCTGAGGATTGGCCTAGGCTGGGCTATTAAAGGGAGACATACCCAGAAAGAGTTTGACAAACAGAAAGCAGGCACAGAAACTGGAAGAGATCAAACAGACTCTGATGCCAGGGATAAGAAAGGAATCCTTGGCAAGAAGCCAGAATAGAGGGACAAGCACTGAGAGGAGAATATTCAAGTCTATGGGGAGGCCATGCTGATTCAAGCTTGAAACTTGATTGGAAACACGAGGCCGCACTTGGGCCTTATCAGACCTACAGTGTCCTTCTGCCTTAAGCATAATCGAAAGTCAAGAAGGATCTCTTGAGGACATTGAAGAGAAGAGTCGATGCCTCCTTTCCTAGGCCCCTAGCGTTCTTGGAAGATCAGTCTCTCTTTCCATAGCTCTGGCGTCACGGGGGCCCACTGGCCACATGCTAATGCATCCCAAGAGATGTCTTGGAAGCCTCGAAGGAATGGAGCCCTGTCATGCTTGGGGTAGGTCTCTTTGTTGGGAAGGGCTCTACAAGTGTGCTGAAAATCACCCTTTTCCAGAGGGCTTGGTTCCTTTGTGAAGGCTGCCCTCCCAGGTAGAGTGCTCAGTTTGGCTCCAATGAAATTCTCTCCCCCGACCTCTTGCCGTAGAAGGATTATTGATTATGTGCTTTGACGCCATATGGAAGGAAGCTGGCTGAAAATTAGAACATTACAATTCTGTTTCCAGAAAAATAAACATGCCTGGGCTGAGGATGTAGGTCAAACGAATGGCACAGCCTATAGAAATAAAGTAAGCCCGCATCAAGACGGAATCTAGGGCAACGTCCAAGGGTCAGGGGTCAAGTTTGAAACTTCCCAAATCCACAAAAGAGAAAGAAAAATATCTTTCCTGGAGCGGGGAATTCATCAGATTTGTCTAATTTGTCTCGGAAAAACATGATGTCCATGAAGGGGGTTGCCAGGACCACCTCGAATTTGGAGTTTCTGATCTCAGGATGTCAAACCTACCCAGATGACCACGGGTTCTCAGTGCTTCGTTTGACCTAGGCTAGGATAGCAAAGAGTCCTACAAGTGACCGCTGCAAATTCAAAGACAGCAACCAAGAATCACGAAAGCACTCACACCTCGGCCTAGAGAAAATACGGTCATTCAAGAAATACAAAATTAATCCCTTGGACTGAAGGAGAACGGACTGATAAGCACATCTAAGGGAGATAGCTGAGAAAGACCATGACGAGGATACTGTGGAAAAGAAAAAAAGGTCCCAGAAAATGCAAGGCGAACAGATATCACACCTGAATAATCCACAATGAAAGATGTCAGTCTTTAGACAGGCTCTGCTGGAACGTTTGAAAGTCAGAGAAATTCACAAGCCAAAACACGGCAGCGAAGGTCAAACCTGGGCTCACTGGGAAGGGTGAGTTATGAGACTGCTCCAAGCGGGCTCTGAAGCCCTGTGTGCATGAAGCTTGCCGGGACAGCAGACACACAATTATGACCAATCCTCTGACGTCACAGTGGCCCCGACAAACCACCTGGCCTCATCTACACAGTGCCAGAGCTGGGCTCAAGCAGCATATTCAAGCCCCATTGCTCTCAACTGCAGGTTGCCAATGGAACATGAAAGGGGCCGGCCGGTGGTGCAGCGGTGAGGTCCGCAGCTTCTGGGTCGGTGGCCCGGGGTGGGCCGGGTGGAATCCTGGGGGTGAGCCTCCTCACCACTGCTTCAGTCATTCTGGGGCAGGCGTCCGAGGGGGTGTGGAGGCAGATGGGAAGGGACTTTAGATAGGGCCAGACTTCCACAGCAAATACAGGAGCGTTGACAGCAGATGTGAGCACAGCGATGCACTTCTGCCAAAACAGAACCAATTACAAGTTGCAAAGAATAGAAAAACGGAAGCTAAACACAAACGAACAAAAAACACAGCTTGCCAGTACGAAGAAGAAGATGTCTATGAAGAGCCTTAGCAAAACAGGTGAAAGCTATGTCAACCGAAAACTAGCAAACGTTTGGGGAAAGAAATTCAAGACGACACAAGGAAAAAGAAGGATATTCCGGGACCTAGGAATGGAAGAATTAACACACTTGAAACGTCCATAGCAGAGAAAGGAATCTCTGGATTCCATGCAATCCCAGTCAAAGTTGCAGCCATATTTGCCAGAGAGATAGAAGAGAGAATCCTAAAGTTTCCAGCCAGCAACAAGAGACCCTGAATAGGCCAAGGAATCCTCAGGAAAACGAACACAGCAGGACGTATCACACTTGCTGATTTCAACGTAGAGGACGAAGCGCTGGGTACCGAAACGGCACAGTCCGGGCCCAAAAACAGGCACACAGACCCATGCAACAGAATCGAGAGCCCAGAGCCCAACTCAAACATACATGGACAGCCCATTTGCGACCAGGGAGCCAAGAGGAGACAGTGGACAAAGGAGAGTCTCTCCGATAAACGGTGCTGGGAAGCCTGCACAGCCACATGGAACACAACGAGAGTAGACCATGATGTGCCACCTGGCACACGCACCTCCTGGAATGGATTAAAGCCCTGAATGGCACACTGGAAACCGTGAAACTTGTAGGAGAAGACCTAGGCAGAGTGCTCTTTGCCATCTGTCTGAGCCGCCTATTGGGAAGAAGCCTGTCTGACTGGGCAAGGGCAGCAAAGGAGACAAGAAACAAACGGGACCACCTCACATGCAGACGCTTCTGCCCAGTCAAGGAAACCATCGACTCAATGCAAAGACAGCACAACAACTGGGAGTGGATGTTTGCAAAGCACACATCGGACAAGGGGTGAAAAGCCCAAAGATACAATCAACTCACACGTCTCCACAAGAAAAAGAACAAGCCAATGAAAACCTGGGCCAAAGATGGACACAGAGATTTCTCCCAAGAAGATCTAAAGAGGGCCAACAGGTGCATGAAAACTTGTTCACCCTCATTAAGCCTGAGGCCAAGGCAAATCCAAACCGCAAGGACATAGCAGCTCACTGTGGTCAGAATGGCTATAAGGAGGCAGACAGGAAACAACAAGCGTCAGAGAGGAGGTGGAGAGAAGGGAAGCCTCCTGCACTGCTGCTGGCAGTGGAAACCGGTGCAGCCACTAGGCCAAGCGGTGTGGAACTGCCTCCGAAATTTAAGAATCCATGTCCCATATGATCCAGCTATTCCTCTGGGGCGCGTTTAGCCAAAGAACTCGGAAACACTACCGCCTAAAGACATGTGCACCGCTGAGTTCAGCACAGCCTTACTCCCGTTCTCCAAGACTTGGAAGCCGCCCTGGTGCCCAGCAAGGGACGAATGGAGAAGGAACATGGGCTATAGCCACACAATGGCATACCACTCAGCGGGAACAAAGGATGCAATCCAGCCATTTGTGACCACCAGAATGGCTGGGAGGGTTTTAGGGGAAGTGAAACAAGCCCCAGGGACAAAGTCAAATACCGTAGGATCTCACTTACAAGGAGAAGAAAAAACAAGCACTGACCAACAGGCGGCACTGGACATTTGATCGGGGGTGCCCAGAGGCAAAGCGGGGCGGTGGGGGAGGGTGGAAGAGATGATGAGGCACAAGTGTGTGGTGAGGGCCTGTGATTCGGCTTACGCTGGTGAAGAGGATGGAACCTACACGGAAGTCTAAATCGATGAGGATGTAAATCTGAAAGACATAGGATGTTCGAATGCAGGGTTATGGCAATAAATCCACCTAAAAGCAAAAATCCAAAAAGGGGTCCAGAATGACGGCATACAGCTTTGGGGGCTGAAAGAGATTAGAGAAGGTGAACTTCCAAGGATGGAAAATCACCTCAAAAGGCTTACTGATGCTAAAGAAAGGTAGACCATTCCAAATACATGAAGAGGAATCCTACCAAGAGAACCTGATCCGTGCTAAGCCCAGGAACCAACGGAAAACGTTACCGTCCATGATGTTCCTACTAATCACCTTCACGAATAATCCAAACAGGCCCACATCTTCCCAAGTTCAGGCCACAGGTTGGTCCAAAAGTGCAAGTCAGGGCCGGCCCTGTGGTGGAGCGGGCAAGTGCCCACGTTCCGCTTGGGTGGCCCGGGCCTCACTCTTTCACAGCACGGGTGCAGATCACATTAGCACTGTTAGGGAATAGAGATTTCATGGTACGGTGCGGACAGAGGTCCTAAAGAAGTAGCAATTGTGAGGGTCCCTTATCAATACGCACCAGAAAAAGAACTGTGAGAATATTCCAATCTAGGAAGGCATCTGGTACACTTCCCCAAAGGAAGAAGGAAGGAAAACATGGGACCTGCCAAGGCGGAATTGGCAGAGTGCTAGGAGATGACACGATCATTGCGCATCAGAGGATTGCCTGGGCAACTTCAACTTGGGAGGGAGTCCAGGACTTTCTCTGGGGAAGGTCCACCCACTTGGCCATCTACCCACGACATAAGAGATAACACCCAGGGTAATCTTACAGGAAAGAGACCAGTGTCTAGAGAGAAGGGAGCTGGCCTTTCCAAGTTTGAGGAGAAAGTTAGAAACCGACAAGACATCCAGAAAAAGGAAAACTATCCTACCTGGAAAGGGGGAGGAGTCAGACTGGTGTGAGATGGCTCTGAAACTCTGTGTGCTTGGAGGTTGTCAGGACAACTTGGCCTTCTGAGGTTCTTTATGACATCACGGTGAACATGTCCCCCAAGATGGCCGCATGGGTACAGTCTGAGGATTGGCCTAGGCTGGGCTATTAAAGGGAGACATACCCAGAAAGAGTTTGACAAACAGAAAGCAGGCACAGAAACTGGAAGAGATCAAACAGACTCTGATGCCAGGGATAAGAAAGGAATCCTTGGCAAGAAGCCAGAATAGAGGGACAAGCACTGAGAGGAGAATATTCAAGTCTATGGGGAGGCCATGCTGATTCAAGCTTGAAACTTGATTGGAAACACGAGGCCGCACTTGGGCCTTATCAGACCTACAGTGTCCTTCTGCCTTAAGCATAATCCAAAGTCAAGAAGGATCTCTTGAGGACATTGAAGAGAAGAGTCGATGCCTCCTTTCCTAGGCCCCTAGCGTTCTTGGAAGATCAGTCTCTCTTTCCATAGCTCTGGCGTCACGGGGGCCCACTGGCCACATGCTAATGCGTCCCAAGAGATGTCTTGGAAGCCTCGAAGGAATGGAGCCCTGTCATGCTTGGGGTAGGTCTCTTTGTTGGGAAGGGCTCTACAAGTGTGCTGAAAATCACCCTTTTCCAGAGGGCTTGGTTCCTTTGTGAAGGCTGCCCTCCCAGGTAGAGTGCTCAGTTTGGCTCCAATGAAATTCTCTCCCCCGACCTCTTGCCGTAGAAGGATTATTGATTATGTGCTTTGACGCCATATGGAAGGAAGCTGGCTGAAAATTAGAACATTACAATTCTGTTTCCAGAAAAATAAACATGCCAGGGCTGAGGATGTAGGTCAAACGAATGGCACAGCCTATAGAAATAAAGTAAGCCCGCATCTAGACGGAATCTAGGGCAACGTCCAAGGGTCAGGGGTCAAGTTTGAAACTTCCCAAATCCACAAAAGAGAAAGAAAAATATCTTTCCTGGAGCGGGGAATTCATCAGATTTGTCTAATTTGTCTCGGAAAAACATGATGTCCATGAAGGGGGTTGCCAGGACCACCTCGAATTTGGAGTTTCTGATCTCAGGATGTCAAACCTACCCAGATGACCACGGGTTCTCAGTGCTTCGTTTGACCTAGGCTAGGATAGCAAAGAGTCCTACAAGTGACCGCTGCAAATTCAAAGACAGCAACCAAGAATCACGAAAGCACTCACACCTCGGCCTAGAGAAAATACGGTCATTCAAGAAATACAAAATTAATCCCTTGGACTGAAGGAGAACGGACTGATAAGCACATCTAAGGGAGATAGCTGAGAAAGACCATGACGAGGATACTGTGGAAAAGAAAAAAAGGTCCCAGAAAATGCAAGGCGAACAGATATCACACCTGAATAATCCACAATGAAAGATGTCAGTCTTTAGACAGGCTCTGCTGGAACGTTTGAAAGTCAGAGAAATTCACAAGCCAAAACACGGCAGCGAAGGTCAAACCTGGGCTCACTGGGAAGGGTGAGTTATGAGACTGCTCCAAGCGGGCTCTGAAGCCCTGTGTGCATGAAGCTTGCCGGGACAGCAGACACACAATTATGACCAATCCTCTGACGTCACAGTGGCCCCGACAAACCACCTGGCCTCATCTACACAGTGCCAGAGCTGGGCTCAAGCAGCATATTCAAGCCCCATTGCTCTCAACTGCAGGTTGCCAATGGAACATGAAAGGGGCCGGCCGGTGGTGCAGCGGTGAGGTCCGCAGCTTCTGGGTCGGTGGCCCGGGGTGGGCCGGGTGGAATCCTGGGGGTGAGCCTCCTCACCACTGCTTCAGTCATTCTGGGGCAGGCGTCCGAGGGGGTGTGGAGGCAGATGGGAAGGGACTTTAGATAGGGCCAGACTTCCACAGCAAATACAGGAGCGTTGCCAGCAGATGTGAGCACAGCGATGCACTTCTGCCAAAACAGAACCAATTACAAGTTGCAAAGAATAGAAAAACGGAAGCTAAACACAAACGAACAAAAAACACAGCTTGCCAGTACGAAGAAGAAGATGTCTATGAAGAGCCTTAGCAAAACAGGTGAAAGCTATGTCAACCGAAAACTAGCAAACGTTTGGGGAAAGAAATTCAAGACGACACAAGGAAAAAGAAGGATATTCCGGGACCTAGGAATGGAAGAATTAACACACTTGAAACGTCCATAGCGGAGAAAGGAATCTCTGGATTCCATGCAATCCCAGCCAAAGTTGCAGCCATATTTGCCAGAGAGATAGAAGAGAGAATCCTAAAGTTTCCAGCCAGCAACAAGAGACCCTGAATAGGCCAAGGAATCCTCAGGAAAACGAACACAGCAGGACGTATCACACTTTCTGATTTCAACCTAGAGGACGAAGCGCTAGGTACCGAAACGGCACAGTCCGGGCCCAAAAACAGGCACACAGACCCATGCAACAGAATCGAGAGCCCAGAGCCCAACTCAAACATACATGGACAGCCCATTTGCGACCAGGGAGCCAAGAGGAGACAGTGGACAAAGGAGAGTCTCTCCGATAAACGGTGCTGGGAAGCCTGCACAGCCACATGGAACACAACGAGAGTAGACCATGATGTGCCACCTGGCACACGCACCTCCTGGAATGGATTAAAGCCCTGAATGGCACACTTGAAACCATGAAACTTGTAGGAGAAGACCTAGGCAGAGTGCTCTTTGCCATCTGTCTGAGCCGCCTATTGGGAAGAAGCCTGTCTGACTGGGCAAGGGCAGCAAAGGAGACAAGAAACAAACGGGACCACCTCACATGCAGACGCTTCTGCCCAGTCAAGGAAACCATCGACTCAATGCAAAGACAGCACAACAACTGGGAGTGGATGTTTGCAAAGCACACATCGGACAAGGGGTGAAAAGCCCAAAGATACAATCAACTCACACGTCTCCACAAGAAAAAGAACAAGCCAATGAAAACCTGGGCCAAAGATGGACACAGAGATTTCTCCCAAGAAGATCTAAAGAGGGCCAACAGGTGCATGAAAACTTGTTCACCCTCATTAAGCCTGAGGCCAAGGCAAATCCAAACCGCAAGGACATAGCAGCTCACTGTGGTCAGAATGGCTATAAGGAGGCAGACAGGAAACAACAAGCGTCAGAGAGGAGGTGGAGAGAAGGGAAGCCTCCTGCACTGCTGCTGGCAGTGGAAACCGGTGCAGCCACTAGGCCAAGCGGTGTGGAACTGCCTCCGAAATTTAAGAATCCATGTCCCATATGATCCAGCTATTCCTCTGGGGCGCGTTTAGCCAAAGAACTCGGAAACACTACCGCCTAAAGACATGTGCACCGCTGAGTTCAGCACAGCCTTACTCCCGCTCTCCAAGACTTGGAAGCCGCCCTGGTGCCCAGCAAGGGACGAATGGAGAAGGAACATGGGCTATAGCCACACAATGGCATACCACTCAGCGGGAACAAAGGATGCAATCCAGCCATTTGTGACCACCAGAATGGCTGGGAGGGTTTTAGGGGAACTGAAACAAGCCCCAGGGACAAAGTCAAATACCGTAGGATCTCACTTACAAGGAGAAGAAAAAACAAGCACTGACCAACAGGCGGCACTGGACATTTGATCGGGGGTGCCCAGAGGCAAAGCGGGGCGGTGGGGGAGGGTGGAAGAGATGATGAGGCACAAGTGTGTGGTGAGGGCCTGTGATTCGGCTTACGCTGGTGAAGAGGATGGAACCTACACGGAAGTCTAAATCGATGAGGATGTAAATCTGAAAGACATAGGATGTTCGAATGCAGGGTTATGGCAATAAATCCACCTAAAAGCAAAAATCCAAAAAGGGGTCCAGAATGACGGCATACAGCTTTGGGGGCTGAAAGAGATTAGAGAAGGTGAACTTCCAAGGATGGAAAATCACCTCAAAAGGCTTACTGATGCTAAAGAAAGGTAGACCATTCCAAATACATGAAGAGGAATCCTACCAAGAGAACCTGATCCGTGCTAAGCCCAGGAACCAACGGAAAACGTTACCGTCCATGATGTTCCTACTAATCACCTTCACGAATAATCCAAACAGGCCCACATCTTCCCAAGTTCAGGCCACAGGTTGGTCCAAAAGTACAAGTCAGGGCCGGCCCTGTGGTGGAGCGGGCAAGTGCCCACGTTCCGCTTGGGTGGCCCGGGCCTCACTCTTTCACAGCACGGGTGCAGATCACATTAGCACTGTTAGGGAATAGAGATTTCATGGTACGGTGCGGACGGAGGTCCTAAAGAAGTAGCAATTGTGAGGGTCCCTTATCAATACGCACCAGAAAAAGCACCGTGAGAATATTCCAATCTAGGAAGGCATCTGGTACACTTCCCCAAAGGAAGAAGGAAGGAAAACATGGGACCTGCCAAGGCGGAATTGGCAGAGTGCTAGGAGATGACACGATCATTGCGCATCAGAGGATTGCCTGGGCAACTTCAACTTGGGAGGGAGTCCAGGACTTTCTCTGGGGAAGGTCCACCCACTTGGCCATCTACCCACGACATAAGAGATAACACCCAGGGTAATCTTACAGGAAAGAGACCAGTGTCTAGAGAGAAGGGAGCTGGCCTTTCCAAGTTTGAGGAGAAAGTTAGAAACCGACAAGACATCCAGAAAAAGGAAAACTATCCTACCTGGAAAGGGGGAGGAGTCAGACTGGTGTGAGATGGCTCTGAAACTCTGTGTGCTTGGAGGTTGTCAGGACAACTTGGCCTTCTGAGGTTCTTTATGACATCACGGTGAACATGTCCCCCAAGATGGCCGCATGGGTACAGTCTGAGGATTGGCCTAGGCTGGGCTATTAAAGGGAGACATACCCAGAAAGAGTTTGACAAACAGAAAGCAGGCACAGAAACTGGAAGAGATCAAACAGACTCTGATGCCAGGGATAAGAAAGGAATCCTTGGCAAGAAGCCAGAATAGAGGGACAAGCACTGAGAGGAGAATATTCAAGTCTATGGGGAGGCCATGCTGATTCAAGCTTGAAACTTGATTGGAAACACGAGGCCGCACTTGGGCCTTATCAGACCTACAGTGTCCTTCTGCCTTAAGCATAATCCAAAGTCAAGAAGGATCTCTTGAGGACATTGAAGAGAAGAGTCGATGCCTCCTTTCCTAGGCCCCTAGCGTTCTTGGAAGATCAGTCTCTCTTTCCATAGCTCTGGCGTCACGGGGGCCCACTGGCCACATGCTAATGCGTCCCAAGAGATGTCTTGGAAGCCTCAAAGGAATGGAGCCCTGTCATGCTTGGGGTAGGTCTCTTTGTTGGGAAGGGCTCTACAAGTGTGCTGAAAATCACCCTTTTCCAGAGGGCTTGGTTCCTTTGTGAAGGCTGCCCTCCCAGGTAGAGTGCTCAGTTTGGCTCCAATGAAATTCTCTCCCCCGACCTCTTGCCGTAGAAGGATTATTGATTATGTGCTTTGACGCCATATGGAAGGAAGCTGGCTGAAAATTAGAACATTACAATTCTGTTTCCAGAAAAATAAACATGCCAGGGCTGAGGATGTAGGTCAAACGAATGGCACAGCCTATAGAAATAAAGTAAGCCCGCATCTAGACGGAATCTAGGGCAACGTCCAAGGGTCAGGGGTCAAGTTTGAAACTTCCCAAATCCACAAAAGAGAAAGAAAAATATCTTTCCTGGAGCGGGGAATTCATCAGATTTGTCTAATTTGTCTCGGAAAAACATGATGTCCATGAAGGGGGTTGCCAGGACCACCTCGAATTTGGAGTTTCTGATCTCAGGATGTCAAACCTACCCAGATGACCACGGGTTCTCAGTGCTTCGTTTGACCTAGGCTAGGATAGCAAAGAGTCCTACAAGTGACCGCTGCAAATTCAAAGACAGCAACCAAGAATCACGAAAGCACTCACACCTCGGCCTAGAGAACATACGGTCATTCAAGAAATACAAAATTAATCCCATGGACTGAAGGAGAACGGACTGATAAGCACATCTAAGGGAGATAGCTGAGAAAGACCATGACGAGGATACTGTGGAAAAGAAAAAAAGGTCCCAGAAAATGCAAGGCGAACAGATATCACACCTGAATACTCCACAATGAAAGATGTCAGTCTTTAGACAGGCTCTGCTGGAACGTTTGAAAGTCAGAGAAATTCACAAGCCAAAACACGGCAGCGAAGGTCAAACCTGGGCTCACTGGGAAGGGTGAGTTATGAGACTGCTCCAAGCGGGCTCTGAAGCCCTGTGTGCATGAAGCTTGCCGGGACAGCAGACACACAATTATGACCAATCCTCTGACGTCACAGTGGCCCCGACAAACCACCTGGCCTCATCTACACAGTGCCAGAGCTGGGCTCAAGCAGCATATTCAAGCCCCATTGCTCTCAACTGCAGGTTGCCAATGGAACATGAAAGGGGCCGGCCGGTGGTGCAGCGGTGAGGTCCGCAGCTTCTGGGTCGGTGGCCCGGGGTGGGCCGGGTGGAATCCTGGGGGTGAGCCTCCTCACCACTGCTTCAGTCATTCTGGGGCAGGCGTCCGAGGGGGTGTGGAGGCAGATGGGAAGGGACTTTAGATAGGGCCAGACTTCCACAGCAAATACAGGAGCGTTGCCAGCAGATGTGAGCACAGCGATGCACTTCTGCCAAAACAGAACCAATTACAAGTTGCAAAGAATAGAAAAACGGAAGCTAAACACAAACGAACAAAAAACACAGCTTGCCAGTACGAAGAAGAAGATGTCTATGAAGAGCCTTAGCAAAACAGGTGAAAGCTATGTCAACCGAAAACTAGCAAACGTTTGGGGAAAGAAATTCAAGACGACACAAGGAAAAAGAAGGATATTCCGGGACCTAGGAATCGAAGAATTAACACACTTGAAACGTCCATAGCGGAGAAAGGAATCTCTGGATTCCATGCAATCCCAGCCAAAGTTGCAGCCATATTTGCCAGAGAGATAGAAGAGAGAATCCTAAAGTTTCCAGCCAGCAACAAGAGACCCTGAATAGGCCAAGGAATCCTCAGGAAAACGAACACAGCAGGACGTATCACACTTTCTGATTTCAACCTAGAGGACGAAGCGCTAGGTACCGAAACGGCACAGTCCGGGCCCAAAAACAGGCACACAGACCCATGCAACAGAATCGAGAGCCCAGAGCCCAACTCAAACATACATGGACAGCCCATTTGCGACCAGGGAGCCAAGAGGAGACAGTGGACAAAGGAGAGTCTCTCCGATAAACGGTGCTGGGAAGCCTGCACAGCCACATGGAACACAACGAGAGTAGACCATGATGTGCCACCTGGCACACGCACCTCCTGGAATGGATTAAAGCCCTGAATGGCACACTTGAAACCATGAAACTTGTAGGAGAAGACCTAGGCAGAGTGCTCTTTGCCATCTGTCTGAGCCGCCTATTGGGAAGAAGCCTGTCTGACTGGGCAAGGGCAGCAAAGGAGACAAGAAACAAACGGGACCACCTCACATGCAGACGCTTCTGCCCAGTCAAGGAAACCATCGACTCAATGCAAAGACAGCACAACAACTGGGAGTGGATGTTTGCAAAGCACACATCGGACAAGGGGTGAAAAGCCCAAAGATACAATCAACTCACACGTCTCCACAAGAAAAAGAACAAGCCAATGAAAACCTGGGCCAAAGATGGACACAGAGATTTCTCCCAAGAAGATCTAAAGAGGGCCAACAGGTGCATGAAAACTTGTTCACCCTCATTAAGCCTGAGGCCAAGGCAAATCCAAACCGCAAGGACATAGCAGCTCACTGTGGTCAGAATGGCTATAAGGAGGCAGACAGGAAACAACAAGCGTCAGAGAGGAGGTGGAGAGAAGGGAAGCCTCCTGCACTGCTGCTGGCAGTGGAAACCGGTGCAGCCACTAGGCCAAGCGGTGTGGAACTGCCTCCGAAATTTAAGAATCCATGTCCCATATGATCCAGCTATTCCTCTGGGGCGCGTTTAGCCAAAGAACTCGGAAACACTACCGCCTAAAGACATGTGCACCGCTGAGTTCAGCACAGCCTTACTCCCGCTCTCCAAGACTTGGAAGCCGCCCTGGTGCCCAGCAAGGGACGAATGGAGAAGGAACATGGGCTATAGCCACACAATGGCATACCACTCAGCGGGAACAAAGGATGCAATCCAGCCATTTGTGACCACCAGAATGGCTGGGAGGGTTTTAGGGGAACTGAAACAAGCCCCAGGGACAAAGTCAAATACCGTAGGATCTCACTTACAAGGAGAAGAAAAAACAAGCACTGACCAACAGGCGGCACTGGACATTTGATCGGGGGTGCCCAGAGGCAAAGCGGGGCGGTGGGGGAGGGTGGAAGAGATGATGAGGCACAAGTGTGTGGTGAGGGCCTGTGATTCGGCTTACGCTGGTGAAGAGGATGGAACCTACACGGAAGTCTAAATCGATGAGGATGTAAATCTGAAAGACATAGGATGTTCGAATGCAGGGTTATGGCAATAAATCCACCTAAAAGCAAAAATCCAAAAAGGGGTCCAGAATGACGGCATACAGCTTTGGGGGCTGAAAGAGATTAGAGAAGGTGAACTTCCAAGGATGGAAAATCACCTCAAAAGCCTTACTGATGCTACAGAAAGGTAGACCATTCCAAATACATGAAGAGGAATCCTACCAAGAGAACCTGATCCGTGCTAAGCCCAGGAACCAACGGAAAACGTTACCGTCCATGATGTTCCTACTAATCACCTTCACGAATAATCCAAACAGGCCCACATCTTCCCAAGTTCAGGCCACAGGTTGGTCCAAAAGTGCAAGTCAGGGCCGGCCCTGTGGTGGAGCGGGCAAGTGCCCACGTTCCGCTTGGGTGGCCCGGGCCTCACTCTTTCACAGCACGGGTGCAGATCACATTAGCACTGTTAGGGAATAGAGATTTCATGGTACGGTGCGGACGGAGGTCCTAAAGAAGTAGCAATTGTGAGGGTCCCTTATCAATACGCACCAGAAAAAGCACCGTGAGAATATTCCAATCTAGGAAGGCATCTGGTACACTTCCCCAAAGGAAGAAGGAAGGAAAACATGGGACCTGCCAAGGCGGAATTGGCAGAGTGCTAGGAGATGACACGATCATTGCGCATCAGAGGATTGCCTGGGCAACTTCAACTTGGGAGGGAGTCCAGGACTTTCTCTGGGGAAGGTCCACCCACTTGGCCATCTACCCACGACATAAGAGATAACACCCAGGGTAATCTTACAGGAAAGAGACCAGTGTCTAGAGAGAAGGGAGCTGGCCTTTCCAAGTTTGAGGAGAAAGTTAGAAACCGACAAGACATCCAGAAAAAGGAAAACTATCCTACCTGGAAAGGGGGAGGAGTCAGACTGGTGTGAGATGGCTCTGAAACTCTGTGTGCTTGGAGGTTGTCAGGACAACTTGGCCTTCTGAGGTTCTTTATGACATCACGGTGAACATGTCCCCCAAGATGGCCGCATGGGTACAGTCTGAGGATTGGCCTAGGCTGGGCTATTAAAGGGAGACATACCCAGAAAGAGTTTGACAAACAGAAAGCAGGCACAGAAACTGGAAGAGATCAAACAGACTCTGATGCCAGGGATAAGAAAGGAATCCTTGGCAAGAAGCCAGAATAGAGGGACAAGCACTGAGAGGAGAATATTCAAGTCTATGGGGAGGCCATGCTGATTCAAGCTTGAAACTTGATTGGAAACACGAGGCCGCACTTGGGCCTTATCAGACCTACAGTGTCCTTCTGCCTTAAGCATAATCCAAAGTCAAGAAGGATCTCTTGAGGACATTGAAGAGAAGAGTCGATGCCTCCTTTCCTAGGCCCCTAGCGTTCTTGGAAGATCAGTCTCTCTTTCCATAGCTCTGGCGTCACGGGGGCCCACTGGCCACATGCTAATGCGTCCCAAGAGATGTCTTGGAAGCCTCAAAGGAATGGAGCCCTGTCATGCTTGGGGTAGGTCTCTTTGTTGGGAAGGGCTCTACAAGTGTGCTGAAAATCACCCTTTTCCAGAGGGCTTGGTTCCTTTGTGAAGGCTGCCCTCCCAGGTAGAGTGCTCAGTTTGGCTCCAATGAAATTCTCTCCCCCGACCTCTTGCCGTAGAAGGATTATTGATTATGTGCTTTGACGCCATATGGAAGGAAGCTGGCTGAAAATTAGAACATTACAATTCTGTTTCCAGAAAAATAAACATGCCAGGGCTGAGGATGTAGGTCAAACGAATGGCACAGCCTATAGAAATAAAGTAAGCCCGCATCTAGACGGAATCTAGGGCAACGTCCAAGGGTCAGGGGTCAAGTTTGAAACTTCCCAAATCCACAAAAGAGAAAGAAAAATATCTTTCCTGGAGCGGGGAATTCATCAGATTTGTCTAATTTGTCTCGGAAAAACATGATGTCCATGAAGGGGGTTGCCAGGACCACCTCGAATTTGGAGTTTCTGATCTCAGGATGTCAAACCTACCCAGATGACCACGGGTTCTCAGTGCTTCGTTTGACCTAGGCTAGGATAGCAAAGAGTCCTACAAGTGACCGCTGCAAATTCAAAGACAGCAACCAAGAATCACGAAAGCACTCACACCTCGGCCTAGAGAACATACGGTCATTCAAGAAATACAAAATTAATCCCATGGACTGAAGGAGAACGGACTGATAAGCACATCTAAGGGAGATAGCTGAGAAAGACCATGACGAGGATACTGTGGAAAAGAAAAAAAGGTCCCAGAAAATGCAAGGCGAACAGATATCACACCTGAATACTCCACAATGAAAGATGTCAGTCTTTAGACAGGCTCTGCTGGAACGTTTGAAAGTCAGAGAAATTCACAAGCCAAAACACGGCAGCGAAGGTCAAACCTGGGCTCACTGGGAAGGGTGAGTTATGAGACTGCTCCAAGCGGGCTCTGAAGCCCTGTGTGCATGAAGCTTGCCGGGACAGCAGACACACAATTATGACCAATCCTCTGACGTCACAGTGGCCCCGACAAACCACCTGGCCTCATCTACACAGTGCCAGAGCTGGGCTCAAGCAGCATATTCAAGCCCCATTGCTCTCAACTGCAGGTTGCCAATGGAACATGAAAGGGGCCGGCCGGTGGTGCAGCGGTGAGGTCCGCAGCTTCTGGGTCGGTGGCCCGGGGTGGGCCGGGTGGAATCCTGGGGGTGAGCCTCCTCACCACTGCTTCAGTCATTCTGGGGCAGGCGTCCGAGGGGGTGTGGAGGCAGATGGGAAGGGACTTTAGATAGGGCCAGACTTCCACAGCAAATACAGGAGCGTTGCCAGCAGATGTGAGCACAGCGATGCACTTCTGCCAAAACAGAACCAATTACAAGTTGCAAAGAATAGAAAAACGGAAGCTAAACACAAACGAACAAAAAACACAGCTTGCCAGTACGAAGAAGAAGATGTCTATGAAGAGCCTTAGCAAAACAGGTGAAAGCTATGTCAACCGAAAACTAGCAAACGTTTGGGGAAAGAAATTCAAGACGACACAAGGAAAAAGAAGGATATTCCGGGACCTAGGAATCGAAGAATTAACACACTTGAAACGTCCATAGCGGAGAAAGGAATCTCTGGATTCCATGCAATCCCAGCCAAAGTTGCAGCCATATTTGCCAGAGAGATAGAAGAGAGAATCCTAAAGTTTCCAGCCAGCAACAAGAGACCCTGAATAGGCCAAGGAATCCTCAGGAAAACGAACACAGCAGGACGTATCACACTTTCTGATTTCAACCTAGAGGACGAAGCGCTAGGTACCGAAACGGCACAGTCCGGGCCCAAAAACAGGCACACAGACCCATGCAACAGAATCGAGAGCCCAGAGCCCAACTCAAACATACATGGACAGCCCATTTGCGACCAGGGAGCCAAGAGGAGACAGTGGACAAAGGAGAGTCTCTCCGATAAACGGTGCTGGGAAGCCTGCACAGCCACATGGAACACAACGAGAGTAGACCATGATGTGCCACCTGGCACACGCACCTCCTGGAATGGATTAAAGCCCTGAATGGCACACTTGAAACCATGAAACTTGTAGGAGAAGACCTAGGCAGAGTGCTCTTTGCCATCTGTCTGAGCCGCCTATTGGGAAGAAGCCTGTCTGACTGGGCAAGGGCAGCAAAGGAGACAAGAAACAAACGGGACCACCTCACATGCAGACGCTTCTGCCCAGTCAAGGAAACCATCGACTCAATGCAAAGACAGCACAACAACTGGGAGTGGATGTTTGCAAAGCACACATCGGACAAGGGGTGAAAAGCCCAAAGATACAATCAACTCACACGTCTCCACAAGAAAAAGAACAAGCCAATGAAAACCTGGGCCAAAGATGGACACAGAGATTTCTCCCAAGAAGATCTAAAGAGGGCCAACAGGTGCATGAAAACTTGTTCACCCTCATTAAGCCTGAGGCCAAGGCAAATCCAAACCGCAAGGACATAGCAGCTCACTGTGGTCAGAATGGCTATAAGGAGGCAGACAGGAAACAACAAGCGTCAGAGAGGAGGTGGAGAGAAGGGAAGCCTCCTGCACTGCTGCTGGCAGTGGAAACCGGTGCAGCCACTAGGCCAAGCGGTGTGGAACTGCCTCCGAAATTTAAGAATCCATGTCCCATATGATCCAGCTATTCCTCTGGGGCGCGTTTAGCCAAAGAACTCGGAAACACTACCGCCTAAAGACATGTGCACCGCTGAGTTCAGCACAGCCTTACTCCCGCTCTCCAAGACTTGGAAGCCGCCCTGGTGCCCAGCAAGGGACGAATGGAGAAGGAACATGGGCTATAGCCACACAATGGCATACCACTCAGCGGGAACAAAGGATGCAATCCAGCCATTTGTGACCACCAGAATGGCTGGGAGGGTTTTAGGGGAACTGAAACAAGCCCCAGGGACAAAGTCAAATACCGTAGGATCTCACTTACAAGGAGAAGAAAAAACAAGCACTGACCAACAGGCGGCACTGGACATTTGATCGGGGGTGCCCAGAGGCAAAGCGGGGCGGTGGGGGAGGGTGGAAGAGATGATGAGGCACAAGTGTGTGGTGAGGGCCTGTGATTCGGCTTACGCTGGTGAAGAGGATGGAACCTACACGGAAGTCTAAATCGATGAGGATGTAAATCTGAAAGACATAGGATGTTCGAATGCAGGGTTATGGCAATAAATCCACCTAAAAGCAAAAATCCAAAAAGGGGTCCAGAATGACGGCATACAGCTTTGGGGGCTGAAAGAGATTAGAGAAGGTGAACTTCCAAGGATGGAAAATCACCTCAAAAGCCTTACTGATGCTACAGAAAGGTAGACCATTCCAAATACATGAAGAGGAATCCTACCAAGAGAACCTGATCCGTGCTAAGCCCAGGAACCAACGGAAAACGTTACCGTCCATGATGTTCCTACTAATCACCTTCACGAATAATCCAAACAGGCCCACATCTTCCCAAGTTCAGGCCACAGGTTGGTCCAAAAGTGCAAGTCAGGGCCGGCCCTGTGGTGGAGCGGGCAAGTGCCCACGTTCCGCTTGGGTGGCCCGGGCCTCACTCTTTCACAGCACGGGTGCAGATCACATTAGCACTGTTAGGGAATAGAGATTTCATGGTACGGTGCGGACGGAGGTCCTAAAGAAGTAGCAATTGTGAGGGTCCCTTATCAATACGCACCAGAAAAAGCACCGTGAGAATATTCCAATCTAGGAAGGCATCTGGTACACTTCCCCAAAGGAAGAAGGAAGGAAAACATGGGACCTGCCAAGGCGGAATTGGCAGAGTGCTAGGAGATGACACGATCATTGCGCATCAGAGGATTGCCTGGGCAACTTCAACTTGGGAGGGAGTCCAGGACTTTCTCTGGGGAAGGTCCACCCACTTGGCCATCTACCCACGACATAAGAGATAACACCCAGGGTAATCTTACAGGAAAGAGACCAGTGTCTAGAGAGAAGGGAGCTGGCCTTTCCAAGTTTGAGGAGAAAGTTAGAAACCGACAAGACATCCAGAAAAAGGAAAACTATCCTACCTGGAAAGGGGGAGGAGTCAGACTGGTGTGAGATGGCTCTGAAACTCTGTGTGCTTGGAGGTTGTCAGGACAACTTGGCCTTCTGAGGTTCTTTATGACATCACGGTGAACATGTCCCCCAAGATGGCCGCATGGGTACAGTCTGAGGATTGGCCTAGGCTGGGCTATTAAAGGGAGACATACCCAGAAAGAGTTTGACAAACAGAAAGCAGGCACAGAAACTGGAAGAGATCAAACAGACTCTGATGCCAGGGATAAGAAAGGAATCCTTGGCAAGAAGCCAGAATAGAGGGACAAGCACTGAGAGGAGAATATTCAAGTCTATGGGGAGGCCATGCTGATTCAAGCTTGAAACTTGATTGGAAACACGAGGCCGCACTTGGGCCTTATCAGACCTACAGTGTCCTTCTGCCTTAAGCATAATCCAAAGTCAAGAAGGATCTCTTGAGGACATTGAAGAGAAGAGTCGATGCCTCCTTTCCTAGGCCCCTAGCGTTCTTGGAAGATCAGTCTCTCTTTCCATAGCTCTGGCGTCACGGGGGCCCACTGGCCACATGCTAATGCGTCCCAAGAGATGTCTTGGAAGCCTCAAAGGAATGGAGCCCTGTCATGCTTGGGGTAGGTCTCTTTGTTGGGAAGGGCTCTACAAGTGTGCTGAAAATCACCCTTTTCCAGAGGGCTTGGTTCCTTTGTGAAGGCTGCCCTCCCAGGTAGAGTGCTCAGTTTGGCTCCAATGAAATTCTCTCCCCCGACCTCTTGCCGTAGAAGGATTATTGATTATGTGCTTTGACGCCATATGGAAGGAAGCTGGCTGAAAATTAGAACATTACAATTCTGTTTCCAGAAAAATAAACATGCCAGGGCTGAGGATGTAGGTCAAACGAATGGCACAGCCTATAGAAATAAAGTAAGCCCGCATCTAGACGGAATCTAGGGCAACGTCCAAGGGTCAGGGGTCAAGTTTGAAACTTCCCAAATCCACAAAAGAGAAAGAAAAATATCTTTCCTGGAGCGGGGAATTCATCAGATTTGTCTAATTTGTCTCGGAAAAACATGATGTCCATGAAGGGGGTTGCCAGGACCACCTCGAATTTGGAGTTTCTGATCTCAGGATGTCAAACCTACCCAGATGACCACGGGTTCTCAGTGCTTCGTTTGACCTAGGCTAGGATAGCAAAGAGTCCTACAAGTGACCGCTGCAAATTCAAAGACAGCAACCAAGAATCACGAAAGCACTCACACCTCGGCCTAGAGAACATACGGTCATTCAAGAAATACAAAATTAATCCCTTGGACTGAAGGAGAACGGACTGATAAGCACATCTAAGGGAGATAGCTGAGAAAGACCATGACGAGGATACTGTGGAAAAGAAAAAAAGGTCCCAGAAAATGCAAGGCGAACAGATATCACACCTGAATAATCCACAATGAAAGATGTCAGTCTTTAGACAGGCTCTGCTGGAACGTTTGAAAGTCAGAGAAATTCACAAGCCAAAACACGGCAGCGAAGGTCAAACCTGGGCTCACTGGGAAGGGTGAGTTATGAGACTGCTCCAAGCGGGCTCTGAAGCCCTGTGTGCATGAAGCTTGCCGGGGCAGCAGACACACAATTATGACCAATCCTCTGACGTCACAGTGGCCCCGACAAACCACCTGGCCTCATCTACACAGTGCCAGAGCTGGGCTCCAGCAGCATATTCAAGCCCCATTGCACTCAACTGCAGGTTGCCAATGGAACATGAAAGGGGCCGGCCGGTGGTGCAGCGGTGAGGTCCGCAGCTTCTGGGTCGGTGGCCCGGGGTGGGCCGGGTGGAATCCTGGGGGTGAGCCTCCTCACCACTGCTTCAGTCATTCTGGGGCAGGCGTCCGAGGGGGTGTGGAGGCAGATGGGAAGGGACGTTAGATAGGGCCAGACTTCCACAGCAAATACAGGAGCGTTGCCAGCAGATGTGAGCACAGCGATGCACTTCTGCCAAAACAGAACCAATTACAAGTTGCAAAGAATAGAAAAATGGAAGCTAAACACAAACGAACAAAAAACACAGCTTGCCAGTACGAAGAAGAAGATGTCTATGAAGAACCTTAGCAAAACAGGTGAAAGCTATGTCAACCGAAAACTAGCAAACGTTTGGGGAAAGAAATTCAAGAAGACACAAGGAAAAAGAAGGATATTCCGGGACCTAGGAATGGAAGAATTAACACACTTGAAACGTCCATAGCGGAGAAAGGAATCTCTGGATTCCATGCAATCCCAGTCAAAGTTGCAGCCATATTTGCCAGAGAGATAGAAGAGAGAATCCTAAAGTTTCCAGCCAGCAACAAGAGACCCTGAATAGGCCAAGGAATCCTCAGGAAAACGAACAAAGCAGGACGTATCACACTTTCTGATTTCAACCTAGAGGACGAAGCGCTGGGTACCGAAACGGCACAGTCCGGGCCCAAAAACAGGCACACAGACTCATGCAACAGAATCGAGAGCCCAGAGCCCAACTCAAACATACATGGACAGCCCATTTGCGACCAGGGAGCCAAGAGGAGACAGTGGACAAAGGAGAGTCTCTCCGATAAACGGTGCTGGGAAGCCTGCACAGCCACATGGAACACAACGAGAGTAGACCATGATGTGCCACCTGGCACACGCACCACCTGGAATGGATTAAAGCCCTGAATGGCACACTGGAAACCGTGAAACTTGTAGGAGAAGACCTAGGCAGAGTGCTCTTTGCCATCTGTCTGAGCCGCCTATTGTGAAGAAGCCTGTCTGACTGGGCAACTGCAGCAAAGGAGACAAGAAACAAACGGGACCACCTCACATGCAGACGCTTCTGCCCAGTCAAGGAAACCATCGACTCAATGCAAAGACAGCACAACAACTGGGAGTGGATGTTTGCAAAGCACACATCGGACAAGGGGTGAAAAGCCCAAAGATACAATCAACTCACACGTCTCCACAAGAAAAAGAACAAGCCAATGAAAACCTGGGCCAAAGATGGACACAGAGATTTCTCCCAAGAAGATCTAAAGAGGGCCAACAGGTGCATGAAAACTTGTTCACCCTCATTAAGCCTGAGGCCAAGGCAAATCCAAACCGCAAGGACATAGCAGCTCACTGTGGTCAGAATGGCTATAAGGAGGCAGACAGGAAACAACAAGCGTCAGAGAGGAGGTGGAGAGAAGGGAAGCCTCCTGCACTGCTGGTGGCAGTGGAAACCGGTGCAGCCACTAGGCCAAGCGGTGTGGAACTGCCTCCGAAATTTAAGAATCCATGTCCCATATGATCCAGCTATTCCTCTGGGGCGCGTTTAGCCAAAGAACTCGGAAACACTACCGCCTAAAGACATGTGCACCGCTGAGTTCAGCACAGCCTTACTCCCGCTCTCCAAGACTTGGAAGCCGCCCTGGTGCCCAGCAAGGGACGAATGGAGAAGGAACATGGGCTATAGCCACACAATGGCATACCACTCAGCGGGAACAAAGGATGCAATCCAGCCATTTGTGACCACCAGAATGGCTGGGAGGGTTTTAGGGGAACTGAAACAAGCCCCAGGGACAAAGTCAAATACCGTAGGATCTCACTTACAAGGAGAAGAAAAAACAAGCACTGACCAACAGGCGGCACTGGACATTTGATCGGGGGTGCCCAGAGGCAAAGCGGGGCGGTGGGGGAGGGTGGAAGAGATGATGAGGCACAAGTGTGTGGTGAGGGCCTGTGATTCGGCTTACGCTGGTGAAGAGGATGGAACCTACACGGAAGTCTAAATCGATGAGGATGTAAATCTGAAAGACATAGGATGTTCGAATGCAGGGTTATGGCAATAAATCCACCTAAAAGCAAAAATCCAAAAAGGGGTCCAGAATGACGGCATACAGCTTTGGGGGCTGAAAGAGATTAGAGAAGGTGAACTTCCAAGGATGGAAAATCACCTCAAAAGGCTTACTGATGCTACAGAAAGGTAGACCATTCCAAATACATGAAGAGGAATCCTACCAAGAGAACCTGATCCGTGCTAAGCCCAGGAACCAACGGAAAACGTTACCGTCCATGATGTTCCTACTAATCACCTTCACGAATAATCCAAACAGGCCCACATCTTCCCAAGTTCAGGCCACAGGTTGGTCCAAAAGTGCAAGTCAGGGCCGGCCCTGTGGTGGAGCGGGCAAGTGCCCACGTTCCGCTTGGGTGGCCCGGGCCTCACTCTTTCACAGCACGGGTGCAGATCACATTAGCACTGTTAGGGAATAGAGATTTCATGGTACGGTGCGGACGGAGGTCCTAAAGAAGTAGCAATTGTGAGGGTCCCTTATCAATACGCACCAGAAAAAGCACCGTGAGAATATTCCAATCTAGGAAGGCATCTGGTACACTTCCCCAAAGGAAGAAGGAAGGAAAACATGGGACCTGCCAAGGCGGAATTGGCAGAGTGCTAGGAGATGACACGATCATTGCGCATCAGAGGATTGCCTGGGCAACTTCAACTTGGGAGGGAGTCCAGGACTTTCTCTGGGGAAGGTCCACCCACTTGGCCATCTACCCACGACATAAGAGATAACACCCAGGGTAATCTTACAGGAAAGAGACCAGTGTCTAGAGAGAAGGGAGCTGGCCTTTCCAAGTTTGAGGAGAAAGTTAGAAACCGACAAGACATCCAGAAAAAGGAAAACTATCCTACCTGGAAAGGGGGAGGAGTCAGACTGGTGTGAGATGGCTCTGAAACTCTGTGTGCTTGGAGGTTGTCAGGACAACTTGGCCTTCTGAGGTTCTTTATGACATCACGGTGAACATGTCCCCCAAGATGGCCGCATGGGTACAGTCTGAGGATTGGCCTAGGCTGGGCTATTAAAGGGAGACATACCCAGAAAGAGTTTGACAAACAGAAAGCAGGCACAGAAACTGGAAGAGATCAAACAGACTCTGATGCCAGGGATAAGAAAGGAATCCTTGGCAAGAAGCCAGAATAGAGGGACAAGCACTGAGAGGAGAATATTCAAGTCTATGGGGAGGCCATGCTGATTCAAGCTTGAAACTTGATTGGAAACACGAGGCCGCACTTGGGCCTTATCAGACCTACAGTGTCCTTCTGCCTTAAGCATAATCCAAAGTCAAGAAGGATCTCTTGAGGACATTGAAGAGAAGAGTCGATGCCTCCTTTCCTAGGCCCCTAGCGTTCTTGGAAGATCAGTCTCTCTTTCCATAGCTCTGGCGTCACGGGGGCCCACTGGCCACATGCTAATGCGTCCCAAGAGATGTCTTGGAAGCCTCAAAGGAATGGAGCCCTGTCATGCTTGGGGTAGGTCTCTTTGTTGGGAAGGGCTCTACAAGTGTGCTGAAAATCACCCTTTTCCAGAGGGCTTGGTTCCTTTGTGAAGGCTGCCCTCCCAGGTAGAGTGCTCAGTTTGGCTCCAATGAAATTCTCTCCCCCGACCTCTTGCCGTAGAAGGATTATTGATTATGTGCTTTGACGCCATATGGAAGGAAGCTGGCTGAAAATTAGAACATTACAATTCTGTTTCCAGAAAAATAAACATGCCAGGGCTGAGGATGTAGGTCAAACGAATGGCACAGCCTATAGAAATAAAGTAAGCCCGCATCTAGACGGAATCTAGGGCAACGTCCAAGGGTCAGGGGTCAAGTTTGAAACTTCCCAAATCCACAAAAGAGAAAGAAAAATATCTTTCCTGGAGCGGGGAATTCATCAGATTTGTCTAATTTGTCTCGGAAAAACATGATGTCCATGAAGGGGGTTGCCAGGACCACCTCGAATTTGGAGTTTCTGATCTCAGGATGTCAAACCTACCCAGATGACCACGGGTTCTCAGTGCTTCGTTTGACCTAGGCTAGGATAGCAAAGAGTCCTACAAGTGACCGCTGCAAATTCAAAGACAGCAACCAAGAATCACGAAAGCACTCACACCTCGGCCTAGAGAACATACGGTCATTCAAGAAATACAAAATTAATCCCTTGGACTGAAGGAGAACGGACTGATAAGCACATCTAAGGGAGATAGCTGAGAAAGACCATGACGAGGATACTGTGGAAAAGAAAAAAAGGTCCCAGAAAATGCAAGGCGAACAGATATCACACCTGAATAATCCACAATGAAAGATGTCAGTCTTTAGACAGGCTCTGCTGGAACGTTTGAAAGTCAGAGAAATTCACAAGCCAAAACACGGCAGCGAAGGTCAAACCTGGGCTCACTGGGAAGGGTGAGTTATGAGACTGCTCCAAGCGGGCTCTGAAGCCCTGTGTGCATGAAGCTTGCCGGGGCAGCAGACACACAATTATGACCAATCCTCTGACGTCACAGTGGCCCCGACAAACCACCTGGCCTCATCTACACAGTGCCAGAGCTGGGCTCAAGCAGCATATTCAAGCCCCATTGCACTCAACTGCAGGTTGCCAATGGAACATGAAAGGGGCCGGCCGGTGGTGCAGCGGTGAGGTCCGCAGCTTCTGGGTCGGTGGCCCGGGGTGGGCCGGGTGGAATCCTGGGGGTGAGCCTCCTCACCACTGCTTCAGTCATTCTGGGGCAGGCGTCCGAGGGGGTGTGGAGGCAGATGGGAAGGGACGTTAGATAGGGCCAGACTTCCACAGCAAATACAGGAGCGTTGCCAGCAGATGTGAGCACAGCGATGCACTTCTGCCAAAACAGAACCAATTACAAGTTGCAAAGAATAGAAAAATGGAAGCTAAACACAAACGAACAAAAAACACAGCTTGCCAGTACGAAGAAGAAGATGTCTATGAAGAACCTTAGCAAAACAGGTGAAAGCTATGTCAACCGAAAACTAGCAAACGTTTGGGGAAAGAAATTCAAGAAGACACAAGGAAAAAGAAGGATATTCCGGGACCTAGGAATGGAAGAATTAACACACTTGAAACGTCCATAGCGGAGAAAGGAATCTCTGGATTCCATGCAATCCCAGCCAAAGTTGCAGCCATATTTGCCAGAGAGATAGAAGAGAGAATCCTAAAGTTTCCAGCCAGCAACAGGAGACCCTGAATAGGCCAAGGAATCCTCAGGAAAACGAACAAAGCAGGACGTATCACACTTTCTGATTTCAACCTAGAGGACGAAGCGCTGGGTACCGAAACGGCACAGTCCGGGCCCAAAAACAGGCACACAGACTCATGCAACAGAATCGAGAGCCCAGAGCCCAACTCAAACATACATGGACAGCCCATTTGCGACCAGGGAGCCAAGAGGAGACAGTGGACAAAGGAGAGTCTCTCCGATAAACGGTGCTGGGAAGCCTGCACAGCCACATGGAACACAACGAGAGTAGACCATGATGTGCCACCTGGCACACGCACCACCTGGAATGGATTAAAGCCCTGAATGGCACACTGGAAACCGTGAAACTTGTAGGAGAAGACCTAGGCAGAGTGCTCTTTGCCATCTGTCTGAGCCGCCTATTGTGAAGAAGCCTGTCTGACTGGGCAACTGCAGCAAAGGAGACAAGAAACAAACGGGACCACCTCACATGCAGACGCTTCTGCCCAGTCAAGGAAACCATCGACTCAATGCAAAGACAGCACAACAACTGGGAGTGGATGTTTGCAAAGCACACATCGGACAAGGGGTGAAAAGCCCAAAGATACAATCAACTCACACGTCTCCACAAGAAAAAGAACAAGCCAATGAAAACCTGGGCCAAAGATGGACACAGAGATTTCTCCCAAGAAGATCTAAAGAGGGCCAACAGGTGCATGAAAACTTGTTCACCCTCATTAAGCCTGAGGCCAAGGCAAATCCAAACCGCAAGGACATAGCAGCTCACTGTGGTCAGAATGGCTATAAGGAGGCAGACAGGAAACAACAAGCGTCAGAGAGGAGGTGGAGAGAAGGGAAGCCTCCTGCACTGCTGGTGGCAGTGGAAACCGGTGCAGCCACTAGGCCAAGCGGTGTGGAACTGCCTCCGAAATTTAAGAATCCATGTCCCATATGATCCAGCTATTCCTCTGGGGCGCGTTTAGCCAAAGAACTCGGAAACACTACCGCCTAAAGACATGTGCACCGCTGAGTTCAGCACAGCCTTACTCCCGCTCTCCAAGACTTGGAAGCCGCCCTGGTGCCCAGCAAGGGACGAATGGAGAAGGAACATGGGCTATAGCCACACAATGGCATACCACTCAGCGGGAACAAAGGATGCAATCCAGCCATTTGTGACCACCAGAATGGCTGGGAGGGTTTTAGGGGAACTGAAACAAGCCCCAGGGACAAAGTCAAATACCGTAGGATCTCACTTACAAGGAGAAGAAAAAACAAGCACTGACCAACAGGCGGCACTGGACATTTGATCGGGGGTGCCCAGAGGCAAAGCGGGGCGGTGGGGGAGGGTGGAAGAGATGATGAGGCACAAGTGTGTGGTGAGGGCCTGTGATTCGGCTTACGCTGGTGAAGAGGATGGAACCTACACGGAAGTCTAAATCGATGAGGATGTAAATCTGAAAGACATAGGATGTTCGAATGCAGGGTTATGGCAATAAATCCACCTAAAAGCAAAAATCCAAAAAGGGGTCCAGAATGACGGCATACAGCTTTGGGGGCTGAAAGAGATTAGAGAAGGTGAACTTCCAAGGATGGAAAATCACCTCAAAAGGCTTACTGATGCTACAGAAAGGTAGACCATTCCAAATACATGAAGAGGAATCCTACCAAGAGAACCTGATCCGTGCTAAGCCCAGGAACCAACGGAAAACGTTACCGTCCATGATGTTCCTACTAATCACCTTCACGAATAATCCAAACAGGCCCACATCTTCCCAAGTTCAGGCCACAGGTTGGTCCAAAAGTGCAAGTCAGGGCCGGCCCTGTGGTGGAGCGGGCAAGTGCCCACGTTCCGCTTGGGTGGCCCGGGCCTCACTCTTTCACAGCACGGGTGCAGATCACATTAGCACTGTTAGGGAATAGAGATTTCATGGTACGGTGCGGACAGAGGTCCTAAAGAAGTAGCAATTGTGAGGGTCCCTTATCACTACGCACCAGAAAAAGAACCGTGAGAATATTCCAATCTAGGAAGGCATCTAGTACACTTCCCCAAAGGAAGAAGGAAGGAAAACATGGGACCTGCCAAGGCGGAATTGGCAGAGTGCTAGGAGATGACACGATCATTGCGCATCAGAGGATTGCCTGGGCAACTTCAACTTGGGAGGGAGTCCAGGACTTTCTCTGGGGAAGGTCCACCCACTTGGCCATCTACCCAAGACATAAGAGATAACACCCAGGGTAATCTTACAGGAAAGAGACCAGTGTCTAGAGAGAAGGGAGCTGGCCTTTCCAAGTTTGAGGAGAAAGTTAGAAACCGACAAGACATCCAGAAAAAGGAAAACTATCCTACCTGGAAAGGGGGAGGAGTCAGACTGGTGTGAGATGGCTCTGAAACTCTGTGTGCTTGGAGGTTGTCAGGACAACTTGGCCTTCTGAGGTTCTTTATGACATCACGGTGAACATGTCCCCCAAGATGGCCGCATGGGTACAGTCTGAGGATTGGCCTAGGCTGGGCTATTAAAGGGAGACATACCCAGAAAGAGTTTGACAAACAGAAAGCAGGCACAGAAACTGGAAGAGATCAAACAGACTCTGATGCCAGGGATAAGAAAGGAATCCTTGGCAAGAAGCCAGAATAGAGGGACAAGCACTGAGAGGAGAACATTGTCATCTATTCAAGTCTATGGGGAGGCCATGCTGATTCAAGCTTGAAACTTGATTGGAAACACGAGGCCGCACTTGGGCCTTATCAGACCTACAGTGTCCTTCTGCCTTAAGCATAATCCAAAGTCAAGAAGGATCTCTTGAGGACATTGAATAGAAGACTCGATGCCTCCTTTCCTAGGCCCCTATCGTTCTTGGAAGATCAGTCTCACTTTCTATAGCTCTGGCGTCACGGGGGCCCACTGGCCACATGCTAATGAGTCCCAAGAGATGTCTTGGAAGCCTCGAAGGAATGGAGCCCTGTCATGCTTGGGGTAGGTCTCTTTGTTGGGAAGGGCTCTACAAGTGTGCTGAAAATCACCCTTTTCCAGAGGGCTTGGTTCCTTTGTGAAGGCTGCCCTCCCAGGCTAGAGTGCTCACTTTGGCTCCCATGAAATTCTCTCCCCCGACCTCTTGCCGTAGAAGGATTATTGATTATGTGCTTTGACGCCATATGGAAGGAAGCTGGCTGAAAATTAGAACATTACAATTCTGTTTCCAGAAAAATAAACATGCCAGGGCTGAGGATGTAGGTCAAACGAATGGCACAGCCTATAGAAATAAAGTAAGCCCGCATCTAGACGGAATCTAGGGCAACGTCCAAGGGTCAGGGGTCAAGTTTGAAACTTCCCAAATCCACAAAAGAGAAAGAAAAATATCTTTCCTGGAGCGGGGAATTCATCAGATTTGTCTAATTTGTCTCGGAAAAACATGATGTCCATGAAGGGGGTTGCCAGGACCACCTCGAATTTGGAGTTTCTGATCTCAGGATGTCAAACCTACCCAGATGACCACGGGTTCTCAGTGCTTCGTTTGACCTAGGCTAGGATAGCAAAGAGTCCTACAAGTGACCGCTGCAAATTCAAAGACAGCAACCAAGAATCACGAACGCACTCACACCTCGGCCTAGAGAACATACGGTCATTCAAGAAATACAAAATTAATCCCTTGGACTGAAGGAGAACGGACTGATAAGCACATCTAAGGGAGATAGCTGAGAAAGACCATGACGAGGATACTGTGGAAAAGAAAAAAAGGTCCCAGAAAATGCAAGGCGAACAGATATCACACCTGAATAATCCACAATGAAAGATGTCAGTCTTTAGACAGGCTCTGCTGGAAAGTTTGGAAGTCAGAGAAATTCACAAGCCAAAACACGGCAGCGAAGGTCAAACCTGGGCTCACTGGGAAGGGTGAGTTATGAGACTGCTCCAAGCGGGCTCTGAAGCCCTGTGTGCATGAAGCTTGCCGGGGCAGCAGACACACAATTATGACCAATCCTCTGACGTCACAGTGGCCCCGACAAACCACCTGGCCTCATCTACACAGTGCCAGAGCTGGGCTCAAGCAGCATATTCAAGCCCCATTGCACTCAACTGCAGGTTGCCAATGGAACATGAAAGGGGCCGACCGGTGGTGCAGCGGTGAGGTCCGCAGCTTCTGGGTCGGTGACCCGGGGTGGGCTGGGTGGAATCCTGGGGGTGAGCCTCCTCACCACTGCTTCAGTCATTCTGGAGCAGGCGTCCGAGGGGGTGTGGAGGCAGATGGGAAGGGACGTTAGATAGGGCCAGACTTCCACAGCAAATACAGGAGCGTTGCCAGCAGATGTGAGCACAGCGATGCACTTCTGCCAAAACAGAACCAATTACAAGTTGCAAAGAATAGAAAAACGGAAGCTAAACACAAACGAACAAAAAACACAGCTTGCCAGTACGAAGAAGAAGATGTCTATGAAGAGCCTTAGCAAAACAGGTGAAAGCTATGTCAACCGAAAACTAGCAAACGTTTGGGGAAAGAAATTCAAGACGACACAAGGAAAAAGAAGGATAATCCGGGACCTAGGAATGGAAGAATTAACACACTTGAAACGTCCATAGCGGAGAAAGGAATCTCTGGATTCCATGCAATCCCAGTCAAAGTTGCAGCCATATTTGCCAGAGAGATAGAAGAGAGAATCCTAAAGTTTCCAGCCAGCAACAAGAGACCCTGAATAGGCCAAGGAATCCTCAGGAAAACGAACACAGCAGGACGTATCACACTTTCTGATTTCAACCTAGAGGACGAAGCGCTAGGTACCGAAACGGCACAGTCCGGGCCCAAAAACAGGCACACAGACCCATGCAACAGAATCGAGAGCCCAGAGCCCAACTCAAACATACATGGACAGCCCATTTGCGACCAGGGAGCCAAGAGGAGACAGTGGACAAAGGAGAGTCTCTCCGATAAACGGTGCTGGGAAGCCTGCACAGCCACATGGAACACAACGAGAGTAGACCATGATGTTCCACCTGGCACACGCACCACCTGGAATGGATTAAAGCCCTGAATGGCACACTTGAAACCGTGAAACTTGTAGGAGAAGACCTAGGCAGAGTGCTCTTTGCCATCTGTCTGAGCCGCCTATTGGGAAGTAACATGTCTGACTGGGCAAGGGCAGCAAAGGAGACAAGAAACAAACGGGACCACCTCACATGCAGATGCTTCTGCCCAGTCAAGGAAACCATCGACTCAATGCAAAGACAGCACAACAACTGGGAGTGGATGTTTGCAAAGCACACATCGGACAAGGGGTGAAAAGCCCAAAGATACAATCAACTCACACGTCTCCACATGAAAAAGAACAAGCCAATGAAAACCTGGGCCAAAGATGGACACAGAGATTTCTCCCAAGAAGATCTAAAGAGGGCCAACAGGTGCATGAAAACTTGTTCACCCTCATTAAGCCTGAGGCCAAGGCAAATCCAAACCGCAAGGACATAGCAGCTCACTGTGGTCAGAATGGCTATAAGGAGGCAGACAGGAAACAACAAGCGTCAGAGAGGAGGTGGAGAGAAGGGAAGCCTCCTGCACTGCTGGTGGCAGTGGAAACCGGTGCAGCCACTAGGCCAAGCGGTGTGGAACTGCCTCCGAAATGTAAGAATCCATGTCCCATATGATCCAGCTATTCCTCTGGGGCGCGTTTAGCCAAAGAACTCGGAAACACTACCGCCTAAAGACATGTGCACCGCTGAGTTCAGCACAGCCTTACTCCCGCTCTCCAAGACTTGGAAGCCGCCCTGGTGCCCAGCAAGGGACGAATGGAGAAGGAACATGGGCTATAGCCACACAATGGCATACCACTCAGCGGGAACAAAGGATGCAATCCAGCCATTTGTGACCACCAGAATGGCTGGGAGGGTTTTAGGGGAACTGAAACAAGCCCCAGGGACAAAGTCAAATACCGTAGGATCTCACTTACAAGGAGAAGAAAAAACAAGCACTGACCAACAGGCGGCACTGGACATTTGATCGGGGGTGCCCAGAGGCAAAGCAGGGCGGTGGGGGAGGGTGGAAGAGATGATGAGGCACAAGTGTGTGGTGAGGGCCTGTGATTCGGCTTACGCTGGTGAAGAGGATGGAACCTACACGGAAGTCTAAATCGATGAGGATGTAAATCTGAAAGAAATAGGATGTTCGAACGCAGGGTTATGGCAATAAATCCACCTAAAAGCAAAAATCCAAAAAGGGGTCCAGAATGACGGCATACAGCTTTGGGGGCTGAAAGAGATTAGAGAAGGTGAACTTCCAAGGATGGAAAATCACCTCAAAAGGCTTACTGATGCTACAGAAAGGTAGGCCATTCCAAATACATGAAGAGGAATCCTACCAAGAGAACCTGATCCGTGCTAAGCCCAGGAACCAACGGAAAACGTTACCGTCAATGATGTTCCTAGTAATCAGCTTCACGAATAATCCAAACAGGCCCACATCTTCCCAAGTTCAGGCCACAGGTTGGTCCAAAAGTACAAGTCAGGGCCGGCCCTGTGGTGGAGCGGGCAAGTGCCCACGTTCCGCTTGGGTGGCCCGGGCCTCACTCTTTCACAGCACGGGTGCAGATCACATTAGCACTGTTAGGGAATAGAGATTTCATGGTACGGTGCGGACAGAGGTCATAAAGAAGTAGCAATTGTGAGGGTCCCTTATCAATACGCACCAGAAAAAGAACCGTGAGAATATTCCAATCTAGGAAGGCATCTGGTACACTTCCCCAAAGGAAGAAGGAAGGAAAACACGGGACCTGCCAAGGCGGAATTGGCAGAGTGCTAGGAGATGACACGATCATTGCGCATCAGAGGATTGCCTGGGCAACTTCAACTTGGGAGGGAGTCCAGGACTTTCTCTGGGGAAGGTCCACCCACTTGGCCATCTACCCACGACATAAGAGATAACACCCAGGGTAATCTTACAGGAAAGAGACCAGTGTCTAGAGAGAAGGGAGCTGGCCTTTCCAAGTTTGAGGAGAAAGTTAGAAACCGACAAGACATCCAGAAAAAGGAAAACTATCCTACCTGGAAAGGGGGAGGAGTCAGACTGGTGTGAGATGGCTCTGAAACTCTGTGTGCTTGGAGGTTGTCAGGACAACTTGGCCTTCTGAGGTTCTTTATGACATCACGGTGAACATGTCCCCCACGATGGCCGCATGGGTACAGTCTGAGGATTGGCCTAGGCTGGGCTATTAAAGGGAGACATACCCAGAAAGAGTTTGACAAACAGAAAGCAGGCACAGAAACTGGAAGAGATCAAACAGACTCTGATGCCAGGGATAAGAAAGGAATCCTTGGCAAGAAGCCAGAATAGAGGGACAAGCACTGAGAGGAGAACATTGTCATCTATTCAAGTCTATGGGGAGGCCATGCTGATTCAAGCTTGAAACTTGATTGGAAACACGAGGCCGCACTTGGGCCTTATCAGACCTACAGTGTCCTTCTGCCTTAAGCATAATCCAAAGTCAAGAAGGATCTCTTGAGGACATTGAATAGAAGACTCGATGCCTCCTTTCCTAGGCCCCTATCGTTCTTGGAAGATCAGTCTCACTTTCTATAGCTCTGGCGTCACGGGGGCCCACTGGCCACATGCTAATGAGTCCCAAGAGATGTCTTGGAAGCCTCGAAGGAATGGAGCCCTGTCATGCTTGGGGTAGGTCTCTTTGTTGGGAAGGGCTCTACAAGTGTGCTGAAAATCACCCTTTTCCAGAGGGCTTGGTTCCTTTGTGAAGGCTGCCCTCCCAGGCTAGAGTGCTCACTTTGGCTCCCATGAAATTCTCTCCCCCGACCTCTTGCCGTAGAAGGATTATTGATTATGTGCTTTGACGCCATATGGAAGGAAGCTGGCTGAAAATTAGAACATTACAATTCTGTTTCCAGAAAAATAAACATGCCAGGGCTGAGGATGTAGGTCAAACGAATGGCACAGCCTATAGAAATAAAGTAAGCCCGCATCTAGACGGAATCTAGGGCAACGTCCAAGGGTCAGGGGTCAAGTTTGAAACTTCCCAAATCCACAAAAGAGAAAGAAAAATATCTTTCCTGGAGCGGGGAATTCATCAGATTTGTCTAATTTGTCTCGGAAAAACATGATGTCCATGAAGGGGGTTGCCAGGACCACCTCGAATTTGGAGTTTCTGATCTCAGGATGTCAAACCTACCCAGATGACCACGGGTTCTCAGTGCTTCGTTTGACCTAGGCTAGGATAGCAAAGAGTCCTACAAGTGACCGCTGCAAATTCAAAGACAGCAACCAAGAATCACGAACGCACTCACACCTCGGCCTAGAGAACATACGGTCATTCAAGAAATACAAAATTAATCCCTTGGACTGAAGGAGAACGGACTGATAAGCACATCTAAGGGAGATAGCTGAGAAAGACCATGACGAGGATACTGTGGAAAAGAAAAAAAGGTCCCAGAAAATGCAAGGCGAACAGATATCACACCTGAATAATCCACAATGAAAGATGTCAGTCTTTAGACAGGCTCTGCTGGAAAGTTTGGAAGTCAGAGAAATTCACAAGCCAAAACACGGCAGCGAAGGTCAAACCTGGGCTCACTGGGAAGGGTGAGTTATGAGACTGCTCCAAGCGGGCTCTGAAGCCCTGTGTGCATGAAGCTTGCCGGGGCAGCAGACACACAATTATGACCAATCCTCTGACGTCACAGTGGCCCCGACAAACCACCTGGCCTCATCTACACAGTGCCAGAGCTGGGCTCAAGCAGCATATTCAAGCCCCATTGCACTCAACTGCAGGTTGCCAATGGAACATGAAAGGGGCCGGCCGGTGGTGCAGCGGTGAGGTCCGCAGCTTCTGGGTCGGTGACCCGGGGTGGGCTGGGTGGAATCCTGGGGGTGAGCCTCCTCACCACTGCTTCAGTCATTCTGGAGCAGGCGTCCGAGGGGGTGTGGAGGCAGATGGGAAGGGACGTTAGATAGGGCCAGACTTCCACAGCAAATACAGGAGCGTTGCCAGCAGATGTGAGCACAGCGATGCACTTCTGCCAAAACAGAACCAATTACAAGTTGCAAAGAATAGAAAAACGGAAGCTAAACACAAACGAACAAAAAACACAGCTTGCCAGTACGAAGAAGAAGATGTCTATGAAGAGCCTTAGCAAAACAGGTGAAAGCTATGTCAACCGAAAACTAGCAAACGTTTGGGGAAAGAAATTCAAGACGACACAAGGAAAAAGAAGGATAATCCGGGACCTAGGAATGGAAGAATTAACACACTTGAAACGTCCATAGCGGAGAAAGGAATCTCTGGATTCCATGCAATCCCAGTCAAAGTTGCAGCCATATTTGCCAGAGAGATAGAAGAGAGAATCCTAAAGTTTCCAGCCAGCAACAAGAGACCCTGAATAGGCCAAGGAATCCTCAGGAAAACGAACACAGCAGGACGTTTCACACTTTCTGATTTCAACCTAGAGGACGAAGCGCTAGGTACCGAAACGGCACAGTCCGGGCCCAAAAACAGGCACACAGACCCATGCAACAGAATCGAGAGCCCAGAGCCCAACTCAAACATACATGGACAGCCCATTTGCGACCAGGGAGCCAAGAGGAGACAGTGGACAA
Organism: Equus asinus; assembly: GCF_041296235.1. NCBI lineage: Eukaryota > Metazoa > Chordata > Mammalia > Perissodactyla > Equidae > Equus > Equus asinus. Next base: position 84,752,069 of record NC_091820.1, on the reverse strand, counting down.
AGGAGAGTCTCTCCGATAAACTGTGCTGGGAAGCCTGCACAGCCACATGGAACACAACGAGAGTAGACCATGATGTTCCACCTGGCACACGCACCACCTGGAATGGATTAAAGCCCTGAATGGCACACTTGAAACCGTGAAACTTGTAGGAGAAGACCTAGGCAGAGTGCTCTTTGCCATCTGTCTGAGCCGCCTATTGGGAAGTAACATGTCTGACTGGGCAAGGGCAGCAAAGGAGACAAGAAACAAACGGGACCACCTCACATGCAGATGCTTCTGCCCAGTCAAGGAAACCATCGACTCAATGCAAAGACAGCACAACAACTGGGAGTGGATGTTTGCAAAGCACACATCGGACAAGGGGTGAAAAGCCCAAAGATACAATCAACTCACACGTCTCCACAAGAAAAAGAACAAGCCAATGAAAACCTGGGCCAAAGATGGACACAGAGATTTCTCCCAAGAAGATCTAAAGAGGGCCAACAGGTGCATGAAAACTTGTTCACCCTCATTAAGCCTGAGGCCAAGGCAAATCCAAACCGCAAGGACATAGCAGCTCACTGTGGTCAGAATGGCTATAAGGAGGCAGACAGGAAACAACAAGCGTCAGAGAGGAGGTGGAGAGAAGGGAAGCCTCCTGCACTGCTGGTGGCAGTGGAAACCGGTGCAGCCACTAGGCCAAGCGGTGTGGAACTGCCTCCGAAATGTAAGAATCCATGTCCCATATGATCCAGCTATTCCTCTGGGGCGCGTTTAGCCAAAGAACTCGGAAACACTACCGCCTAAAGACATGTGCACCGCTGAGTTCAGCACAGCCTTACTCCCGCTCTCCAAGACTTGGAAGCCGCCCTGGTGCCCAGCAAGGGACGAATGGAGAAGGAACATGGGCTATAGCCACACAATGGCATACCACTCAGCGGGAACAAAGGATGCAATCCAGCCATTTGTGACCACCAGAATGGCTGGGAGGGTTTTAGGGGAACTGAAACAAGCCCCAGGGACAAAGTCAAATACCGTAGGATCTCACTTACAAGGAGAAGAAAAAACAAGCACTGACCAACAGGCGGCACTGGACATTTGATCGGGGGTGCCCAGAGGCAAAGCAGGGCGGTGGGGGAGGGTGGAAGAGATGATGAGGCACAAGTGTGTGGTGAGGGCCTGTGATTCGGCTTACGCTGGTGAAGAGGATGGAACCTACACGGAAGTCTAAATCGATGAGGATGTAAATCTGAAAGAAATAGGATGTTCGAATGCAGGGTTATGGCAATAAATCCACCTAAAAGCAAAAATCCAAAAAGGGGTCCAGAATGACGGCATACAGCTTTGGGGGCTGAAAGAGATTAGAGAAGGTGAACTTCCAAGGATGGAAAATCACCTCAAAAGGCTTACTGATGCTACAGAAAGGTAGGCCATTCCAAATACATGAAGAGGAATCCTACCAAGAGAACCTGATCCGTGCTAAGCCCAGGAACCAACGGAAAACGTTACCGTCAATGATGTTCCTAGTAATCAGCTTCAGGAATAATCCAAACAGGCCCACATCTTCCCAAGTTCAGGCCACAGGTTGGTCCAAAAGTACAAGTCAGGGCCGGCCCTGTGGTGGAGCGGGCAAGTGCCCACGTTCCGCTTGGGTGGCCCGGGCCTCACTCTTTCACAGCACGGGTGCAGATCACATTAGCACTGTTAGGGAATAGAGATTTCATGGTACGGTGCGGACAGAGGTCATAAAGAAGTAGCAATTGTGAGGGTCCCTTATCAATACGCACCAGAAAAAGAACCGTGAGAATATTCCAATCTAGGAAGGCATCTGGTACACTTCCCCAAAGGAAGAAGGAAGGAAAACACGGGACCTGCCAAGGCGGAATTGGCAGAGTGCTAGGAGATGACACGATCATTGCGCATCAGAGGATTGCCTGGGCAACTTCAACTTGGGAGGGAGTCCAGGACTTTCTCTGGGGAAGGTCCACCCACTTGGCCATCTACCCACGACATAAGAGATAACACCCAGGGTAATCTTACAGGAAAGAGACCAGTGTCTAGAGAGAAGGGAGCTGGCCTTTCCAAGTTTGAGGAGAAAGTTAGAAACCGACAAGACATCCAGAAAAAGGAAAACTATCCTACCTGGAAAGGGGGAGGAGTCAGACTGGTGTGAGATGGCTCTGAAACTCTGTGTGCTTGGAGGTTGTCAGGACAACTTGGCCTTCTGAGGTTCTTTATGACATCACGGTGAACATGTCCCCCACGATGGCCGCATGGGTACAGTCTGAGGATTGGCCTAGGCTGGGCTATTAAAGGGAGACATACCCAGAAAGAGTTTGACAAACAGAAAGCAGGCACAGAAACTGGAAGAGATCAAACAGACTCTGATGCCAGGGATAAGAAAGGAATCCTTGGCAAGAAGCCAGAATAGAGGGACAAGCACTGAGAGGAGAACATTGTCATCTATTCAAGTCTATGGGGAGGCCATGCTGATTCAAGCTTGAAACTTGATTGGAAACACGAGGCCGCACTTGGGCCTTATCAGACCTACAGTGTCCTTCTGCCTTAAGCATAATCCAAAGTCAAGAAGGATCTCTTGAGGACATTGAATAGAAGACTCGATGCCTCCTTTCCTAGGCCCCTATCGTTCTTGGAAGATCAGTCTCACTTTCTATAGCTCTGGCGTCACGGGGGCCCACTGGCCACATGCTAATGAGTCCCAAGAGATGTCTTGGAAGCCTCGAAGGAATGGAGCCCTGTCATGCTTGGGGTAGGTCTCTTTGTTGGGAAGGGCTCTACAAGTGTGCTGAAAATCACCCTTTTCCAGAGGGCTTGGTTCCTTTGTGAAGGCTGCCCTCCCAGGCTAGAGTGCTCACTTTGGCTCCCATGAAATTCTCTCCCCCGACCTCTTGCCGTAGAAGGATTATTGATTATGTGCTTTGACGCCATATGGAAGGAAGCTGGCTGAAAATTAGAACATTACAATTCTGTTTCCAGAAAAATAAACATGCCAGGGCTGAGGATGTAGGTCAAACGAATGGCACAGCCTATAGAAATAAAGTAAGCCCGCATCTAGACGGAATCTAGGGCAACGTCCAAGGGTCAGGGGTCAAGTTTGAAACTTCCCAAATCCACAAAAGAGAAAGAAAAATATCTTTCCTGGAGCGGGGAATTCATCAGATTTGTCTAATTTGTCTCGGAAAAACATGATGTCCATGAAGGGGGTTGCCAGGACCACCTCGAATTTGGAGTTTCTGATCTCAGGATGTCAAACCTACCCAGATGACCACGGGTTCTCAGTGCTTCGTTTGACCTAGGCTAGGATAGCAAAGAGTCCTACAAGTGACCGCTGCAAATTCAAAGACAGCAACCAAGAATCACGAACGCACTCACACCTCGGCCTAGAGAACATACGGTCATTCAAGAAATACAAAATTAATCCCTTGGACTGAAGGAGAACGGACTGATAAGCACATCTAAGGGAGATAGCTGAGAAAGACCATGACGAGGATACTGTGGAAAAGAAAAAAAGGTCCCAGAAAATGCAAGGCGAACAGATATCACACCTGAATAATCCACAATGAAAGATGTCAGTCTTTAGACAGGCTCTGCTGGAAAGTTTGGAAGTCAGAGAAATTCACAAGCCAAAACACGGCAGCGAAGGTCAAACCTGGGCTCACTGGGAAGGGTGAGTTATGAGACTGCTCCAAGCGGGCTCTGAAGCCCTGTGTGCATGAAGCTTGCCGGGGCAGCAGACACACAATTATGACCAATCCTCTGACGTCACAGTGGCCCCGACAAACCACCTGGCCTCATCTACACAGTGCCAGAGCTGGGCTCAAGCAGCATATTCAAGCCCCATTGCACTCAACTGCAGGTTGCCAATGGAACATGAAAGGGGCCGGCCGGTGGTGCAGCGGTGAGGTCCGCAGCTTCTGGGTCGGTGACCCGGGGTGGGCTGGGTGGAATCCTGGGGGTGAGCCTCCTCACCACTGCTTCAGTCATTCTGGAGCAGGCGTCCGAGGGGGTGTGGAGGCAGATGGGAAGGGACGTTAGATAGGGCCAGACTTCCACAGCAAATACAGGAGCGTTGCCAGCAGATGTGAGCACAGCGATGCACTTCTGCCAAAACAGAACCAATTACAAGTTGCAAAGAATAGAAAAACGGAAGCTAAACACAAACGAACAAAAAACACAGCTTGCCAGTACGAAGAAGAAGATGTCTATGAAGAGCCTTAGCAAAACAGGTGAAAGCTATGTCAACCGAAAACTAGCAAACGTTTGGGGAAAGAAATTCAAGACGACACAAGGAAAAAGAAGGATAATCCGGGACCTAGGAATGGAAGAATTAACACACTTGAAACGTCCATAGCGGAGAAAGGAATCTCTGGATTCCATGCAATCCCAGTCAAAGTTGCAGCCATATTTGCCAGAGAGATAGAAGAGAGAATCCTAAAGTTTCCAGCCAGCAACAAGAGACCCTGAATAGGCCAAGGAATCCTCAGGAAAACGAACACAGCAGGACGTTTCACACTTTCTGATTTCAACCTAGAGGACGAAGCGCTAGGTACCGAAACGGCACAGTCCGGGCCCAAAAACAGGCACACAGACCCATGCAACAGAATCGAGAGCCCAGAGCCCAACTCAAACATACATGGACAGCCCATTTGCGACCAGGGAGCCAAGAGGAGACAGTGGACAAAGGAGAGTCTCTCCGATAAACTGTGCTGGGAAGCCTGCACAGCCACATGGAACACAACGAGAGTAGACCATGATGTTCCACCTGGCACACGCACCACCTGGAATGGATTAAAGCCCTGAATGGCACACTTGAAACCGTGAAACTTGTAGGAGAAGACCTAGGCAGAGTGCTCTTTGCCATCTGTCTGAGCCGCCTATTGGGAAGTAACATGTCTGACTGGGCAAGGGCAGCAAAGGAGACAAGAAACAAACGGGACCACCTCACATGCAGATGCTTCTGCCCAGTCAAGGAAACCATCGACTCAATGCAAAGACAGCACAACAACTGGGAGTGGATGTTTGCAAAGCACACATCGGACAAGGGGTGAAAAGCCCAAAGATACAATCAACTCACACGTCTCCACATGAAAAAGAACAAGCCAATGAAAACCTGGGCCAAAGATGGACACAGAGATTTCTCCCAAGAAGATCTAAAGAGGGCCAACAGGTGCATGAAAACTTGTTCACCCTCATTAAGCCTGAGGCCAAGGCAAATCCAAACCGCAAGGACATAGCAGCTCACTGTGGTCAGAATGGCTATAAGGAGGCAGACAGGAAACAACAAGCGTCAGAGAGGAGGTGGAGAGAAGGGAAGCCTCCTGCACTGCTGGTGGCAGTGGAAACCGGTGCAGCCACTAGGCCAAGCGGTGTGGAACTGCCTCCGAAATGTAAGAATCCATGTCCCATATGATCCAGCTATTCCTCTGGGGCGCGTTTAGCCAAAGAACTCGGAAACACTACCGCCTAAAGACATGTGCACCGCTGAGTTCAGCACAGCCTTACTCCCGCTCTCCAAGACTTGGAAGCCGCCCTGGTGCCCAGCAAGGGACGAATGGAGAAGGAACATGGGCTATAGCCACACAATGGCATACCACTCAGCGGGAACAAAGGATGCAATCCAGCCATTTGTGACCACCAGAATGGCTGGGAGGGTTTTAGGGGAACTGAAACAAGCCCCAGGGACAAAGTCAAATACCGTAGGATCTCACTTACAAGGAGAAGAAAAAACAAGCACTGACCAACAGGCGGCACTGGACATTTGATCGGGGGTGCCCAGAGGCAAAGCAGGGCGGTGGGGGAGGGTGGAAGAGATGATGAGGCACAAGTGTGTGGTGAGGGCCTGTGATTCGGCTTACGCTGGTGAAGAGGATGGAACCTACACGGAAGTCTAAATCGATGAGGATGTAAATCTGAAAGAAATAGGATGTTCGAATGCAGGGTTATGGCAATAAATCCACCTAAAAGCAAAAATCCAAAAAGGGGTCCAGAATGACGGCATACAGCTTTGGGGGCTGAAAGAGATTAGAGAAGGTGAACTTCCAAGGATGGAAAATCACCTCAAAAGGCTTACTGATGCTACAGAAAGGTAGGCCATTCCAAATACATGAAGAGGAATCCTACCAAGAGAACCTGATCCGTGCTAAGCCCAGGAACCAACGGAAAACGTTACCGTCAATGATGTTCCTAGTAATCAGCTTCACGAATAATCCAAACAGGCCCACATCTTCCCAAGTTCAGGCCACAGGTTGGTCCAAAAGTACAAGTCAGGGCCGGCCCTGTGGTGGAGCGGGCAAGTGCCCACGTTCCGCTTGGGTGGCCCGGGCCTCACTCTTTCACAGCACGGGTGCAGATCACATTAGCACTGTTAGGGAATAGAGATTTCATGGTACGGTGCGGACAGAGGTCATAAAGAAGTAGCAATTGTGAGGGTCCCTTATCAATACGCACCAGAAAAAGAACCGTGAGAATATTCCAATCTAGGAAGGCATCTGGTACACTTCCCCAAAGGAAGAAGGAAGGAAAACACGGGACCTGCCAAGGCGGAATTGGCAGAGTGCTAGGAGATGACACGATCATTGCGCATCAGAGGATTGCCCGGGCAACTTCAACTTGGGAGGGAGTCCAGGACTTTCTCTGGGGAAGGTCCACCCACTTGGCCATCTACCCACGACATAAGAGATAACACCCAGGGTAATCTTACAGGAAAGAGACCAGTGTCTAGAGAGAAGGGAGCAGGCCTTTCCAAGTTCGAGGAGAAAGTTAGAAACCGACAAGAAATCCAGAAAAAGGAAAACTATCCTACCTGGAAAGGGGGAGGAGTCAGACTGGTCTGAGATGGCTCTGAAACTCTGTGTGCTTGGAGGTTGTCAGGACAACTTAGCCTTCTGAGGCTCTTTATGACATCACGGTGAACATGTGCCCCAAGATGGCCGCATGGTTACAGTCTGAGGATTGGCCTAGGCTGGGCTATTAAAGGGAGACATACCCAGAAACAGCTTTGACAAACAGAAAGCGGGCACAGAAACTGGAAGAGATCAAACAGACTCTGATGCCAGGGATAAGAAAGGAATCCTTGGCAAGAAGCGAGAATAGAGGGACAAGCACTGAGAGGAGAACATTGTCATCTATTCAAGTCTATGGGGAGGCCATGCTGATTCAAGCTTGAAACTTGACTGGAAACACGAGGCCGCACTTGGGCCTTATCACACCTACAGTGTCCTTCTGCCTTAAGCATAATCCAAAGTCAAGAAGGATCTCTTGAGGACATTGAATAGAAGACTCGATGCCTCCTTTCCTAGGCCCCTAGCGTTCTTGGAAGATCAGTCTCACTTTCTATAGCTCTGGCATCACGGGGGCCCACTGGCCACATGCTAATGCGTCCCAAGAGATGTCTTGGAAGCCTCGAAGGAATGGAGCCCTGTCATGCTTGGGGTAGGTCTCTTTGTTGGGAAGGGCTCTACAAGTGTGCTGAAAATCACCCTTTTCCAGAGGGCTTGGTTCCTTTGTGAAGGCTGCCCTCCCAGGCTAGAGTGCTCACTTTGGCTCCAATGAAATTCTCTCCCCCGACCTCTTGCCGTAGAAGGATTATTGATTATGTGCTTTGACGCCATATGGAAGGAAGCTGGCTGAAAATTAGAACATTACAATTCTGTTTCCAGAAAAATAAACATGCCAGGGCTGAGGATGTAGGTCAAACAAATGGCACAGCCTATAGAAATAAAGTAAGCCCGCATCTAGACGGAATCTAGGGCAACGTCCAAGGGTCAGGGGTCAAGTTCGAAATTTCCCAGATCCACAAAAGAGAAAGAAAAATATCTTTCCTGGAGCGAGGAATTCATCAGATTTGTCTAATTTGTCTCGGAAAAACATGATGTCCATGAAGGGGGTTGCCAGGACCACCTCGAATTTGGAGTTTCTGATTTCAGGATGTCAAACCAACCCAGATGACCACGGGTTCTCAGTGCTTCGTTTGACGTAGGCGAGGATAGCAAAGAGTCCTACAAGTGACCGCTGCAAATTCAAAGACAGCAACCAAGAATCACGAAAGCACTCACACCTCGGCCTAGGGAACATACGGTGATTCAAGAAATAGAAAAATTAATCCCTTGGACTGAAGGAGAACGGACTGATAAGCACATCTAAGGGAGATAGCTGAGAAAGACCATGACGAGGATACTGTGGAAAAGAAAAAAAGGTCCCAGAAAATGCAAGGCGAACAGATATCACACCTGAATAATCCACAATGAAAGATGTCAGTCTTTAGACAGGCTCTGCTGGAACGTTTGAAAGTCAGAGAAATTCACAAGCCAAAACACGGCAGCGAAGGTCAAACCTGGGCTCACTGGGAAGGGTGAGTTATGAGACTGCTCCAAGCGGGCTCTGAAGCCCTGTGTCCATGAAGCTTGCCGGGACAGCAGACACACAATTATGACCAATCCTCTGATGTCACAGTGGCCCCGACAAACCACCTTGGCTCATCTACACAGTGCCAGAGCTGGGCTCAAGCAGCATATTCAAGCCCCATTGCACTCAACTGCAGGTTGCCAACGGAACATGAAAGGGGCCGGCCGGTGGTGCAGCGGTGAGGTCCGCAGCTTCTGGGTCGGTGGCCCGGGGTGGGCCGGGTGGAATCCTGGGGGTGAGCCTCCTCACCACTGCTTCAGTCATTCTGGGGCAGGCGTCCGAGGGGGTGTAGAGGCAGATGGGAAGGGACGTTAGATAGGGCCAGACTTCCACAGCAAATACAGGAGCGTTGCCAGCAGATGTGAGCACAGCGATGCACTTCTGCCAAAACAGAACCAATTACAAGTTGCAAAGAATAGACAAACGGAAGCTAAACACAAACGAACAAAAAACACAGCTTGCCAGTATGAAGAAGAAGATGTCTATGAAGAGCCTTAGGAAAACAGGTGAAAGCTATGTCACCCGAAAAGTAGCAAACGTTTGGGGAAAGAAATTCAAGACGACACAAGGAAAAAGAAGGATATTCCGGGACCTAGGAATGGAAGAATTAACACACTTGAAACGTCCATAGCGGAGAAAGGAATCTCTGGATTCCATGCAATCCCAGCCAAAGTTGCAGCCATATTTGCCAGAGAGATAGAAGAGAGAATCCTAAAGTTTCCAGCCAGCAACAAGAGACCCTGAATAGGCCAAGGAATCCTCAGGAAAACGAACAAAGCAGGACGTATCACACTTTCTGATTTCAACCTAGAGGACGAAGCGCTAGGTACCGAAACGGCACAGTCCGGGCCCAAAAACAGGCACACAGACCCATGCAACAGAATCGAGAGACCAGAGCCCAACTCAAACATACATGGACAGCCCATTTGCGACCAGGGAGCCAAGAGGAGACAGTGGACAAAGGAGAGTCTCTCCGATAAACGGTGCTGGGAAGCCTGCACAGCCACATGGAACACAACGAGAGTAGACCATGATGTGCCACCGGGCACACGCACCACCTGGAGTGGATTAAAGCCCTGAATGGCGAACTTGAAACCGTGAAACTTGTAGGAGAAGACCTAGGCAGAGTGCTCTTTGCCATCTGTCTGAGCCGCCTATTGGGAAGAAGCCTGTCTGACTGGGCAAGGGCAGCAAAGGAGACAAGAAACAAACGGGACCACCTCACATGCAGACGCTTCTGCCCAGTCAAGGAAACCATCGACTCAAAGCAAAGACAGCACAACAACTGGGAGTGGATGTTTGCAAAGCACACATCGGACAAGGGGTGAAAAGCCCAAAGATACAATCAACTCACACGTCTCCACAAGAAAAAGAACAAGCCAATGAAAACCTGGGCCAAAGAAGGACACAGAGATTTCTCCCAAGAAGATCTAAAGAGGGCCAACAGGTGCATGAAAACTTGTTCACCCTCATTAAGCCTGAGGCCAAGGCAAATCCAAACCGCAAGGACATAGCAGCTCACCGTGGTCAGAATGGCTATAAGGAGGCAGACAGGAAACAACAAGCGTCAGAGAGGAGGTGGAGAGAAGGGAAGCCTCCTGCACTGCTGCTGGCAGTGGAAACCGGTGCAGCCACTAGGCCAAGCGGTGTGGAACTGCCTCCGAAATTTAAGAATCCATGTCCCATATGATCCAGCTATTCCTCTGGGGCGCGTTTAGCCAAAAACTCGGAAACACTACCGCCTAAAGACATGTGCACCGCTGAGTTCACCACAGCCTTACTCCCGCTCTCCAAGACTTGGAAGCCGCCCTGGTGCCCAGCAAGGGACGAATGGAGAAGGAACATGGGCTATAGCCACACAATGGCATACCACTCAGCGGGAACAAAGGATGCAATCCAGCCATTTGTGACCACCAGAATGGCTGGGAGGGTTTTAGGGGAAGTGAAACAAGCCCCAGGGACAAAGTCAAATACCGTAGGATCTCACTTACAAGGAGAAGAAAAAACAAGCACTGACCAACAGGCGGCACTGGACATTTGATCGGGGGTGCCCAGAGGCAAAGCGGGGCGGTGGGGGAGGGTGAAAGAGATGATGAGGCACAAGTGTTTGGTGAGGGCCTGTGATTCGGCTTACGCTGGTGAAGAGGATGGAACCTACACGGAAGTCTAAATCGATGAGGATGTAAATCTGAAAGACATAGGATGTTCGAATGCAGGGTTATGGCAATAAATCCACCTAAAAGCAAAAATCCAAAAAGGGGTCCAGAATGACGGCATACAGCTTTGGGGGCTGAAAGAGATTAGAGAAGGTGAACTTCCAAGGATGGAAAATCACCTCAAAAGGCTTACTGATGCTACAGAAAGGTAGACCATTCCAAATACATGAAGAGGAATCCTACCAAGAGACCCTGATCCGTGCTAAGCCCAGGAACCAACGGAAAACGTTACCGTCCATGATGTTCCTACTAATCAGCTTCACGAATAATCCAAACAGGCCCACATCTTCCCAAGTTCAGGCCACAGGTTGGTCCAAAAGTACAAGTCAGGGCCGGCCCTGTGGTGGAGCGGGCAAGTGCCCACGTTCCGCTTGGGTGGCCCGGGCCTCACTCTTTCACAGCACGGGTGCAGATCACATTAGCACTGTTAGGGAATAGAGATTTCATGGTACGGTGCGGACAGAGGTCCTAAAGAAGTAGCAATTGTGAGGGTCCCTTATCAATACGCACCAGAAAAAGAACCGTGAGAATATTCCAATCTAGGAAGGCATCTGGTACACTTCCCCAATGGAAGAAGGAAGGAAAACATGGGACCTGCCAAGGCGGAATTGGCAGAGTGCTAGGAGATGACACGATCATTGCGCATCAGACGATTGCCTGGGCAACTTCAACTTGGGAGGGAGTCCAGGACTTTCTCTGGGGAAGGTCCACCCACTTGGCCATCTACCCACGACATAAGAGATAACACCCAGGGTAATCTTACAGGAAAGAGACCAGTGTCTAGAGAGAAGGGAGCAGGCCTTTCCAAGTTCGAGGAGAAAGTTAGAAACCGACAAGACATCCAGAAAAAGGAAAACTATCCTACCTGGAAAGGGGGAGGAGTCAGACTGGTCTGAGATGGCTCTGAAACTCTGTGTGCTTGGAGGTTGTCAGGACAACTTAGCCTTGTGACGTTCTTTGTGACATCACGGTGAACATGTCCCCCAAGATGGCCGCATGGTTACAGTCTGAGGATTGGCCTAGGCTGGGCTATTAAAGGGAGACATACCCAGAAACAGCTTTGACAAACAGAAAGCGGGCACAGAAACTGGAAGAGATCAAACAGACTCTGATGCCAGGGATAAGAAAGGAATCCTTGGCAAGAAGCGAGAATAGAGGGACACGCACTGAGAGGAGAACATTGTCATCTATTCAAGTCTATGGGGAGGCCATGCTGATTCAAGCTTGAAACTTGATTGGAAACACGAGGCCGCACTTGGGCCTTATCACACCTACAGTGTCCTTCTGCCTTAAGCATAATCCAAAGTCAAGAAGGATCTCTTGAGGACATTGAAGAGAAGAGTCAATGCCTCCTTTCCTAGGCCCCTAGCGTTCTTGGAAGATCAGTCTCACTTTCCAGAGCTCTGGCGTCACGCGGGCCCACTGGCCACATGCTAATGCGTCCCAAGAGATGTCTTGGAAGCCTTGAAGGAATGGAGCCCCGCCATGCTTGGGGTAGGTCTCTTTGTTGGGAAGGGCTCTACAAGTGTGCTGAAAATCACCCTTTTCCAGAGGGCTTGGTTCCTTTGTGAAGGCTGCCCTCCCAGGCTAGAGTGCTCACTTTGGCTCCAATGAAATTCTCTCCCCCGACCTCTTGCCGTAGAAGGATTATTGATTATGTGCTTTGACGCCATATGGAAGGAAGCTGGCTGAAAATTAGAACATTACAATTCTGTTTCCAGAAAAATAAACATGCCAGGGCTGAGGATGTAGGTCAAACAAATGGCACAGCCTATAGAAATAAAGTAAGCCCGCATCTAGACGGAATCTAGGGCAACGTCCAAGGGTCAGGGGTCAAGTTCGAAACTTCCCAAATCTACAAAAGAGAAAGAAAAATATCTTTCCTGGAGCGAGGAATTCATCAGATTTGTCTAATTTGTCTCGGAAAAACATAATGTCCATGAAGGGGGATGCCAGGACCACCTCGAATTTGGAGTTTCTGATCTCAGGATGTGAAACCAACCCAGATGACCACGGGTTCTCAGTGCGTCGTTTGACGTAGGCTAGGATAGCAAAGAGTCCTACAAGTGACCGCTGCAAATTCAAAGACAGCAACCAAGAATCACGAAAGCACTCACACCTCGGCCTAGAGAACGTACGGTGATTCAAGAAATACAAAATTAATCCCTTGGACTGAAGGAGAACGGACTGATAAGCACATCTAAGGGAGATAGCTGAGAAAGACCATGACGAGCATACTGTGGAAAAGAAAAAAAGGTCCCAGAAAATGCAAGGCGAACAGATATCACACCTGAATAATCCACAATGAAAGATGTCAGTCTTTAGACAGGCTCTGCTGGAACGTTTGAAAGTCAGAGAAATTCACAAGCCAAAACACGGCAGCGAAGGTCAAACCTGGGCTCTCTGGGAAGGTTGAGTTATGAGACTGCTCCAAGCGGGCTCTGAAGCCCTGTGTGCATGAAGCTTGCCGGGGCAGCAGACACACAATTATGACCAATCCTCTGACGTCAAAGTGGCCCCGACAAACCACCTGGCCTCATCTACACAGTGCCAGAGCTGGGCTCAAGCAGCATATTCAAGCCCCATTGCACTCAACTACAGGTTGTCAATGGAACATGAAAGGGGCCGGCCGGTGGTGCAGCGGTGAGGTCCGCAGCTTCTGGGTCGGTGGCCCGGGGTGGGCCGGGTGGAATCCTGGGGGTGAGCCTCCTCACCACTGCTTCAGTCATTCTGGGGCAGGCGTCCGAGAGGGTGCAGAGGCAGATGGGAAGGGACGTTAGATAGGGCCAGACTTCCACAGCAAATACAGGAGCGTTGCCAGCAGATGTGAGCACAGCGATGCACTTCTGCCAAAACAGAACCAATTACAAGTTGCAAAGAATAGAAAAATGGAAGCTAAACACAAACGAACAAAAAACACAGCTTGCCAGTATGAAGAAGAAGATGTCCATGAAGAGCCTTAGCAAAACAGGTGAAAGCTATGTCAACCGAAAACTAGCAAACGTTTGGGGAAAGAAATTCAAGACGACACAAGGAAAAAGAAGGATATTCCGGGACCTAGGAATGGAAGAATTAACACACTTGAAACGTCCATAGCGGAGAAAGGAATCTCTGGATTCCATGCAATCCCAGCCAAAGTGGCAGCCATATTTGCCAGAGAGATAGAAGAGAGAATCCTAAAGTTTCCAGCCAGCAACAAGAGACCCTGAATAGGCCAAGGAATCCTCAGGAAAACGAACAAAGCAGGATGTATCACACTTTCTGATTTCAACCTAGAGGACGAAGCGCTAGGTACCGAAACGGCACAGTCCGGGCCCAAAAACAGGCACACAGACCCATGCAACAGAATCGAGAGCCCAGAGCCCAACTCAAACATACATGGACAGCCCATTTGCGACCAGGGAGCCAAGAGGAGACAGTGGACAAAGGAGAGTCTCTCCGATAAACGGTGCTGGGAAGCCTGCACAGCCACATGGAACACAACGAGAGTAGACCATGATGTTCCACCGGGCACACGCACCACCTGGAATGGATTAAAGCCCTGAATGGCGAACTTGAAACCGTGAAACTTGTAGGAGAAGACCTAGGCAGAGTGCTCTTTGCCATCTGTCTGAGCCGCCTATTGGGAAGAAGCCTGTCTGACTGGGCAAGGGCAGCAAAGGAGACAAGAAACAAACGGGACCACCTCACGTGCAGACGCTTCTGCCCAGTCAAGGAAACCATCGACTCAATGCAAAGACAGCACAAAAACTGGGAGTGGATGTTGGCAAAGCACACATCGGACAAGGGGGGAGAAGCCCAAAGATACAATCAACTCACACGTCTCCACAAGAAAAAGTACAAGCCAATGAAAACCTGGGCCAAAGATGGACACAGAGATTTCTCCCAAGAAGATCTAAAGAGGGCCAACAGGTGCATGAAAACTTGTTCACCCTCATTAAGCCTGAGGCCAAGGCAAATCCAAACCGCAAGGACATAGCAGCTCACTGTGGTCAGAATGGCTATAAGGAGGCAGACAGGAAACAACAAGCGTCAGAGAGGAGGTGGAGAGAAGGGAAGCCTCCTGCACTGCTGCTGGCAGTGGAAACCGGTGCAGCCACTAGGCCAAGCGGTGTGGAACTGCCTCCGAAATTTAAGAATCCATGTCCCATATGATCCAGCTATTCCTCTGGGGTGCATTTAGCCAAAGAACTCGGAAACACTACCGCCTAAAGACATGTGCACCGCTGAGTTCAGCACAGCCTTACTCCCGCTCTCCAAGACTTGGAAGCCGCCCTGGTGCCCAGCAAGGGACGAATGGAGAAGGAACATGGGCTATAGCCACACAATGGCATACCACTCAGCGGGAACAAAGGATGCAATCCAGCCATTTGTGACCACCAGAATGGCTGGGAGGGTTTTAGGGGAACTGAAACAAGCCCCAGGGACAAAGTCAAATACCGTAGGATCTCACTTACAAGGAGAAGAAAAAACAAGCACTGACCAACAGGCGGCACTGGACATTTGATCGGGGGTGCCCAGAGGCAAAGCAGGGCGGTGGGGGAGGGTGGAAGAGATGATGAGGCACAAGTGTGTGGTGAGGGCCTGTGATTCGGCTTACGCTGGTGAAGAGGATGGAACCTACACGGAAGTCTAAATCGATGAGGATGTAAATCTGAAAGACATAGGATGTTCGAATGCAGGGTTATGGCAATAAATCCACCTAAAAGCAAAAATCCAAAAAGGGGTCCAGATTCACGGCATACAGCTTTGGGGGCTGAAAGAGATTAGAGAAGGTGAACTTCCAAGGATGGAAAATCACCTCAAAAGGCTTACTGATGCTACAGAAAGGTAGACCATTCCAAATACATGAAGAGGAATCCTACCAAGAGAACCTGATCCGTGCTAAGCCCAGGAACCAACGGAAAACGTTACCGTCCATGATGTTCCTACTAATCAGCTTCACGAATAATCCAAACAGGCCCACATCTTCCCAAGTTCAGGCCACAGGTTGGTCCAAAAGTACAAGTCAGGGCCGGCCCTGTGGTGGAGCGGTCAAGTGCCCACGTTCCGCTTGGGTGGCCCGGGCCTCACTCTTTCACAGCACGGGTGCAGATCACATTAGCACTGTTAGGGAATAGAGATTTCATGGTACGGTGTGGACAGAGGTCCTAAAGAAGTAGCAATTGTGAGGGTCCCTTATCACTACGCACCAGAAAAAGAACCGTGAGAATATTCCAATCTAGGAAGGCATCTGGTACACTTCCCCAAAGGAAGAAGGAAGGAAAACATGGGACCTGCCAAGGCGGAATTGGCAGAGTGCTAGGAGATGACACGATCATTGCGCATCAGAGGATTGCCTGGGCAACTTCAACTTGGGAGGGAGTCCAGGACTTTCTCTGGGGAAGGTCCACCCACTTGGCCATCTACCCACGACATAAGAGATAACACCCAGGGTAATCTTACAGGAAAGAGACCAGTGTCTAGAGAGAAGGGAGCAGGCCTTTCCAAGTTCGAGGAGAAAGTTAGAAACCGACAAGACATCCAGAAAAAGGAAAACTATCCTACCTGGAAAGGGGGAGGAGTCAGACTGGTCTGAGATGGCTCTGAAACTCTGTGTGCTTGGAGGTTGTCAGGACAACTTAGCCCTGTGACGTTCTTTATGACATCACGGTGAACATGTCCCCCAAGATGGCCGCATGGTTACAGTCTGAGGATTGGCCTAGGCTGGGCTATTAAAGGGAGACATACCCAGAAACAGCTTTGACAAACAGAAATCGGGCACAGAAACTGGAAGAGATCAAACAGACTCTGATGCCAGGGATAAGAAAGGAATCCTTGGCAAGAAGCCAGAATAGAGGGACAAGCACTGAGAGGAGAACATTGTCATCTATTCAAGTCTATGGGGAGGCCATGCTGATTCAAGCTTGAAACTTGATTGGAAACACGAGGCCGCACTTGGGCCTTATCAGACCTACAGTGTCCTTCTGCCTTAAGCATAATCCAAAGTCAAGAAGGATCTCTTGAGGACATTGAAGGGAAGAGTCGATGCCTCCTTTCCTAGGCCCCTAGAGTTCTTGGAAGATCAGTCTCACTTTCCATAGCTCTGGCGTCACGGGGGCCCACTGGCCACATGCTAATGCGTCCCAAGAGATGTCTTGGAAGCCTTGAAGGAATGGAGCCCCGCCATGCTTGTTGTAGGTCTCTTTGTTGGGAAGGGCTCTACAAGTGTGCTGAAAATCACCCTTTTCCAGAGGGCTTGGTTCCTTTGTGAAGGCTGCCCTCCCAGGCTAGAGTGCTCACTTTGGCTCCAATGAAATTCTCTCCCCCGACCTCTTGCCGTAGAAGGATTATTGATTATGTGCTTTGACGCCATATGGAAGGAAGCTGGCTGAAAATTAGAACATTACAATTCTGTTTCCAGAAAAATAAACATGCCAGGGCTGAGGATGTAGGTCAAACGAATGGCACAGCCTATAGAAATAAAGTAAGCCCGCATCTAGACGGAATCTAGGGCAACGTCCAAGGGTCAGGGGTCAAGTTCGAAACTTCCCAAATCCACAAAAGAGAAAGAAAAATATCTTTCCTGGAGCGAGGAATTCATCAGATTTGTCTAATTTGTCTCGGAACAACATTATGTCCATGAAGGGGGTTGCCAGGACCACCTCGAATTTGGAGTTTCTGATCTCAGGATGTCAAACCAACCCAGATGACCACGGGTTCTCAGTGCTTCGTTTGACCTAGGCTAGGATAGCAAAGAGTCCTACAAGTGACCGCTGCAAATTCAAAGACAGCAACCAAGAATCACGAAAGCACTCACACCTCGGCCTAGAGAACATACGGTGATTCAAGAAATACAAAATTAATCCCTTGGACTGAAGGAGAACGGACTGATAAGCACATCTAAGGGAGATAGCTGAGAAAGACCATGACGAGCATACTGTGGAAAAGAAAAAAAGGTCCCAGAAAATGCAAGGCGAACAGATATCACACCTGAATAATCCACAATGAAAGATGTCAGTCTTTAGACAGGCTCTGCTGGAACGTTTGAAAGTCAGAGAAATTCACAAGCCAAAACACGGCAGCGAAGGTCAAACCTGGGCTCACTGGGAAGGGTGAGTTATGAGACTGCTCCAAGCGGGCTCTGAAGCCCTGTGTCCATGAAGCTTGCCGGGGCAGCAGACACACAATTATGACCAATCCTCTGACGTCACAGTGGCCCCGACAAACCACCTGGCCTCATCTACACAGTGCCAGAGCTGGGCTCAAGCAGCATACTCAAGCCCCATTGCACTCAACTGCAGGTTGCCAACGGAACATGAAAGGGGCCGGCCGGTGGTGCAGCGGTGAGGTCCGCAGCTTCTGGGTCGGTGGCCCGGGGTGGGCCGGGTGGAATCCTGGGGGTGAGCCTCCTCACCACGGCTTCAGTCATTCTGGGGCAGGCGTCCGAGAGGGTGTAGAGGCAGATGGGAAGGGACGTTAGATAGGGCCAGACTTCCACAGCAAATACAGGAGCGTTGCCAGCAGATGTGAGCACAGCGATGCACTTCTGCCAAAACAGAACCAATTACAAGTTGCAAAGAATAGACAAACGGAAGCTAAACACAAACGAACAAAAAACACAGCTTGCCAGTACGAAGAAGAAGATGTCTATGAAGAGCCTGAGGAAAATAGGTGAAAGCTATGTCAACCGAAAACTAGCAAACGTTTGGGGAAAGAAATTCAAGACGACACAAGGAAAAAGAAGGATATTCCGGGACCTAGGAATGGAAGAATTAACACACTTGAAACGTCCATAGCGGAGAAAGGAATCTCTGGATTCCATGCAATCCCAGCCAAAGTTGCAGCCATATTTGCCAGAGAGATAGAAGAGAGAATCCTAAAGTTTCCAGCCAGCAACAAGAGACCCTGAATAGGCCAAGGAATCCTCAGGAAAACGAACAAAGCAGGACGTATCACACTTTCTGATTTCAACCTAGAGGACGAAGCGCTAGGTACCGAAACGGCACAGTCCGGGCCCAAAAACAGGCACACAGACCCATGCAACAGAATCGAGAGCCCAGAGCCCAACTCAAACATACATGGACAGCCCATTTGCGACCAGGGAGCCAAGAGGAGACAGTGGACAAAGGAGAGTCTCTCCGATAAACGGTGCTGGGAAGCCTGCACAGCCACATGGAACACAACGAGAGTAGACCATGATGTTCCACCGGGCACACGCACCACCTGGAATGGATTAAAGCCCTGAATGGCGAACTTGACACCGTGAAACTTGTAGGAGAAGACCTAGGCAGAGTGCTCTTTGCCATCTGTCTGAGCCGCCTATTTGGAAGAAGCATGTCTGACTGGGCAAGGGCAGCAAAGGAGACAAGAAACAAACGGGACCACCTCACATGCAGACGCTTCTGCCCAGTCAAGGAAACCATCGACTCAATGCAAAGACAGCACAACAACTGGGAGTGGATGTTTGCAAAGCACACATCGGACAAGGGGTGAAAAGCCCAAAGATACAATCAACTCACACGTCTCCACAAGAAAAAGAACAAGCCAATGAAAACCTGGGCCAAAGATGGACACAGAGATTTCTCCCAAGAAGATCTAAAGAGGGCCAACAGGTGCATGAAAACTTGTTCACCCTCATTAAGCCTGAGGCCAAGGCAAATCCAAGCCGCAAGGACATAGCAGCTCACTGTGGTCAGAATGGCTATAAGGAGGCAGACAGGAAACAACAAGCGTCAGAGAGGAGGTGGAGAGAAGGGAAGCCTCCTGCACTGCTGCTGGCAGTGGAAACCGGTGCAGCCACTAGGCCAAGCGGTGTGGAACTGCCTCCGAAATTTAAGAATCCATGTCCCATATGATCCAGCTATTCCTCTGGGGCGCGTTTAGCCAAAGAACTCGGAAACACTACCGCCTAAAGACATGTGCACCGCTGAGTTCACCACAGCCTTACTCCCGCTCACCAAGACTTGGAAGCCGCCCTGGTGCCCAGCAAGGGACGAATGGAGAAGGAACATGGGCTATAGCCACACAATGGCAGACCACTCAGCGGGAACAAAGGATGCAATCCAGCCATTTGTGACCACCAGAATGGCTGGGAGGGGTTTAGGGGAAGTGAAACAAGCCCCAGGAACAAAGTCAAATACTGTAGGATCTCACTTACAAGGAGAAGAAAAAACAAGCACTGACCAACAGGCGGCACTGGACATTTGATCGGGGGTGCCCAGAGGCAAAGCGGGGCAGTGGGTGAGGGTGAAAGAGATGATGAGGCACAAGTGTGTGGTGAGGGCCTGTGATTCGGCTTACGCTGGTGAAGAGGATGGAACCTACACGGAAGTCTAAATCGATGAGGATGTAAATCTGAAAGACATAGGATGTTCGAATGCAGGGTTATGGCAATAAATCCACCTAAAAGCAAAAATCCAAAAAGGGGTCCAGAATGACGGCATACAGCTTTGGGGGCTGAAAGAGATTAGAGAAGGTGAACTTCCAAGGATGGAAAATCACCTCAAAAGGCTTACTGATGCTACAGAAAGGTAGACCATTCCAAATACATGAAGAGGAATCATACCAAGAGAACCTGATCCGTGCTAAGCCCAGGAACCAACGGTAAACGTTACCGTCCATGATGTTCCTACTAATCAGCTTCACGAATAATCCAAACAGGCCCACATCTTCCCAAGTTCAGGCCACAGGTTGGTCCAAAAGTACAAGTCAGGGCCGGCCCTGTGGTGGAGCGGGCAAGTGACCACGTTCCGCTTGGGTGGCCCGGGCCTCACTCTTTCACAGCACGGGTGCAGATCACATTAGCACTGTTAGGGAATAGAGATTTCATGGTACGGTGCGGACAGAGGTCCTAAAGAAGTAGCAATTGTGAGGGTCCCTTATCACTACGCACCAGAAAAAGAACCGTGAGAATATTCCAATCTAGGAAGGCATCTAGTACACTTCCCCAAAGGAAGAAGGAAGGAAAACATGGGACCTGCCAAGGCGGAATTGGCAGAGTGCTAGGAGATGACACGATCATTGCGCATCAGAGGATTGCCTGGGCAACTTCAACTTGGGAGGGAGTCCAGGACTTTCTCTGGGGAAGGTCCACCCACTTGGCCATCTACCCAAGACATAAGAGATAACACCCAGGGTAATCTTACAGGAAAGAGACCAGTGTCTAGAGAGAAGGGAGCAGGCCTTTCCAAGTTCGAGGAGAAAGTTAGAAACCGACAAGACATCCAGAAAAAGGAAAACTATCCTACCTGGAAAGGGGGAGGAGTCAGACTGGTCTGAGATGGCTCTGAAACTCTGTGTGCTTGGAGGTTGTCAGGACAACTTAGCCTTCTGAGGCTCTTTATGACATCACGGTGAACATGTCCCCCAAGATGGCCGCATGGTTACAGTCTGAGGATTGGCCTAGGCTGGGCTATTAAAGGGAGACATACCCAGAAACAGCTTTGACAAACAGAAAGCGGGCACAGAAACTGGAAGACATCAAACAGACTCTGATGCCAGGGATAAGAAAGGAATCCTTGGCAAGAAGCCAGAATAGAGGGACAAGCACTGAGAGGAGAACATTGTCATCTATTCAAGTCTATGGGGAGGCCATGCTGATTCAAGCTTGAAACTTGATTGGAAACACGAGGCCGCACTTGGGCCTTATCAGACCTACAGTGTCCTTCTGCCTTAAGCATAATCCAAAGTCAAGAAGGATCTCTTGAGGACATTGAAGAGAAGAGTCGATGCCTCCTTTCCTAGGCCCCTAGCGTTCTTGGAAGATCAGTCTCACTTTCTATAGCTCTGGCGTCACGGGGGCCCACTGGCCACATGCTAATGCGTCCCAAGAGATGTCTTGGAAGCCTCGAAGGAATGGAGCCCTGTCATGCTTGGGGTAGGTCTCTTTGTTGGGAAGGGCTCTACAAGTGTGCTGAAAATCACCCTTTTCCAGAGGGCTTGGTTCCTTTGTGAAGGCTGCCCTCCCAGGCTAGAGTGCTCACTTTGGCTCCAATGAAATTCTCTCCCCCGACCTCTTGCCGTAGAAGGATTATTGATTATGTGCTTTGACGCCATATGGAAGGAAGCTGGCTGAAAATTAGAACATTACAATTCTGTTTCCAGAAAAATAAACATGCCAGGGCTGAGGATGTAGGTCAAACAAATGGCACAGCCTATAGAAATAAAGTAAGCCCGCATCTAGACGGAATCTAGGGCAACGTCCAAGGGTCAAGGGTCAAGTTCGAGCCTTCCCAAATCCACAAAAGAGAAAGAAAAATATCTTTCCTGGAGCGAGGAATTCATCAGATTTGTCTAATTTGTCTCGGAAAAACATGATGTCCATGAAGGGGGTTGCCAGGACCACCTCGAATTTGGAGTTTCTGATCTCAGGATGTCAAACCTACCCAGATGACCACGGGTTCTCAGTGCTTCGTTTGACCTAGGCTAGGCTAGCAAAGAGTCCTACAAGTGACCGCTGCAAATTCAAAGACAGCAACCAAGAATCACGAAAGCACTCACACCTCGGCCTAGAGAACATACGGTCATTCAAGAAATACAAAATTAATCCCTTGGACTGAAGGAGAACGGACTGATAAGCACATCTAAGGGAGATAGCTGAGAAAGACCATGACGAGTATACTGTGGAAAAGAAAAAAAGGTCCCAGAAAATGCAAGGCGAACAGATATCACACCTGAATAATCCACAATGAAAGATGTCAGTCTTTAGACAGGCTCTGCTGGAACGTTTGAAAGTCAGAGAAATTCACAAGCCAAAACACGGCAGCGAAGGTCAAACCTGGGCTCACTGGGAAGGGTGAGTTATGAGACTGCTCCAAGCGGGCTCTGAAGCCCTGTGTCCATGAAGCTTGCCGGGACAGCAGACACACAATTATGACCAATCCTCTGACGTCACAGTGGCCCCGACAAACCACCTGGCCTCATCTACACAGTGCCAGAGCTGGGCTCAAGCAGCATATTCAAGCCCCATTGCACTCAACTGCAGGTTGCCAATGGAACATGAAAGGGGCCGGCCGGTGGTGCAGCGGTGAGGTCCGCAGCTTCTGGGTCGGTGGCCCGGGGTGGGCCGGGTGGAATCCTGGGGGTGAGCCTCCTCACCACTGCTTCAGTCATTCTGGGGCAGGCGTCCGAGGGGGTGTAGAGGCAGATGGGAAGGGACGTTAGATAGGGCCAGACTTCCACAGCAAATACAGGAGCGTTGCCAGCAGATGTGAGCACAGCGATGCACTTCTGCCAAAACAGAACCAATTACAAGTTGCAAAGAATAGACAAACGGAAGCTAAACACAAAGGAACAAAAAACACAGCTTGCCAGTACGAAGAAGAAGATGTCTATGAAGAGCCTTAGCAAAACAGGTGAAAGCTATGTCAACCGAAAACTAGCAAACGTTTGGGGAAAGAAATTCAAGACGACACAAGGAAAAAGAAGGATATTCCGGGACCTAGGAATGGAAGAATTAACACACTTGAAACGTCCATAGCGGAGAAAGGAATCTCTGGATTCCATGCAATCCCAGCCAAAGTTGCAGCCATATTTGCCAGAGAGATAGAAGAGAGAATCCTAAAGTTTCCAGCCAGCAACAAGAGACCCTGAATAGGCCAAGGAATCCTCAGGAAAATGAACAAAGCAGGACGTATCACACTTTCTGATTTCAACCTAGAGGACGAAGCGCTAGGTACCGAAACGGCACAGTCCGGGCCCAAAAACAGGCACACAGACCCATGCAACAGAATCGAGAGCCCAGAGCCCAACTCAAACATACATGGACAGCCCATTTGCGACCAGGGAGCCAAGAGGAGACAGTGGACAAAGGAGAGTCTCTCCGATAAACGGTGCTGGGAAGCCTGCACAGCCACATGGAACACAACGAGAGTAGACCATGATGTTCCACCGGGCACACGCACCACCTGGAATGGATTAAAGCCCTGAATGGCACACTGGAAACCATGAAACTTGTAGGAGAAGACCTAGGCAGAGTGCTCTTTGCCATCTGTCTGAGCCGCCTATTGGGAAGAAGCCTGTCTGACTGGGCAAGGGCAGCAAAGGAGACAAGAAACAAACGGGACCACCTCACATGCAGACGCTTCTGCCCAGTCAAGGAAACCATCGACTCAATGCAAAGACAGCACAACAACTGGGAGTGGATGTTTGCAAAGCACACATCGGACAAGGGGTGAAAAGCCCAAAGATACAATCAACTCACACGTCTCCACAAGAAAAAGAACAAGCCAATGAAAACCTGGGCCAAAGATGGACACAGAGATTTCTCCCAAGAAGATCTAAAGAGGGCCAACAGGTGCATGAAAACTTGTTCACCCTCATTAAGCCTGAGGCCAAGGCAAATCCAAGCCGCAAGGACATAGCAGCTCACCGTGGTCAGAATGGCTATAAGGAGGCAGACAGGAAACAACAAGCGTCAGAGAGGAGGTGGAGAGAAGGGAAGCCTCCTGCACTGCTGCTGGCAGTGGAAACCGGTGCAGCCACTAGGCCAAGCGGTGTGGAACTGCCTCCGAAATTTAAGAATCCATGTCCCATATGATCCAGCTATTCCTCTGGGGCGCGTTTAGCCAAAGAACTCGGAAACACTACCGCCTAAAGACATGTGCACCGCTGAGTTCACCACAGCCTTACTCCCGCTCTCCAAGACTTGGAAGCCGCCCTGGTGCCCAGCAAGGGACGAATGGAGAAGGAACATGGGCTATAGCCACACAATGGCATACCACTCAGCGGGAACAAAGGATGCAATCCAGCCATTTGTGACCACCAGAATGGCTGGGAGGGGTTTAGGGGAAGTGAAACAAGCCCCAGGAACAAAGTCAAATACTGTAGGATCTCACTTACAAGGAGAAGAAAAAACAAGCACTGACCAACAGGCGGCACTGGACATTTGATCGGGGGTGCCCAGAGGCAAAGCGGGGCGGTGGGTGAGGGTGAAAGAGATGATGAGGCACAAGTGTGTGGTGAGGGCCTGTGATTCGGCTTACGCTGGTGAAGAGGATGGAACCTACACGGAAGTCTAAATCGATGAGGATGTAAATCTGAAAGACATAGGATGTTCGAATGCAGGGTTATGGCAATAAATCCACCTAAAAGCAAAAATCCAAAAAGGGGTCCAGAATGACGGCATACAGCTTTGGGGGCTGAAAGAGATTAGAGAAGGTGAACTTCCAAGGATGGAAAATCACCTCAAAAGGCTTACTGATGCTACAGAAAGGTAGACCATTCCAAATACATGAAGAGGAATCATACCAAGAGAACCTGATCCGTGCTAAGCCCAGGAACCAACGGTAAACGTTACCGTCCATGATGTTCCTACTAATCAGCTTCACGAATAATCCAAACAGGCCCACATCTTCCCAAGTTCAGGCCACAGGTTGGTCCAAAAGTACAAGTCAGGGCCGGCCCTGTGGTGGAGCGGGCAAGTGCCCACGTTCCGCTTGGGTGGCCCGGACCTCACTCTTTCACAGCACGGGTGCAGATCACATTAGCACTGTTAGGGAATAGAGATTTCATGGTACGGTGCGGACAGAGGTCCTAAAGAAGTAGCAATTGTGAGGGTCCCTTATCAATACGCACCAGAAAAAGAACCGTGAGAATATTCCAATCTAGGAAGGCATCTAGTACACTTCCCCAAAGGAAGAAGGAAGGAAAACATGGGACCTGCCAAGGCGGAATTGGCAGAGTGCTAGGAGATGACACGATCATTGCGCATCAGAGGATTGCCTGGGCAACTTCAACTTGGGAGGGAGTCCAGGACTTTCTCTTGGGAAGGTCCACCCACTTGGCCATCTACCCAAGACATAAGAGATAACACCCAGGGTAATCTTACAGGAAAGAGACCAGTGTCTAGAGAGAAGGGAGCAGGCCTTTCCAAGTTCGAGGAGAAAGTTAGAAACCGACAAGACATCCAGAAAAAGGAAAACTATCCTACCTGGAAAGGGGGAGGAGTCAGACTGGTCTGAGATGGCTCTGAAACTCTGTGTGCTTGGAGGTTGTCAGGACAACTTAGCCTTCTGAGGCTCTTTATGACATCACGGTGAACATGTCCCCCAAGATGGCCGCATGGTTACAGTCTGAGGATTGGCCTAGGCTGGGCTATTAAAGGGAGACATACCCAGAAACAGCTTTGACAAACAGAAAGCGGGCACAGAAACTGGAAGAGATCAAACAGACTCTGATGCCAGGGATAAGAAAGGAATCCTTGGCAAGAAGCCAGAATAGAGGGACAAGCACTGAGAGGAGAACATTGTCATCTATTCAAGTCTATGGGGAGGCCATGCTGATTCAAGCTTGAAACTTGATTGGAAACACGAGGCCGCACTTGGGCCTTATCAGACCTACAGTGTCCTTCTGCCTTAAGCATAATCCAAAGTCAAGAAGGATCTCTTGAGGACATTGAAGAGAAGAGTCGATGCCTCCTTTCCTAGGCCCCTAGCGTTCTTGGAAGATCAGTCTCACTTTCTATAGCTCTGGCGTCACGGGGGCCCACTGGCCACATGCTAATGCGTCCCAAGAGATGTCTTGGAAGCCTCGAAGGAATGGAGCCCTGTCATGCTTGGGGTAGGTCTCTTTGTTGGGAAGGGCTCTACAAGTGTGCTGAAAATCACCCTTTTCCAGAGGGCTTGGTTCCTTTGTGAAGGCTGCCCTCCCAGGCTAGAGTGCTCACTTTGGCTCCAATGAAATTCTCTCCCCCGACCTCTTGCCGTAGAAGGATTATTGATTATGTGCTTTGACGCCATATGGAAGGAAGCTGGCTGAAAATTAGAACATTACAATTCTGTTTCCAGAAAAATAAACATGCCAGGGCTGAGGATGTAGGTCAAACAAATGGCACAGCCTATAGAAATAAAGTAAGCCCGCATCTAGACGGAATCTAGGGCAACGTCCAAGGGTCAAGGGTCAAGTTCGAGCCTTCCCAAATCCACAAAAGAGAAAGAAAAATATCTTTCCTGGAGCGAGGAATTCATCAGATTTGTCTAATTTGTCTCGGAAAAACATTATGTCCATGAAGGGGGTTGCCAGGACCAACTCGAATTTGGAGTTTCTGATCTCAGGATGTCAAACCAACCCAGATGACCACGGGTTCTCAGTGCTTCGTTTGACCTAGGCTAGGCTAGCAAAGAGTCCTACAAGTGACCGCTGCAAATTCAAAGACAGCAACCAAGAATCACGAAAGCACTCACACCTCGGCCTAGAGAACATACGGTGATTCAAGAAATACAAAATTAATCCCTTGGACTGAAGGAGAACGGACTGATAAGCACATCTAAGGGAGATAGCTGAGAAAGACCATGACGAGGATACTGTGGAAAAGAAAGAAAGGTCCCAGAAAATGCAAGGCGAACAGATATCACACCTGAATAATCCACAATGAAAGATGTCAGTCTTTAGACAGGCTCTGCTGGAACGTTTGAAAGTCAGAGAAATTCACAAGCCAAAACACGGCAGCGAAGGTCAAACCTGGGCTCACTGGGAAGGGTGAGTTATGAGACTGCTCCAAGCGGGCTCTGAAGCCCTGTGTCCATGAAGCTTGCCGGGACAGCAGACACACAATTATGACCAATCCTCTGACGTCACAGTGGCCCCGACAAACCACCTGGCCTCATCTACACAGTGCCAGAGCTGGGCTCAAGCAGCATATTCAAGCCCCATTGCACTCAACTGCAGGTTGCCAATGGAACATGAAAGGGGCCGGCCGGTGGTGCAGCGGTGAGGTCCGCAGCTTCTGGGTCGGTGGCCCGGGGTGGGCCGGGTGGAATCCTGGGGGTGAGCCTCCTCACCACTGCTTCAGTCATTCTGGGGCAGGCGTCCGAGGGGGTGTAGAGGCAGATGGGAAGGGACGTTAGATAGGGCCAGACTTCCACAGCAAATACAGGAGCGTTGCCAGCAGATGTGAGCACAGCGATGCACTTCTGCCAAAACAGAACCAATTACAAGTTGCAAAGAATAGACAAACGGAAGCTAAACACAAACGAACAAAAAACACAGCTTGCCAGTACGAAGAAGAAGATGTCTATGAAGAGCCTGAGGAAAACAGGTGAAAGCTATGTCACCCGAAAACTAGCAAACGTTTGGGGAAAGAAATTCAAGACGACACAAGGAAAAAGAAGGATATTCCGGGACCTAGGAATGGAAGAATTAACACACTTGAAACGTCCATAGCGGAGAAAGGAATCTCTGGATTCCATGCAATCCCAGCCAAAGTTGCAGCCATATTTGCCAGAGAGATAGAAGAGAGAATCCTAAAGTTTCCAGCCAGCAACAAGAGACCCTGAATAGGCCAAGGAATCCTCAGGAAAATGAACAAAGCAGGACGTATCACACTTTCTGATTTCAACCTAGAGGACGAAGCGCTAGGTGCCGAAACGGCACAGTCCGGGCCCAAAAACAGGCACACAGACCCATGCAACAGAATCGAGAGCCCAGAGCCCAACTCAAACATACATGGACAGCCCATTTGCGACCAGGGAGCCAAGAGGAGACAGTGGACAAAGGAGAGTCTCTCCGATAAACGGTGCTGGGAAGCCTGCACAGCCACATGGAACACAACGAGAGTAGACCATGATGTTCCACTGGGCACACGCACCACCTGGAATGGATTAAAGCCATGAATGGCGAACTTGAAACCGTGAAACTTGTAGGAGAAGACCTAGGCAGAGTGCTCTTTGCCATCTGTCTGAGCCGCCTATTGGGAAGAAGCCTGTCTGACTGGGCAAGGGCAGCAAAGGAGACAAGAAACAAACGGGACCACCTCACATGCAGACGCTTCTGCCCAGTCAAGGAAACCATCGACTCAATGCAAAGACAGCACAACAACTGGGAGTGGATGTTTGCAAAGCACACATCGGACAAGGGGTGAAAAGCCCAAAGATACAATCAACTCACACGTCTCCACAAGAAAAAGAACAAGCCAATGAAAACCTGGGCCAAAGATGGACACAGAGATTTCTCCCAATAAGATCTAAAGAGGGCCAACAGGTGCATGAAAACTTGTTCACCCTCATTAAGCCTGAGGCCAAGGCAAATCCAAGCCGCAAGGACATAGCAGCTCACCGTGGTCAGAATGGCTATAAGGAGGCAGACAGGAAACAACAAGCGTCAGAGAGGAGGTGGAGAGAAGGGAAGCCTCCTGCACTGCTGCTGGCAGTGGAAACCGGTGCAGCCACTAGGCCAAGCGGTGTGGAACTGCCTCCGAAATTTAAGAATCCATGTCCCATATGATCCAGCTATTCCTCTGGGGCGCGTTTAGCCAAAGAACTCGGAAACACTACCGCCTAAAGACATGTGCACCGCTGAGTTCACCACAGCCTTACTCCCGCTCTCCAAGACTTGGAAGCCGCCCTGGTGCCCAGCAAGGGACGAATGGAGAAGGAACATGGGCTATAGCCACACAATGGCATACCACTCAGCGGGAACAAAGGATGCAATCCAGCCATTTGTGACCACCAGAATGGCTGGGAGGGGTTTAGGGGAAGTGAAACAAGCCCCAGGAACAAAGTCAAATACTGTAGGATCTCACTTACAAGGAGAAGAAAAAACAAGCACTGACCAACAGGCGGCACTGGACATTTGATCGGGGGTGCCCAGAGGCAAAGCGGGGCGGTGGGTGAGGGTGAAAGAGATGATGAGGCACAAGTGTGTGGTGAGGGCCTGTGATTCGGCTTACGCTGGTGAAGAGGATGGAACCTACACGGAAGTCTAAATCGATGAGGATGTAAATCTGAAAGACATAGGATGTTCGAATGCAGGGTTATGGCAATAAATCCACCTAAAAGCAAAAATCCAAAAAGGGGTCCAGAATGACGGCATACAGCTTTGGGGGCTGAAAGAGATTAGAGAAGGTGAACTTCCAAGGATGGAAAATCACCTCAAAAGGCTTACTGATGCTACAGAAAGGTAGACCATTCCAAATACATGAAGAGGAATCCTACCAAGAGAACCTGATCCGTGCTAAGCCCAGGAACCAACGGTAAACGTTACCGTCCATGATGTTCCTACTAATCAGCTTCACGAATAATCCAAACAGGCCCACATCTTCCCAAGTTCAGGCCCCAGGTTGGTCCAAAAGTACAAGTCAGGGCCGGCCCTGTGGTGGAGCGGGCAAGTGCCCACGTTCCGCTTGGGTGGCCCGGGCCTCACTCTTTCACAGCACGGGTGCAGATCACATTAGCACTGTTAGGGAATAGAGATTTCATGGTACGGTGCGGACAGAGGTCCTAAAGAAGTAGCAATTGTGAGGGTCCCTTATCAATACGCACCAGAAAAAGAACCGTGAGAATATTCCAATCTAGGAAGGCATCTGGTACACTTCCCCAAAGGAAGAAAGAAGGAAAACATGGGACCTGCCAAGGCGGAATTGGCAGAGTGCTAGGAGATGACACGATCATTGCGCATCAGAGGATTGCCCGGGCAACTTCAACTTGGGAGGGAGTCCAGGACTTTCTCTGGGGAAGGTCCACCCACTTGGCCATCTACCCAAGACATAAGAGATAACACCCAGGGTAATCTTACAGGAAAGAGACCAGTGTCTAGAGAGAAGGGAGCAGGCCTTTCCAAGTTCGAGGAGAAAGTTAGAAACCGACAAGACATCCAGAAAAAGGAAAACTATCCTACCTGGAAAGGGGGAGGAGTCAGACTGGTCTGAGATGGCTCTGAAACTCTGTGTGCTTGGAGGTTGTCAGGACAACTTAGCCTTCTGAGGCTCTTTATGACATCACGGTGAACATGTCCCCCAAGATGGCCGCATGGTTACAGTCTGAGGATTGGCCTAGGCTGGGCTATTAAAGGGAGACATACCCAGAAACAGCTTTGACAAACAGAAAGCGGGCACAGAAACTGGAAGACATCAAACAGACTCTGATGCCAGGGATAAGAAAGGAATCCTTGGCAAGAAGCCAGAATAGAGGGACAAGCACTGAGAGGAGAACATTGTCATCTATTCAAGTCTATGGGGAGGCCATGCTGATTCAAGCTTGAAACTTGATTGGAAACACGAGGCCGCACTTGGGCCTTATCAGACCTACAGTGTCCTTCTGCCTTAAGCATAATCCAAAGTCAAGAAGGATCTCTTGAGGACATTGAAGAGAAGAGTCGATGCCTCCTTTCCTAGGCCCCTAGCGTTCTTGGAAGATCAGTCTCACTTTCTATAGCTCTGGCGTCACGGGGGCCCACTGGCCACATGCTAATGCGTCCCAAGAGATGTCTTGGAAGCCTCGAAGGAATGGAGCCCTGTCATGCTTGGGGTAGGTCTCTTTGTTGGGAAGGGCTCTACAAGTGTGCTGAAAATCACCCTTTTCCAGAGGGCTTGGTTCCTTTGTGAAGGCTGCCCTCCCAGGCTAGAGTGCTCACTTTGGCTCCAATGAAATTCTCTCCCCCGACCTCTTGCCGTAGAAGGATTATTGATTATGTGCTTTGACGCCATATGGAAGGAAGCTGGCTGAAAATTAGAACATTACAATTCTGTTTCCAGAAAAATAAACATGCCAGGGCTGAGGATGTAGGTCAAACAAATGGCACAGCCTATAGAAATAAAGTAAGCCCGCATCTAGACGGAATCTAGGGCAACGTCCAAGGGTCAAGGGTCAAGTTCGAGCCTTCCCAAATCCACAAAAGAGAAAGAAAAATATCTTTCCTGGAGCGAGGAATTCATCAGATTTGTCTAATTTGTCTCGGAAAAACATGATGTCCATGAAGGGGGTTGCCAGGACCACCTCGAATTTGGAGTTTCTGATCTCAGGATGTCAAACCTACCCAGATGACCACGGGTTCTCAGTGCTTCGTTTGACCTAGGCTAGGCTAGCAAAGAGTCCTACAAGTGACCGCTGCAAATTCAAAGACAGCAACCAAGAATCACGAAAGCACTCACACCTCGGCCTAGAGAACATACGGTCATTCAAGAAATACAAAATTAATCCCTTGGACTGAAGGAGAACGGACTGATAAGCACATCTAAGGGAGATAGCTGAGAAAGACCATGACGAGTATACTGTGGAAAAGAAAAAAAGGTCCCAGAAAATGCAAGGCGAACAGATATCACACCTGAATAATCCACAATGAAAGATGTCAGTCTTTAGACAGGCTCTGCTGGAACGTTTGAAAGTCAGAGAAATTCACAAGCCAAAACACGGCAGCGAAGGTCAAACCTGGGCTCACTGGGAAGGGTGAGTTATGAGACTGCTCCAAGCGGGCTCTGAAGCCCTGTGTCCATGAAGCTTGCCGGGACAGCAGACACACAATTATGACCAATCCTCTGACGTCACAGTGGCCCCGACAAACCACCTGGCCTCATCTACACAGTGCCAGAGCTGGGCTCAAGCAGCATATTCAAGCCCCATTGCACTCAACTGCAGGTTGCCAATGGAACATGAAAGGGGCCGGCCGGTGGTGCAGCGGTGAGGTCCGCAGCTTCTGGGTCGGTGGCCCGGGGTGGGCCGGGTGGAATCCTGGGGGTGAGCCTCCTCACCACTGCTTCAGTCATTCTGGGGCAGGCGTCCGAGGGGGTGTAGAGGCAGATGGGAAGGGACGTTAGATAGGGCCAGACTTCCACAGCAAATACAGGAGCGTTGCCAGCAGATGTGAGCACAGCGATGCACTTCTGCCAAAACAGAAC
Organism: Equus asinus; assembly: GCF_041296235.1. Taxonomy (NCBI): domain Eukaryota; kingdom Metazoa; phylum Chordata; class Mammalia; order Perissodactyla; family Equidae; genus Equus; species Equus asinus. The sequence goes on along the minus strand of NC_091820.1, from coordinate 84,719,861 downwards.
CAATTACAAGTTGCAAAGAATAGACAAACGGAAGCTAAACACAAAGGAACAAAAAACACAGCTTGCCAGTACGAAGAAGAAGATGTCTATGAAGAGCCTTAGCAAAACAGGTGAAAGCTATGTCAACCGAAAACTAGCAAACGTTTGGGGAAAGAAATTCAAGACGACACAAGGAAAAAGAAGGATATTCCGGGACCTAGGAATGGAAGAATTAACACACTTGAAACGTCCATAGCGGAGAAAGGAATCTCTGGATTCCATGCAATCCCAGCCAAAGTTGCAGCCATATTTGCCAGAGAGATAGAAGAGAGAATCCTAAAGTTTCCAGCCAGCAACAAGAGACCCTGAATAGGCCAAGGAATCCTCAGGAAAATGAACAAAGCAGGACGTATCACACTTTCTGATTTCAACCTAGAGGACGAAGCGCTAGGTACCGAAACGGCACAGTCCGGGCCCAAAAACAGGCACACAGACCCATGCAACAGAATCGAGAGCCCAGAGCCCAACTCAAACATACATGGACAGCCCATTTGCGACCAGGGAGCCAAGAGGAGACAGTGGACAAAGGAGAGTCTCTCCGATAAACGGTGCTGGGAAGCCTGCACAGCCACATGGAACACAACGAGAGTAGACCATGATGTTCCACCGGGCACACGCACCACCTGGAATGGATTAAAGCCCTGAATGGCGAACTTGAAACCGTGAAACTTGTAGGAGAAGACCTAGGCAGAGTGCTCTTTGCCATCTGTCTGAGCCGCCTATTGGGAAGAAGCCTGTCTGACTGGGCAAGGGCAGCAAAGGAGACAAGAAACAAACGGGACCACCTCACATGCAGACGCTTCTGCCCAGTCAAGGAAACCATCGACTCAATGCAAAGACAGCACAACAACTGGGAGTGGATGTTTGCAAAGCACACATCGGACAAGGGGTGAAAAGCCCAAAGATACAATCAACTCACACGTCTCCACAAGAAAAAGAACAAGCCAATGAAAACCTGGGCCAAAGATGGACACAGAGATTTCTCCCAAGAAGATCTAAAGAGGGCCAACAGGTGCATGAAAACTTGTTCACCCTCATTAAGCCTGAGGCCAAGGCAAATCCAAGCCGCAAGGACATAGCAGCTCACCGTGGTCAGAATGGCTATAAGGAGGCAGACAGGAAACAACAAGCGTCAGAGAGGAGGTGGAGAGAAGGGAAGCCTCCTGCACTGCTGCTGGCAGTGGAAACCGGTGCAGCCACTAGGCCAAGCGGTGTGGAACTGCCTCCGAAATTTAAGAATCCATGTCCCATATGATCCAGCTATTCCTCTGGGGCGCGTTTAGCCAAAGAACTCGGAAACACTACCGCCTAAAGACATGTGCACCGCTGAGTTCACCACAGCCTTACTCCCGCTCTCCAAGACTTGGAAGCCGCCCTGGTGCCCAGCAAGGGACGAATGGAGAAGGAACATGGGCTATAGCCACACAATGGCATACCACTCAGCGGGAACAAAGGATGCAATCCAGCCATTTGTGACCACCAGAATGGCTGGGAGGGGTTTAGGGGAAGTGAAACAAGCCCCAGGAACAAAGTCAAATACTGTAGGATCTCACTTACAAGGAGAAGAAAAAACAAGCACTGACCAACAGGCGGCACTGGACATTTGATCGGGGGTGCCCAGAGGCAAAGCGGGGCGGTGGGTGAGGGTGAAAGAGATGATGAGGCACAAGTGTGTGGTGAGGGCCTGTGATTCGGCTTACGCTGGTGAAGAGGATGGAACCTACACGGAAGTCTAAATCGATGAGGATGTAAATCTGAAAGACATAGGATGTTCGAATGCAGGGTTATGGCAATAAATCCACCTAAAAGCAAAAATCCAAAAAGGGGTCCAGAATGACGGCATACAGCTTTGGGGGCTGAAAGAGATTAGAGAAGGTGAACTTCCAAGGATGGAAAATCACCTCAAAAGGCTTACTGATGCTACAGAAAGGTAGACCATTCCAAATACATGAAGAGGAATCCTACCAAGAGAACCTGATCCGTGCTAAGCCCAGGAACCAACGGTAAACGTTACCGTCCATGATGTTCCTACTAATCAGCTTCACGAATAATCCAAACAGGCCCACATCTTCCCAAGTTCAGGCCCCAGGTTGGTCCAAAAGTACAAGTCAGGGCCGGCCCTGTGGTGGAGCGGGCAAGTGCCCACGTTCCGCTTGGGTGGCCCGGGCCTCACTCTTTCACAGCACGGGTGCAGATCACATTAGCACTGTTAGGGAATAGAGATTTCATGGTACGGTGCGGACAGAGGTCCTAAAGAAGTAGCAATTGTGAGGGTCCCTTATCAATACGCACCAGAAAAAGAACCGTGAGAATATTCCAATCTAGGAAGGCATCTGGTACACTTCCCCAAAGGAAGAAAGAAGGAAAACATGGGACCTGCCAAGGCGGAATTGGCAGAGTGCTAGGAGATGACACGATCATTGCGCATCAGAGGATTGCCCGGGCAACTTCAACTTGGGAGGGAGTCCAGGACTTTCTCTGGGGAAGGTCCACCCACTTGGCCATCTACCCAAGACATAAGAGATAACACCCAGGGTAATCTTACAGGAAAGAGACCAGTGTCTAGAGAGAAGGGAGCAGGCCTTTCCAAGTTCGAGGAGAAAGTTAGAAACCGACAAGACATCCAGAAAAAGGAAAACTATCCTACCTGGAAAGGGGGAGGAGTCAGACTGGTCTGAGATGGCTCTGAAACTCTGTGTGCTTGGAGGTTGTCAGGACAACTTAGCCTTCTGAGGCTCTTTATGACATCACGGTGAACATGTCCCCCAAGATGGCCGCATGGTTACAGTCTGAGGATTGGCCTAGGCTGGGCTATTAAAGGGAGACATACCCAGAAACAGCTTTGACAAACAGAAAGCGGGCACAGAAACTGGAAGACATCAAACAGACTCTGATGCCAGGGATAAGAAAGGAATCCTTGGCAAGAAGCCAGAATAGAGGGACAAGCACTGAGAGGAGAACATTGTCATCTATTCAAGTCTATGGGGAGGCCATGCTGATTCAAGCTTGAAACTTGATTGGAAACACGAGGCCGCACTTGGGCCTTATCAGACCTACAGTGTCCTTCTGCCTTAAGCATAATCCAAAGTCAAGAAGGATCTCTTGAGGACATTGAAGAGAAGAGTCGATGCCTCCTTTCCTAGGCCCCTAGCGTTCTTGGAAGATCAGTCTCACTTTCTATAGCTCTGGCGTCACGGGGGCCCACTGGCCACATGCTAATGCGTCCCAAGAGATGTCTTGGAAGCCTCGAAGGAATGGAGCCCTGTCATGCTTGGGGTAGGTCTCTTTGTTGGGAAGGGCTCTACAAGTGTGCTGAAAATCACCCTTTTCCAGAGGGCTTGGTTCCTTTGTGAAGGCTGCCCTCCCAGGCTAGAGTGCTCACTTTGGCTCCAATGAAATTCTCTCCCCCGACCTCTTGCCGTAGAAGGATTATTGATTATGTGCTTTGACGCCATATGGAAGGAAGCTGGCTGAAAATTAGAACATTACAATTCTGTTTCCAGAAAAATAAACATGCCAGGGCTGAGGATGTAGGTCAAACAAATGGCACAGCCTATAGAAATAAAGTAAGCCCGCATCTAGACGGAATCTAGGGCAACGTCCAAGGGTCAAGGGTCAAGTTCGAGCCTTCCCAAATCCACAAAAGAGAAAGAAAAATATCTTTCCTGGAGCGAGGAATTCATCAGATTTGTCTAATTTGTCTCGGAAAAACATGATGTCCATGAAGGGGGTTGCCAGGACCACCTCGAATTTGGAGTTTCTGATCTCAGGATGTCAAACCTACCCAGATGACCACGGGTTCTCAGTGCTTCGTTTGACCTAGGCTAGGCTAGCAAAGAGTCCTACAAGTGACCGCTGCAAATTCAAAGACAGCAACCAAGAATCACGAAAGCACTCACACCTCGGCCTAGAGAACATACGGTCATTCAAGAAATACAAAATTAATCCCTTGGACTGAAGGAGAACGGACTGATAAGCACATCTAAGGGAGATAGCTGAGAAAGACCATGACGAGTATACTGTGGAAAAGAAAAAAAGGTCCCAGAAAATGCAAGGCGAACAGATATCACACCTGAATAATCCACAATGAAAGATGTCAGTCTTTAGACAGGCTCTGCTGGAACGTTTGAAAGTCAGAGAAATTCACAAGCCAAAACACGGCAGCGAAGGTCAAACCTGGGCTCACTGGGAAGGGTGAGTTATGAGACTGCTCCAAGCGGGCTCTGAAGCCCTGTGTCCATGAAGCTTGCCGGGACAGCAGACACACAATTATGACCAATCCTCTGACGTCACAGTGGCCCCGACAAACCACCTGGCCTCATCTACACAGTGCCAGAGCTGGGCTCAAGCAGCATATTCAAGCCCCATTGCACTCAACTGCAGGTTGCCAATGGAACATGAAAGGGGCCGGCCGGTGGTGCAGCGGTGAGGTCCGCAGCTTCTGGGTCGGTGGCCCGGGGTGGGCCGGGTGGAATCCTGGGGGTGAGCCTCCTCACCACTGCTTCAGTCATTCTGGGGCAGGCGTCCGAGGGGGTGTAGAGGCAGATGGGAAGGGACGTTAGATAGGGCCAGACTTCCACAGCAAATACAGGAGCGTTGCCAGCAGATGTGAGCACAGCGATGCACTTCTGCCAAAACAGAACCAATTACAAGTTGCAAAGAATAGACAAACGGAAGCTAAACACAAAGGAACAAAAAACACAGCTTGCCAGTACGAAGAAGAAGATGTCTATGAAGAGCCTTAGCAAAACAGGTGAAAGCTATGTCAACCGAAAACTAGCAAACGTTTGGGGAAAGAAATTCAAGACGACACAAGGAAAAAGAAGGATATTCCGGGACCTAGGAATGGAAGAATTAACACACTTGAAACGTCCATAGCGGAGAAAGGAATCTCTGGATTCCATGCAATCCCAGCCAAAGTTGCAGCCATATTTGCCAGAGAGATAGAAGAGAGAATCCTAAAGTTTCCAGCCAGCAACAAGAGACCCTGAATAGGCCAAGGAATCCTCAGGAAAATGAACAAAGCAGGACGTATCACACTTTCTGATTTCAACCTAGAGGACGAAGCGCTAGGTACCGAAACGGCACAGTCCGGGCCCAAAAACAGGCACACAGACCCATGCAACAGAATCGAGAGCCCAGAGCCCAACTCAAACATACATGGACAGCCCATTTGCGACCAGGGAGCCAAGAGGAGACAGTGGACAAAGGAGAGTCTCTCCGATAAACGGTGCTGGGAAGCCTGCACAGCCACATGGAACACAACGAGAGTAGACCATGATGTTCCACCGGGCACACGCACCACCTGGAATGGATTAAAGCCCTGAATGGCGAACTTGAAACCGTGAAACTTGTAGGAGAAGACCTAGGCAGAGTGCTCTTTGCCATCTGTCTGAGCCGCCTATTGGGAAGAAGCCTGTCTGACTGGGCAAGGGCAGCAAAGGAGACAAGAAACAAACGGGACCACCTCACATGCAGACGCTTCTGCCCAGTCAAGGAAACCATCGACTCAATGCAAAGACAGCACAACAACTGGGAGTGGATGTTTGCAAAGCACACATCGGACAAGGGGTGAAAAGCCCAAAGATACAATCAACTCACACGTCTCCACAAGAAAAAGAACAAGCCAATGAAAACCTGGGCCAAAGATGGACACAGAGATTTCTCCCAAGAAGATCTAAAGAGGGCCAACAGGTGCATGAAAACTTGTTCACCCTCATTAAGCCTGAGGCCAAGGCAAATCCAAGCCGCAAGGACATAGCAGCTCACCGTGGTCAGAATGGCTATAAGGAGGCAGACAGGAAACAACAAGCGTCAGAGAGGAGGTGGAGAGAAGGGAAGCCTCCTGCACTGCTGCTGGCAGTGGAAACCGGTGCAGCCACTAGGCCAAGCGGTGTGGAACTGCCTCCGAAATTTAAGAATCCATGTCCCATATGATCCAGCTATTCCTCTGGGGCGCGTTTAGCCAAAGAACTCGGAAACACTACCGCCTAAAGACATGTGCACCGCTGAGTTCACCACAGCCTTACTCCCGCTCTCCAAGACTTGGAAGCCGCCCTGGTGCCCAGCAAGGGACGAATGGAGAAGGAACATGGGCTATAGCCACACAATGGCATACCACTCAGCGGGAACAAAGGATGCAATCCAGCCATTTGTGACCACCAGAATGGCTGGGAGGGGTTTAGGGGAAGTGAAACAAGCCCCAGGAACAAAGTCAAATACTGTAGGATCTCACTTACAAGGAGAAGAAAAAACAAGCACTGACCAACAGGCGGCACTGGACATTTGATCGGGGGTGCCCAGAGGCAAAGCGGGGCGGTGGGTGAGGGTGAAAGAGATGATGAGGCACAAGTGTGTGGTGAGGGCCTGTGATTCGGCTTACGCTGGTGAAGAGGATGGAACCTACACGGAAGTCTAAATCGATGAGGATGTAAATCTGAAAGACATAGGATGTTCGAATGCAGGGTTATGGCAATAAATCCACCTAAAAGCAAAAATCCAAAAAGGGGTCCAGAATGACGGCATACAGCTTTGGGGGCTGAAAGAGATTAGAGAAGGTGAACTTCCAAGGATGGAAAATCACCTCAAAAGGCTTACTGATGCTACAGAAAGGTAGACCATTCCAAATACATGAAGAGGAATCCTACCAAGAGAACCTGATCCGTGCTAAGCCCAGGAACCAACGGTAAACGTTACCGTCCATGATGTTCCTACTAATCAGCTTCACGAATAATCCAAACAGGCCCACATCTTCCCAAGTTCAGGCCCCAGGTTGGTCCAAAAGTACAAGTCAGGGCCGGCCCTGTGGTGGAGCGGGCAAGTGCCCACGTTCCGCTTGGGTGGCCCGGGCCTCACTCTTTCACAGCACGGGTGCAGATCACATTAGCACTGTTAGGGAATAGAGATTTCATGGTACGGTGCGGACAGAGGTCCTAAAGAAGTAGCAATTGTGAGGGTCCCTTATCAATACGCACCAGAAAAAGAACCGTGAGAATATTCCAATCTAGGAAGGCATCTGGTACACTTCCCCAAAGGAAGAAAGAAGGAAAACATGGGACCTGCCAAGGCGGAATTGGCAGAGTGCTAGGAGATGACACGATCATTGCGCATCAGAGGATTGCCCGGGCAACTTCAACTTGGGAGGGAGTCCAGGACTTTCTCTGGGGAAGGTCCACCCACTTGGCCATCTACCCAAGACATAAGAGATAACACCCAGGGTAATCTTACAGGAAAGAGACCAGTGTCTAGAGAGAAGGGAGCAGGCCTTTCCAAGTTCGAGGAGAAAGTTAGAAACCGACAAGACATCCAGAAAAAGGAAAACTATCCTACCTGGAAAGGGGGAGGAGTCAGACTGGTCTGAGATGGCTCTGAAACTCTGTGTGCTTGGAGGTTGTCAGGACAACTTAGCCTTCTGAGGCTCTTTATGACATCACGGTGAACATGTCCCCCAAGATGGCCGCATGGTTACAGTCTGAGGATTGGCCTAGGCTGGGCTATTAAAGGGAGACATACCCAGAAACAGCTTTGACAAACAGAAAGCGGGCACAGAAACTGGAAGACATCAAACAGACTCTGATGCCAGGGATAAGAAAGGAATCCTTGGCAAGAAGCCAGAATAGAGGGACAAGCACTGAGAGGAGAACATTGTCATCTATTCAAGTCTATGGGGAGGCCATGCTGATTCAAGCTTGAAACTTGATTGGAAACACGAGGCCGCACTTGGGCCTTATCAGACCTACAGTGTCCTTCTGCCTTAAGCATAATCCAAAGTCAAGAAGGATCTCTTGAGGACATTGAAGAGAAGAGTCGATGCCTCCTTTCCTAGGCCCCTAGCGTTCTTGGAAGATCAGTCTCACTTTCTATAGCTCTGGCGTCACGGGGGCCCACTGGCCACATGCTAATGCGTCCCAAGAGATGTCTTGGAAGCCTCGAAGGAATGGAGCCCTGTCATGCTTGGGGTAGGTCTCTTTGTTGGGAAGGGCTCTACAAGTGTGCTGAAAATCACCCTTTTCCAGAGGGCTTGGTTCCTTTGTGAAGGCTGCCCTCCCAGGCTAGAGTGCTCACTTTGGCTCCAATGAAATTCTCTCCCCCGACCTCTTGCCGTAGAAGGATTATTGATTATGTGCTTTGACGCCATATGGAAGGAAGCTGGCTGAAAATTAGAACATTACAATTCTGTTTCCAGAAAAATAAACATGCCAGGGCTGAGGATGTAGGTCAAACAAATGGCACAGCCTATAGAAATAAAGTAAGCCCGCATCTAGACGGAATCTAGGGCAACGTCCAAGGGTCAAGGGTCAAGTTCGAGCCTTCCCAAATCCACAAAAGAGAAAGAAAAATATCTTTCCTGGAGCGAGGAATTCATCAGATTTGTCTAATTTGTCTCGGAAAAACATTATGTCCATGAAGGGGGTTGCCAGGACCAACTCGAATTTGGAGTTTCTGATCTCAGGATGTCAAACCAACCCAGATGACCACGGGTTCTCAGTGCTTCGTTTGACCTAGGCTAGGCTAGCAAAGAGTCCTACAAGTGACCGCTGCAAATTCAAAGACAGCAACCAAGAATCACGAAAGCACTCACACCTCGGCCTAGAGAACATACGGTGATTCAAGAAATACAAAATTAATCCCTTGGACTGAAGGAGAACGGACTGATAAGCACATCTAAGGGAGATAGCTGAGAAAGACCATGACGAGGATACTGTGGAAAAGAAAGAAAGGTCCCAGAAAATGCAAGGCGAACAGATATCACACCTGAATAATCCACAATGAAAGATGTCAGTCTTTAGACAGGCTCTGCTGGAACGTTTGAAAGTCAGAGAAATTCACAAGCCAAAACACGGCAGCGAAGGTCAAACCTGGGCTCACTGGGAAGGGTGAGTTATGAGACTGCTCCAAGCGGGCTCTGAAGCCCTGTGTCCATGAAGCTTGCCGGGACAGCAGACACACAATTATGACCAATCCTCTGACGTCACAGTGGCCCCGACAAACCACCTGGCCTCATCTACACAGTGCCAGAGCTGGGCTCAAGCAGCATATTCAAGCCCCATTGCACTCAACTGCAGGTTGCCAATGGAACATGAAAGGGGCCGGCCGGTGGTGCAGCGGTGAGGTCCGCAGCTTCTGGGTCGGTGGCCCGGGGTGGGCCGGGTGGAATCCTGGGGGTGAGCCTCCTCACCACTGCTTCAGTCATTCTGGGGCAGGCGTCCGAGGGGGTGTAGAGGCAGATGGGAAGGGACGTTAGATAGGGCCAGACTTCCACAGCAAATACAGGAGCGTTGCCAGCAGATGTGAGCACAGCGATGCACTTCTGCCAAAACAGAACCAATTACAAGTTGCAAAGAATAGACAAACGGAAGCTAAACACAAACGAACAAAAAACACAGCTTGCCAGTACGAAGAAGAAGATGTCTATGAAGAGCCTGAGGAAAACAGGTGAAAGCTATGTCACCCGAAAACTAGCAAACGTTTGGGGAAAGAAATTCAAGACGACACAAGGAAAAAGAAGGATATTCCGGGACCTAGGAATGGAAGAATTAACACACTTGAAACGTCCATAGCGGAGAAAGGAATCTCTGGATTCCATGCAATCCCAGCCAAAGTTGCAGCCATATTTGCCAGAGAGATAGAAGAGAGAATCCTAAAGTTTCCAGCCAGCAACAAGAGACCCTGAATAGGCCAAGGAATCCTCAGGAAAATGAACAAAGCAGGACGTATCACACTTTCTGATTTCAACCTAGAGGACGAAGCGCTAGGTACCGAAACGGCACAGTCCGGGCCCAAAAACAGGCACACAGACCCATGCAACAGAATCGAGAGCCCAGAGCCCAACTCAAACATACATGGACAGCCCATTTGCGACCAGGGAGCCAAGAGGAGACAGTGGACAAAGGAGAGTCTCTCCGATAAACGGTGCTGGGAAGCCTGCACAGCCACATGGAACACAACGAGAGTAGACCATGATGTTCCACCGGGCACACGCACCACCTGGAATGGATTAAAGCCCTGAATGGCGAACTTGAAACCGTGAAACTTGTAGGAGAAGACCTAGGCAGAGTGCTCTTTGCCATCTGTCTGAGCCGCCTATTGGGAAGAAGCCTGTCTGACTGGGCAAGGGCAGCAAAGGAGACAAGAAACAAACGGGACCACCTCACATGCAGACGCTTCTGCCCAGTCAAGGAAACCATCGACTCAAAGCAAAGACAGCACAACAACTGGGAGTGGATGTTTGCAAAGCACACATCGGACAAGGGGTGAAAAGCCCAAAGATACAATCAACTCACACGTCTCCACAAGAAAAAGAACAAGCCAATGAAAACCTGGGCCAAAGATGGACACAGAGATTTCTCCCAAGAAGATCTAAAGAGGGCCAACAGGTGCATGAAAACTTGTTCACCCTCATTAAGCCTGAGGCCAAGGCAAATCCAAGCCGCAAGGACATAGCAGCTCACCGTGGTCAGAATGGCTATAAGGAGGCAGACAGGAAACAACAAGCGTCAGAGAGGAGGTGGAGAGAAGGGAAGCCTCCTGCACTGCTGCTGGCAGTGGAAACCGGTGCAGCCACTAGGCCAAGCGGTGTGGAACTGCCTCCGAAATTTAAGAATCCATGTCCCATATGATCCAGCTATTCCTCTGGGGCGCGTTTAGCCAAAGAACTCGGAAACACTACCGCCTAAAGACATGTGCACCGCTGAGTTCACCACAGCCTTACTCCCGCTCTCCAAGACTTGGAAGCCGCCCTGGTGCCCAGCAAGGGACGAATGGAGAAGGAACATGGGCTATAGCCACACAATGGCATACCACTCAGCGGGAACAAAGGATGCAATCCAGCCATTTGTGACCACCAGAATGGCTGGGAGGGGTTTAGGGGAAGTGAAACAAGCCCCAGGAACAAAGTCAAATACTGTAGGATCTCACTTACAAGGAGAAGAAAAAACAAGCACTGACCAACAGGCGACACTGGACATTTGATCGGGGGTGCCCAGAGGCAAAGCGGGGCGGTGGATGAGGGTGAAAGAGATGATGAGGCACAAGTGTGTGGTGAGGGCCTGTGATTCGGCTTACGCTGGTGAAGAGGATGGAACCTACACGGAAGTCTAAATCGATGAGGATGTAAATCTGAAAGACATAGGATGTTCGAATGCAGGGTTATGGCAATAAATCCACCTAAAAGCAAAAATCCAAAAAGGGGTCCAGAATGACGGCATACAGCTTTGGGGGCTGAAAGAGATTAGAGAAGGTGAACTTCCAAGGATGGAAAATCACCTCAAAAGCCTTACTGATGCTACAGAAAGGTAGACCATTCCAAATACATGAAGAGGAATCCTACCAAGAGAACCTGATCCGTGCTAAGCCCAGGAACCAACGGTAAACGTTACCGTCCATGATGTTCCTACTAATCAGCTTCACGAATAATCCAAACAGGCCCACATCTTCCCAAATTCAGGCCCCAGGTTGGTCCAAAAGTACAAGTCAGGGCCGGCCCTGTGGTGGAGCGGGCAAGTGCCCACGTTCCGCTTGGGTGGCCCGGGCCTCACTCTTTCACAGCACGGGTGCAGATCACATTAGCACTGTTAGGGAATAGAGATTTCATGGTACGGTGCGGACAGAGGTCCTAAAGAATTAGCAATTGTGAGGGTCCCTTATCAATACGCACCAGAAAAAGAACCGTGAGAATATTCCAATCTAGGAAGGCATCTGGTACACTTCCCCAAAGGAAGAAGGAAGGAAAACATGGGACCTGCCAAGGCGGAATTGGCAGAGTGCTAGGAGATGACACGATCATTGCGCATCAGAGGATTGCCTGGGCAACTTCAACTTGGGAGGGAGTCCAGGACTTTCTCTGGGGAAGGTCCACCCACTTGGCCATCTACCCAAGACATAAGAGATAACACCCAGGGTAATCTTACAGGAAAGAGACCAGTGTCTAGAGAGAAGGGAGCAGGCCTTTCCAAGTTCGAGGAGAAAGTTAGAAACCGACAAGACATCCAGAAAAAGGAAAACTATCCTACCTGGAAAGGGGGAGGAGTCAGACTGGTCTGAGATGGCTCTGAAACTCTGTGTGCTTGGAGGTTGTCAGGACAACTTAGCCTTCTGAGGCTCTTTATGACATCACGGTGAACATGTCCCCCAAGATGGCCGCATGGTTACAGTCTGAGTATTGGCCTAGGCTGGGCTATTAAAGGGAGACATACCCAGAAACAGCTTTGACAAACAGAAAGCGGGCACAGAAACTGGAAGAGATCAAACAGACTCTGATGCCAGGGATAAGAAAGGAATCCTTGGCAAGAAGCCAGAATAGAGGGACAAGCACTGAGAGGAGAACATTGTCATCTATTCAAGTCTATGGGGAGGCCATGCTGATTCAAGCTTGAAACTTGATTGGAAACACGAGGCCGCACTTGGGCCTTATCAGACCTACAGTGTCCTTCTGCCTTAAGCATAATCCAAAGTCAAGAAGGATCTCTTGAGGACATTGAAGAGAAGAGTCGATGCCTCCTTTCCTAGGCCCCTAGCGTTCTTGGAAGATCAGTCTCACTTTCTATAGCTCTGGCGTCACGGGGGCCCACTGGCCACATGCTAATGCGTCCCAAGAGATGTCTTGGAAGCCTCGAAGGAATGGAGCCCTGTCATGCTTGGGGTAGGTCTCTTTGTTGGGAAGGGCTCTACAAGTGTGCTGAAAATCACCCTTTTCCAGAGGGCTTGGTTCCTTTGTGAAGGCTGCCCTCCCAGGCTAGAGTGCTCACTTTGGCTCCAATGAAATTCTCTCCCCCGACCTCTTGCCGTAGAAGGATTATTGATTATGTGCTTTGACGCCATATGGAAGGAAGCTGGCTGAAAATTAGAACATTACAATTCTGTTTCCAGAAAAATAAACATGCCAGGGCTGAGGATGTAGGTCAAACAAATGGCACAGCCTATAGAAATAAAGTAAGCCCGCATCTAGACGGAATCTAGGGCAACGTCCAAGGGTCAAGGGTCAAGTTCGAGCCTTCCCAAATCCACAAAAGAGAAAGAAAAATATCTTTCCTGGAGCGAGGAATTCATCAGATTTGTCTAATTTGTCTCGGAAAAACATTATGTCCATGAAGGGGGTTGCCAGGACCAACTCGAATTTGGAGTTTCTGATCTCAGGATGTCAAACCAACCCAGATGACCACGGGTTCTCAGTGCTTCGTTTGACCTAGGCTAGGCTAGCAAAGAGTCCTACAAGTGACCGCTGCAAATTCAAAGACAGCAACCAAGAATCACGAAAGCACTCACACCTCGGCCTAGAGAACATACGGTGATTCAAGAAATACAAAATTAATCCCTTGGACTGAAGGAGAACGGACTGATAAGCACATCTAAGGGAGATAGCTGAGAAAGACCATGACGAGGATACTGTGGAAAAGAAAGAAAGGTCCCAGAAAATGCAAGGCGAACAGATATCACACCTGAATAATCCACAATGAAAGATGTCAGTCTTTAGACAGGCTCTGCTGGAACGTTTGAAAGTCAGAGAAATTCACAAGCCAAAACACGGCAGCGAAGGTCAAACCTGGGCTCACTGGGAAGGGTGAGTTATGAGACTGCTCCAAGCGGGCTCTGAAGCCCTGTGTCCATGAAGCTTGCCGGGACAGCAGACACACAATTATGACCAATCCTCTGACGTCACAGTGGCCCCGACAAACCACCTGGCCTCATCTACACAGTGCCAGAGCTGGGCTCAAGCAGCATATTCAAGCCCCATTGCACTCAACTGCAGGTTGCCAATGGAACATGAAAGGGGCCGGCCGGTGGTGCAGCGGTGAGGTCCGCAGCTTCTGGGTCGGTGGCCCGGGGTGGGCCGGGTGGAATCCTGGGGGTGAGCCTCCTCACCACTGCTTCAGTCATTCTGGGGCAGGCGTCCGAGGGGGTGTAGAGGCAGATGGGAAGGGACGTTAGATAGGGCCAGACTTCCACAGCAAATACAGGAGCGTTGCCAGCAGATGTGAGCACAGCGATGCACTTCTGCCAAAACAGAAACAATTACAAGTTGCAAAGAATAGACAAACGGAAGCTAAACACAAACGAACAAAAAACACAGCTTGCCAGTACGAAGAAGAAGATGTCTATGAAGAGCCTGAGGAAAACAGGTGAAAGCTATGTCACCCGAAAACTAGCAAACGTTTGGGGAAAGAAATTCAAGACGACACAAGGAAAAAGAAGGATATTCCGGGACCTAGGAATGGAAGAATTAACACACTTGAAACGTCCATAGCGGAGAAAGGAATCTCTGGATTCCATGCAATCCCAGCCAAAGTTGCAGCCATATTTGCCAGAGAGATAGAAGAGAGAATCCTAAAGTTTCCAGCCAGCAACAAGAGACCCTGAATAGGCCAAGGAATCCTCAGGAAAACGAACAAAGCAGGACGTATCACACTTTCTGATTTCAACCTAGAGGACGAAGCGCTAGGTACCGAAACGGCACAGTCCGGGCCCAAAAACAGGCACACAGTCCCATGCAACAGAATCGAGAGCCCAGAGCCCAACTCAAACATACATGGACAGCCCATTTGCGACCAGGGAGCCAAGAGGAGACAGTGGACAAAGGAGAGTCTCTCCGATAAACGGTGCTGGGAAGCCTGCACAGCCACATGGAACACAACGAGAGTAGACCATGATGTTCCACCGGGCACACGCACCACCTGGAATGGATTAAAGCCCTGAATGGCGAACTTGAAACCGTGAAACTTGTAGGAGAAGACCTAGGCAGAGTGCTCTTTGCCATCTGTCTGAGCCGCCTATTGGGAAGAAGCCTGTCTGACTGGGCAAGGGCAGCAAAGGAGACAAGAAACAAACGGGACCACCTCACATGCAGACGCTTCTGCCCAGTCAAGGAAACCATCGACTCAAAGCAAAGACAGCACAACAACTGGGAGTGGATGTTTGCAAAGCACACATCGGACAAGGGGTGAAAAGCCCAAAGATACAATCAACTCACACGTCTCCACAAGAAAAAGAACAAGCCAATGAAAACCTGGGCCAAAGATGGACACAGAGATTTCTCCCAAGAAGATCTAAAGAGGGCCAACAGGTGCATGAAAACTTGTTCACCCTCATTAAGCCTGAGGCCAAGGCTAATCCAAACCGCAAGGACATAGCAGCTCACCGTGGTCAGAATGGCTATAAGGAGGCAGACAGGAAACAACAAGCGTCAGAGAGGAGGTGGAGAGAAGGGAAGCCTCCTGCACTGCTGGTGGCAGTGGAAACCGGTGCAGCCACTAGGCCAAGCGGTGTGGAACTGCCTACGAAATTTAAGAATCCATGTCCCATATGATCCAGCTATTCCTCTGGGGCGCGTTTAGCCAAAAACCCGGAAACACTACCGCCTAAAGACATGTGCACCGCTGAGTTCACCACAGCCTTACTCCCACTCTCCAAGACTTGGAAGCCGCCCTGGTGCCCAGCAAGGGACGAATGGAGAAGGAACATGGGCTATAGCCACACAATGGCATACCACTCAGCGGGAACAAAGGATGCAATCCAGCCATTTGTGACCACCAGAATGGCTGGGAGGGTTTTAGGGGAAGTGAAACAAGCCCCAGGGACAAAGTCAAATACCGTAGGATCTCACTTACAAGGAGAAGAAAAAACAAGCACTGACCAACAGGCGGCACTGGACATTTGATCGGGGGTGCCCAGAGGCAAAGCGGGGCGGTGGGGGAGGGTGAAAGAGATGATGAGGCACAAGTGTGTGGTGAGGGCCTGTGATTCGGCTTACGCTGGTGAAGAGGATGGAACCTACACGGAAGTCTAAATCGATGAGGATGTAAATCTGAAAGACATAGGATGTTCGAATGCAGGGTTATGGCAATAAATCCACCTAAAAGCAAAAATCCAAAAAGGGGTCCAGAATGACGGCATACAGCTTTGGGGGCTGAAAGAGATTAGAGAAGGTGAACTTCCAAGGATGGAAAATCACCTCAAAAGGCTTACTGATGCTAAAGAAAGGTAGACCATTCCAAATACATGAAGAGGAATCATACCAAGAGAACCTGATCCGTGCTAAGCCCAGGAACCAACGGTAAACGTTACCGTCCATGATATTCCTACTAATCAGCTTCACGAATAATCCAAACAGGCCCACATCTTCCCAAGTTCAGGCCACAGGTTGGTCCAAAAGTACAAGTCAGGGCCGGCCCTGTGGTGGAGCGGGCAAGTGCCCACGTTCCGCTTGGGTGGCCCGGGCCTCACTCTTTCACAGCAAGGGTGCAGATCACATTAGCACTGTTAGGGAATAGAGATTTCATGGTACGGTGCGGACAGAGGTCCTAAAGAAGTAGCAATTGTGAGGGTCCCTTATCAATACGCACCAGAAAAAGAACCGTGAGAATATTCCAATCTAGGAAGGCATCTGGTACACTTCCCCAAAGGAAGAAGGAAGGAAAACATGGGACCTGCCAAGGCGGAATTGGCAGAGTGCTAGGAGATGACACGATCATTGCGCATCAGAGGATTGCCCGGGCAACTTCAACTTGGGAGGGAGTCCAGGACTTTCTCTGGGGAAGGTCCACCCACTTGGCCATCTACCCACGACATAAGAGATAACACCCAGGGTAATCTTACAGGAAAGAGACCAGTGTCTAGAGAGAAGGGAGCAGGCCTTTCCAAGTTCGAGGAGAAAGTTAGAAACCGACTAGACATCCAGAAAAAGGAAAACTATCCTACCTGGAAAGGGGGAGGAGTCAGACTGGTCTGAGATGGCTCTGAAACTCTGTGTGCTTGGAGGTTGTCAGGACAACTTAGCCTTGTGACGTTCTTTGTGACATCACGGTGAACATGTCCCCCAAGATGGCCGCATGGTTACAGTCTGAGGATTGGCCTAGGCTGGGCTATTAAAGGGAGACATACCCAGAAACAGCTTTGACAAACAGAAAGCGGGCACAGAAACTGGAAGAGATCAAACAGACTCTGATGCCAGGGATAAGAAAGGAATCCTTGGCAAGAAGCGAGAATAGAGGGACAAGCACTGAGAGGAGAACATTGTCATCTATTCAAGTCTATGGGGAGGCCATGCTGATTCAAGCTTGAAACTTGACTGGAAACACGAGGCCGCACTTGGGCCTTATCACACCTACAGTGTCCTTCTGCCTTAAGCATAATCCAAAGTCAAGAAGGATCTCTTGAGGACATTGAAGAGAAGAGTCGATGCCTCCTTTCCTAGGCCCCTAGCGTTCTTGGAAGATCAGTCTCACTTTCTATAGCTCTGGCGTCACGGGGGCCCACTGGCCACATGCTAATGCGTCCCAAGAGATGTCTTGGAAGCCTCGAAGGAATGGAGCCCTGTCATGCTTGGGGTAGGTCTCTTTGTTGGGAAGGGCTCTACAAGTGTGCTGAAAATCACCCTTTTCCAGAGGGCTTGGTTCCTTTGTGAAGGCTGCCCTCCCAGGCTAGAGTGCTCACTTTGGCTCCAATGAAATTCTCTCCCCCGACCTCTTGCCGTAGAAGGATTATTGATTATGTGCTTTGACGCCATATGGAAGGAAGCTGGCTGAAAATTAGAACATTACAATTCTGTTTCCAGAAAAATAAACATGCCAGGGCTGAGGATGTAGGTCAAACAAATGGCACAGCCTATAGAAATAAAGTAAGCCCGCATCTAGACGGAATCTAGGGCAACGTCCAAGGGTCAGGGGTCAAGTTCGAAACTTCCCAAATCCACAAAAGAGAAAGAAAAATATCTTTCCTTTAGCGGGGAATTCATCAGATTTGTCTAATTTGTCTCGGAAAAACATGATGTCCATGAAGGGGGTTGCCAGGACCACCTCGAATTTGGAGTTTCTGATCTCAGGATGTCAAACCAACCCAGTTGACCACGGGTTCTCAGTGCTTCGTTTGACCTAGGCTAGGATAGCAAAGAGTCCTACAAGTGACCGCTGCAAATTCAAAGACAGCAACCAAGAATCACGAAAGCACTCACACCTCGGCCTAGAGAACATACGGTGATTCAAGAAATACAAAATTAATCCCTTGGACTGAAGGAGAACGGACTGATAAGCACATCTAAGGGAGATAGCTGAGAAAGACCATGACGAGGATACTGTGGAAAAGAAAAAAAGGTCCCAGAAAATGCAAGGCGAACAGATATCACACCTGAATAATCCACAATGAAAGATGTCAGTCTTTAGACAGGCTCTGCTGGAACGTTTGAAAGTCAGAGAAATTCACAAGCCAAAACACGGCAGCGAAGGTCAAACCTGGGCTCACTGGGAAGGGTGAGTTATGAGACTGCTCCAAGCGGGCTCTGAAGCCCTGTGTCCATGAAGCTTGCCGGGACAGCAGACACACAATTATGACCAATCCTCTGACGTCACAGTGGCCCCGACAAACCACCTGGCCTCATCTACACAGTACCAGAGCTGGGCTCAAGCAGCATATTCAAGCCCCATTGCTCTCAACTGCATGTTGCCAATGGAACATGAAAGGGGCCGGCCGGTGGTGCAGCGGTGAGGTCCGCAGCTTCTGGGTCGGTGGCCCGGGGTGGGCCGGGTGGAATCCTGGGTTTGAGCCTCCTCACCACTGCTTCAGTCATTCTGGGGCAGGCGTCCGAGGGGGTGTGGAGGCAGATGGGAAGGGACGTTAGATAGGGCCAGACTTCCACAGCAAATACAGGAGCGTTGCCAGCAGATGTGAGCACAGCGATGCACTTCTGCCAAAACAGAACCAATTACAAGTTGCAAAGAATAGACAAACGGAAGCTAAACACAAACGAACAAAAAACACAGCTTGCCAGTACGAAGAAGAAGATGTCTATGAAGAGCCTGAGGAAAATATGTGAAAGCTATGTCACCCGAAAACTAGCAAACGTTTGGGGAAAGAAATTCAAGACGACACAAGGAAAAAGAAGGATATTCTGGGACCTAGGAATGGAAGAATTAACACACTTGAAACGTCCATAGCGGAGAAAGGAATCTCTGGATTCCATGCAATCCCAGCCAAAGTTGCAGCCATATTTGCCAGAGAGATAGAAGAGAGAATCCTAAAGTTTCCAGCCAGCAACAAGAGACCCTGAATAGGCCAAGGAATCCTCAGGAAAACGAACAAAGCAGGACGTATCACACTTTCTGATTTCAACCTAGAGGACGAAGCGCTAGGTACCGAAACGGCACAGTCCGGGCCCAAAAACAGGCACACAGACCCATGCAACAGAATCGAGAGCCCAGAGCCCAACTCAAACATACATGGACAGCCCATTTGCGACCAGGGAGCCAAGAGGAGACAGTGGACAAAGGAGAGTCTCTCCGATAAACGGTGCTGGGAAGCCTGCACAGCCACATGGAACACAACTAGAGTAGACCATGATGTTCCACCGGGCACACGCACCACCTGGAATGGATTAAAGCCCTGAATGGCGAACTTGACACCGTGAAACTTGTAGGAGAAGACCTAGGCAGAGTGCTCTTTGCCATCTGTCTGAGCCGCCTATTGGGAAGAAGCCTGTCTGACTGGGCAAGGGCAGCAAAGGCGACAAGAAACAAACGGGACCACCTCACATGCAGACGCTTCTGGCCAGTCAAGGAAACCATCGACTCAATGCAAAGACAGCACAACAACTGGGAGTGGATGTTTGCAAAGCACACATCGGACAAGGGGTGAAAAGCCCAAAGATACAATCAACTCACACGTCTCCACAAGAAAAAGAACAAGCCAATGAAAACCTGGGCCAAAGATGGACACAGAGATTTCTCCCAAGAAGATCTAAAGAGGGCCAACAGGTGCATGAAAACTTGTTCACCCTCATTAAGCCTGAGGCCAAGGCAAATCCAAGCCACAAGGACATAGCAGCTCACCGTGGTCAGAATGGCTATAAGGAGGCAGACAGGAAACAACAAGCGTCAGAGAGGAGGTGGAGAGAAGGGAAGCCTCCTGCACTGCTGGTGGCAGTGGAAACCGGTGCAGCCACTAGGCCAAGCAGTGTGGAACTGCCTCCGAAATTTAAGAATCCATGTCCCATATGATCCAGCTATTCCTCTGGGGCGCGTTTAGCCAAAGAAGTCGGAAACACTACCGCCTAAAGACATGTGCACCGCTGAGTTCAGCACAGCCTTACTCCCGCTCTCCAAGACTTGGAAGCCGCCCTGGTGCCCAGCAAGGGACGAATGGAGAAGGAACATGGGCTATAGCCACACAATGGCATACCACTCAGCGGGAACAAAGGATGCAATCCAGCCATTTGTGACCACCAGAATGGCTGGGAGGGTTTTAGGGGAAGTGAAACAAGCCCCAGGGACAAAGTCAAATACCGTAGGATCTCACTTACAAGGAGAAGAAAAAACAAGCACTGACCAACAGGCGGCACTGGACATTTGATCGGGGGTGCCCAGAGGCAAAGCGGGGCGGTGGGGGAGGGTGAAAGAGATGATGAGGCACAAGTGTGTGGTGAGGGCCTGTGATTCGGCTTATGCTGGTGAAGAGGATGGAACCTACACGGAAGTCTAAATCGATGAGGATGTAAATCTGAAAGACATAGGATGTTCGAATGCAGGGTTATGGCAATAAATCCACCTAAAAGCAAAAATCCAAAAAGGGGTCCAGAATGACGGCATACAGCTTTGGGGGCTGAAAGAGATTAGAGAAGGTGAACTTCCAAGGATGGAAAATCACCTCAAAAGGCTTACTGATGCTACAGAAAGGTAGACCATTCCAAATACATGAAGAGGAATCCTACCAAGAGAACCTGATCCGTGCTAAGCCCAGGAACCAACGGTAAACGTTACCGTCCATGATGTTCCTACTAATCCCCTTCACGAATAATCCAAACAGGCCCACATCTTCCCAAGTTCAGGCCACAGGTTGGTCCAAAAGTACAAGTCAGGGCCGGCCCTGTGGTGGAGCGGGCAAGTGCCCACGTTCCGCTTGGGTGGCCCGGGCCTCACTCTTCCACAGCACAGGTGCAGATCACATTAGCACTGTTAGGGAATAGAGATTTCATGGTACGGTGCGGACAGAGGTCCTAAAGAAGTAGCAATTGTGAGGGTCCCTTATCAATACGCACCAGAAGAAGAACCGTGAGAATATTCCAATCTAGGAAGGCATCTGGTACACTTCCCCAAAGGAAGAAGGAAGGAAAACATGGGACCTGCCAAGGCGGAATTGGCAGAGTGCTAGGAGATGACACGATCATTGCGCATCAGAGGATTGCCCGGGCAACTTCAACTTGGGAGGGAGTCCAGGACTTTCTCTGGGGAAGGTCCACCCACTTGGCCATCTGCCCACGACATAAGAGATAACACCCAGGGTAATCTTACAGGAAAGAGACCAGTGTCTAGAGAGAATGGAGCAGGCCTTTCCAAGTTCGAGGACAAAGTTAGAAACCGACAAGACATCCAGAAAAAGGAAAACTATCCTACCTGGAAAGGGGGAGGAGTCAGACTGGTCTGAGATGGCTCTGAAACTCTGTGTGCTTGGAGGTTGTCAGGACAACTTGGCCTTCTGAGGTTCTTTATGACATCACGGTGAACATGTCCCCCAAGATGGCCGCATGGTTACAGTCTGAGGATTGGCCTAGGCTGGGCTATTAAAGGGAGACATACCCAGAAACAGGTTTGACAAACAGAAAGCGGGCACAGAAACTGGAAGAGATCAAACAGACTCTGATGCCAGGGATAAGAAAGGAATCCTTGGCAAGAAGCGAGAATAGAGGGACAAGCACTGAGAGGAGAACATTGTCATCTATTCAAGTCTATGGGGAGGCCATGCTGATTCAAGCTTGAAACTTGACTGGAAACACGAGGCCGCACTTGGGCCTTATCAGACCTACAGTGTCCTTCTGCCTTAAGCATAATCCAAAGTCAAGAAGGATCTCTTGAGGACATTGAAGAGAAGAGTCGATGCCTCCTTTCCTAGGCCCCGAGCGTTCTTGGAAGATCAGTCTCTCTTTCTATAGCTCTGGCGTCACGGGGGCCCACTGGCCACATGCTAATGCGTCCCAAGAGATGTCTTGGAAGCCTCGAAGGAATGGAGCCCTGTCATGCTTGGGGTAGGTCTCTTTGTTGGGAAGGGCTCTACAAGTGTGCTGAAAATCACCCTTTTCCAGAGGGCTTGGTTCCTTTGTGAAGGCTGCCTTCCCAGGCTAGAGTGCTCACTTTGGCTCCCATGAAATTCTCTCCCCCGACCTCTTGCCGTAGAAGGATTATTGATTATGTGCTTTGACGCCATATGGAAGGAAGCTGGCTGAAAATTAGAACATTACAATTCTGTTTCCAGAAAAATAAACATGCCAGGGCTGAGGATGTAGGTCAAACGAATGGCACAGCCTATAGAAATAAAGTAAGCCCGCATCTAGACGGAATCTAGGCCAACGTCCAAGGGTCAGGGGTCAAGTTCGAAACTTCCCAAATCCACAAAAGAGAAAGAAAAATATCTTTCCTGGAGCGAGCAATTCATCAGATTTGTCTAATTTGTCTCGGAAAAACATGATGTCCATGAAGGGGGTTGCCAGGACCACCTCGAGTTTGGAGTTTCTGATCTCAGGATGTCAAACCTACCCAGATGACCACGGGTTCTCAGTGCTTCATTTGACCTAGGCTAGGATAGCAAAGAGTCCTACAAGTGACCGCTGCAAATTCAAAGACAGCAACCAAGAATCACGAAAGCACTCACACCTCGGCCTAGAGAACATACGGTGATTCAAGAAATACAAAATTAATCCCTTGGACTGAAGGAGAACGGACTGATAAGCACATCTAAGGGAGATAGCTGAGAAAGACCATGACGAGGATACTGTGGAAAAGAAAAAAAGGTCCCAGAAAATGCAAGGCGAACAGATATCACACCTGAATACTCCACAATGAAAGATGTTAGTCTTTAGACAGGCTCTGCTGGAACGTTTGAAAGTCAGAGAAATTCACAAGCCAAAACACGGCAGCGAAGGTCAAACCTGGGCTCACTGGGAAGGGTGAGTTATGAGACTGCTCCAAGCGGGCTCTGAAGCCCTGTGTCCATGAAGCTTGCCGGGACAGCAGACACACAATTATGACCAATCCTCTGACGTCACAGTGGCCCCGACAAACCACCTGGCCTCATCTACACAGTGCCAGAGCTGGGCTCAAGCAGCATATTCAAGCCCCATTGCTCTCAACTGCAGGTTGCCAATGGAACATGAAAGGGGCCGGCCGGTGGTGCAGCGGTGAGGTCCGCAGCTTCTGGGTCGGTGGCCCGGGGTGGGCCGGGTGGAATCCTGGGGGTGAGCCTCCTCACCACTGCTTCAGTCATTCTGGGGCAGGCGTCCGAGGGGGTGTGGAGGTAGATGGGAAGGGACTTTAGATAGGGCCAGACTTCCACAGCAAATACAGGAGCGTTGCCAGCAGATGTGAGCACAGCGATGCACTTCTGCCAAAACAGAACCAATTACAAGTTGCAAAGAATAGACAAACGGAAGCTAAACACAAACGAACAAAAAACACAGCTTGCCAGTACGAAGAAGAAGATGTCTATGAAGAGCCTTAGCAAAACAGGTGAAAGCTATGTCAACCGAAAACTAGCAAACGTTTGGGGAAAGAAATTCAAGACGACACAAGGAAAAAGAAGGATATTCCGGGACCTAGGAATGGAAGAATTAACACACTTGAAACGTCCATAGCGGAGAAAGGAATCTCTGGATTCCATGCAATCCCAGCCAAAGTTGCAGCCATATTTGCCAGAGAGATAGAAGAGAGAATCCTAAAGTTTCCAGCCAGCAACAAGAGACCCTGAATAGGCCAAGGAATCCTCAGGAAAACGAACACAGCAGGACGTATCACACTTTCTGATTTCAACCTAGAGGACGAAGCGCTAGGTACCGAAACGGCACAGTCCGGGCCCAAAAACAGGCACACAGACCCATGCAACAGAATCGAGAGCCCAGAGCCCAACTCAAACATACATGGACAGCCCATTTGCGACCAGGGAGCCAAGAGGAGACAGTGGACAAAGGAGAGTCTCTCCGATAAACGGTGCTGGGAAGCCTGCACAGCCACATGGAACACAACTAGAGTAGACCATGATGTTCCACCGGGCACACGCACCACCTGGAATGGATTAAAGCCCTGAATGGCGAACTTGACACCGTGAAACTTGTAGGAGAAGACCTAGGCAGAGTGCTCTTTGCCATCTGTCTGAGCCGCCTATTGGGAAGAAGCCTGTCTGACTGGGCAAGGGCAGCAAAGGCGACAAGAAACAAACGGGACCACCTCACATGCAGACGCTTCTGCCCAGTCAAGGAAACCATCGACTCAATGCAAAGACAGCACAACAACTGGGAGTGGATGTTTGCAAAGCACACATCGGACAAGGGGTGAAAAGCCCAAAGATACAATCAACTCACACGTCTCCACAAGAAAAAGAACAAGCCAATGAAAACCTGGGCCAAAGATGGACACAGAGATTTCTCCCAAGAAGATCTAAAGAGGGCCAACAGGTGCATGAAAACTTGTTCACCCTCATTAAGCCTGAGGCCAAGGCAAATCCAAGCCGCAAGGACATAGCAGCTCACCGTGGTCAGAATGGCTATAAGGAGGCAGACAGGAAACAACAAGCGTCAGAGAGGAGGTGGAGAGAAGGGAAGCCTCCTGCACTGCTGGTGGCAGTGGAAACCGGTGCAGCCACTAGGCCAAGCAGTGTGGAACTGCCTCCGAAATTTAAGAATCCATGTCCCATATGATCCAGCTATTCCTCTGGGGCGCGTTTAGCCAAAGAAGTCGGAAACACTACCGCCTAAAGACATGTGCACCGCTGAGTTCAGCACAGCCTTACTCCCGCTCTCCAAGACTTGGAAGCCGCCCTGGTGCCCAGCAAGGGACGAATGGAGAAGGAACATGGGCTATAGCCACACAATGGCATACCACTCAGCGGGAACAAAGGATGCAATCCAGCCATTTGTGACCACCAGAATGGCTGGGAGGGTTTTAGGGGAACTGAAACAAGCCCCAGGGACAAAGTCAAATACCGTAGGATCTCACTTACAAGGAGAAGAAAAAACAAGCACTGACCAACAGGCGGCACTGGACATTTGATCGGGGGTGCCCAGAGGCAAAGCGGGGCGGTGGGGGAGGGTGAAAGAGATGATGAGGCACAAGTGTGTGGTGAGGGCCTGTGATTCGGCTTATGCTGGTGAAGAGGATGGAACCTACACGGAAGTCTAAATCGATGAGGATGTAAATCTGAAAGACATAGGATGTTCGAATGCAGGGTTATGGCAATAAATCCACCTAAAAGCAAAAATCCAAAAAGGGGTCCAGAATGACGGCATACAGCTTTGGGGGCTGAAAGAGATTAGAGAAGGTGAACTTCCAAGGATGGAAAATCACCTCAAAAGGCTTACTGATGCTACAGAAAGGTAGACCATTCCAAATACATGAAGAGGAATCCTACCAAGAGAACCTGATCCGTGCTAAGCCCAGGAACCAACGGTAAACGTTACCGTCCATGATGTTCCTACTAATCCCCTTCACGAATAATCCAAACAGGCCCACATCTTCCCAAGTTCAGGCCACAGGTTGGTCCAAAAGTACAAGTCAGGGCCGGCCCTGTGGTGGAGCGGGCAAGTGCCCACGTTCCGCTTGGGTGGCCCGGGCCTCACTCTTCCACAGCACAGGTGCAGATCACATTAGCACTGTTAGGGAATAGAGATTTCATGGTACGGTGCGGACAGAGGTCCTAAAGAAGTAGCAATTGTGAGGGTCCCTTATCAATACGCACCAGAAAAAGAACCGTGAGAATATTCCAATCTAGGAAGGCATCTGGTACACTTCCCCAAAGGAAGAAGGAAGGAAAACATGGGACCTGCCAAGGCGGAATTGGCAGAGTGCTAGGAGATGACACGATCATTGCGCATCAGAGGATTGCCCGGGCAACTTCAACTTGGGAGGGAGTCCAGGACTTTCTCTGGGGAAGGTCCACCCACTTGGCCATCTGCCCACGACATAAGAGATAACACCCAGGGTAATCTTACAGGAAAGAGACCAGTGTCTAGAGAGAATGGAGCAGGCCTTTCCAAGTTCGAGGACAAAGTTAGAAACCGACAAGACATCCAGAAAAAGGAAAACTATCCTACCTGGAAAGGGGGAGGAGTCAGACTGGTCTGAGATGGCTCTGAAACTCTGTGTGCTTGGAGGTTGTCAGGACAACTTGGCCTTCTGAGGTTCTTTATGACATCACGGTGAACATGTCCCCCAAGATGGCCGCATGGTTACAGTCTGAGGATTGGCCTAGGCTGGGCTATTAAAGGGAGACATACCCAGAAACAGGTTTGACAAACAGAAAGCGGGCACAGAAACTGGAAGAGATCAAACAGACTCTGATGCCAGGGATAAGAAAGGAATCCTTGGCAAGAAGCGAGAATAGAGGGACAAGCACTGAGAGGAGAACATTGTCATCTATTCAAGTCTATGGGGAGGCCATGCTGATTCAAGCTTGAAACTTGACTGGAAACACGAGGCCGCACTTGGGCCTTATCAGACCTACAGTGTCCTTCTGCCTTAAGCATAATCCAAAGTCAAGAAGGATCTCTTGAGGACATTGAAGAGAAGAGTCGATGCCTCCTTTCCTAGGCCCCTAGCGTTCTTGGAAGATCAGTCTCACTTTCTATAGCTCTGGCGTCACGGGGGCCCACTGGCCACATGCTAATGCGTCCCAAGAGATGTCTTGGAAGCCTCGAAGGAATGGAGCCCTGTCATGCTTGGGGTAGGTCTCTTTGTTGGGAAGGGCTCTACAAGTGTGCTGAAAATCACCCTTTTCCAGAGGGCTTGGTTCCTTTGTGAAGGCTGCCTTCCCAGGCTAGAGTGCTCACTTTGGCTCCCATGAAATTCTCTCCCCCGACCTCTTGCCGTAGAAGGATTATTGATTATGTGCTTTGACGCCATATGGAAGGAAGCTGGCTGAAAATTAGAACATTACAATTCTGTTTCCAGAAAAATAAACATGCCAGGGCTGAGGATGTAGGTCAAACGAATGGCACAGCCTATAGAAATAAAGTAAGCCCGCATCTAGACGGAATCTAGGCCAACGTCCAAGGGTCAGGGGTCAAGTTCGAAACTTCCCAAATCCACAAAAGAGAAAGAAAAATATCTTTCCTGGAGCGAGGAATTCATCAGATTTGTCTAATTTGTCTCGGAAAAACATGATGTCCATGAAGGGGGTTGCCAGGACCACCTCGAGTTTGGAGTTTCTGATCTCAGGATGTCAAACCTACCCAGATGACCACGGGTTCTCAGTGCTTCATTTGACCTAGGCTAGGATAGCAAAGAGTCCTACAAGTGACCGCTGCAAATTCAAAGACAGCAACCAAGAATCACGAAAGCACTCACACCTCGGCCTAGAGAACATACGGTGATTCAAGAAATACAAAATTAATCCCTTGGACTGAAGGAGAACGGACTGATAAGCACATCTAAGGGAGATAGCTGAGAAAGACCATGACGAGGATACTGTGGAAAAGAAAAAAAGGTCCCAGAAAATGCAAGGCGAACAGATATCACACCTGAATACTCCACAATGAAAGATGTCAGTCTTTAGACAGGCTCTGCTGGAACGTTTGAAAGTCAGAGAAATTCACAAGCCAAAACACGGCAGCGAAGGTCAAACCTGGGCTCACTGGGAAGGGTGAGTTATGAGACTGCTCCAAGCGGGCTCTGAAGCCCTGTGTCCATGAAGCTTGCCGGGACAGCAGACACACAATTATGACCAATCCTCTGACGTCACAGTGGCCCCGACAAACCACCTGGCCTCATCTACACAGTGCCAGAGCTGGGCTCAAGCAGCATATTCAAGCCCCATTGCTCTCAACTGCAGGTTGCCAATGGAACATGAAAGGGGCCGGCCGGTGGTGCAGCGGTGAGGTCCGCAGCTTCTGGGTCGGTGGCCCGGGGTGGGCCGGGTGGAATCCTGGGGGTGAGCCTCCTCACCACTGCTTCAGTCATTCTGGGGCAGGCGTCCGAGGGGGTGTGGAGGTAGATGGGAAGGGACTTTAGATAGGGCCAGACTTCCACAGCAAATACAGGAGCGTTGCCAGCAGATGTGAGCACAGCGATGCACTTCTGCCAAAACAGAACCAATTACAAGTTGCAAAGAATAGAAAAACGGAAGCTAAACACAAACGAACAAAAAACACAGCTTGCCAGTACGAAGAAGAAGATGTCTATGAAGAGCCTTAGCAAAACAGGTGAAAGCTATGTCAACCGAAAACTAGCAAACGTTTGGGGAAAGAAATTCAAGACGACACAAGGAAAAAGAAGGATATTCCAGGACCTAGGAATGGAAGAATTAACACACTTGAAACGTCCATAGCGGAGAAAGGAATCTCTGGATTCCATGCAATCCCAGCCAAAGTTGCAGCCATATTTGCCAGAGAGATAGAAGAGAGAATCCTAAAGTTTCCAGCCAGCAACAAGAGACCCTGAATAGGCCAAGGAATCCTCAGGAAAACGAACACAGCAGGACGTATCACACTTTCTGATTTCAACCTAGAGGACGAAGCGCTAGGTACCGAAACGGCACAGTCCGGGCCAAAAAACAGGCACACAGACCCATGCAACAGAATCGAGAGCCCAGAGCCCAACTCAAACATACATGGACAGCCCATTTGCGACCAGGGAGCCAAGAGGAGACAGTGGACAAAGGAGAGTCTCTCCGATAAACGGTGCTGGGAAGCCTGCACAGCCACATGGAACACAACGAGAGTAGACCATGATGTTCCACCGGGCACACGCACCACCTGGAATGGATTAAAGCCCTGAATGGCGAACTTGACACCGTGAAACTTGTAGGAGAAGACCTAGGCAGAGTGCTCTTTGCCATCTGTCTGAGCCGCCTATTGGGAAGAAGCCTGTCTGACTGGGCAAGGGCAGCAAAGGCGACAAGAAACAAACGGGACCACCTCACATGCAGACGCTTCTGCCCAGTCAAGGAAACCATCGACTCAATGCAAAGACAGCACAACAACTGGGAGTGGATGTTTGCAAAGCACACATCGGACAAGGGGTGAAAAGCCCAAAGATACAATCAACTCACACGTCTCCACAAGAAAAAGAACAAGCCAATGAAAACCTGGGCCAAAGATGGACACAGAGATTTCTCCCAAGAAGATCTAAAGAGGGCCAACAGGTGCATGAAAACTTGTTCACCCTCATTAAGCCTGAGGCCAAGGCAAATCCAAGCCGCAAGGACATAGCAGCTCACCGTGGTCAGAATGGCTATAAGGAGGCAGACAGGAAACAACAAGCGTCAGAGAGGAGGTGGAGAGAAGGGAAGCCTCCTGCACTGCTGGTGGCAGTGGAAACCGGTGCAGCCACTAGGCCAAGCGGTGTGGAACTGCCTCCGAAATTTAAGAATCCATGTCCCATATGATCCAGCTATTCCTCTGGGGCGCGTTTAGCCAAAGAACTCGGAAACACTACCGCCTAAAGTCATGTGCACCGCTGAGTTCACCACAGCCTTACTCCCGCTCTCCAAGACTTGGAAGCCGCCCTGGTGCCCAGCAAGGGACGAATGGAGAAGGAACATGGGCTATAGCCACACAATGGCATACCACTCAGCGGGAACAAAGGATGCAATCCAGCCATTTGTGACCACCAGAATGGCTGGGAGGGTTTTAGGGGAACTGAAACAAGCCCCAGGGACAAAGTCAAATACCGTAGGATCTCACTTACAAGGAGAAGAAAAAACAAGCACTGACCAACAGGCGGCACTGGACATTTGATCGGGGGTGCCCAGAGGCAAAGCAGGGCGGTGGGGGAGGGTGGAAGAGATGATGAGGCACAAGTGTGTGGTGAGGGCCTGTGATTCGGCTTACGCTGGTGAAGAGGATGGAACCTACACGGAAGTCTAAATCGATGAGGATGTAAATCTGAAAGACATAGGATGTTCGAATGCAGGGTTATGGCAATAAATCCACCTAAAAGCAAAAATCCAAAAAGGGGTCCAGAATGACGGCATACAGCTTTGGGGGCTGAAAGAGATTAGAGAAGGTGAACTTCCAAGGATGGAAAATCACCTCAAAAGGCTTACTGATGCTACAGAAAGGTAGACCATTCCAAATACATGAAGAGGAATCCTACCAAGAGAACCTGATCCGTGCTAAGCCCAGGAACCAACGGAAAACGTTACCGTCCATGATGTTCCTACTAATCACCTTCACGAATAATCCAAACAGGCCCACATCTTCCCAAGTTCAGGCCACAGGTTGGTCCAAAAGTACAAGTCAGGGCCGGCCCTGTGGTGGAGCGGGCAAGTGCCCACGTTCCGCTTGGGTGGCCCGGGCCTCACTCTTTCACAGCACGGGTGCAGATCACATTAGCACTGTTAGGGAATAGAGATTTCATGGTACGGTGCGGACGGAGGTCCTAAAGAAGTAGCAATTGTGAGGGTCCCTTATCAATACGCACCAGAAAAAGCACCGTGAGAATATTCCAATCTAGGAAGGCATCTGGTACACTTCCCCAAAGGAAGAAGGAAGGAAATCATGGGACCTGCCAAGGCGGAATTGGCAGAGTGCTAGGAGATGACACGATCATTGCGCATCAGAGGATTGCCTGGGCAACTTCAACTTGGGAGGGAGTCCAGGACTTTCTCTGGGGAAGGTCCACCCACTTGGCCATCTACCCACGACATAAGAGATAACACCCAGGGTAATCTTACAGGAAAGAGACCAGTGTCTAGAGAGAAGGGAGCTGGCCTTTCCAAGTTTGAGGAGAAAGTTAGAAACCGACAAGACATCCAGAAAAAGGAAAACTATCCTACCTGGAAAGGGGGAGGAGTCAGACTGGTGTGAGATGGCTCTGAAACTCTGTGTGCTTGGAGGTTGTCAGGACAACTTGGCCTTCTGAGGTTCTTTATGACATCACGGTGAACATGTCCCCCAAGATGGCCGCATGGGTACAGTCTGAGGATTGGCCTAGGCTGGGCTATTAAAGGGAGACATACCCAGAAAGAGTTTGACAAACAGAAAGCAGGCACAGAAACTGGAAGAGATCAAACAGACTCTGATGCCAGGGATAAGAAAGGAATCCTTGGCAAGAAGCCAGAATAGAGGGACAAGCACTGAGAGGAGAACATTGTCATCTATTCAAGTCTATGGGGAGGCCATGCTGATTCAAGCTTGAAACTTGATTGGAAACACGAGGCCGCACTTGGGCCTTATCAGACCTACAGTGTCCTTCTGCCTTAAGCATAATCCAAAGTCAAGAAGGATCTCTTGAGGACATTGAAGAGAAGAGTCGATGCCTCCTTTCCTAGGCCCCTAGCGTTCTTGGAAGATCAGTCTCACTTTCTATAGCTCTGGCGTCACGGGGGCCCACTGGCCACATGCTAATGCGTCCCAAGAGATGTCTTGGAAGCCTCGAAGGAATGGAGCCCTGTCATGCTTGGGGTAGGTCTCTTTGTTGGGAAGGGCTCTACAAGTGTGCTGAAAATCACCCTTTTCCAGAGGGCTTGGTTCCTTTGTGAAGGCTGCCTTCCCAGGCTAGAGTGCTCACTTTGGCTCCCATGAAATTCTCTCCCCCGACCTCTTGCCGTAGAAGGATTATTGATTATGTGCTTTGACGCCATATGGAAGGAAGCTGGCTGAAAATTAGAACATTACAATTCTGTTTCCAGAAAAATAAACATGCCAGGGCTGAGGATGTAGGTCAAACGAATGGCACAGCCTATAGAAATAAAGTAAGCCCGCATCTAGACGGAATCTAGGCCAACGTCCAAGGGTCAGGGGTCAAGTTCGAAACTTCCCAAATCCACAAAAGAGAAAGAAAAATATCTTTCCTGGAGCGAGGAATTCATCAGATTTGTCTAATTTGTCTCGGAAAAACATGATGTCCATGAAGGGGGTTGCCAGGACCACCTCGAGTTTGGAGTTTCTGATCTCAGGATGTCAAACCTACCCAGATGACCACGGGTTCTCAGTGCTTCATTTGACCTAGGCTAGGATAGCAAAGAGTCCTACAAGTGACCGCTGCAAATTCAAAGACAGCAACCAAGAATCACGAAAGCACTCACACCTCGGCCTAGAGAACATACGGTGATTCAAGAAATACAAAATTAATCCCTTGGACTGAAGGAGAACGGACTGATAAGCACATCTAAGGGAGATAGCTGAGAAAGACCATGACGAGGATACTGTGGAAAAGAAAAAAAGGTCCCAGAAAATGCAAGGCGAACAGATATCACACCTGAATAATCCACAATGAAAGATGTCAGTCTTTAGACAGGCTCTGCTGGAACGTTTGAAAGTCAGAGAAATTCACAAGCCAAAACACGGCAGCGAAGGTCAAACCTGGGCTCACTGGGAAGGGTGAGTTATGAGACTGCTCCAAGCGGGCTCTGAAGCCCTGTGTCCATGAAGCTTGCCGGGACAGCAGACACACAATTATGACCAATCCTCTGACGTCACAGTGGCCCCGACAAACCACCTGGCCTCATCTACACAGTGCCAGAGCTGGGCTCAAGCAGCATATTCAAGCCCCATTGCTCTCAACTGCAGGTTGCCAATGGAACATGAAAGGGGCCGGCCGGTGGTGCAGCGGTGAGGTCCGCAGCTTCTGGGTCGGTGGCCCGGGGTGGGCCGGGTGGAATCCTGGGGGTGAGCCTCCTCACCACTGCTTCAGTCATTCTGGGGCAGGCGTCCGAGGGGGTGTGGAGGTAGATGGGAAGGGACTTTAGATAGGGCCAGACTTCCACAGCAAATACAGGAGCGTTGCCAGCAGATGTGAGCACAGCGATGCACTTCTGCCAAAACAGAACCAATTACAAGTTGCAAAGAATAGAAAAACGGAAGCTAAACACAAACGAACAAAAAACACAGCTTGCCAGTACGAAGAAGAAGATGTCTATGAAGAGCCTTAGCAAAACAGGTGAAAGCTATGTCAACCGAAAACTAGCAAACGTTTGGGGAAAGAAATTCAAGACGACACAAGGAAAAAGAAGGATATTCCAGGACCTAGGAATGGAAGAATTAACACACTTGAAATGTCCATAGCGGAGAAAGGAATCTCTGGATTCCATGCAATCCCAGCCAAAGTTGCAGCCATATTTGCCAGAGAGATAGAAGAGAGAATCCTAAAGTTTCCAGCCAGCAACAAGAGACCCTGAATAGGCCAAGGAATCCTCAGGAAAACGAACACAGCAGGACGTATCACACTTTCTGATTTCAACCTAGAGGACGAAGCGCTAGGTACCGAAACGGCACAGTCCGGGCCAAAAAACAGGCACACAGACCCATGCAACAGAATCGAGAGCCCAGAGCCCAACTCAAACATACATGGACAGCCCATTTGCGACCAGGGAGCCAAGAGGAGACAGTGGACAAAGGAGAGTCTCTCCGATAAACGGTGCTGGGAAGCCTGCACAGCCACATGGAACACAACGAGAGTAGACCATGATGTTCCACCGGGCACACGCACCACCTGGAATGGATTAAAGCCCTGAATGGCGAACTTGACACCGTGAAACTTGTAGGAGAAGACCTAGGCAGAGTGCTCTTTGCCATCTGTCTGAGCCGCCTATTGGGAAGAAGCCTGTCTGACTGGGCAAGGGCAGCAAAGGCGACAAGAAACAAACGGGACCACCTCACATGCAGACGCTTCTGCCCAGTCAAGGAAACCATCGACTCAATGCAAAGACAGCACAACAACTGGGAGTGGATGTTTGCAAAGCACACATCGGACAAGGGGTGAAAAGCCCAAAGATACAATCAACTCACACGTCTCCACAAGAAAAAGAACAAGCCAATGAAAACCTGGGCCAAAGATGGACACAGAGATTTCTCCCAAGAAGATCTAAAGAGGGCCAACAGGTGCATGAAAACTTGTTCACCCTCATTAAGCCTGAGGCCAAGGCAAATCCAAGCCGCAAGGACATAGCAGCTCACCGTGGTCAGAATGGCTATAAGGAGGCAGACAGGAAACAACAAGCGTCAGAGAGGAGGTGGAGAGAAGGGAAGCCTCCTGCACTGCTGGTGGCAGTGGAAACCGGTGCAGCCACTAGGCCAAGCGGTGTGGAACTGCCTCCGAAATTTAAGAATCCATGTCCCATATGATCCAGCTATTCCTCTGGGGCGCGTTTAGCCAAAGAACTCGGAAACACTACCGCCTAAAGTCATGTGCACCGCTGAGTTCACCACAGCCTTACTCCCGCTCTCCAAGACTTGGAAGCCGCCCTGGTGCCCAGCAAGGGACGAATGGAGAAGGAACATGGGCTATAGCCACACAATGGCATACCACTCAGCGGGAACAAAGGATGCAATCCAGCCATTTGTGACCACCAGAATGGCTGGGAGGGTTTTAGGGGAACTGAAACAAGCCCCAGGGACAAAGTCAAATACCGTAGGATCTCACTTACAAGGAGAAGAAAAAACAAGCACTGACCAACAGGCGGCACTGGACATTTGATCGGGGGTGCCCAGAGGCAAAGCAGGGCGGTGGGGGAGGGTGGAAGAGATGATGAGGCACAAGTGTGTGGTGAGGGCCTGTGATTCGGCTTACGCTGGTGAAGAGGATGGAACCTACACGGAAGTCTAAATCGATGAGGATGTAAATCTGAAAGACATAGGATGTTCGAATGCAGGGTTATGGCAATAAATCCACCTAAAAGCAAAAATCCAAAAAGGGGTCCAGAATGACGGCATACAGCTTTGGGGGCTGAAAGAGATTAGAGAAGGTGAACTTCCAAGGATGGAAAATCACCTCAAAAGGCTTACTGATGCTACAGAAAGGTAGACCATTCCAAATACATGAAGAGGAATCCTACCAAGAGAACCTGATCCGTGCTAAGCCCAGGAACCAACGGAAAACGTTACCGTCCATGATGTTCCTACTAATCACCTTCACGAATAATCCAAACAGGCCCACATCTTCCCAAGTTCAGGCCACAGGTTGGTCCAAAAGTACAAGTCAGGGCCGGCCCTGTGGTGGAGCGGGCAAGTGCCCACGTTCCGCTTGGGTGGCCCGGGCCTCACTCTTTCACAGCACGGGTGCAGATCACATTAGCACTGTTAGGGAATAGAGATTTCATGGTACGGTGCGGACGGAGGTCCTAAAGAAGTAGCAATTGTGAGGGTCCCTTATCAATACGCACCAGAAAAAGCACCGTGAGAATATTCCAATCTAGGAAGGCATCTGGTACACTTCCCCAAAGGAAGAAGGAAGGAAAACATGGGACCTGCCAAGGCGGAATTGGCAGAGTGCTAGGAGATGACACGATCATTGCGCATCAGAGGATTGCCTGGGCAACTTCAACTTGGGAGGGAGTCCAGGACTTTCTCTGGGGAAGGTCCACCCACTTGGCCATCTACCCACGACATAAGAGATAACACCCAGGGTAATCTTACAGGAAAGAGACCAGTGTCTAGAGAGAAGGGAGCTGGCCTTTCCAAGTTTGAGGAGAAAGTTAGAAACCGACAAGACATCCAGAAAAAGGAAAACTATCCTACCTGGAAAGGGGGAGGAGTCAGACTGGTGTGAGATGGCTCTGAAACTCTGTGTGCTTGGAGGTTGTCAGGACAACTTGGCCTTCTGAGGTTCTTTATGACATCACGGTGAACATGTCCCCCAAGATGGCCGCATGGGTACAGTCTGAGGATTGGCCTAGGCTGGGCTATTAAAGGGAGACATACCCAGAAAGAGTTTGACAAACAGAAAGCAGGCACAGAAACTGGAAGAGATCAAACAGACTCTGATGCCAGGGATAAGAAAGGAATCCTTGGCAAGAAGCCAGAATAGAGGGACAAGCACTGAGAGGAGAACATTGTCATCTATTCAAGTCTATGGGGAGGCCATGCTGATTCAAGCTTGAAACTTGATTGGAAACACGAGGCCGCACTTGGGCCTTATCAGACCTACAGTGTCCTTCTGCCTTAAGCATAATCCAAAGTCAAGAAGGATCTCTTGAGGACATTGAAGAGAAGAGTCGATGCCTCCTTTCCTAGGCCCCTAGCGTTCTTGGAAGATCAGTCTCTCTTTCCATAGGCTGGCGTCACGGGGGCCCACTGGCCACATGCTAATGCGTCCCAAGAGATGTCTTGGAAGCCTCGAAGGAATGGAGCCCTGTCATGCTTGGGGTAGGTCTCTTTGTTGGGAAGGGCTCTACAAGTGTGCTGAAAATCACCCTTTTCCAGAGGGCTTGGTTCCTTTGTGAAGGCTGCCCTCCCAGGCTAGAGTGCTCACTTTGGCTCCCATGAAATTCTCTCCCCCGACCTCTTGCCGTAGAAGGATTATTGATTATGTGCTTTGACGCCATATGGAAGGAAGCTGGCTGAAAATTAGAACATTACAATTCTGTTTCCAGAAAAATAAACATGCCAGGGCTGAGGATGTAGGTCAAACGAATGGCACAGCCTATAGAAATAAAGTAAGCCCGCATCTAGACGGAATCTAGGGCAACGTCCAAGGGTCAGGGGTCAAGTTTGAAACTTCCCAAATCCACAAAAGAGAAAGAAAAATATCTTTCCTGGAGCGGGGAATTCATCAGATTTGTCTAATTTGTCTCGGGAAAACATGATGTCCATGAAGGGGGTTGCCAGGACCACCTCGAATTTGGAGTTTCTGATCTCAGGATGTCAAACCTACCCAGATGACCACGGGTTCTCAGTGCTTCGTTTGACCTAGGCTAGGATAGCAAAGAGTCCTACAAGTGACCGCTGCAAATTCAAAGACAGCAACCAAGAATCACGAAAGCACTCACACCTCGGCCTAGAGAACATACGGTGATTCAAGAAATACAAAATTAATCCCTTGGACTGAAGGAGAACGGACTGATAAGCACATCTAAGGGAGATAGCTGAGAAAGACCATGACGAGGATACTGTGGAAAAGAAAGAAAGGTCCCAGAAAATGCAAGGCGAACAGATATCACACCTGAATAATCCACAATGAAAGATGTCAGTCTTTAGACAGGCTCTGCTGGAACGTTTGAAAGTCAGAGAAATTCACAAGCCAAAACACGGCAGCGAAGGTCAAACCTGGGCTCACTGGGAAGGGTGAGTTATGAGCCTGCTCCAAGCGGACTCTGAAGCCCTGTGTGCATTAAGCTTGCCGGGGCAGCAGACACACAATTATGACCAATCCTCTGACGTCACAGTGGCCCCGACAAACCACCTGGCCTCATCTACACAGTGCCAGAGCTGGGCTCAAGCAGCATATTCAAGCCCCATTGCACTCAACTGCAGGTTGCCAATGGAACATGAAAGGGGCCGGCCGGTGGTGCAGCGGTGAGGTCCGCAGCTTCTGGGTCGGTGGCCCGGGGTGGGCTGGGTGGAATCCTGGGGGTGAGCCTCCTCACCACTGCTTCAGTCATTCTGGGGCAGGCGTCCGAGGGTGTGTAGAGGCAGATGGGAAGGGACGTTAGATAGGGCCAGACTTCCACAGCAAATACAGGAGCGTTGCCAGCAGATGTGAGCACAGCGATGCACTTCTGCCAAAACAGAACCAATTACAAGTTGCAAAGAATAGAAAAACGGAAGCTAAACACAAACGAACAAAAAACACAGCTTGCCAGTACGAAGAAGAAGATGTCTATGAAGAGCCTTAGCAAAACAGGTGAAAGCTATGTCAACCGAAAACTAGCAAACGTTTGGGGAAAGAAATTCAAGACGACACAAGGAAAAAGAAGGATATTCCGGGACCTAGGAATGGAAGAATTAACACACTTGAAACGTCCATAGCGGAGAAAGGAATCTCTGGATTCCATGCAATCCCAGTCAAAGTTGCAGCCATATTTGCCAGAGAGATAGAAGAGAGAATCCTAAAGTTTCCAGCCAGCAACAAGAGACCCTGAATAGGCCAAGGAATCCTCAGGAAAACGAACACAGCAGGACGTATCACACTTTCTGATTTCAACCTAGAGGACGAAGCGCTAGGTACCGAAACGGCACAGTCCGGGCCCAAAAACAGGCACACAGACCCATGCAACAGAATCGAGAGCCCAGAGCCCAACTCAAACATACATGGACAGCCCATTTGCGACCAGGGAGCCAAGAGGAGACAGTGGACAAAGGAGAGTCTCTCCGATAAACGGTGCTGGGAAGCCTGCACAGCCACATGGAACACAACGAGAGTAGACCATGATGTGCCACCTGGCACACGCACCTCCTGGAATGGATTAAAGCCCTGAATGGCACATTTGAAACCATGAAACTTGTAGGAGAAGACCTAGGCAGAGTGCTCTTTGCCATCTGTCTGAGCCGCCTATTGGGAAGAAGCCTGTCTGACTGGGCAAGGGCAGCAAAGGAGACAAGAAACAAACGGGACCACCTCACATGCAGACGCTTCTGCCCAGTCAAGGAAACCATCGACTCAATGCAAAGACAGCACAACAACTGGGAGTGGATGTTTGCAAAGCACACATCGGACAAGGGGTGAAAAGCCCAAAGATACAATCAACTCACACGTCTCCACAAGAAAAAGAACAAGCCAATGAAAACCTGGGCCAAAGATGGACACCGAGATTTCTCCCAAGAAGATCTAAAGAGGGCCAACAGGTGCATGAAAACTTGTTCACCCTCATTAAGCCTGAGGCCAAGGCAAATCCAAACCGCAAGGACATAGCAGCTCACTGTGGTCAGAATGGCTATAAGGAGGCAGACAGGAAACAACAAGCGTCAGAGAGGAGGTGGAGAGAAGGGAAGCCTCCTGCACTGCTGGTGGCAGTGGAAACCGGTGCAGCCACTAGGCCAAGCGGTGTGGAACTGCCTCCGAAATTTAAGAATCCATGTCCCATATGATCCAGCTATTCCTCTGGGGCGCGTTTAGCCAAAGAACTCGGAAACACTACCGCCTAAAGACATGTGCACCGCTGAGTTCAGCACAGCCTTACTCCCGCTCTCCAAGACTTGGAAGCCGCCCTGGTGCCCAGCAAGGGACGAATGGAGAAGGAACATGGGCTATAGCCACACAATGGCATACCACTCAGCGGGAACAAAGGATGCAATCCAGCCATTTGTGACCACCAGAATGGCTGGGAGGGTTTTAGGGGAACTGAAACAAGCCCCAGGGACAAAGTCAAATACCGTAGGATCTCACTTACAAGGAGAAGAAAAAACAAGCACTGACCAACAGGCGGCACTGGACATTTGATCGGGGGTGCCCAGAGGCAAAGCGGGGCGGTGGGGGAGGGTGGAAGAGATGATGAGGCACAAGTGTGTGGTGAGGGCCTGTGATTCGGCTTACGCTGGTGAAGAGGATGGAACCTACACGGAAGTCTAAATCGATGAGGATGTAAATCTGAAAGACATAGGATGTTCGAATGCAGGGTTATGGCAATAAATCCACCTAAAAGCAAAAATCCAAAAAGGGGTCCAGAATGACGGCATACAGCTTTGGGGGCTGAAAGAGATTAGAGAAGGTGAACTTCCAAGGATGGAAAATCACCTCAAAAGGCTTACTGATGCTACAGAAAGGTAGACCATTCCAAATACATGAAGAGGAATCCTACCAAGAGAACCTGATCCGTGCTAAGCCCAGGAACCAACGGAAAACGTTACCGTCCATGATGTTCCTACTAATCAGCTTCACGAATAATCCAAACAGGCCCACATCTTCCCAAGTTCAGGCCACAGGTTGGTCCAAAAGTACAAGTCAGGGCCGGCCCTGTGGTGGAGCGGGCAAGTGCCCACGTTCCGCTTGGGTGGCCCGGGCCTCACTCTTTCACAGCACGGGTGCAGATCACATTAGCACTGTTAGGGAATAGAGATTTCATGGTACGGTGCGGACGGAGGTCCTAAAGAAGTAGCAATTGTGAGGGTCCCTTATCAATACGCACCAGAAAAAGCACCGTGAGAATATTCCAATCTAGGAAGGCATCTGGTACACTTCCCCAAAGGAAGAAGGAAGGAAAACATGGGACCTGCCAAGGCGGAATTGGCAGAGTGCTAGGAGATGACACGATCATTGCGCATCAGAGGATTGCCTGGGCAACTTCAACTTGGGAGGGAGTCCAGGACTTTCTCTGGGGAAGGTCCACCCACTTGGCCATCTACCCACGACATAAGAGATAACACCCAGGGTAATCTTACAGGAAAGAGACCAGTGTCTAGAGAGAAGGGAGCTGGCCTTTCCAAGTTTGAGGAGAAAGTTAGAAACCGACAAGACATCCAGAAAAAGGAAAACTATCCTACCTGGAAAGGGGGAGGAGTCAGACTGGTGTGAGATGGCTCTGAAACTCTGTGTGCTTGGAGGTTGTCAGGACAACTTGGCCTTCTGAGGTTCTTTATGACATCACGGTGAACATGTCCCCCAAGATGGCCGCATGGGTACAGTCTGAGGATTGGCCTAGGCTGGGCTATTAAAGGGAGACATACCCAGAAAGAGTTTGACAAACAGAAAGCAGGCACAGAAACTGGAAGAGATCAAACAGACTCTGATGCCAGGGATAAGAAAGGAATCCTTGGCAAGAAGCCAGAATAGAGGGACAAGCACTGAGAGGAGAACATTGTCATCTATTCAAGTCTATGGGGAGGCCATGCTGATTCAAGCTTGAAACTTGATTGGAAACACGAGGCCGCACTTGGGCCTTATCAGACCTACAGTGTCCTTCTGCCTTAAGCATAATCCAAAGTCAAGAAGGATCTCTTGAGGACATTGAAGAGAAGAGTCGATGCCTCCTTTCCTAGGCCCCTAGCGTTCTTGGAAGATCAGTCTCACTTTCTATAGCTCTGGCGTCACGGGGGCCCACTGGCCACATGCTAATGCGTCCCAAGAGATGTCTTGGAAGCCTCGAAGGAATGGAGCCCTGTCATGCTTGGGGTAGGTCTCTTTGTTGGGAAGGGCTCTACAAGTGTGCTGAAAATCACCCTTTTCCAGAGGGCTTGGTTCCTTTGTGAAGGCTGCCCTCCCAGGCTAGAGTGCTCACTTTGGCTCCCATGAAATTCTCTCCCCCGACCTCTTGCCGTAGAAGGATTATTGATTATGTGCTTTGACGCCATATGGAAGGAAGCTGGCTGAAAATTAGAACATTACAATTCTGTTTCCAGAAAAATAAACATGCCAGGGCTGAGGATGTAGGTCAAACGAATGGCACAGCCTATAGAAATAAAGTAAGCCCGCATCTAGACGGAATCTAGGGCAACATCCAAGGGTCAGGGGTCAAGTTTGAAACTTCCCAAATCCACAAAAGAGAAAGAAAAATATCTTTCCTGGAGCGGGGAATTCATCAGATTTGTCTAATTTGTCTCGGAAAAACATGATGTCCATGAAGGGGGTTGCCAGGACCACCTCGAATTTGGAGTTTCTGATCTCAGGATGTCAAACCTACCCAGATGACCACGGGTTCTCAGTGCTTCGCTTGACCTAGGCTAGGATAGCAAAGAGTCCTACAAGTGACCGCTGCAAATTCAAAGACAGCAACCAAGAATCACGAAAGCACTCACACCTCGGCCTAGAGAACATACGGTCATTCAAGAAATACAAAATTAATCCCTTGGACTGAAGGAGAACGGACTGAGAAGCACATCTAAGGGAGATAGCTGAGTAAGACCATGACGAGGATACTGTGGAAAAGAAAAAAAGGTCCCAGAAAATGCAAGGCGAACAGATATCACACCTGAATAATCCACAATGAAAGATGTCAGTCTTTAGACAGGCTCTGCTGGAACGTTTGAAAGTCAGAGAAATTCACAAGCCAAAACACGGCAGCGAAGGTCAAACCTGGGCTCACTGGGAAGGGTGAGTTATGAGACTGCTCCAAGCGGGCTCTGAAGCCCTGTGTGCATGAAGCTTGCCGGGGCAGCAGACACACAATTATGACCAATCCTCTGACGTCACAGTGGCCCCGACAAACCACCTGGCCTCATCTACACAGTGCCAGAGCCGGGCTCCAGCAGCATATTCAAGCCCCATTGCACTCAACTGCAGGTTGCCAATGGAACATGAAAGGGGCCGGCCGGTGGTGCAGCGGTGAGGTCCGCAGCTTCTGGGTCGGTGGCCCGGGGTGGGCCGGGTGGAATCCTGGGGGTGAGCCTCCTCACCACTGCTTCAGTCATTCTGGGGCAGGCGTCCGAGGGGGTGTGGAGGCAGATGGGAAGGGATGT
The DNA here is from genome assembly GCF_041296235.1 of Equus asinus. Lineage (NCBI taxonomy): Eukaryota > Metazoa > Chordata > Mammalia > Perissodactyla > Equidae > Equus > Equus asinus. The sequence continues at coordinate 84,677,812 of NC_091820.1, read as the reverse complement.
TAGATAGGGCCAGACTTCCACAGCAAATACAGGAGCGTTGCCAGCAGATGTGAGCACAGCGATGCACTTCTGCCAAAACAGAACCAATTACAAGTTGCAAAGAATAGAAAAACGGAAGCTAAACACAAACGAACAAAAAACACAGCTTGCCAGTACGAAGAAGAAGATGTCTATGAAGAGCCTTAGCAAAACAGGTGAAAGCTATGTCAACCGAAAACTAGCAAACGTTTGGGGAAAGAAATTCAAGACGACACAAGGAAAAAGAAGGATATTCCGGGACCTAGGAATGGAAGAATTAACACACTTGAAACGTCCATAGCGGAGAAAGGAATCTCTGGATTCCATGCAATCCCAGCCAAAGTTGCAGCCATATTTGCCAGAGAGATAGAAGAGAGAATCCTAAAGTTTCCAGCCAGCAACAAGAGACCCTGAATAGGCCAAGGAATCCTCAGGAAAACGAACAAAGCAGGACGTATCACACTTTCTGATTTCAACCTAGAGGACGAAGCGCTAGGTACCGAAACGGCACAGTCCGGGCCCAAAAACAGGCACACAGACCCATGCAACAGAATCGAGAGCCCAGAGCCCAACTCAAACATACATGGACAGCCCATTTGCGACCAGGGAGCCAAGAGGAGACAGTGGACAAAGGAGAGTCTCTCCAATAAACGGTGCTGGGAAGCCTGCACAGCCACATGGAACACAACGAGAGTAGACCATGATGTGCCACCTGGCACACGCACCACCTGGAATGGATTAAAGCCCTGAATGGCACACTGGAAACCGTGAAACTTGTAGGAGAAGACCTAGGCAGAGTGCTCTTTGCCATCTGTCTGAGCCGCCTATTGGGAAGAAGCCTGTCTGACTGGGCAAGGGCAGCAAAGGAGACAAGAAACAAACGGGACCACCTCACATGCAGACGCTTCTGCCCAGTCAAGGAAACCTTCGACTCAATGCAAAGACAGCACAACAACTGGGAGTGGATGTTTGCAAAGCACACATCGGACAAGGGGTGAAAAGCCCAAAGATACAATCAACTCACACGTCTCCACAAGAAAAAGAACAAGCCAATGAAAACCTGGGCCAAAGATGGACACAGAGATTTCTCCCAAGAAGATCTAAAGAGGGCCAACAGGTGCATGAAAACTTGTTCACCCTCATTAAGCCTGAGGCCAAGGCAAATCCAAACCGCAAGGACATAGCAGCTCACTGTGGTCAGAATGGCTATAAGGAGGCAGACAGGAAACAACAAGCGTCAGAGAGGAGGTGGAGAGAAGGGAAGCCTCCTGCACTGCTGGTGGCAGTGGAAACCGGTGCAGCCACTAGGCCAAGCGGTGTGGAACTGCCTCCGAAATTTAAGAATCCATGTCCCATATGATCCAGCTATTCCTCTGGGGCGCGTTTAGCCAAAGAACTCGGAAACACTACCGCCTAAAGACATGTGCACCGCTGAGTTCAGCACAGCCTTACTCCCGCTCTCCAAGACTTGGAAGCCGCCCTGGTGCCCAGCAAGGGACGAATGGAGAAGGAACATGGGCTATAGCCACACAATGGCATACCACTCAGCGGGAACAAAGGATGCAATCCAGCCATTTGTGACCACCAGAATGGCTGGGAGGGTTTTAGGGGAACTGAAACAAGCCCCAGGGACAAAGTCAAATACCGTAGGATCTCACTTACAAGGAGAAGAAAAAACAAGCACTGACCAACAGGCGGCACTGGACATTTGATCGGGGGTGCCCAGAGGCAAAGCGGGGCGGTGGGGGAGGGTGGAAGACATGATGAGGCACAAGTGTGTGGTGAGGGCCTGTGATTCGGCTTACGCTGGTGAAGAGGATGGAACCTACACGGAAGTCTAAATCGATGAGGATGTAAATCTGAAAGACATAGGATGTTCGAATGCAGGGTTATGGCAATAAATCCACCTAAAAGCAAAAATCCAAAAAGGGGTCCAGAATGACGGCATACAGCTTTGGGGGCTGAAAGAGATTAGAGAAGGTGAACTTTCAAGGATGGAAAATCACCTCAAAAGCCTTACTGATGCTACAGAAAGGTAGACCATTCCAAATACATGAAGAGGAATCCTACCAAGAGAACCTGATCCGTGCTAAGCCCAGGAACCAACGGAAAACGTTACCGTCCATGATGTTCCTACTAATCACCTTCACGAATAATCCAAACAGGCCCACATCTTCCCAAGTTCAGGCCACAGGTTGGTCCAAAAGTGCAAGTCAGGGCCGGCCCTGTGGTGGAGCGGGCAAGTGCCCACGTTCCGCTTGGGTGGCCCGGGCCTCACTCTTTCACAGCACGGGTGCAGATCACATTAGCACTGTTAGGGAATAGAGATTTCATGGTACGGTGCGGACGGAGGTCCTAAAGATGTAGCAATTGTGAGGGTCCCTTATCAATACGCACCAGAAAAAGCACCGTGAGAATATTCCAATCTAGGAAGGCATCTGGTACACTTCCCCAAAGGAAGAAGGAAGGAAAACATGGGACCTGCCAAGGCGGAATTGGCAGAGTGCTAGGAGATGACACGATCATTGCGCATCAGAGGATTTCCCGGGCAACTTCAACTTGGGAGGGAGTCCAGGACTTTCTCTGGGGAAGGTCCACCCACTTGGCCATCTACCCACGACATAAGAGATAACACCCAGGGTAATCTTACAGGAAAGAGACCAGTGTCTAGAGAGAAGGGAGCTGGCCTTTCCAAGTTCGAGGAGAAAGTTAGAAACCGACAAGACATCCAGAAAAAGGAAAACTATCCTACCTGGAAAGGGGGAGGAGTCAGACTGGTGTGAGATGGCTCTGAAACTCTGTGTGCTTGGAGGTTGTCAGGACAACTTGGCCTTCTGAGGTTCTTTATGACATCACGGTGAACATGTCCCCCAAGATGGCCGCATGGGTACAGTCTGAGGATTGGCCTAGGCTGGGCTATTAAAGGGAGACATACCCAGAAACAGTTTGACAAACAGAAAGCAGGCACAGAAACTGGAAGAGATTAAACAGACTCTGATGCCAGGGATAAGAAAGGAATCCTTGGCAAGAAGCCAGAATAGAGGGACAAGCACTGAGAGGAGAACATTGTCATCTATTCAAGTCTATGGGGAGGCCATGCTGATTCAAGCTTGAAACTTGATTGGAAACACGAGGCCGCACTTGGGCCTTATCACACCTACAGTGTCCTTCTGCCTTAAGCATAATCCAAAGTCAAGAAGGATCTCTTGAGGACATTGAAGAGAAGAGTCGATGCCTCCTTTCCTAGGACCCTAGCGTTCTTGGAAGATCAGTCTCTCTTTCCATAGCTCTGGCGTCACGGGGGCCCACTGGCCACATGCTAATGCGTCCCAAGAGATGTCTTGGAAGCCTCGAAGGAATGGAGCCCTGTCATGCTTGGGGTATGTCTCTTTGTTGGGAAGGGCTCTACAAGTGTGCTGAAAATCACCCTTTTCCAGAGGGCTTGGCTCCTTTGTGAAGGCTGCCCTCCCAGGTAGAGTGCTCAGTTTGGCTCCAATGAAATTCTCTCCCCCGACCTCTTGCCGTAGAAGGATTATTGATTATGTGCTTTGACGCCATATGGAAGGAAGCTGGCTGAAAATTAGAACATTACAATTCTGTTTCCAGAAAAATAAACATGCCAGGGCTGAGGATGTAGGTCAAACGAATGGCACAGCCTATAGAAATAAAGTAAGCCCGCATCTAGACGGAATCTAGGGCAACGTCCAAGGGTCAGGGGTCAAGTTTGAAACTTCCCAAATCCACAAAAGAGAAAGAGAAATATCTTTCCTGGAGCGGGGAATTCATCAGATTTGTCTAATTTGTCTCGGAAAAACATGATGTCCATGAAGGGGGTTGCCAGGACCACCTCGAATTTGGAGTTTCTGATCTCAGGATGTCAAACCTACCCAGATGACCACGGGTTCTCAGTGCTTCGTTTGACCTAGGCTAGGATAGCAAAGAGTCCTACAAGTGACCGCTGCAAATTCAAAGACAGCAACCAAGAATCACGAAAGCACTCACACCTCGGCCTAGAGAACATACGGTCATTCAAGAAATACAAAATTAATCCCTTGGACTGAAGGAGAACGGACTGAGAAGCACATCTAAGGGAGATAGCTGAGTAAGACCATGACGAGGATACTGTGGAAAAGAAAAAAAGGTCCCAGAAAATGCAAGGCGAACAGATATCACACCTGAATAATCCACAATGAAAGATGTCAGTCTTTAGACAGGCTCTGCTGGAACGTTTGAAAGTCAGAGAAATTCACAAGCCAAAACACGGCAGCGAAGGTCAAACCCGGGCTCACTGGGAAGGGTGAGTTATGAGACTGCTCCAAGCGGGCTCTGAAGCCCTGTGTGCATGAAGCTTGCCGGGATAGCAGACACACAATTATGACCAATCCTCTGACGTCACAGTGGCCCCAACAAACCACCTGGCCTCATCTACACAGTGCCAGAGTTGGGCTCAAGCAGCATACTCAAGCCCCATTGCACTCAACTGCAGGTTGCCAATGGAACATGAAAGGGGCCGGCCGGTGGTGCAGCGGTGAGGTCCGCAGCTTCTGGGTCGGTGGCCCGGGGTGGGCCGGGTGGAATCCTGGGGGTGAGCCTCCTCACCACTGCTTCAGTCATTCTGGGGCAGGCGTCCGAGGGGGTGTGGAGGCAGATGGGAAGGGACGTTAGATAGGGCCAGACTTCCACAGCAAATACAGGAGCGTTGCCAGCAGATGTGAGCACAGCGATGCACTTCTGCCAAAACAGAACCAATTACAAGTTGCAAAGAATAGAAAAACGGAAGCTAAACACAAACGAACAAAAAACACAGCTTGCCAGTACGAAGAAGAAGATGTCTATGAAGAGCCTTAGCAAAACAGGTGAAAGCTATGTCAACCGAAAACTAGCAAACGTTTGGGGAAAGAAATTCAAGACGACACAAGGAAAAAGAAGGATATTCCGGGACCTAGGAATGGAAGAATTAACACACTTGAAACGTCCATAGCGGAGAAAGGAATCTCTGGATTCCATGCAATCCCAGCCAAAGTTGCAGCCATATTTGCCAGAGAGATAGAAGAGAGAATCCTAAAGTTTCCAGCCAGCAACAAGAGACCCTGAATAGGCCAAGGAATCCTCAGGAAAACGAACAAAGCAGGACGTATCACACTTTCTGATTTCAACCTAGAGGACGAAGCGCTAGGTACCGAAACGGCACAGTCCGGGCCCAAAAACAGGCACACAGACCCATGCAACAGAATCGAGAGCCCAGAGCCCAACTCAAACATACATGGACAGCCCATTTGCGACCAGGGAGCCAAGAGGAGACAGTGGACAAAGGAGAGTCTCTCCAATAAACGGTGCTGGGAAGCCTGCACAGCCACATGGAACACAACGAGAGTAGACCATGATGTGCCACCTGGCACACGCACCACCTGGAATGGATTAAAGCCCTGAATGGCACACTGGAAACCGTGAAACTTGTAGGAGAAGACCTAGGCAGAGTGCTCTTTGCCATCTGTCTGAGCCGCCTATTGGGAAGAAGCCTGTCTGACTGGGCAAGGGCAGCAAAGGAGACAAGAAACAAACGGGACCACCTCACATGCAGACGCTTCTGCCCAGTCAAGGAAACCATCGACTCAATGCAAAGACAGCACAACAACTGGGAGTGGATGTTTGCAAAGCACACATCGGACAAGGGGTGAAAAGCCCAAAGATACAATCAACTCACACGTCTCCACAAGAGAAAGAACAGGCCAATGAAAACCTGGGCCAAAGATGGACACAGAGATTTCTCCCAAGAAGATCTAAAGAGGGCCAACAGGTGCATGAAAACTTGTTCACCCTCATTAAGCCTGAGGCCAAGGCAAATCCAAACCGCAAGGACATAGCAGCTCACTGTGGTCAGAATGGCTATAAGGAGGCAGACAGGAAACAACAAGCGTCAGAGAGGAGGTGGAGAGAAGGGAAGCCTCCTGCACTGCTGGTGGCAGTGGAAACCGGTGCAGCCACTAGGCCAAGCGGTGTGGAACTGCCTCCGAAATTTAAGAATCCATGTCCCATATGATCCAGCTATTCCTCTGGGGCGCGTTTAGCCAAAGAACTCGGAAACACTACCGCCTAAAGACATGTGCACCGCTGAGTTCAGCACAGCCTTACTCCCGCTCTCCAAGACTTGGAAGCCGCCCTGGTGCCCAGCAAGGGACGAATGGAGAAGGAACATGGGCTATAGCCACACAATGGCATACCACTCAGCGGGAACAAAGGATGCAATCCAGCCATTTGTGACCACCAGAATGGCTGGGAGGGTTTTAGGGGAACTGAAACAAGCCCCAGGGACAAAGTCAAATACCGTAGGATCTCACTTACAAGGAGAAGAAAAAACAAGCACTGACCAACAGGCGGCACTGGACATTTGATCGGGGGTGCCCAGAGGCAAAGCGGGGCGGTGGGGGAGGGTGGAAGAGATGATGAGGCACAAGTGTGTGGTGAGGGCCTGTGATTCGGCTTACGCTGGTGAAGAGGATGGAACCTACACGGAAGTCTAAATCGATGAGGATGTAAATCTGAAAGACATAGGATGTTCGAATGCAGGGTTATGGCAATAAATCCACCTAAAAGCAAAAATCCAAAAAGGGGTCCAGAATGACGGCATACAGCTTTGGGGGCTGAAAGAGATTAGAGAAGGTGAACTTCCAAGGATGGAAAATCACCTCAAAAGCCTTACTGATGCTACAGAAAGGTAGACCATTCCAAATACATGAAGAGGAATCCTACCAAGAGAACCTGATCCGTGCTAAGCCCAGGAACCAACGGAAAAGGTTACCGTCCATGATGTTCCTACTAATCCCCTTCACGAATAATCCAAACAGGCCCACATCTTCCCAAGTTCAGGCCACAGGTTGGTCCAAAAGTGCAAGTCAGGGCCGGCCCTGTGGTGGAGCGGGCAAGTGCCCACGTTCCGCTTGGGTGGCCCGGGCCTCACTCTTTCACAGCACGGGTGCAGATCACATTAGCACTGTTAGGGAATAGAGATTTCATGGTACGGTGCGGACGGAGGTCCTAAAGATGTAGCAATTGTGAGGGTCCCTTATCAATACGCACCAGAAAAAGAACCGTGAGAATATTCCAATCTAGGAAGGCATCTGGTACACTTCCCCAAAGGAAGAAGGAAGGAAAACATGGGACCTGCCAAGGCGGAATTGGCAGAGTGCTAGGAGATGACACGATCATTGCGCATCAGAGGATTGCCCGGGCAACTTCAACTTGGGAGGGAGTCCAGGACTTTCTCTGGGGAAGGTCCACCCACTTGGCCATCTACCCACGACATAAGAGATAACACCCAGGGTAATCTTACAGGAAAGAGACCAGTGTCTAGAGAGAAGGGAGCTGGCCTTTCCAAGTTTGAGGAGAAAGTTAGAAACCGACAAGACATCCAGAAAAAGGAAAACTATCCTACCTGGAAAGGGGGAGGAGTCAGACTGGTGTGAGATGGCTCTGAAACTCTGTGTGCTTGGAGGTTGTCAGGACAACTTGGCCTTCTGAGGTTCTTTATGACATCACGGTGAACATGTCCCCCAAGATGGCCGCATGGGTACAGTCTGAGGATTGGCCTAGGCTGGGCTATTAAAGGGAGACATACCCAGAAACAGTTTGACAAACAGAAAGCAGGCACAGAAACTGGAAGAGATTAAACAGACTCTGATGCCAGGGATAAGAAAGGAATCCTTGGCAAGAAGCCAGAATAGAGGGACAAGCACTGAGAGGAGAACATTGTCATCTATTCAAGTCTATGGGGAGGCCATGCTGATTCAAGCTTGAAACTTGATTGGAAACACGAGGCCGCACTTGGGCCTTATCAGACCTACAGTGTCCTTCTGCCTTAAGCATAATCCAAAGTCAAGAAGGATCTCTTGAGGACATTGAAGAGAAGAGTCGATGCCTCCTTTCCTAGGACCCTAGCGTTCTTGGAAGATCAGTCTCTCTTTCCATAGCTCTGGCGTCACGGGGGCCCACTGGCCACATGCTAATGCGTCCCAAGAGATGTCTTGGAAGCCTCGAAGGAATGGAGCCCTGTCATGCTTGGGGTAGGTCTCTTTGTTGGGAAGGGCTCTACAAGTGTGCTGAAAATCACCCTTTTCCAGAGGGCTTGGTTCCTTTGTGAAGGCTGCCCTCCCAGGCTAGAGTGCTCACTTTGGCTCCAATGAAATTCTCTCCCCCGACCTCTTGCCGTAGAAGGATTATTGATTATGTGCTTTGACGCCATATGGAAGGAAGCTGGCTGAAAATTAGAACATTACAATTCTGTTTCCAGAAAAATAAACATGCCAGGGCTGAGGATGTAGGTCAAACGAATGGCACAGCCTATAGAAATAAAGTAAGCCCGCATCTAGACGGAATCTAGGGCAACGTCCAAGGGTCAGGGGTCAAGTTTGAAACTTCCCAAATCCACAAAAGAGAAAGAGAAATATCTTTCCTGGAGCGGGGAATTCATCAGATTTGTCTAATTTGTCTCGGAAAAACATGATGTCCATGAAGGGGGTTGCCAGGACCACCTCGAATTTGGAGTTTCTGATCTCAGGATGTCAAATCTACCCAGATGACCACGGGTTCTCAGTGCTTCGTTTGACCTAGGCTAGGATAGCAAAGAGTCCTACAAGTGACCGCTGCAAATTCAAAGACAGCAACCAAGAATCACGAAAGCACTCACACCTCGGCCTAGAGAACATACGGTCATTCAAGAAATACAAAATTAATCCCTTGGACTGAAGGAGAACGGACTGATAAGCACATCTAAGGGAGATAGCTGAGAAAGACCATGACGAGGATACTGTGGAAAAGAAAAAAAGGTCCCAGAAAATGCAAGGCGAACAGATATCACACCTGAATAATCCACAATGAAAGATGTCAGTCTTTAGACAGGCTCTGCTGGAACGTTTGAAAGTCAGAGAAATTCACAAGCCAAAACACGGCAGCGAAGGTCAAACCCGGGCTCACTGGGAAGGGTGAGTTATGAGACTGCTCCAAGCGGGCTCTGAAGCCCTGTGTGCATGAAGCTTGCCGGGACAGCAGACACACAATTATGACCAATCCTCTGACGTCACAGTGGCCCCGACAAACCACCTGGCCTCATCTACACAGTGCCAGAGTTGGGCTCAAGCAGCATACTCAAGCCCCATTGCACTCAACTGCAGGTTGCCAATGGAACATGAAAGGGGCCGGCCGGTGGTGCAGCGGTGAGGTCCGCAGCTTCTGGGTCGGTGGCCCGGGGTGGGCCGGGTGGAATCCTGGGGGTGAGCCTCCTCACCACTGCTTCAGTCATTCTGGGGCAGGCGTCCGAGGGGGTGTGGAGGCAGATGGGAAGGGACTTTAGATAGGGCCAGACTTCCACAGCAAATACAGGAGCGTTGCCAGCAGATGTGAGCACAGCGATGCACTTCTGCCAAAACAGAACCAATTACAAGTTGCAAAGAATAGAAAAACGGAAGCTAAACACAAACGAACAAAAAACACAGCTTGCCAGTACGAAGAAGAAGATGTCTATGAAGAGCCTTAGCAAAACAGGTGAAAGCTATGTCACCCCAAAACTAGCAAACGTTTGGGGAAAGAAATTCAAGACGACACAAGGAAAAAGAAGGATATTCCGGGACCTAGGAATGGAAGAATTAACACACTTGAAACGTCCATAGCGGAGAAAGGAATCTCTGGATTCCATGCAATCCCAGCCAAAGTTGCAGCCATATTTGCCAGAGAGATAGAAGAGAGAATCCTAAAGTTTCCAGCCAGCAACAAGAGACCCTGAATAGGCCAAGGAATCCTCAGGAAAACGAACAAAGCAGGACGTATCACACTTTCTGATTTCAACCTAGAGGACGAAGCGCTAGGTACCGAAACGGCACAGTCCGGGCCCAAAAACAGGCACACAGACCCATGCAACAGAATCGAGAGCCCAGAGCCCAACTCAAACATACATGGACAGCCCATTTGCGACCAGGGAGCCAAGAGGAGACAGTGGACAAAGGAGAGTCTCTCCAATAAACGGTGCTGGGAAGCCTGCACAGCCACATGGAACACAACGAGAGTAGACCATGATGTGCCACCTGGCACACGCACCTCCTGGAATGGATTAAAGCCCTGAATGGCACACTGGAAACCGTGAAACTTGTAGGAGAAGACCTAGGCAGAGTGCTCTTTGCCATCTGTCTGAGCCGCCTATTGGGAAGAAGCCTGTCTGACTGGGCAAGGGCAGCAAAGGAGACAAGAAACAAACGGGACCACCTCACATGCAGACGCTTCTGCCCAGTCAAGGAAACCATCGACTCAATGCAAAGACAGCACAACAACTGGGAGTGGATGTTTGCAAAGCACACATCGGACAAGGGGTGAAAAGCCCAAAGATACAATCAACTCACACGTCTCCACAAGAGAAAGAACAAGCCAATGAAAACCTGGGCCAAAGATGGACACAGAGATTTCTCCCAAGAAGATCTAAAGAGGGCCAACAGGTGCATGAAAACTTGTTCACCCTCATTAAGCCTGAGGCCAAGGCAAATCCAAACCGCAAGGACATAGCAGCTCACTGTGGTCAGAATGGCTATAAGGAGGCAGACAGGAAACAACAAGCGTCAGAGAGGAGGTGGAGAGAAGGGAAGCCTCCTGCACTGCTGGTGGCAGTGGAAACCGGTGCAGCCACTAGGCCAAGCGGTGTGGAACTGCCTCCGAAATTTAAGAATCCATGTCCCATATGATCCAGCTATTCCTCTGGGGCGCGTTTAGCCAAAGAACTCGGAAACACTACCGCCTAAAGACATGTGCACCGCTGAGTTCAGCACAGCCTTACTCCCGCTCTCCAAGACTTGGAAGCCGCCCTGGTGCCCAGCAAGGGACGAATGGAGAAGGAACATGGGCTATAGCCACACAATGGCATACCACTCAGCGGGAACAAAGGATGCAATCCAGCCATTTGTGACCACCAGAATGGCTGGGAGGGTTTTAGGGGAACTGAAACAAGCCCCAGGGACAAAGTCAAATACCGTAGGATCTCACTTACAAGGAGAAGAAAAAACAAGCACTGACCAACAGGCGGCACTGGACATTTGATCGGGGGTGCCCAGAGGCAAAGCGGGGCGGTGGGGGAGGGTGGAAGAGATGATGAGGCACAAGTGTGTGGTGAGGGCCTGTGATTCGGCTTACGCTGGTGAAGAGGATGGAACCTACACGGAAGTCTAAATCGATGAGGATGTAAATCTGAAAGACATAGGATGTTCGAATGCAGGGTTATGGCAATAAATCCACCTAAAAGCAAAAATCCAAAAAGGGGTCCAGAATGACGGCATACAGCTTTGGGGGCTGAAAGAGATTAGAGAAGGTGAACTTCCAAGGATGGAAAATCACCTCAAAAGGCTTACTGATGCTACAGAAAGGTAGACCATTCCAAATACATGAAGAGGAATCCTACCAAGAGAACCTGATCCGTGCTAAGCCCAGGAACCAACGGAAAACGTTACCGTCCATGATGTTCCTACTAATCACCTTCACGAATAATCCAAACAGGCCCACATCTTCCCAAGTTCAGGCCACAGGTTGGTCCAAAAGTGCAAGTCAGGGCCGGCCCTGTGGTGGAGCGGGCAAGTGCCCACGTTCCGCTTGGGTGGCCCGGGCCTCACTCTTTCACAGCACGGGTGCAGATCACATTAGCACTGTTAGGGAATAGAGATTTCATGGTACGGTGCGGACAGAGGTCCTAAAGAAGTAGCAATTGTGAGGGTCCCTTATCAATACGCACCAGAAAAAGCACCGTGAGAATATTCCAATCTAGGAAGGCATCTGGTACACTTCCCCAAAGGAAGAAGGAAGGAAAACATGGGACCTGCCAAGGCAGAATTGGCAGAGTGCTAGGAGATGACACGATCATTGCGCATCAGAGGATTGCCTGGGCAACTTCAACTTGGGAGGGAGTCCAGGACTTTCTCTGGGGAAGGTCCACCCACTTGGCCATCTACCCACGACATAAGAGATAACACCCAGGGTAATCTTACAGGAAAGAGACCAGTGTCTAGAGAGAAGGGAGCTGGCCTTTCCAAGTTTGAGGAGAAAGTTAGAAACCAACAAGACATCCAGAAAAAGGAAAACTATCCTACCTGGAAAGGGGGAGGAGTCAGACTGGTGTGAGATGGCTCTGAAACTCTGTGTGCTTGGAGGTTGTCAGGACAACTTGGCCTTCTGAAGTTCTTTATGACATCACGGTGAACATGTCCCCCAAGATGGCCGCATGGGTACAGTCTGAGGATTGGCCTAGGCTGGGCTATTAAAGGGAGACATACCCAGAAACAGCTTTGACAAACAGAAAGCGGGCACAGAAACTGGAAGAGATCAAACAGACTCTGATGCCAGGGATAAGAAAGGAATCCTTGGCAAGAAGCCAGAATAGAGGGACAAGCACTGAGAGGAGAACATTGTCATCTATTCAAGTCTATGGGGAGGAGATGCTGATTCAAGCTTGAAACTTGATTGGAAACACGAGGCCGCACTTGGGCCTTATCAGACCTACAGTGTCCTTCTGCCTTAAGCATAATCCAAAGTCAAGAAGGATCTCTTGAGGACATTGAAGAGAAGAGTCGATGCCTCCTTTCCTAGGCCCCTAGCGTTCTTGGAAGATCAGTCTCTCTTTCCATAGCTCTGGCGTCACGGGGGCCCACTGGCCACATGCTAATGCGTCCCAAGAGATGTCTTGGAAGCCTCGAAGGAATGGAGCCCTGTCATGCTTGGGGTAGGTCTCTTTGTTGGGAAGGGCTCTACAAGTGTGCTGAAAATCACCCTTTTCCAGAGGGCTTGGTTCCTTTGTGAAGGCTGCCCTCCCAGGTAGAGTGCTCAGTTTGGCTCCAATGAAATTCTCTCCCCCGACCTCTTGCCGTAGAAGGATTATTGATTATGTGCTTTGACGCCATATGGAAGGAAGCTGGCTGAAAATTAGAACATTACAATTCTGTTTCCAGAAAAATAAACATGCCAGGGCTGAGGATGTAGGTCAAACGAATGGCACAGCCTATAGAAATAAAGTAAGCCCGCATCTAGACGGAATCTAGGGCAACGTCCAAGGGTCAGGGGTCAAGTTTGAAACTTCCCAAATCCACAAAAGAGAAAGAGAAATATCTTTCCTGGAGCGGGGAATTCATCAGATTTGTCTAATTTGTCTCGGAAAAACATGATGTCCATGAAGGGGGTTGCCAGGACCACCTCGAATTTGGAGTTTCTGATCTCAGGATGTCAAATCTACCCAGATGACCACGGGTTCTCAGTGCTTCGTTTGACCTAGGCTAGGATAGCAAAGAGTCCTACAAGTGACCGCTGCAAATTCAAAGACAGCAACCAAGAATCACGAAAGCACTCACACCTCGGCCTAGAGAACATACGGTCATTCAAGAAATACAAAATTAATCCCTTGGACTGAAGGAGAACGGACTGATAAGCACATCTAAGGGAGATAGCTGAGAAAGACCATGACGAGGATACTGTGGAAAAGAAAAAAAGGTCCCAGAAAATGCAAGGCGAACAGATATCACACCTGAATAATCCACAATGAAAGATGTCAGTCTTTAGACAGGCTCTGCTGGAACGTTTGAAAGTCAGAGAAATTCACAAGCCAAAACACGGCAGCGAAGGTCAAACCCGGGCTCACTGGGAAGGGTGAGTTATGAGACTGCTCCAAGCGGGCTCTGAAGCCCTGTGTGCATGAAGCTTGCCGGGACAGCAGACACACAATTATGACCAATCCTCTGACGTCACAGTGGCCCCGACAAACCACCTGGCCTCATCTACACAGTGCCAGAGTTGGGCTCAAGCAGCATACTCAAGCCCCATTGCACTCAACTGCAGGTTGCCAATGGAACATGAAAGGGGCCGGCCGGTGGTGCAGCGGTGAGGTCCGCAGCTTCTGGGTCGGTGGCCCGGGGTGGGCCGGGTGGAATCCTGGGGGTGAGCCTCCTCACCACTGCTTCAGTCATTCTGGGGCAGGCGTCCGAGGGGGTGTGGAGGCAGATGGGAAGGGACTTTAGATAGGGCCAGACTTCCACAGCAAATACAGGAGCGTTGCCAGCAGATGTGAGCACAGCGATGCACTTCTGCCAAAACAGAACCAATTACAAGTTGCAAAGAATAGAAAAACGGAAGCTAAACACAAACGAACAAAAAACACAGCTTGCCAGTACGAAGAAGAAGATGTCTATGAAGAGCCTTAGCAAAACAGGTGAAAGCTATGTCACCCCAAAACTAGCAAACGTTTGGGGAAAGAAATTCAAGACGACACAAGGAAAAAGAAGGATATTCCGGGACCTAGGAATGGAAGAATTAACACACTTGAAACGTCCATAGCGGAGAAAGGAATCTCTGGATTCCATGCAATCCCAGCCAAAGTTGCAGCCATATTTGCCAGAGAGATAGAAGAGAGAATCCTAAAGTTTCCAGCCAGCAACAAGAGACCCTGAATAGGCCAAGGAATCCTCAGGAAAACGAACAAAGCAGGACGTATCACACTTTCTGATTTCAACCTAGAGGACGAAGCGCTAGGTACCGAAACGGCACAGTCCGGGCCCAAAAACAGGCACACAGACCCATGCAACAGAATCGAGAGCCCAGAGCCCAACTCAAACATACATGGACAGCCCATTTGCGACCAGGGAGCCAAGAGGAGACAGTGGACAAAGGAGAGTCTCTCCAATAAACGGTGCTGGGAAGCCTGCACAGCCACATGGAACACAACGAGAGTAGACCATGATGTGCCACCTGGCACACGCACCTCCTGGAATGGATTAAAGCCCTGAATGGCACACTGGAAACCGTGAAACTTGTAGGAGAAGACCTAGGCAGAGTGCTCTTTGCCATCTGTCTGAGCCGCCTATTGGGAAGAAGCCTGTCTGACTGGGCAAGGGCAGCAAAGGAGACAAGAAACAAACGGGACCACCTCACATGCAGACGCTTCTGCCCAGTCAAGGAAACCATCGACTCAATGCAAAGACAGCACAACAACTGGGAGTGGATGTTTGCAAAGCACACATCGGACAAGGGGTGAAAAGCCCAAAGATACAATCAACTCACACGTCTCCACAAGAGAAAGAACAAGCCAATGAAAACCTGGGCCAAAGATGGACACAGAGATTTCTCCCAAGAAGATCTAAAGAGGGCCAACAGGTGCATGAAAACTTGTTCACCCTCATTAAGCCTGAGGCCAAGGCAAATCCAAACCGCAAGGACATAGCAGCTCACTGTGGTCAGAATGGCTATAAGGAGGCAGACAGGAAACAACAAGCGTCAGAGAGGAGGTGGAGAGAAGGGAAGCCTCCTGCACTGCTGGTGGCAGTGGAAACCGGTGCAGCCACTAGGCCAAGCGGTGTGGAACTGCCTCCGAAATTTAAGAATCCATGTCCCATATGATCCAGCTATTCCTCTGGGGCGCGTTTAGCCAAAGAACTCGGAAACACTACCGCCTAAAGACATGTGCACCGCTGAGTTCAGCACAGCCTTACTCCCGCTCTCCAAGACTTGGAAGCCGCCCTGGTGCCCAGCAAGGGACGAATGGAGAAGGAACATGGGCTATAGCCACACAATGGCATACCACTCAGCGGGAACAAAGGATGCAATCCAGCCATTTGTGACCACCAGAATGGCTGGGAGGGTTTTAGGGGAACTGAAACAAGCCCCAGGGACAAAGTCAAATACCGTAGGATCTCACTTACAAGGAGAAGAAAAAACAAGCACTGACCAACAGGCGGCACTGGACATTTGATCGGGGGTGCCCAGAGGCAAAGCGGGGCGGTGGGGGAGGGTGGAAGAGATGATGAGGCACAAGTGTGTGGTGAGGGCCTGTGATTCGGCTTACGCTGGTGAAGAGGATGGAACCTACACGGAAGTCTAAATCGATGAGGATGTAAATCTGAAAGACATAGGATGTTCGAATGCAGGGTTATGGCAATAAATCCACCTAAAAGCAAAAATCCAAAAAGGGGTCCAGAATGACGGCATACAGCTTTGGGGGCTGAAAGAGATTAGAGAAGGTGAACTTCCAAGGATGGAAAATCACCTCAAAAGGCTTACTGATGCTACAGAAAGGTAGACCATTCCAAATACATGAAGAGGAATCCTACCAAGAGAACCTGATCCGTGCTAAGCCCAGGAACCAACGGAAAACGTTACCGTCCATGATGTTCCTACTAATCACCTTCACGAATAATCCAAACAGGCCCACATCTTCCCAAGTTCAGGCCACAGGTTGGTCCAAAAGTGCAAGTCAGGGCCGGCCCTGTGGTGGAGCGGGCAAGTGCCCACGTTCCGCTTGGGTGGCCCGGGCCTCACTCTTTCACAGCACGGGTGCAGATCACATTAGCACTGTTAGGGAATAGAGATTTCATGGTACGGTGCGGACAGAGGTCCTAAAGAAGTAGCAATTGTGAGGGTCCCTTATCAATACGCACCAGAAAAAGCACCGTGAGAATATTCCAATCTAGGAAGGCATCTGGTACACTTCCCCAAAGGAAGAAGGAAGGAAAACATGGGACCTGCCAAGGCAGAATTGGCAGAGTGCTAGGAGATGACACGATCATTGCGCATCAGAGGATTGCCTGGGCAACTTCAACTTGGGAGGGAGTCCAGGACTTTCTCTGGGGAAGGTCCACCCACTTGGCCATCTACCCACGACATAAGAGATAACACCCAGGGTAATCTTACAGGAAAGAGACCAGTGTCTAGAGAGAAGGGAGCTGGCCTTTCCAAGTTTGAGGAGAAAGTTAGAAACCAACAAGACATCCAGAAAAAGGAAAACTATCCTACCTGGAAAGGGGGAGGAGTCAGACTGGTGTGAGATGGCTCTGAAACTCTGTGTGCTTGGAGGTTGTCAGGACAACTTGGCCTTCTGAAGTTCTTTATGACATCACGGTGAACATGTCCCCCAAGATGGCCGCATGGGTACAGTCTGAGGATTGGCCTAGGCTGGGCTATTAAAGGGAGACATACCCAGAAACAGCTTTGACAAACAGAAAGCGGGCACAGAAACTGGAAGAGATCAAACAGACTCTGATGCCAGGGATAAGAAAGGAATCCTTGGCAAGAAGCCAGAATAGAGGGACAAGCACTGAGAGGAGAACATTGTCATCTATTCAAGTCTATGGGGAGGAGATGCTGATTCAAGCTTGAAACTTGATTGGAAACACGAGGCCGCACTTGGGCCTTATCAGACCTACAGTGTCCTTCTGCCTTAAGCATAATCCAAAGTCAAGAAGGATCTCTTGAGGACATTGAAGAGAAGAGTCGATGCCTCCTTTCCTAGGCCCCTAGCGTTCTTGGAAGATCAGTCTCTCTTTCCATAGCTCTGGCGTCACGGGGGCCCACTGGCCACATGCTAATGCGTCCCAAGAGATGTCTTGGAAGCCTCGAAGGAATGGAGCCCTGTCATGCTTGGGGTAGGTCTCTTTGTTGGGAAGGGCTCTACAAGTGTGCTGAAAATCACCCTTTTCCAGAGGGCTTGGTTCCTTTGTGAAGGCTGCCCTCCCAGGTAGAGTGCTCAGTTTGGCTCCAATGAAATTCTCTCCCCCGACCTCTTGCCGTAGAAGGATTATTGATTATGTGCTTTGACGCCATATGGAAGGAAGCTGGCTGAAAATTAGAACATTACAATTCTGTTTCCAGAAAAATAAACATGCCAGGGCTGAGGATGTAGGTCAAACGAATGGCACAGCCTATAGAAATAAAGTAAGCCCGCATCTAGACGGAATCTAGGGCAACGTCCAAGGGTCAGGGGTCAAGTTTGAAACTTCCCAAATCCACAAAAGAGAAAGAAAAATATCTTTCCTGGAGCGGGGAATTCATCAGATTTGTCTAATTTGTCTCGGAAAAACATGATGTCCATGAAGGGGGTTGCCAGGACCACCTCGAATTTGGAGTTTCTGATCTCAGGATGTCAAACCTACCCAGATGACCACAGGTTCTCAGTGCTTCGTTTGACCTAGGCTAGGATAGCAAAGAGTCCTACAAGTGACCGCTGCAAATTCAAAGACAGCAACCAAGAATCACGAAAGCACTCACACCTCGGCCTAGAGAACATACGGTCATTCAAGAAATACAAAATTAATCCCTTGGACTGAAGGAGAACGGACTGATAAGCACATCTAAGGGAGATAGCTGAGAAAGACCATGACGAGGATACTGTGGAAAAGAAAAAAAGGTCCCAGAAAATGCAAGGCGAACAGATATCACACCTGAATAATCCACAATGAAAGATGTCAGTCTTTAGACAGGCTCTGCTGGAACGTTTGAAAGTCAGAGAAATTCACAAGCCAAAACACGGCAGCGAAGGTCAAACCTGGGCTCACTGGGAAGGGTGAGTTATGAGACTGCTCCAAGCGGGCTCTGAAGCCCTGTGTGCATGAAGCTTGCCGGGACAGCAGACACACAATTATGACCAATCCTCTGACGTCACAGTGGCCCCGACAAACCACCTGGCCTCATCTACACAGTGCCAGAGCTGGGCTCAAGCAGCATATTCAAGCCCCATTGCTCTCAACTGCAGGTTGCCAATGGAACATGAAAGGGGCCGGCCGGTGGTGCAGCGGTGAGGTCCGCAGCTTCTGGGTCGGTGGCCCGGGGTGGGCCGGGTGGAATCCTGGGGGTGAGCCTCCTCACCACTGCTTCAGTCATTCTGGGGCAGGCGTCCGAGGGGGTGTGGAGGCAGATGGGAAGGGACTTTAGATAGGGCCAGACTTCCACAGCAAATACAGGAGCGTTGACAGCAGATGTGAGCACAGCGATGCACTTCTGCCAAAACAGAACCAATTACAAGTTGCAAAGAATAGAAAAACGGAAGCTAAACACAAACGAACAAAAAACACAGCTTGCCAGTACGAAGAAGAAGATGTCTATGAAGAGCCTTAGCAAAACAGGTGAAAGCTATGTCAACCGAAAACTAGCAAACGTTTGGGGAAAGAAATTCAAGACGACACAAGGAAAAAGAAGGATATTCCGGGACCTAGGAATGGAAGAATTAACACACTTGAAACGTCCATAGCAGAGAAAGGAATCTCTGGATTCCATGCAATCCCAGTCAAAGTTGCAGCCATATTTGCCAGAGAGATAGAAGAGAGAATCCTAAAGTTTCCAGCCAGCAACAAGAGACCCTGAATAGGCCAAGGAATCCTCAGGAAAACGAACACAGCAGGACGTATCACACTTGCTGATTTCAACGTAGAGGACGAAGCGCTGGGTACCGAAACGGCACAGTCCGGGCCCAAAAACAGGCACACAGACCCATGCAACAGAATCGAGAGCCCAGAGCCCAACTCAAACATACATGGACAGCCCATTTGCGACCAGGGAGCCAAGAGGAGACAGTGGACAAAGGAGAGTCTCTCCGATAAACGGTGCTGGGAAGCCTGCACAGCCACATGGAACACAACGAGAGTAGACCATGATGTGCCACCTGGCACACGCACCTCCTGGAATGGATTAAAGCCCTGAATGGCACACTGGAAACCGTGAAACTTGTAGGAGAAGACCTAGGCAGAGTGCTCTTTGCCATCTGTCTGAGCCGCCTATTGGGAAGAAGCCTGTCTGACTGGGCAAGGGCAGCAAAGGAGACAAGAAACAAACGGGACCACCTCACATGCAGACGCTTCTGCCCAGTCAAGGAAACCATCGACTCAATGCAAAGACAGCACAACAACTGGGAGTGGATGTTTGCAAAGCACACATCGGACAAGGGGTGAAAAGCCCAAAGATACAATCAACTCACACGTCTCCACAAGAAAAAGAACAAGCCAATGAAAACCTGGGCCAAAGATGGACACAGAGATTTCTCCCAAGAAGATCTAAAGAGGGCCAACAGGTGCATGAAAACTTGTTCACCCTCATTAAGCCTGAGGCCAAGGCAAATCCAAACCGCAAGGACATAGCAGCTCACTGTGGTCAGAATGGCTATAAGGAGGCAGACAGGAAACAACAAGCGTCAGAGAGGAGGTGGAGAGAAGGGAAGCCTCCTGCACTGCTGGTGGCAGTGGAAACCGGTGCAGCCACTAGGCCAAGCGGTGTGGAACTGCCTCCGAAATTTAAGAATCCATGTCCCATATGATCCAGCTATTCCTCTGGGGCGCGTTTAGCCAAAGAACTCGGAAACACTACCGCCTAAAGACATGTGCACCGCTGAGTTCAGCACAGCCTTACTCCCGCTCTCCAAGACTTGGAAGCCGCCCTGGTGCCCAGCAAGGGACGAATGGAGAAGGAACATGGGCTATAGCCACACAATGGCATACCACTCAGCGGGAACAAAGGATGCAATCCAGCCATTTGTGACCACCAGAATGGCTGGGAGGGTTTTAGGGGAACTGAAACAAGCCCCAGGGACAAAGTCAAATACCGTAGGATCTCACTTACAAGGAGAAGAAAAAACAAGCACTGACCAACAGGCGGCACTGGACATTTGATCGGGGGTGCCCAGAGGCAAAGCGGGGCGGTGGGGGAGGGTGGAAGAGATGATGAGGCACAAGTGTGTGGTGAGGGCCTGTGATTCGGCTTACGCTGGTGAAGAGGATGGAACCTACACGGAAGTCTAAATCGATGAGGATGTAAATCTGAAAGACATAGGATGTTCGAATGCAGGGTTATGGCAATAAATCCACCTAAAAGCAAAAATCCAAAAAGGGGTCCAGAATGACGGCATACAGCTTTGGGGGCTGAAAGAGATTAGAGAAGGTGAACTTCCAAGGATGGAAAATCACCTCAAAAGGCTTACTGATGCTACAGAAAGGTAGACCATTCCAAATACATGAAGAGGAATCCTACCAAGAGAACCTGATCCGTGCTAAGCCCAGGAACCAACGGAAAACGTTACCGTCCATGATGTTCCTACTAATCACCTTCACGAATAATCCAAACAGGCCCACATCTTCCCAAGTTCAGGCCACAGGTTGGTCCAAAAGTGCAAGTCAGGGCCGGCCCTGTGGTGGAGCGGGCAAGTGCCCACGTTCCGCTTGGGTGGCCCGGGCCTCACTCTTTCACAGCACGGGTGCAGATCACATTAGCACTGTTAGGGAATAGAGATTTCATGGTACGGTGCGGACAGAGGTCCTAAAGAAGTAGCAATTGTGAGGGTCCCTTATCAATACGCACCAGAAAAAGCACCGTGAGAATATTCCAATCTAGGAAGGCATCTGGTACACTTCCCCAAAGGAAGAAGGAAGGAAAACATGGGACCTGCCAAGGCAGAATTGGCAGAGTGCTAGGAGATGACACGATCATTGCGCATCAGAGGATTGCCTGGGCAACTTCAACTTGGGAGGGAGTCCAGGACTTTCTCTGGGGAAGGTCCACCCACTTGGCCATCTACCCACGACATAAGAGATAACACCCAGGGTAATCTTACAGGAAAGAGACCAGTGTCTAGAGAGAAGGGAGCTGGCCTTTCCAAGTTTGAGGAGAAAGTTAGAAACCAACAAGACATCCAGAAAAAGGAAAACTATCCTACCTGGAAAGGGGGAGGAGTCAGACTGGTGTGAGATGGCTCTGAAACTCTGTGTGCTTGGAGGTTGTCAGGACAACTTGGCCTTCTGAAGTTCTTTATGACATCACGGTGAACATGTCCCCCAAGATGGCCGCATGGGTACAGTCTGAGGATTGGCCTAGGCTGGGCTATTAAAGGGAGACATACCCAGAAAGAGTTTGACAAACAGAAAGCAGGCACAGAAACTGGAAGAGATCAAACAGACTCTGATGCCAGGGATAAGAAAGGAATCCTTGGCAAGAAGCCAGAATAGAGGGACAAGCACTGAGAGGAGAACATTGTCATCTATTCAAGTCTATGGGGAGGCCATGCTGATTCAAGCTTGAAACTTGATTGGAAACACGAGGCCGCACTTGGGCCTTATCAGACCTACAGTGTCCTTCTGCCTTAAGCATAATCCAAAGTCAAGAAGGATCTCTTGAGGACATTGAAGAGAAGAGTCGATGCCTCCTTTCCTAGGCCCCTAGCGTTCTTGGAAGATCAGTCTCTCTTTCCATAGCTCTGGCGTCACGGGGGCCCACTGGCCACATGCTAATGCGTCCCAAGAGATGTCTTGGAAGCCTCGAAGGAATGGAGCCCTGTCATGCTTGGGGTAGGTCTCTTTGTTGGGAAGGGCTCTACAAGTGTGCTGAAAATCACCCTTTTCCAGAGGGCTTGGTTCCTTTGTGAAGGCTGCCCTCCCAGGTAGAGTGCTCAGTTTGGCTCCAATGAAATTCTCTCCCCCGACCTCTTGCCGTAGAAGGATTATTGATTATGTGCTTTGACGCCATATGGAAGGAAGCTGGCTGAAAATTAGAACATTACAATTCTGTTTCCAGAAAAATAAACATGCCAGGGCTGAGGATGTAGGTCAAACGAATGGCACAGCCTATAGAAATAAAGTAAGCCCGCATCTAGACGGAATCTAGGGCAACGTCCAAGGGTCAGGGGTCAAGTTTGAAACTTCCCAAATCCACAAAAGAGAAAGAAAAATATCTTTCCTGGAGCGGGGAATTCATCAGATTTGTCTAATTTGTCTCGGAAAAACATGATGTCCATGAAGGGGGTTGCCAGGACCACCTCGAATTTGGAGTTTCTGATCTCAGGATGTCAAACCTACCCAGATGACCACGGGTTCTCAGTGCTTCGTTTGACCTAGGCTAGGATAGCAAAGAGTCCTACAAGTGACCGCTGCAAATTCAAAGACAGCAACCAAGAATCACGAAAGCACTCACACCTCGGCCTAGAGAACATACGGTCATTCAAGAAATACAAAATTAATCCCTTGGACTGAAGGAGAACGGACTGATAAGCACATCTAAGGGAGATAGCTGAGAAAGACCATGACGAGGATACTGTGGAAAAGAAAAAAAGGTCCCAGAAAATGCAAGGCGAACAGATATCACACCTGAATAATCCACAATGAAAGATGTCAGTCTTTAGACAGGCTCTGCTGGAACGTTTGAAAGTCAGAGAAATTCACAAGCCAAAACACGGCAGCGAAGGTCAAACCTGGGCTCACTGGGAAGGGTGAGTTATGAGACTGCTCCAAGCGGGCTCTGAAGCCCTGTGTGCATGAAGCTTGCCGGGACAGCAGACACACAATTATGACCAATCCTCTGACGTCACAGTGGCCCCGACAAACCACCTGGCCTCATCTACACAGTGCCAGAGCTGGGCTCAAGCAGCATATTCAAGCCCCATTGCTCTCAACTGCAGGTTGCCAATGGAACATGAAAGGGGCCGGCCGGTGGTGCAGCGGTGAGGTCCGCAGCTTCTGGGTCGGTGGCCCGGGGTGGGCCGGGTGGAATCCTGGGGGTGAGCCTCCTCACCACTGCTTCAGTCATTCTGGGGCAGGCGTCCGAGGGGGTGTGGAGGCAGATGGGAAGGGACTTTAGATAGGGCCAGACTTCCACAGCAAATACAGGAGCGTTGACAGCAGATGTGAGCACAGCGATGCACTTCTGCCAAAACAGAACCAATTACAAGTTGCAAAGAATAGAAAAACGGAAGCTAAACACAAACGAACAAAAAACACAGCTTGCCAGTACGAAGAAGAAGATGTCTATGAAGAGCCTTAGCAAAACAGGTGAAAGCTATGTCAACCGAAAACTAGCAAACGTTTGGGGAAAGAAATTCAAGACGACACAAGGAAAAAGAAGGATATTCCGGGACCTAGGAATGGAAGAATTAACACACTTGAAACGTCCATAGCAGAGAAAGGAATCTCTGGATTCCATGCAATCCCAGTCAAAGTTGCAGCCATATTTGCCAGAGAGATAGAAGAGAGAATCCTAAAGTTTCCAGCCAGCAACAAGAGACCCTGAATAGGCCAAGGAATCCTCAGGAAAACGAACACAGCAGGACGTATCACACTTTCTGATTTCAACATAGAGGACGAAGCGCTGGGTACCGAAACGGCACAGTCCGGGCCCAAAAACAGGCACACAGACCCATGCAACAGAATCGAGAGCCCAGAGCCCAACTCAAACATACATGGACAGCCCATTTGCGACCAGGGAGCCAAGAGGAGACAGTGGACAAAGGAGAGTCTCTCCGATAAACGGTGCTGGGAAGCCTGCACAGCCACATGGAACACAACGAGAGTAGACCATGATGTGCCACCTGGCACACGCACCTCCTGGAATGGATTAAAGCCCTGAATGGCACACTGGAAACCGTGAAACTTGTAGGAGAAGACCTAGGCAGAGTGCTCTTTGCCATCTGTCTGAGCCGCCTATTGGGAAGAAGCCTGTCTGACTGGGCAAGGGCAGCAAAGGAGACAAGAAACAAACGGGACCACCTCACATGCAGACGCTTCTGCCCAGTCAAGGAAACCATCGACTCAATGCAAAGACAGCACAACAACTGGGAGTGGATGTTTGCAAAGCACACATCGGACAAGGGGTGAAAAGCCCAAAGATACAATCAACTCACACGTCTCCACAAGAAAAAGAACAAGCCAATGAAAACCTGGGCCAAAGATGGACACAGAGATTTCTCCCAAGAAGATCTAAAGAGGGCCAACAGGTGCATGAAAACTTGTTCACCCTCATTAAGCCTGAGGCCAAGGCAAATCCAAACCGCAAGGACATAGCAGCTCACTGTGGTCAGAATGGCTATAAGGAGGCAGACAGGAAACAACAAGCGTCAGAGAGGAGGTGGAGAGAAGGGAAGCCTCCTGCACTGCTGGTGGCAGTGGAAACCGGTGCAGCCACTAGGCCAAGCGGTGTGGAACTGCCTCCGAAATTTAAGAATCCATGTCCCATATGATCCAGCTATTCCTCTGGGGCGCGTTTAGCCAAAGAACTCGGAAACACTACCGCCTAAAGACATGTGCACCGCTGAGTTCAGCACAGCCTTACTCCCGTTCTCCAAGACTTGGAAGCCGCCCTGGTGCCCAGCAAGGGACGAATGGAGAAGGAACATGGGCTATAGCCACACAATGGCATACCACTCAGCGGGAACAAAGGATGCAATCCAGCCATTTGTGACCACCAGAATGGCTGGGAGGGTTTTAGGGGAAGTGAAACAAGCCCCAGGGACAAAGTCAAATACCGTAGGATCTCACTTACAAGGAGAAGAAAAAACAAGCACTGACCAACAGGCGGCACTGGACATTTGATCGGGGGTGCCCAGAGGCAAAGCGGGGCGGTGGGGGAGGGTGGAAGAGATGATGAGGCACAAGTGTGTGGTGAGGGCCTGTGATTCGGCTTACGCTGGTGAAGAGGATGGAACCTACACGGAAGTCTAAATCGATGAGGATGTAAATCTGAAAGACATAGGATGTTCGAATGCAGGGTTATGGCAATAAATCCACCTAAAAGCAAAAATCCAAAAAGGGGTCCAGAATGACGGCATACAGCTTTGGGGGCTGAAAGAGATTAGAGAAGGTGAACTTCCAAGGATGGAAAATCACCTCAAAAGGCTTACTGATGCTAAAGAAAGGTAGACCATTCCAAATACATGAAGAGGAATCCTACCAAGAGAACCTGATCCGTGCTAAGCCCAGGAACCAACGGAAAACGTTACCGTCCATGATGTTCCTACTAATCACCTTCACGAATAATCCAAACAGGCCCACATCTTCCCAAGTTCAGGCCACAGGTTGGTCCAAAAGTGCAAGTCAGGGCCGGCCCTGTGGTGGAGCGGGCAAGTGCCCACGTTCCGCTTGGGTGGCCCGGGCCTCACTCTTTCACAGCACGGGTGCAGATCACATTAGCACTGTTAGGGAATAGAGATTTCATGGTACGGTGCGGACAGAGGTCCTAAAGAAGTAGCAATTGTGAGGGTCCCTTATCAATACGCACCAGAAAAAGAACTGTGAGAATATTCCAATCTAGGAAGGCATCTGGTACACTTCCCCAAAGGAAGAAGGAAGGAAAACATGGGACCTGCCAAGGCGGAATTGGCAGAGTGCTAGGAGATGACACGATCATTGCGCATCAGAGGATTGCCTGGGCAACTTCAACTTGGGAGGGAGTCCAGGACTTTCTCTGGGGAAGGTCCACCCACTTGGCCATCTACCCACGACATAAGAGATAACACCCAGGGTAATCTTACAGGAAAGAGACCAGTGTCTAGAGAGAAGGGAGCTGGCCTTTCCAAGTTTGAGGAGAAAGTTAGAAACCGACAAGACATCCAGAAAAAGGAAAACTATCCTACCTGGAAAGGGGGAGGAGTCAGACTGGTGTGAGATGGCTCTGAAACTCTGTGTGCTTGGAGGTTGTCAGGACAACTTGGCCTTCTGAGGTTCTTTATGACATCACGGTGAACATGTCCCCCAAGATGGCCGCATGGGTACAGTCTGAGGATTGGCCTAGGCTGGGCTATTAAAGGGAGACATACCCAGAAAGAGTTTGACAAACAGAAAGCAGGCACAGAAACTGGAAGAGATCAAACAGACTCTGATGCCAGGGATAAGAAAGGAATCCTTGGCAAGAAGCCAGAATAGAGGGACAAGCACTGAGAGGAGAATATTCAAGTCTATGGGGAGGCCATGCTGATTCAAGCTTGAAACTTGATTGGAAACACGAGGCCGCACTTGGGCCTTATCAGACCTACAGTGTCCTTCTGCCTTAAGCATAATCGAAAGTCAAGAAGGATCTCTTGAGGACATTGAAGAGAAGAGTCGATGCCTCCTTTCCTAGGCCCCTAGCGTTCTTGGAAGATCAGTCTCTCTTTCCATAGCTCTGGCGTCACGGGGGCCCACTGGCCACATGCTAATGCGTCCCAAGAGATGTCTTGGAAGCCTCGAAGGAATGGAGCCCTGTCATGCTTGGGGTAGGTCTCTTTGTTGGGAAGGGCTCTACAAGTGTGCTGAAAATCACCCTTTTCCAGAGGGCTTGGTTCCTTTGTGAAGGCTGCCCTCCCAGGTAGAGTGCTCAGTTTGGCTCCAATGAAATTCTCTCCCCCGACCTCTTGCCGTAGAAGGATTATTGATTATGTGCTTTGACGCCATATGGAAGGAAGCTGGCTGAAAATTAGAACATTACAATTCTGTTTCCAGAAAAATAAACATGCCTGGGCTGAGGATGTAGGTCAAACGAATGGCACAGCCTATAGAAATAAAGTAAGCCCGCATCAAGACGGAATCTAGGGCAACGTCCAAGGGTCAGGGGTCAAGTTTGAAACTTCCCAAATCCACAAAAGAGAAAGAAAAATATCTTTCCTGGAGCGGGGAATTCATCAGATTTGTCTAATTTGTCTCGGAAAAACATGATGTCCATGAAGGGGGTTGCCAGGACCACCTCGAATTTGGAGTTTCTGATCTCAGGATGTCAAACCTACCCAGATGACCACAGGTTCTCAGTGCTTCGTTTGACCTAGGCTAGGATAGCAAAGAGTCCTACAAGTGACCGCTGCAAATTCAAAGACAGCAACCAAGAATCACGAAAGCACTCACACCTCGGCCTAGAGAAAATACGGTCATTCAAGAAATACAAAATTAATCCCTTGGACTGAAGGAGAACGGACTGATAAGCACATCTAAGGGAGATAGCTGAGAAAGACCATGACGAGGATACTGTGGAAAAGAAAAAAAGGTCCCAGAAAATGCAAGGCGAACAGATATCACACCTGAATAATCCACAATGAAAGATGTCAGTCTTTAGACAGGCTCTGCTGGAACGTTTGAAAGTCAGAGAAATTCACAAGCCAAAACACGGCAGCGAAGGTCAAACCTGGGCTCACTGGGAAGGGTGAGTTATGAGACTGCTCCAAGCGGGCTCTGAAGCCCTGTGTGCATGAAGCTTGCCGGGACAGCAGACACACAATTATGACCAATCCTCTGACGTCACAGTGGCCCCGACAAACCACCTGGCCTCATCTACACAGTGCCAGAGCTGGGCTCAAGCAGCATATTCAAGCCCCATTGCTCTCAACTGCAGGTTGCCAATGGAACATGAAAGGGGCCGGCCGGTGGTGCAGCGGTGAGGTCCGCAGCTTCTGGGTCGGTGGCCCGGGGTGGGCCGGGTGGAATCCTGGGGGTGAGCCTCCTCACCACTGCTTCAGTCATTCTGGGGCAGGCGTCCGAGGGGGTGTGGAGGCAGATGGGAAGGGACTTTAGATAGGGCCAGACTTCCACAGCAAATACAGGAGCGTTGACAGCAGATGTGAGCACAGCGATGCACTTCTGCCAAAACAGAACCAATTACAAGTTGCAAAGAATAGAAAAACGGAAGCTAAACACAAACGAACAAAAAACACAGCTTGCCAGTACGAAGAAGAAGATGTCTATGAAGAGCCTTAGCAAAACAGGTGAAAGCTATGTCAACCGAAAACTAGCAAACGTTTGGGGAAAGAAATTCAAGACGACACAAGGAAAAAGAAGGATATTCCGGGACCTAGGAATGGAAGAATTAACACACTTGAAACGTCCATAGCAGAGAAAGGAATCTCTGGATTCCATGCAATCCCAGTCAAAGTTGCAGCCATATTTGCCAGAGAGATAGAAGAGAGAATCCTAAAGTTTCCAGCCAGCAACAAGAGACCCTGAATAGGCCAAGGAATCCTCAGGAAAACGAACACAGCAGGACGTATCACACTTGCTGATTTCAACGTAGAGAACGAAGCGCTGGGTACCGAAACGGCACAGTCCGGGCCCAAAAACAGGCACACAGACCCATGCAACAGAATCGAGAGCCCAGAGCCCAACTCAAACATACATGGACAGCCCATTTGCGACCAGGGAGCCAAGAGGAGACAGTGGACAAAGGAGAGTCTCTCCGATAAACGGTGCTGGGAAGCCTGCACAGCCACATGGAACACAACGAGAGTAGACCATGATGTGCCACCTGGCACACGCACCTCCTGGAATGGATTAAAGCCCTGAATGGCACACTGGAAACCGTGAAACTTGTAGGAGAAGACCTAGGCAGAGTGCTCTTTGCCATCTGTCTGAGCCGCCTATTGGGAAGAAGCCTGTCTGACTGGGCAAGGGCAGCAAAGGAGACAAGAAACAAACGGGACCACCTCACATGCAGACGCTTCTGCCCAGTCAAGGAAACCATCGACTCAATGCAAAGACAGCACAACAACTGGGAGTGGATGTTTGCAAAGCACACATCGGACAAGGGGTGAAAAGCCCAAAGATACAATCAACTCACACGTCTCCACAAGAAAAAGAACAAGCCAATGAAAACCTGGGCCAAAGATGGACACAGAGATTTCTCCCAAGAAGATCTAAAGAGGGCCAACAGGTGCATGAAAACTTGTTCACCCTCATTAAGCCTGAGGCCAAGGCAAATCCAAACCGCAAGGACATAGCAGCTCACTGTGGTCAGAATGGCTATAAGGAGGCAGACAGGAAACAACAAGCGTCAGAGAGGAGGTGGAGAGAAGGGAAGCCTCCTGCACTGCTGGTGGCAGTGGAAACCGGTGCAGCCACTAGGCCAAGCGGTGTGGAACTGCCTCCGAAATTTAAGAATCCATGTCCCATATGATCCAGCTATTCCTCTGGGGCGCGTTTAGCCAAAGAACTCGGAAACACTACCGCCTAAAGACATGTGCACCGCTGAGTTCAGCACAGCCTTACTCCCGTTCTCCAAGACTTGGAAGCCGCCCTGGTGCCCAGCAAGGGACGAATGGAGAAGGAACATGGGCTATAGCCACACAATGGCATACCACTCAGCGGGAACAAAGGATGCAATCCAGCCATTTGTGACCACCAGAATGGCTGGGAGGGTTTTAGGGGAAGTGAAACAAGCCCCAGGGACAAAGTCAAATACCGTAGGATCTCACTTACAAGGAGAAGAAAAAACAAGCACTGACCAACAGGCGGCACTGGACATTTGATCGGGGGTGCCCAGAGGCAAAGCGGGGCGGTGGGGGAGGGTGGAAGAGATGATGAGGCACAAGTGTGTGGTGAGGGCCTGTGATTCGGCTTACGCTGGTGAAGAGGATGGAACCTACACGGAAGTCTAAATCGATGAGGATGTAAATCTGAAAGACATAGGATGTTCGAATGCAGGGTTATGGCAATAAATCCACCTAAAAGCAAAAATCCAAAAAGGGGTCCAGAATGACGGCATACAGCTTTGGGGGCTGAAAGAGATTAGAGAAGGTGAACTTCCAAGGATGGAAAATCACCTCAAAAGGCTTACTGATGCTAAAGAAAGGTAGACCATTCCAAATACATGAAGAGGAATCCTACCAAGAGAACCTGATCCGTGCTAAGCCCAGGAACCAACGGAAAACGTTACCGTCCATGATGTTCCTACTAATCACCTTCACGAATAATCCAAACAGGCCCACATCTTCCCAAGTTCAGGCCACAGGTTGGTCCAAAAGTGCAAGTCAGGGCCGGCCCTGTGGTGGAGCGGGCAAGTGCCCACGTTCCGCTTGGGTGGCCCGGGCCTCACTCTTTCACAGCACGGGTGCAGATCACATTAGCACTGTTAGGGAATAGAGATTTCATGGTACGGTGCGGACAGAGGTCCTAAAGAAGTAGCAATTGTGAGGGTCCCTTATCAATACGCACCAGAAAAAGAACTGTGAGAATATTCCAATCTAGGAAGGCATCTGGTACACTTCCCCAAAGGAAGAAGGAAGGAAAACATGGGACCTGCCAAGGCGGAATTGGCAGAGTGCTAGGAGATGACACGATCATTGCGCATCAGAGGATTGCCTGGGCAACTTCAACTTGGGAGGGAGTCCAGGACTTTCTCTGGGGAAGGTCCACCCACTTGGCCATCTACCCACGACATAAGAGATAACACCCAGGGTAATCTTACAGGAAAGAGACCAGTGTCTAGAGAGAAGGGAGCTGGCCTTTCCAAGTTTGAGGAGAAAGTTAGAAACCGACAAGACATCCAGAAAAAGGAAAACTATCCTACCTGGAAAGGGGGAGGAGTCAGACTGGTGTGAGATGGCTCTGAAACTCTGTGTGCTTGGAGGTTGTCAGGACAACTTGGCCTTCTGAGGTTCTTTATGACATCACGGTGAACATGTCCCCCAAGATGGCCGCATGGGTACAGTCTGAGGATTGGCCTAGGCTGGGCTATTAAAGGGAGACATACCCAGAAAGAGTTTGACAAACAGAAAGCAGGCACAGAAACTGGAAGAGATCAAACAGACTCTGATGCCAGGGATAAGAAAGGAATCCTTGGCAAGAAGCCAGAATAGAGGGACAAGCACTGAGAGGAGAATATTCAAGTCTATGGGGAGGCCATGCTGATTCAAGCTTGAAACTTGATTGGAAACACGAGGCCGCACTTGGGCCTTATCAGACCTACAGTGTCCTTCTGCCTTAAGCATAATCGAAAGTCAAGAAGGATCTCTTGAGGACATTGAAGAGAAGAGTCGATGCCTCCTTTCCTAGGCCCCTAGCGTTCTTGGAAGATCAGTCTCTCTTTCCATAGCTCTGGCGTCACGGGGGCCCACTGGCCACATGCTAATGCGTCCCAAGAGATGTCTTGGAAGCCTCGAAGGAATGGAGCCCTGTCATGCTTGGGGTAGGTCTCTTTGTTGGGAAGGGCTCTACAAGTGTGCTGAAAATCACCCTTTTCCAGAGGGCTTGGTTCCTTTGTGAAGGCTGCCCTCCCAGGTAGAGTGCTCAGTTTGGCTCCAATGAAATTCTCTCCCCCGACCTCTTGCCGTAGAAGGATTATTGATTATGTGCTTTGACGCCATATGGAAGGAAGCTGGCTGAAAATTAGAACATTACAATTCTGTTTCCAGAAAAATAAACATGCCTGGGCTGAGGATGTAGGTCAAACGAATGGCACAGCCTATAGAAATAAAGTAAGCCCGCATCAAGACGGAATCTAGGGCAACGTCCAAGGGTCAGGGGTCAAGTTTGAAACTTCCCAAATCCACAAAA
Source organism: Equus asinus (assembly GCF_041296235.1). Classification (NCBI taxonomy): domain Eukaryota; kingdom Metazoa; phylum Chordata; class Mammalia; order Perissodactyla; family Equidae; genus Equus; species Equus asinus. The sequence goes on along the minus strand of NC_091820.1, from coordinate 84,645,983 downwards.
GAGAAAGAAAAATATCTTTCCTGGAGCGGGGAATTCATCAGATTTGTCTAATTTGTCTCGGAAAAACATGATGTCCATGAAGGGGGTTGCCAGGACCACCTCGAATTTGGAGTTTCTGATCTCAGGATGTCAAACCTACCCAGATGACCACAGGTTCTCAGTGCTTCGTTTGACCTAGGCTAGGATAGCAAAGAGTCCTACAAGTGACCGCTGCAAATTCAAAGACAGCAACCAAGAATCACGAAAGCACTCACACCTCGGCCTAGAGAAAATACGGTCATTCAAGAAATACAAAATTAATCCCTTGGACTGAAGGAGAACGGACTGATAAGCACATCTAAGGGAGATAGCTGAGAAAGACCATGACGAGGATACTGTGGAAAAGAAAAAAAGGTCCCAGAAAATGCAAGGCGAACAGATATCACACCTGAATAATCCACAATGAAAGATGTCAGTCTTTAGACAGGCTCTGCTGGAACGTTTGAAAGTCAGAGAAATTCACAAGCCAAAACACGGCAGCGAAGGTCAAACCTGGGCTCACTGGGAAGGGTGAGTTATGAGACTGCTCCAAGCGGGCTCTGAAGCCCTGTGTGCATGAAGCTTGCCGGGACAGCAGACACACAATTATGACCAATCCTCTGACGTCACAGTGGCCCCGACAAACCACCTGGCCTCATCTACACAGTGCCAGAGCTGGGCTCAAGCAGCATATTCAAGCCCCATTGCTCTCAACTGCAGGTTGCCAATGGAACATGAAAGGGGCCGGCCGGTGGTGCAGCGGTGAGGTCCGCAGCTTCTGGGTCGGTGGCCCGGGGTGGGCCGGGTGGAATCCTGGGGGTGAGCCTCCTCACCACTGCTTCAGTCATTCTGGGGCAGGCGTCCGAGGGGGTGTGGAGGCAGATGGGAAGGGACTTTAGATAGGGCCAGACTTCCACAGCAAATACAGGAGCGTTGACAGCAGATGTGAGCACAGCGATGCACTTCTGCCAAAACAGAACCAATTACAAGTTGCAAAGAATAGAAAAACGGAAGCTAAACACAAACGAACAAAAAACACAGCTTGCCAGTACGAAGAAGAAGATGTCTATGAAGAGCCTTAGCAAAACAGGTGAAAGCTATGTCAACCGAAAACTAGCAAACGTTTGGGGAAAGAAATTCAAGACGACACAAGGAAAAAGAAGGATATTCCGGGACCTAGGAATGGAAGAATTAACACACTTGAAACGTCCATAGCAGAGAAAGGAATCTCTGGATTCCATGCAATCCCAGTCAAAGTTGCAGCCATATTTGCCAGAGAGATAGAAGAGAGAATCCTAAAGTTTCCAGCCAGCAACAAGAGACCCTGAATAGGCCAAGGAATCCTCAGGAAAACGAACACAGCAGGACGTATCACACTTGCTGATTTCAACGTAGAGGACGAAGCGCTGGGTACCGAAACGGCACAGTCCGGGCCCAAAAACAGGCACACAGACCCATGCAACAGAATCGAGAGCCCAGAGCCCAACTCAAACATACATGGACAGCCCATTTGCGACCAGGGAGCCAAGAGGAGACAGTGGACAAAGGAGAGTCTCTCCGATAAACGGTGCTGGGAAGCCTGCACAGCCACATGGAACACAACGAGAGTAGACCATGATGTGCCACCTGGCACACGCACCTCCTGGAATGGATTAAAGCCCTGAATGGCACACTGGAAACCGTGAAACTTGTAGGAGAAGACCTAGGCAGAGTGCTCTTTGCCATCTGTCTGAGCCGCCTATTGGGAAGAAGCCTGTCTGACTGGGCAAGGGCAGCAAAGGAGACAAGAAACAAACGGGACCACCTCACATGCAGACGCTTCTGCCCAGTCAAGGAAACCATCGACTCAATGCAAAGACAGCACAACAACTGGGAGTGGATGTTTGCAAAGCACACATCGGACAAGGGGTGAAAAGCCCAAAGATACAATCAACTCACACGTCTCCACAAGAAAAAGAACAAGCCAATGAAAACCTGGGCCAAAGATGGACACCGAGATTTCTCCCAAGAAGATCTAAAGAGGGCCAACAGGTGCATGAAAACTTGTTCACCCTCATTAAGCCTGAGGCCAAGGCAAATCCAAACCGCAAGGACATAGCAGCTCACTGTGGTCAGAATGGCTATAAGGAGGCAGACAGGAAACAACAAGCGTCAGAGAGGAGGTGGAGAGAAGGGAAGCCTCCTGCACTGCTGGTGGCAGTGGAAACCGGTGCAGCCACTAGGCCAAGCGGTGTGGAACTGCCTCCGAAATTTAAGAATCCATGTCCCATATGATCCAGCTATTCCTCTGGGGCGCGTTTAGCCAAAGAACTTGGAAACACTACCGCCTAAAGACATGTGCACCGCTTAGTTCAGCACAGCCTTACTCCCGCTCTCCAAGACTTGGAAGCCGCCCTGGTGCCCAGCAAGGGACGAATGGAGAAGGAACATGGGCTATAGCCACACAATGGCATACCACTCAGCGGGAACAAAGGATGCAATCCAGCCATTTGTGACCACCAGAATGGCTGGGAGGGTTTTAGGGGAACTGAAACAAGCCCCAGGGACAAAGTCAAATACCGTAGGATCTCACTTACAAGGAGAAGAAAAAACAAGCACTGACCAACAGGCGGCACTGGACATTTGATCGGGGGTGCCCAGAGGCAAAGCGGGGCGGTGGGGGAGGGTGGAAGAGATGATGAGGCACAAGTGTGTGGTGAGGGCCTGTGATTCGGCTTACGCTGGTGAAGAGGATGGAACCTACACGGAAGTCTAAATCGATGAGGATGTAAATCTGAAAGACATAGGATGTTCGAATGCAGGGTTATGGCAATAAATCCACCTAAAAGCAAAAATCCAAAAAGGGGTCCAGAATGACGGCATACAGCTTTGGGGGCTGAAAGAGATTAGAGAAGGTGAACTTCCAAGGATGGAAAATCACCTCAAAAGGCTTACTGATGCTACAGAAAGGTAGACCATTCCAAATACATGAAGAGGAATCCTACCAAGAGAACCTGATCCGTGCTAAGCCCAGGAACCAACGGAAAACGTTACCGTCCATGATGTTCCTACTAATCAGCTTCACGAATAATCCAAACAGGCCCACATCTTCCCAAGTTCAGGCCACAGGTTGGTCCAAAAGTACAAGTCAGGGCCGGCCCTGTGGTGGAGCGGGCAAGTGCCCACGTTCCGCTTGGGTGGCCCGGGCCTCACTCTTTCACAGCACGGGTGCAGATCACATTAGCACTGTTAGGGAATAGAGATTTCATGGTACGGTGCGGACGGAGGTCCTAAAGAAGTAGCAATTGTGAGGGTCCCTTATCAATACGCACCAGAAAAAGCACCGTGAGAATATTCCAATCTAGGAAGGCATCTGGTACACTTCCCCAAAGGAAGAAGGAAGGAAAACATGGGACCTGCCAAGGCGGAATTGGCAGAGTGCTAGGAGATGACACGATCATTGCGCATCAGAGGATTGCCTGGGCAACTTCAACTTGGGAGGGAGTCCAGGACTTTCTCTGGGGAAGGTCCACCCACTTGGCCATCTACCCACGACATAAGAGATAACACCCAGGGTAATCTTACAGGAAAGAGACCAGTGTCTAGAGAGAAGGGAGCTGGCCTTTCCAAGTTTGAGGAGAAAGTTAGAAACCGACAAGACATCCAGAAAAAGGAAAACTATCCTACCTGGAAAGGGGGAGGAGTCAGACTGGTGTGAGATGGCTCTGAAACTCTGTGTGCTTGGAGGTTGTCAGGACAACTTGGCCTTCTGAGGTTCTTTATGACATCACGGTGAACATGTCCCCCAAGATGGCCGCATGGGTACAGTCTGAGGATTGGCCTAGGCTGGGCTATTAAAGGGAGACATACCCAGAAAGAGTTTGACAAACAGAAAGCAGGCACAGAAACTGGAAGAGATCAAACAGACTCTGATGCCAGGGATAAGAAAGGAATCCTTGGCAAGAAGCCAGAATAGAGGGACAAGCACTGAGAGGAGAACATTGTCATCTATTCAAGTCTATGGGGAGGCCATGCTGATTCAAGCTTGAAACTTGATTGGAAACACGAGGCCGCACTTGGGCCTTATCAGACCTACAGTGTCCTTCTGCCTTAAGCATAATCCAAAGTCAAGAAGGATCTCTTGAGGACATTGAATAGAAGACTCGATGCCTCCTTTCCTAGGCCCCTAGCGTTCTTGGAAGATCAGTCTCACTTTCTATAGCTCTGGCGTCACGGGGGCCCACTGGCCACATGCTAATGCGTCCCAAGAGATGTCTTGGAAGCCTCGAAGGAATGGAGCCCTGTCATGCTTGGGGTAGGTCTCTTTGTTGGGAAGGGCTCTACAAGTGTGCTGAAAATCACCCTTTTCCAGAGGGCTTGGTTCCTTTGTGAAGGCTGCCCTCCCAGGCTAGAGTGCTCACTTTGGCTCCCATGAAATTCTCTCCCCCGACCTCTTGCCGTAGAAGGATTATTGATTATGTGCTTTGACGCCATATGGAAGGAAGCTGGCTGAAAATTAGAACATTACAATTCTGTTTCCAGAAAAATAAACATGCCAGGGCTGAGGATGTAGGTCAAACGAATGGCACAGCCTATAGAAATAAAATAAGCCCGCATCTAGACGGAATCTAGGGCAACGTCCAAGGGTCAGGGGTCAAGTTTGAAACTTCCCAAATCCACAAAAGAGAAAGAAAAATATCTTTGCTGGAGCGGGGAATTCATCAGATTTGTCTAATTTGTCTCGGAAAAACATGATGTCCATGAAGGGGGTTGCCAGGACCACCTCGAATTTGGAGTTTCTGATCTCAGGATGTCAAACCTACCCAGATGACCACGGGTTCTCAGTGCTTCGTTTGACCTAGGCTAGGATAGCAAAGAGTCCTACAAGTGACCGCTGCAAATTCAAAGACAGCAACCAAGAATCACGAACGCACTCACACCTCGGCCTAGAGAACATACGGTCATTCAAGAAATACAAAATTAATCCCTTGGACTGAAGGAGAACGGACTGATAAGCACATCTAAGGGAGATAGCTGAGAAAGACCATGACGAGGATACTGTGGAAAAGAAAAAAAGGTCCCAGAAAATGCAAGGCGAACAGATATCACACCTGAATAATCCACAATGAAAGATGTCAGTCTTTAGACAGGCTCTGCTGGAACGTTTGGAAGTCAGAGAAATTCACAAGCCAAAACACGGCAGCGAAGGTCAAACCTGGGCTCACTGGGAAGGGTGAGTTATGAGACTGCTCCAAGCGGGCTCTGAAGCCCTGTGTGCATGAAGCTTGCCGGGGCAGCAGACACACAATTATGACCAATCCTCTGACGTCACAGTGGCCCCGACAAACCACCTGGCCTCATCTACACAGTGCCAGAGCTGGGCTCAAGCAGCATATTCAAGCCCCATTGCACTCAACTGCAGGTTGCCAATGGAACATGAAAGGGGCCGGCCGGTGGTGCAGCGGTGAGGTCCGCAGATTCTGGGTCGGTGGCCCGGGGTGGGCTGGGTGGAATCCTGGGTGTGAGCCTCCTCACCACTGCTTCAGTCATTCTGGGGCAGGCGTCCGCGGGGGTGTGGAGGCAGATGGGAAGGGACGTTAGATAGGGCCAGACTTCCACAGCAAATACAGGAGCGTTGCCAGCAGATGTGAGCACAGCGATGCACTTCTGCCAAAACAGAACCAATTACAAGTTGCAAAGAATAGAAAAACGGAAGCTAAACACAAACGAACAAAAAACACAGCTTGCCAGTACGAAGAAGAAGATGTCTATGAAGAGCCTTAGCAAAACAGGTGAAAGCTATGTCAACCGAAAACTAGCAAACGTTTGGGGAAAGAAATTCAAGACGACACAAGGAAAAAGAAGGATATTCCGGGACCTAGGAATCGAAGAATTAACACACTTGAAACGTCCATAGCGGAGAAAGGAATCTCTGGATTCCATGCAATCCCAGTCAAAGTTGCAGCCATATTTGCCAGAGAGATAGAAGAGAGAATCCTAAAGTTTCCAGCCAGCAACAAGAGACCCTGAATAGGCCAAGGAATCCTCAGGAAAACGAACACAGCAGGACGTATCACACTTTCTGATTTCAACCTAGAGGACGAAGCGCTAGGTACCGAAACGGCACAGTCCGGGCCCAAAAACAGGCACACAGACCCATGCAACAGAATCGAGAGCCCAGAGCCCAACTCAAACATACATGGACAGCCCATTTGCGACCAGGGAGCCAAGAGGAGACAGTGGACAAAGGAGAGTCTCTCCGATAAACGGTGCTGGGAAGCCTGCACAGCCACATGGAACACAACGAGAGTAGACCATGATGTGCCACCTGGCACACGCACCTCCTGGAATGGATTAAAGCCCTGAATGGCACACTGGAAACCGTGAAACTTGTAGGAGAAGACCTAGGCAGAGTGCTCTTTGCCATCTGTCTGAGCCGCCTATTGGGAAGAAGCCTGTCTGACTGGGCAAGGGCAGCAAAGGAGACAAGAAACAAACGGGACCACCTCACATGCAGACGCTTCTGCCCAGTCAAGGAAACCATCGACTCAATGCAAAGACAGCACAACAACTGGGAGTGGATGTTTGCAAAGCACACATCGGACAAGGGGTGAAAAGCCCAAAGATACAATCAACTCACACGTCTCCACAAGAAAAAGAACAAGCCAATGAAAACCTGGGCCAAAGATGGACACAGAGATTTCTCCCAAGAAGATCTAAAGAGGGCCAACAGGTGCATGAAAACTTGTTCACCCTCATTAAGCCTGAGGCCAAGGCAAATCCAAACCGCAAGGACATAGCAGCTCACTGTGGTCAGAATGGCTATAAGGAGGCAGACAGGAAACAACAAGCGTCAGAGAGGAGGTGGAGAGAAGGGAAGCCTCCTGCACTGCTGGTGGCAGTGGAAACCGGTGCAGCCACTAGGCCAAGCGGTGTGGAACTGCCTCCGAAATTTAAGAATCCATGTCCCATATGATCCAGCTATTCCTCTGGGGCGCGTTTAGCCAAAGAACTCGGAAACACTACCGCCTAAAGACATGTGCACCGCTGAGTTCAGCACAGCCTTACTCCCGTTCTCCAAGACTTGGAAGCCGCCCTGGTGCCCAGCAAGGGACGAATGGAGAAGGAACATGGGCTATAGCCACACAATGGCATACCACTCAGCGGGAACAAAGGATGCAATCCAGCCATTTGTGACCACCAGAATGGCTGGGAGGGTTTTAGGGGAAGTGAAACAAGCCCCAGGGACAAAGTCAAATACCGTAGGATCTCACTTACAAGGAGAAGAAAAAACAAGCACTGACCAACAGGCGGCACTGGACATTTGATCGGGGGTGCCCAGAGGCAAAGCGGGGCGGTGGGGGAGGGTGGAAGAGATGATGAGGCACAAGTGTGTGGTGAGGGCCTGTGATTCGGCTTACGCTGGTGAAGAGGATGGAACCTACACGGAAGTCTAAATCGATGAGGATGTAAATCTGAAAGACATAGGATGTTCGAATGCAGGGTTATGGCAATAAATCCACCTAAAAGCAAAAATCCAAAAAGGGGTCCAGAATGACGGCATACAGCTTTGGGGGCTGAAAGAGATTAGAGAAGGTGAACTTCCAAGGATGGAAAATCACCTCAAAAGGCTTACTGATGCTAAAGAAAGGTAGACCATTCCAAATACATGAAGAGGAATCCTACCAAGAGAACCTGATCCGTGCTAAGCCCAGGAACCAACGGAAAACGTTACCGTCCATGATGTTCCTACTAATCACCTTCACGAATAATCCAAACAGGCCCACATCTTCCCAAGTTCAGGCCACAGGTTGGTCCAAAAGTGCAAGTCAGGGCCGGCCCTGTGGTGGAGCGGGCAAGTGCCCACGTTCCGCTTGGGTGGCCCGGGCCTCACTCTTTCACAGCACGGGTGCAGATCACATTAGCACTGTTAGGGAATAGAGATTTCATGGTACGGTGCGGACAGAGGTCCTAAAGAAGTAGCAATTGTGAGGGTCCCTTATCAATACGCACCAGAAAAAGAACTGTGAGAATATTCCAATCTAGGAAGGCATCTGGTACACTTCCCCAAAGGAAGAAGGAAGGAAAACATGGGACCTGCCAAGGCGGAATTGGCAGAGTGCTAGGAGATGACACGATCATTGCGCATCAGAGGATTGCCTGGGCAACTTCAACTTGGGAGGGAGTCCAGGACTTTCTCTGGGGAAGGTCCACCCACTTGGCCATCTACCCACGACATAAGAGATAACACCCAGGGTAATCTTACAGGAAAGAGACCAGTGTCTAGAGAGAAGGGAGCTGGCCTTTCCAAGTTTGAGGAGAAAGTTAGAAACCGACAAGACATCCAGAAAAAGGAAAACTATCCTACCTGGAAAGGGGGAGGAGTCAGACTGGTGTGAGATGGCTCTGAAACTCTGTGTGCTTGGAGGTTGTCAGGACAACTTGGCCTTCTGAGGTTCTTTATGACATCACGGTGAACATGTCCCCCAAGATGGCCGCATGGGTACAGTCTGAGGATTGGCCTAGGCTGGGCTATTAAAGGGAGACATACCCAGAAAGAGTTTGACAAACAGAAAGCAGGCACAGAAACTGGAAGAGATCAAACAGACTCTGATGCCAGGGATAAGAAAGGAATCCTTGGCAAGAAGCCAGAATAGAGGGACAAGCACTGAGAGGAGAATATTCAAGTCTATGGGGAGGCCATGCTGATTCAAGCTTGAAACTTGATTGGAAACACGAGGCCGCACTTGGGCCTTATCAGACCTACAGTGTCCTTCTGCCTTAAGCATAATCGAAAGTCAAGAAGGATCTCTTGAGGACATTGAAGAGAAGAGTCGATGCCTCCTTTCCTAGGCCCCTAGCGTTCTTGGAAGATCAGTCTCTCTTTCCATAGCTCTGGCGTCACGGGGGCCCACTGGCCACATGCTAATGCGTCCCAAGAGATGTCTTGGAAGCCTCGAAGGAATGGAGCCCTGTCATGCTTGGGGTAGGTCTCTTTGTTGGGAAGGGCTCTACAAGTGTGCTGAAAATCACCCTTTTCCAGAGGGCTTGGTTCCTTTGTGAAGGCTGCCCTCCCAGGTAGAGTGCTCAGTTTGGCTCCAATGAAATTCTCTCCCCCGACCTCTTGCCGTAGAAGGATTATTGATTATGTGCTTTGACGCCATATGGAAGGAAGCTGGCTGAAAATTAGAACATTACAATTCTGTTTCCAGAAAAATAAACATGCCAGGGCTGAGGATGTAGGTCAAACGAATGGCACAGCCTATAGAAATAAAGTAAGCCCGCATCTAGACGGAATCTAGGGCAACGTCCAAGGGTCAGGGGTCAAGTTTGAAACTTCCCAAATCCACAAAAGAGAAAGAAAAATATCTTTCCTGGAGCGGGGAATTCATCAGATTTGTCTAATTTGTCTCGGAAAAACATGATGTCCATGAAGGGGGTTGCCAGGACCACCTCGAATTTGGAGTTTCTGATCTCAGGATGTCAAACCTACCCAGATGACCACGGGTTCTCAGTGCTTCGTTTGACCTAGGCTAGGATAGCAAAGAGTCCTACAAGTGACCGCTGCAAATTCAAAGACAGCAACCAAGAATCACGAAAGCACTCACACCTCGGCCTAGAGAAAATACGGTCATTCAAGAAATACAAAATTAATCCCTTGGACTGAAGGAGAACGGACTGATAAGCACATCTAAGGGAGATAGCTGAGAAAGACCATGACGAGGATACTGTGGAAAAGAAAAAAAGGTCCCAGAAAATGCAAGGCGAACAGATATCACACCTGAATAATCCACAATGAAAGATGTCAGTCTTTAGACAGGCTCTGCTGGAACGTTTGAAAGTCAGAGAAATTCACAAGCCAAAACACGGCAGCGAAGGTCAAACCTGGGCTCACTGGGAAGGGTGAGTTATGAGACTGCTCCAAGCGGGCTCTGAAGCCCTGTGTGCATGAAGCTTGCCGGGACAGCAGACACACAATTATGACCAATCCTCTGACGTCACAGTGGCCCCGACAAACCACCTGGCCTCATCTACACAGTGCCAGAGCTGGGCTCAAGCAGCATATTCAAGCCCCATTGCTCTCAACTGCAGGTTGCCAATGGAACATGAAAGGGGCCGGCCGGTGGTGCAGCGGTGAGGTCCGCAGCTTCTGGGTCGGTGGCCCGGGGTGGGCCGGGTGGAATCCTGGGGGTGAGCCTCCTCACCACTGCTTCAGTCATTCTGGGGCAGGCGTCCGAGGGGGTGTGGAGGCAGATGGGAAGGGACTTTAGATAGGGCCAGACTTCCACAGCAAATACAGGAGCGTTGCCAGCAGATGTGAGCACAGCGATGCACTTCTGCCAAAACAGAACCAATTACAAGTTGCAAAGAATAGAAAAACGGAAGCTAAACACAAACGAACAAAAAACACAGCTTGCCAGTACGAAGAAGAAGATGTCTATGAAGAGCCTTAGCAAAACAGGTGAAAGCTATGTCAACCGAAAACTAGCAAACGTTTGGGGAAAGAAATTCAAGACGACACAAGGAAAAAGAAGGATATTCCGGGACCTAGGAATGGAAGAATTAACACACTTGAAACGTCCATAGCGGAGAAAGGAATCTCTGGATTCCATGCAATCCCAGCCAAAGTTGCAGCCATATTTGCCAGAGAGATAGAAGAGAGAATCCTAAAGTTTCCAGCCAGCAACAAGAGACCCTGAATAGGCCAAGGAATCCTCAGGAAAACGAACACAGCAGGACGTATCACACTTTCTGATTTCAACCTAGAGGACGAAGCGCTAGGTACCGAAACGGCACAGTCCGGGCCCAAAAACAGGCACACAGACCCATGCAACAGAATCGAGAGCCCAGAGCCCAACTCAAACATACATGGACAGCCCATTTGCGACCAGGGAGCCAAGAGGAGACAGTGGACAAAGGAGAGTCTCTCCGATAAACGGTGCTGGGAAGCCTGCACAGCCACATGGAACACAACGAGAGTAGACCATGATGTGCCACCTGGCACACGCACCTCCTGGAATGGATTAAAGCCCTGAATGGCACACTTGAAACCATGAAACTTGTAGGAGAAGACCTAGGCAGAGTGCTCTTTGCCATCTGTCTGAGCCGCCTATTGGGAAGAAGCCTGTCTGACTGGGCAAGGGCAGCAAAGGAGACAAGAAACAAACGGGACCACCTCACATGCAGACGCTTCTGCCCAGTCAAGGAAACCATCGACTCAATGCAAAGACAGCACAACAACTGGGAGTGGATGTTTGCAAAGCACACATCGGACAAGGGGTGAAAAGCCCAAAGATACAATCAACTCACACGTCTCCACAAGAAAAAGAACAAGCCAATGAAAACCTGGGCCAAAGATGGACACAGAGATTTCTCCCAAGAAGATCTAAAGAGGGCCAACAGGTGCATGAAAACTTGTTCACCCTCATTAAGCCTGAGGCCAAGGCAAATCCAAACCGCAAGGACATAGCAGCTCACTGTGGTCAGAATGGCTATAAGGAGGCAGACAGGAAACAACAAGCGTCAGAGAGGAGGTGGAGAGAAGGGAAGCCTCCTGCACTGCTGCTGGCAGTGGAAACCGGTGCAGCCACTAGGCCAAGCGGTGTGGAACTGCCTCCGAAATTTAAGAATCCATGTCCCATATGATCCAGCTATTCCTCTGGGGCGCGTTTAGCCAAAGAACTCGGAAACACTACCGCCTAAAGACATGTGCACCGCTGAGTTCAGCACAGCCTTACTCCCGCTCTCCAAGACTTGGAAGCCGCCCTGGTGCCCAGCAAGGGACGAATGGAGAAGGAACATGGGCTATAGCCACACAATGGCATACCACTCAGCGGGAACAAAGGATGCAATCCAGCCATTTGTGACCACCAGAATGGCTGGGAGGGTTTTAGGGGAACTGAAACAAGCCCCAGGGACAAAGTCAAATACCGTAGGATCTCACTTACAAGGAGAAGAAAAAACAAGCACTGACCAACAGGCGGCACTGGACATTTGATCGGGGGTGCCCAGAGGCAAAGCGGGGCGGTGGGGGAGGGTGGAAGAGATGATGAGGCACAAGTGTGTGGTGAGGGCCTGTGATTCGGCTTACGCTGGTGAAGAGGATGGAACCTACACGGAAGTCTAAATCGATGAGGATGTAAATCTGAAAGACATAGGATGTTCGAATGCAGGGTTATGGCAATAAATCCACCTAAAAGCAAAAATCCAAAAAGGGGTCCAGAATGACGGCATACAGCTTTGGGGGCTGAAAGAGATTAGAGAAGGTGAACTTCCAAGGATGGAAAATCACCTCAAAAGCCTTACTGATGCTACAGAAAGGTAGACCATTCCAAATACATGAAGAGGAATCCTACCAAGAGAACCTGATCCGTGCTAAGCCCAGGAACCAACGGAAAACGTTACCGTCCATGATGTTCCTACTAATCACCTTCACGAATAATCCAAACAGGCCCACATCTTCCCAAGTTCAGGCCACAGGTTGGTCCAAAAGTGCAAGTCAGGGCCGGCCCTGTGGTGGAGCGGGCAAGTGCCCACGTTCCGCTTGGGTGGCCCGGGCCTCACTCTTTCACAGCACGGGTGCAGATCACATTAGCACTGTTAGGGAATAGAGATTTCATGGTACGGTGCGGACGGAGGTCCTAAAGAAGTAGCAATTGTGAGGGTCCCTTATCAATACGCACCAGAAAAAGCACCGTGAGAATATTCCAATCTAGGAAGGCATCTGGTACACTTCCCCAAAGGAAGAAGGAAGGAAAACATGGGACCTGCCAAGGCGGAATTGGCAGAGTGCTAGGAGATGACACGATCATTGCGCATCAGAGGATTGCCTGGGCAACTTCAACTTGGGAGGGAGTCCAGGACTTTCTCTGGGGAAGGTCCACCCACTTGGCCATCTACCCACGACATAAGAGATAACACCCAGGGTAATCTTACAGGAAAGAGACCAGTGTCTAGAGAGAAGGGAGCTGGCCTTTCCAAGTTTGAGGAGAAAGTTAGAAACCGACAAGACATCCAGAAAAAGGAAAACTATCCTACCTGGAAAGGGGGAGGAGTCAGACTGGTGTGAGATGGCTCTGAAACTCTGTGTGCTTGGAGGTTGTCAGGACAACTTGGCCTTCTGAGGTTCTTTATGACATCACGGTGAACATGTCCCCCAAGATGGCCGCATGGGTACAGTCTGAGGATTGGCCTAGGCTGGGCTATTAAAGGGAGACATACCCAGAAAGAGTTTGACAAACAGAAAGCAGGCACAGAAACTGGAAGAGATCAAACAGACTCTGATGCCAGGGATAAGAAAGGAATCCTTGGCAAGAAGCCAGAATAGAGGGACAAGCACTGAGAGGAGAATATTCAAGTCTATGGGGAGGCCATGCTGATTCAAGCTTGAAACTTGATTGGAAACACGAGGCCGCACTTGGGCCTTATCAGACCTACAGTGTCCTTCTGCCTTAAGCATAATCCAAAGTCAAGAAGGATCTCTTGAGGACATTGAAGAGAAGAGTCGATGCCTCCTTTCCTAGGCCCCTAGCGTTCTTGGAAGATCAGTCTCTCTTTCCATAGCTCTGGCGTCACGGGGGCCCACTGGCCACATGCTAATGCGTCCCAAGAGATGTCTTGGAAGCCTTGAAGGAATGGAGCCCTGTCATGCTTGGGGTAGGTCTCTTTGTTGGGAAGGGCTCTACAAGTGTGCTGAAAATCACCCTTTTCCAGAGGGCTTGGTTCCTTTGTGAAGGCTGCCCTCCCAGGTAGAGTGCTCAGTTTGGCTCCAATGAAATTCTCTCCCCCGACCTCTTGCCGTAGAAGGATTATTGATTATGTGCTTTGACGCCATATGGAAGGAAGCTGGCTGAAAATTAGAACATTACAATTCTGTTTCCAGAAAAATAAACATGCCAGGGCTGAGGATGTAGGTCAAACGAATGGCACAGCCTATAGAAATAAAGTAAGCCCGCATCTAGACGGAATCTAGGGCAACGTCCAAGGGTCAGGGGTCAAGTTTGAAACTTCCCAAATCCACAAAAGAGAAAGAAAAATATCTTTCCTGGAGCGGGGAATTCATCAGATTTGTCTAATTTGTCTCGGAAAAACATGATGTCCATGAAGGGGGTTGCCAGGACCACCTCGAATTTGGAGTTTCTGATCTCAGGATGTCAAACCTACCCAGATGACCACGGGTTCTCAGTGCTTCGTTTGACCTAGGCTAGGATAGCAAAGAGTCCTACAAGTGACCGCTGCAAATTCAAAGACAGCAACCAAGAATCACGAAAGCACTCACACCTCGGCCTAGAGAACATACGGTCATTCAAGAAATACAAAATTAATCCCTTGGACTGAAGGAGAACGGACTGATAAGCACATCTAAGGGAGATAGCTGAGAAAGACCATGACGAGGATACTGTGGAAAAGAAAAAAAGGTCCCAGAAAATGCAAGGCGAACAGATATCACACCTGAATAATCCACAATGAAAGATGTCAGTCTTTAGACAGGCTCTGCTGGAACGTTTGAAAGTCAGAGAAATTCACAAGCCAAAACACGGCAGCGAAGGTCAAACCTGGGCTCACTGGGAAGGGTGAGTTATGAGACTGCTCCAAGCGGGCTCTGAAGCCCTGTGTGCATGAAGCTTGCCGGGGCAGCAGACACACAATTATGACCAATCCTCTGACGTCACAGTGGCCCCGACAAACCACCTGGCCTCATCTACACAGTGCCAGAGCTGGGCTCCAGCAGCATATTCAAGCCCCATTGCACTCAACTGCAGGTTGCCAATGGAACATGAAAGGGGCCGGCCGGTGGTGCAGCGGTGAGGTCCGCAGCTTCTGGGTCGGTGGCCCGGGGTGGGCCGGGTGGAATCCTGGGGGTGAGCCTCCTCACCACTGCTTCAGTCATTCTGGGGCAGGCGTCCGAGGGGGTGTGGAGGCAGATGGGAAGGGACGTTAGATAGGGCCAGACTTCCACAGCAAATACAGGAGCGTTGCCAGCAGATGTGAGCACAGCGATGCACTTCTGCCAAAACAGAACCAATTACAAGTTGCAAAGAATAGAAAAATGGAAGCTAAACACAAACGAACAAAAAACACAGCTTGCCAGTACGAAGAAGAAGATGTCTATGAAGAACCTTAGCAAAACAGGTGAAAGCTATGTCAACCGAAAACTAGCAAACGTTTGGGGAAAGAAATTCAAGAAGACACAAGGAAAAAGAAGGATATTCCGGGACCTAGGAATGGAAGAATTAACACACTTGAAACGTCCATAGCGGAGAAAGGAATCTCTGGATTCCATGCAATCCCAGTCAAAGTTGCAGCCATATTTGCCAGAGAGATAGAAGAGAGAATCCTAAAGTTTCCAGCCAGCAACAAGAGACCCTGAATAGGCCAAGGAATCCTCAGGAAAACGAACAAAGCAGGACGTATCACACTTTCTGATTTCAACCTAGAGGACGAAGCGCTGGGTACCGAAACGGCACAGTCCGGGCCCAAAAACAGGCACACAGACTCATGCAACAGAATCGAGAGCCCAGAGCCCAACTCAAACATACATGGACAGCCCATTTGCGACCAGGGAGCCAAGAGGAGACAGTGGACAAAGGAGAGTCTCTCCGATAAACGGTGCTGGGAAGCCTGCACAGCCACATGGAACACAACGAGAGTAGACCATGATGTGCCACCTGGCACACGCACCACCTGGAATGGATTAAAGCCCTGAATGGCACACTGGAAACCGTGAAACTTGTAGGAGAAGACCTAGGCAGAGTGCTCTTTGCCATCTGTCTGAGCCGCCTATTGTGAAGAAGCCTGTCTGACTGGGCAACTGCAGCAAAGGAGACAAGAAACAAACGGGACCACCTCACATGCAGACGCTTCTGCCCAGTCAAGGAAACCATCGACTCAATGCAAAGACAGCACAACAACTGGGAGTGGATGTTTGCAAAGCACACATCGGACAAGGGGTGAAAAGCCCAAAGATACAATCAACTCACACGTCTCCACAAGAAAAAGAACAAGCCAATGAAAACCTGGGCCAAAGATGGACACAGAGATTTCTCCCAAGAAGATCTAAAGAGGGCCAACAGGTGCATGAAAACTTGTTCACCCTCATTAAGCCTGAGGCCAAGGCAAATCCAAACCGCAAGGACATAGCAGCTCACTGTGGTCAGAATGGCTATAAGGAGGCAGACAGGAAACAACAAGCGTCAGAGAGGAGGTGGAGAGAAGGGAAGCCTCCTGCACTGCTGGTGGCAGTGGAAACCGGTGCAGCCACTAGGCCAAGCGGTGTGGAACTGCCTCCGAAATTTAAGAATCCATGTCCCATATGATCCAGCTATTCCTCTGGGGCGCGTTTAGCCAAAGAACTCGGAAACACTACCGCCTAAAGACATGTGCACCGCTGAGTTCAGCACAGCCTTACTCCCGCTCTCCAAGACTTGGAAGCCACCCTGGTGCCCAGCAAGGGACGAATGGAGAAGGAACATGGGCTATAGCCACACAATGGCATACCACTCAGCGGGAACAAAGGATGCAATCCAGCCATTTGTGACCACCAGAATGGCTGGGAGGGTTTTAGGGGAACTGAAACAAGCCCCAGGGACAAAGTCAAATACCGTAGGATCTCACTTACAAGGAGAAGAAAAAACAAGCACTGACCAACAGGCGGCACTGGACATTTGATCGGGGGTGCCCAGAGGCAAAGCGGGGCGGTGGGGGAGGGTGGAAGAGATGATGAGGCACAAGTGTGTGGTGAGGGCCTGTGATTCGGCTTACGCTGGTGAAGAGGATGGAACCTACACGGAAGTCTAAATCGATGAGGATGTAAATCTGAAAGACATAGGATGTTCGAATGCAGGGTTATGGCAATAAATCCACCTAAAAGCAAAAATCCAAAAAGGGGTCCAGAATGACGGCATACAGCTTTGGGGGCTGAAAGAGATTAGAGAAGGTGAACTTCCAAGGATGGAAAATCACCTCAAAAGGCTTACTGATGCTACAGAAAGGTAGACCATTCCAAATACATGAAGAGGAATCCTACCAAGAGAACCTGATCCGTGCTAAGCCCAGGAACCAACGGAAAACGTTACCGTCCATGATGTTCCTACTAATCACCTTCACGAATAATCCAAACAGGCCCACATCTTCCCAAGTTCAGGCCACAGGTTGGTCCAAAAGTGCAAGTCAGGGCCGGCCCTGTGGTGGAGCGGGCAAGTGCCCACGTTCCGCTTGGGTGGCCCGGGCCTCACTCTTTCACAGCACGGGTGCAGATCACATTAGCACTGTTAGGGAATAGAGATTTCATGGTACGGTGCGGACGGAGGTCCTAAAGAAGTAGCAATTGTGAGGGTCCCTTATCAATACGCACCAGAAAAAGCACCGTGAGAATATTCCAATCTAGGAAGGCATCTGGTACACTTCCCCAAAGGAAGAAGGAAGGAAAACATGGGACCTGCCAAGGCGGAATTGGCAGAGTGCTAGGAGATGACACGATCATTGCGCATCAGAGGATTGCCTGGGCAACTTCAACTTGGGAGGGAGTCCAGGACTTTCTCTGGGGAAGGTCCACCCACTTGGCCATCTACCCACGACATAAGAGATAACACCCAGGGTAATCTTACAGGAAAGAGACCAGTGTCTAGAGAGAAGGGAGCTGGCCTTTCCAAGTTTGAGGAGAAAGTTAGAAACCGACAAGACATCCAGAAAAAGGAAAACTATCCTACCTGGAAAGGGGGAGGAGTCAGACTGGTGTGAGATGGCTCTGAAACTCTGTGTGCTTGGAGGTTGTCAGGACAACTTGGCCTTCTGAGGTTCTTTATGACATCACGGTGAACATGTCCCCCAAGATGGCCGCATGGGTACAGTCTGAGGATTGGCCTAGGCTGGGCTATTAAAGGGAGACATACCCAGAAAGAGTTTGACAAACAGAAAGCAGGCACAGAAACTGGAAGAGATCAAACAGACTCTGATGCCAGGGATAAGAAAGGAATCCTTGGCAAGAAGCCAGAATAGAGGGACAAGCACTGAGAGGAGAATATTCAAGTCTATGGGGAGGCCATGCTGATTCAAGCTTGAAACTTGATTGGAAACACGAGGCCGCACTTGGGCCTTATCAGACCTACAGTGTCCTTCTGCCTTAAGCATAATCCAAAGTCAAGAAGGATCTCTTGAGGACATTGAAGAGAAGAGTCGATGCCTCCTTTCCTAGGCCCCTAGCGTTCTTGGAAGATCAGTCTCTCTTTCCATAGCTCTGGCGTCACGGGGGCCCACTGGCCACATGCTAATGCGTCCCAAGAGATGTCTTGGAAGCCTCGAAGGAATGGAGCCCTGTCATGCTTGGGGTAGGTCTCTTTGTTGGGAAGGGCTCTACAAGTGTGCTGAAAATCACCCTTTTCCAGAGGGCTTGGTTCCTTTGTGAAGGCTGCCCTCCCAGGTAGAGTGCTCAGTTTGGCTCCAATGAAATTCTCTCCCCCGACCTCTTGCCGTAGAAGGATTATTGATTATGTGCTTTGACGCCATATGGAAGGAAGCTGGCTGAAAATTAGAACATTACAATTCTGTTTCCAGAAAAATAAACATGCCAGGGCTGAGGATGTAGGTCAAACGAATGGCACAGCCTATAGAAATAAAGTAAGCCCGCATCTAGACGGAATCTAGGGCAACGTCCAAGGGTCAGGGGTCAAGTTTGAAACTTCCCAAATCCACAAAAGAGAAAGAAAAATATCTTTCCTGGAGCGGGGAATTCATCAGATTTGTCTAATTTGTCTCGGAAAAACATGATGTCCATGAAGGGGGTTGCCAGGACCACCTCGAATTTGGAGTTTCTGATCTCAGGATGTCAAACCTACCCAGATGACCACGGGTTCTCAGTGCTTCGTTTGACCTAGGCTAGGATAGCAAAGAGTCCTACAAGTGACCGCTGCAAATTCAAAGACAGCAACCAAGAATCACGAAAGCACTCACACCTCGGCCTAGAGAACATACGGTCATTCAAGAAATACAAAATTAATCCCTTGGACTGAAGGAGAACGGACTGATAAGCACATCTAAGGGAGATAGCTGAGAAAGACCATGACGAGGATACTGTGGAAAAGAAAAAAAGGTCCCAGAAAATGCAAGGCGAACAGATATCACACCTGAATAATCCACAATGAAAGATGTCAGTCTTTAGACAGGCTCTGCTGGAACGTTTGAAAGTCAGAGAAATTCACAAGCCAAAACACGGCAGCGAAGGTCAAACCTGGGCTCACTGGGAAGGGTGAGTTATGAGACTGCTCCAAGCGGGCTCTGAAGCCCTGTGTGCATGAAGCTTGCCGGGGCAGCAGACACACAATTATGACCAATCCTCTGACGTCACAGTGGCCCCGACAAACCACCTGGCCTCATCTACACAGTGCCAGAGCTGGGCTCCAGCAGCATATTCAAGCCCCATTGCACTCAACTGCAGGTTGCCAATGGAACATGAAAGGGGCCGGCCGGTGGTGCAGCGGTGAGGTCCGCAGCTTCTGGGTCGGTGGCCCGGGGTGGGCCGGGTGGAATCCTGGGGGTGAGCCTCCTCACCACTGCTTCAGTCATTCTGGGGCAGGCGTCCGAGGGGGTGTGGAGGCAGATGGGAAGGGACGTTAGATAGGGCCAGACTTCCACAGCAAATACAGGAGCGTTGCCAGCAGATGTGAGCACAGCGATGCACTTCTGCCAAAACAGAACCAATTACAAGTTGCAAAGAATAGAAAAATGGAAGCTAAACACAAACGAACAAAAAACACAGCTTGCCAGTACGAAGAAGAAGATGTCTATGAAGAACCTTAGCAAAACAGGTGAAAGCTATGTCAACCGAAAACTAGCAAACGTTTGGGGAAAGAAATTCAAGAAGACACAAGGAAAAAGAAGGATATTCCGGGACCTAGGAATGGAAGAATTAACACACTTGAAACGTCCATAGCGGAGAAAGGAATCTCTGGATTCCATGCAATCCCAGCCAAAGTTGCAGCCATATTTGCCAGAGAGATAGAAGAGAGAATCCTAAAGTTTCCAGCCAGCAACAGGAGACCCTGAATAGGCCAAGGAATCCTCAGGAAAACGAACAAAGCAGGACGTATCACACTTTCTGATTTCAACCTAGAGGACGAAGCGCTGGGTACCGAAACGGCACAGTCCGGGCCCAAAAACAGGCACACAGACTCATGCAACAGAATCGAGAGCCCAGAGCCCAACTCAAACATACATGGACAGCCCATTTGCGACCAGGGAGCCAAGAGGAGACAGTGGACAAAGGAGAGTCTCTCCGATAAACGGTGCTGGGAAGCCTGCACAGCCACATGGAACACAACGAGAGTAGACCATGATGTGCCACCTGGCACACGCACCACCTGGAATGGATTAAAGCCCTGAATGGCACACTGGAAACCGTGAAACTTGTAGGAGAAGACCTAGGCAGAGTGCTCTTTGCCATCTGTCTGAGCCGCCTATTGTGAAGAAGCCTGTCTGACTGGGCAACTGCAGCAAAGGAGACAAGAAACAAACGGGACCACCTCACATGCAGACGCTTCTGCCCAGTCAAGGAAACCATCGACTCAATGCAAAGACAGCACAACAACTGGGAGTGGATGTTTGCAAAGCACACATCGGACAAGGGGTGAAAAGCCCAAAGATACAATCAACTCACACGTCTCCACAAGAAAAAGAACAAGCCAATGAAAACCTGGGCCAAAGATGGACACAGAGATTTCTCCCAAGAAGATCTAAAGAGGGCCAACAGGTGCATGAAAACTTGTTCACCCTCATTAAGCCTGAGGCCAAGGCAAATCCAAACCGCAAGGACATAGCAGCTCACTGTGGTCAGAATGGCTATAAGGAGGCAGACAGGAAACAACAAGCGTCAGAGAGGAGGTGGAGAGAAGGGAAGCCTCCTGCACTGCTGGTGGCAGTGGAAACCGGTGCAGCCACTAGGCCAAGCGGTGTGGAACTGCCTCCGAAATTTAAGAATCCATGTCCCATATGATCCAGCTATTCCTCTGGGGCGCGTTTAGCCAAAGAACTCGGAAACACTACCGCCTAAAGACATGTGCACCGCTGAGTTCAGCACAGCCTTACTCCCGCTCTCCAAGACTTGGAAGCCGCCCTGGTGCCCAGCAAGGGACGAATGGAGAAGGAACATGGGCTATAGCCACACAATGGCATACCACTCAGCGGGAACAAAGGATGCAATCCAGCCATTTGTGACCACCAGAATGGCTGGGAGGGTTTTAGGGGAACTGAAACAAGCCCCAGGGACAAAGTCAAATACCGTAGGATCTCACTTACAAGGAGAAGAAAAAACAAGCACTGACCAACAGGCGGCACTGGACATTTGATCGGGGGTGCCCAGAGGCAAAGCGGGGCGGTGGGGGAGGGTGGAAGAGATGATGAGGCACAAGTGTGTGGTGAGGGCCTGTGATTCGGCTTACGCTGGTGAAGAGGATGGAACCTACACGGAAGTCTAAATCGATGAGGATGTAAATCTGAAAGACATAGGATGTTCGAATGCAGGGTTATGGCAATAAATCCACCTAAAAGCAAAAATCCAAAAAGGGGTCCAGAATGACGGCATACAGCTTTGGGGGCTGAAAGAGATTAGAGAAGGTGAACTTCCAAGGATGGAAAATCACCTCAAAAGGCTTACTGATGCTACAGAAAGGTAGACCATTCCAAATACATGAAGAGGAATCCTACCAAGAGAACCTGATCCGTGCTAAGCCCAGGAACCAACGGAAAACGTTACCGTCCATGATGTTCCTACTAATCACCTTCACGAATAATCCAAACAGGCCCACATCTTCCCAAGTTCAGGCCACAGGTTGGTCCAAAAGTGCAAGTCAGGGCCGGCCCTGTGGTGGAGCGGGCAAGTGCCCACGTTCCGCTTGGGTGGCCCGGGCCTCACTCTTTCACAGCACGGGTGCAGATCACATTAGCACTGTTAGGGAATAGAGATTTCATGGTACGGTGCGGACGGAGGTCCTAAAGAAGTAGCAATTGTGAGGGTCCCTTATCAATACGCACCAGAAAAAGCACCGTGAGAATATTCCAATCTAGGAAGGCATCTGGTACACTTCCCCAAAGGAAGAAGGAAGGAAAACATGGGACCTGCCAAGGCGGAATTGGCAGAGTGCTAGGAGATGACACGATCATTGCGCATCAGAGGATTGCCTGGGCAACTTCAACTTGGGAGGGAGTCCAGGACTTTCTCTGGGGAAGGTCCACCCACTTGGCCATCTACCCACGACATAAGAGATAACAGCCAGGGTAATCTTACAGGAAAGAGACCAGTGTCTAGAGAGAAGGGAGCTGGCCTTTCCAAGTTTGAGGAGAAAGTTAGAAACCGACAAGACATCCAGAAAAAGGAAAACTATCCTACCTGGAAAGGGGGAGGAGTCAGACTGGTGTGAGATGGCTCTGAAACTCTGTGTGCTTGGAGGTTGTCAGGACAACTTGGCCTTCTGAGGTTCTTTATGACATCACGGTGAACATGTCCCCCAAGATGGCCGCATGGGTACAGTCTGAGGATTGGCCTAGGCTGGGCTATTAAAGGGAGACATACCCAGAAAGAGTTTGACAAACAGAAAGCAGGCACAGAAACTGGAAGAGATCAAACAGACTCTGATGCCAGGGATAAGAAAGGAATCCTTGGCAAGAAGCCAGAATAGAGGGACAAGCACTGAGAGGAGAACATTGTCATCTATTCAAGTCTATGGGGAGGCCATGCTGATTCAAGCTTGAAACTTGATTGGAAACACGAGGCCGCACTTGGGCCTTATCAGACCTACAGTGTCCTTCTGCCTTAAGCATAATCCAAAGTCAAGAAGGATCTCTTGAGGACATTGAATAGAAGACTCGATGCCTCCTTTCCTAGGCCCCTATCGTTCTTGGAAGATCAGTCTCACTTTCTATAGCTCTGGCGTCACGGGGGCCCACTGGCCACATGCTAATGAGTCCCAAGAGATGTCTTGGAAGCCTCGAAGGAATGGAGCCCTGTCATGCTTGGGGTAGGTCTCTTTGTTGGGAAGGGCTCTACAAGTGTGCTGAAAATCACCCTTTTCCAGAGGGCTTGGTTCCTTTGTGAAGGCTGCCCTCCCAGGCTAGAGTGCTCACTTTGGCTCCCATGAAATTCTCTCCCCCGACCTCTTGCCGTAGAAGGATTATTGATTATGTGCTTTGACGCCATATGGAAGGAAGCTGGCTGAAAATTAGAACATTACAATTCTGTTTCCAGAAAAATAAACATGCCAGGGCTGAGGATGTAGGTCAAACGAATGGCACAGCCTATAGAAATAAAGTAAGCCCGCATCTAGACGGAATCTAGGGCAACGTCCAAGGGTCAGGGGTCAAGTTTGAAACTTCCCAAATCCACAAAAGAGAAAGAAAAATATCTTTCCTGGAGCGGGGAATTCATCAGATTTGTCTAATTTGTCTCGGAAAAACATGATGTCCATGAAGGGGGTTGCCAGGACCACCTCGAATTTGGAGTTTCTGATCTCAGGATGTCAAACCTACCCAGATGACCACGGGTTCTCAGTGCTTCGTTTGACCTAGGCTAGGATAGCAAAGAGTCCTACAAGTGACCGCTGCAAATTCAAAGACAGCAACCAAGAATCACGAACGCACTCACACCTCGGCCTAGAGAACATACGGTCATTCAAGAAATACAAAATTAATCCCTTGGACTGAAGGAGAACGGACTGATAAGCACATCTAAGGGAGATAGCTGAGAAAGACCATGACGAGGATACTGTGGAAAAGAAAAAAAGGTCCCAGAAAATGCAAGGCGAACAGATATCACACCTGAATAATCCACAATGAAAGATGTCAGTCTTTAGACAGGCTCTGCTGGAAAGTTTGGAAGTCAGAGAAATTCACAAGCCAAAACACGGCAGCGAAGGTCAAACCTGGGCTCACTGGGAAGGGTGAGTTATGAGACTGCTCCAAGCGGGCTCTGAAGCCCTGTGTGCATGAAGCTTGCCGGGGCAGCAGACACACAATTATGACCAATCCTCTGACGTCACAGTGGCCCCGACAAACCACCTGGCCTCATCTACACAGTGCCAGAGCTGGGCTCAAGCAGCATATTCAAGCCCCATTGCACTCAACTGCAGGTTGCCAATGGAACATGAAAGGCGCCGACCGGTGGTGCAGCGGTGAGGTCTGCAGCTTCTGGGTCGGTGACCCGGGGTGGGCTGGGTGGAATCCTGGGGGTGAGCCTCCTCACCACTGCTTCAGTCATTCTGGAGCAGGCGTCCGAGGGGGTGTGGAGGCAGATGGGAAGGGACGTTAGATAGGGCCAGACTTCCACAGCAAATACAGGAGCGTTGCCAGCAGATGTGAGCACAGCGATGCACTTCTGCCAAAACAGAACCAATTACAAGTTGCAAAGAATAGAAAAACGGAAGCTAAGCACAAACGAACAAAAAACACAGCTTGCCAGTACGAAGAAGAAGATGTCTATGAAGAGCCTTAGCAAAACAGGTGAAAGCTATGTCAACCGAAAACTAGCAAACGTTTGGGGAAAGAAATTCAAGACGACACAAGGAAAAAGAAGGATAATCCGGGACCTAGGAATGGAAGAATTAACACACTTGAAACGTCCATAGCGGAGAAAGGAATCTCTGGATTCCATGCAATCCCAGTCAAAGTTGCAGCCATATTTGCCAGAGAGATAGAAGAGAGAATCCTAAAGTTTCCAGCCAGCAACAAGAGACCCTGAATAGGCCAAGGAATCCTCAGGAAAACGAACACAGCAGGACGTATCACACTTTCTGATTTCAACCTAGAGGACGAAGCGCTAGGTACCGAAACGGCACAGTCCGGGCCCAAAAACAGGCACACAGACCCATGCAACAGAATCGAGAGCCCAGAGCCCAACTCAAACATACATGGACAGCCCATTTGCGACCAGGGAGCCAAGAGGAGACAGTGGACAAAGGAGAGTCTCTCCGATAAACGGTGCTGGGAAGCCTGCACAGCCACATGGAACACAACGAGAGTAGACCATGATGTTCCACCTGGCACACGCACCACCTGGAATGGATTAAAGCCCTGAATGGCACACTTGAAACCGTGAAACTTGTAGGAGAAGACCTAGGCAGAGTGCTCTTTGCCATCTGTCTGAGCCGCCTATTGGGAAGTAACATGTCTGACTGGGCAAGGGCAGCAAAGGAGACAAGAAACAAACGGGACCACCTCACATGCAGATGCTTCTGCCCAGTCAAGGAAACCATCGACTCAATGCAAAGACAGCACAACAACTGGGAGTGGATGTTTGCAAAGCACACATCGGACAAGGGGTGAAAAGCCCAAAGATACAATCAACTCACACGTCTCCACATGAAAAAGAACAAGCCAATGAAAACCTGGGCCAAAGATGGACACAGAGATTTCTCCCAAGAAGATCTAAAGAGGGCCAACAGGTGCATGAAAACTTGTTCACCCTCATTAAGCCTGAGGCCAAGGCAAATCCAAACCGCAAGGACATAGCAGCTCACTGTGGTCAGAATGGCTATAAGGAGGCAGACAGGAAACAACAAGCGTCAGAGAGGAGGTGGAGAGAAGGGAAGCCTCCTGCACTGCTGGTGGCAGTGGAAACCGGTGCAGCCACTAGGCCAAGCGGTGTGGAACTGCCTCCGAAATGTAAGAATCCATGTCCCATATGATCCAGCTATTCCTCTGGGGCGCGTTTAGCCAAAGAACTCGGAAACACTACCGCCTAAAGACATGTGCACCGCTGATTTCAGCACAGCCTTACTCCCGCTCTCCAAGACTTGGAAGCCGCCCTGGTGCCCAGCAAGGGACGAATGGAGAAGGAACATGGGCTATAGCCACACAATGGCATACCACTCAGCGGGAACAAAGGATGCAATCCAGCCATTTGTGACCACCAGAATGGCTGGGAGGGTTTTAGGGGAACTGAAACAAGCCCCAGGGACAAAGTCAAATACCGTAGGATCTCACTTACAAGGAGAAGAAAAAACAAGCACTGACCAACAGGCGGCACTGGACATTTGATCGGGGGTGCCCAGAGGCAAAGCGGGGCGGTGGGGGAGGGTGGAAGAGATGATGAGGCACAAGTGTGTGGTGAGGGCCTGTGATTCGGCTTACGCTGGTGAAGAGGATGGAACCTACACGGAAGTCTAAATCGATGAGGATGTAAATCTGAAAGAAATAGGATGTTCGAATGCAGGGTTATGGCAATAAATCCACCTAAAAGCAAAAATCCAAAAAGGGGTCCAGAATGACGGCATACAGCTTTGGGGGCTGAAAGAGATTAGAGAAGGTGAACTTCCAAGGATGGAAAATCACCTCAAAAGGCTTACTGATGCTACAGAAAGGTAGGCCATTCCAAATACATGAAGAGGAATCCTACCAAGAGAACCTGATCCGTGCTAAGCCCAGGAACCAACGGAAAACGTTACCGTCAATGATGTTCCTAGTAATCAGCTTCACGAATAATCCAAACAGGCCCACATCTTCCCAAGTTCAGGCCACAGGTTGGTCCAAAAGTACAAGTCAGGGCCGGCCCTGTGGTGGAGCGGGCAAGTGCCCACGTTCCGCTTGGGTGGCCCGGGCCTCACTCTTTCACAGCACGGGTGCAGATCACATTAGCACTGTTAGGGAATAGAGATTTCATGGTACGGTGCGGACAGAGGTCATAAAGAAGTAGCAATTGTGAGGGTCCCTTATCAATACGCACCAGAAAAAGAACCGTGAGAATATTCCAATCTAGGAAGGCATCTGGTACACTTCCCCAAAGGAAGAAGGAAGGAAAACACGGGACCTGCCAAGGCGGAATTGGCAGAGTGCTAGGAGATGACACGATCATTGCGCATCAGAGGATTGCCTGGGCAACTTCAACTTGGGAGGGAGTCCAGGACTTTCTCTGGGGAAGGTCCACCCACTTGGCCATCTACCCACGACATAAGAGATAACACCCAGGGTAATCTTACAGGAAAGAGACCAGTGTCTAGAGAGAAGGGAGCTGGCCTTTCCAAGTTTGAGGAGAAAGTTAGAAACCGACAAGACATCCAGAAAAAGGAAAACTATCCTACCTGGAAAGGGGGAGGAGTCAGACTGGTGTGAGATGGCTCTGAAACTCTGTGTGCTTGGAGGTTGTCAGGACAACTTGGCCTTCTGAGGTTCTTTATGACATCACGGTGAACATGTCCCCCACGATGGCCGCATGGGTACAGTCTGAGGATTGGCCTAGGCTGGGCTATTAAAGGGAGACATACCCAGAAAGAGTTTGACAAACAGAAAGCAGGCACAGAAACTGGAAGAGATCAAACAGACTCTGATGCCAGGGATAAGAAAGGAATCCTTGGCAAGAAGCCAGAATAGAGGGACAAGCACTGAGAGGAGAACATTGTCATCTATTCAAGTCTATGGGGAGGCCATGCTGATTCAAGCTTGAAACTTGATTGGAAACACGAGGCCGCACTTGGGCCTTATCAGACCTACAGTGTCCTTCTGCCTTAAGCATAATCCAAAGTCAAGAAGGATCTCTTGAGGACATTGAATAGAAGACTCGATGCCTCCTTTCCTAGGCCCCTATCGTTCTTGGAAGATCAGTCTCACTTTCTATAGCTCTGGCGTCACGGGGGCCCACTGGCCACATGCTAATGAGTCCCAAGAGATGTCTTGGAAGCCTCGAAGGAATGGAGCCCTGTCATGCTTGGGGTAGGTCTCTTTGTTGGGAAGGGCTCTACAAGTGTGCTGAAAATCACCCTTTTCCAGAGGGCTTGGTTCCTTTGTGAAGGCTGCCCTCCCAGGCTAGAGTGCTCACTTTGGCTCCCATGAAATTCTCTCCCCCGACCTCTTGCCGTAGAAGGATTATTGATTATGTGCTTTGACGCCATATGGAAGGAAGCTGGCTGAAAATTAGAACATTACAATTCTGTTTCCAGAAAAATAAACATGCCAGGGCTGAGGATGTAGGTCAAACGAATGGCACAGCCTATAGAAATAAAGTAAGCCCGCATCTAGACGGAATCTAGGGCAACGTCCAAGGGTCAGGGGTCAAGTTTGAAACTTCCCAAATCCACAAAAGAGAAAGAAAAATATCTTTCCTGGAGCGGGGAATTCATCAGATTTGTCTAATTTGTCTCGGAAAAACATGATGTCCATGAAGGGGGTTGCCAGGACCACCTCGAATTTGGAGTTTCTGATCTCAGGATGTCAAACCTACCCAGATGACCACGGGTTCTCAGTGCTTCGTTTGACCTAGGCTAGGATAGCAAAGAGTCCTACAAGTGACCGCTGCAAATTCAAAGACAGCAACCAAGAATCACGAACGCACTCACACCTCGGCCTAGAGAACATACGGTCATTCAAGAAATACAAAATTAATCCCTTGGACTGAAGGAGAACGGACTGATAAGCACATCTAAGGGAGATAGCTGAGAAAGACCAT
The DNA here is from genome assembly GCF_041296235.1 of Equus asinus. Lineage (NCBI taxonomy): Eukaryota > Metazoa > Chordata > Mammalia > Perissodactyla > Equidae > Equus > Equus asinus. The sequence continues at coordinate 84,617,566 of NC_091820.1, read as the reverse complement.
GACGAGGATACTGTGGAAAAGAAAAAAAGGTCCCAGAAAATGCAAGGCGAACAGATATCACACCTGAATAATCCACAATGAAAGATGTCAGTCTTTAGACAGGCTCTGCTGGAAAGTTTGGAAGTCAGAGAAATTCACAAGCCAAAACACGGCAGCGAAGGTCAAACCTGGGCTCACTGGGAAGGGTGAGTTATGAGACTGCTCCAAGCGGGCTCTGAAGCCCTGTGTGCATGAAGCTTGCCGGGGCAGCAGACACACAATTATGACCAATCCTCTGACGTCACAGTGGCCCCGACAAACCACCTGGCCTCATCTACACAGTGCCAGAGCTGGGCTCAAGCAGCATATTCAAGCCCCATTGCACTCAACTGCAGGTTGCCAATGGAACATGAAAGGGGCCGGCCGGTGGTGCAGCGGTGAGGTCCGCAGCTTCTGGGTCGGTGACCCGGGGTGGGCTGGGTGGAATCCTGGGGGTGAGCCTCCTCACCACTGCTTCAGTCATTCTGGAGCAGGCGTCCGAGGGGGTGTGGAGGCAGATGGGAAGGGACGTTAGATAGGGCCAGACTTCCACAGCAAATACAGGAGCGTTGCCAGCAGATGTGAGCACAGCGATGCACTTCTGCCAAAACAGAACCAATTACAAGTTGCAAAGAATAGAAAAACGGAAGCTAAACACAAACGAACAAAAAACACAGCTTGCCAGTACGAAGAAGAAGATGTCTATGAAGAGCCTTAGCAAAACAGGTGAAAGCTATGTCAACCGAAAACTAGCAAACGTTTGGGGAAAGAAATTCAAGACGACACAAGGAAAAAGAAGGATAATCCGGGACCTAGGAATGGAAGAATTAACACACTTGAAACGTCCATAGCGGAGAAAGGAATCTCTGGATTCCATGCAATCCCAGTCAAAGTTGCAGCCATATTTGCCAGAGAGATAGAAGAGAGAATCCTAAAGTTTCCAGCCAGCAACAAGAGACCCTGAATAGGCCAAGGAATCCTCAGGAAAACGAACACAGCAGGACGTTTCACACTTTCTGATTTCAACCTAGAGGACGAAGCGCTAGGTACCGAAACGGCACAGTCCGGGCCCAAAAACAGGCACACAGACCCATGCAACAGAATCGAGAGCCCAGAGCCCAACTCAAACATACATGGACAGCCCATTTGCGACCAGGGAGCCAAGAGGAGACAGTGGACAAAGGAGAGTCTCTCCGATAAACGGTGCTGGGAAGCCTGCACAGCCACATGGAACACAACGAGAGTAGACCATGATGTTCCACCTGGCACACGCACCACCTGGAATGGATTAAAGCCCTGAATGGCACACTTGAAACCGTGAAACTTGTAGGAGAAGACCTAGGCAGAGTGCTCTTTGCCATCTGTCTGAGCCGCCTATTGGGAAGTAACATGTCTGACTGGGCAAGGGCAGCAAAGGAGACAAGAAACAAACGGGACCACCTCACATGCAGATGCTTCTGCCCAGTCAAGGAAACCATCGACTCAATGCAAAGACAGCACAACAACTGGGAGTGGATGTTTGCAAAGCACACATCGGACAAGGGGTGAAAAGCCCAAAGATACAATCAACTCACACGTCTCCACATGAAAAAGAACAAGCCAATGAAAACCTGGGCCAAAGATGGACACAGAGATTTCTCCCAAGAAGATCTAAAGAGGGCCAACAGGTGCATGAAAACTTGTTCACCCTCATTAAGCCTGAGGCCAAGGCAAATCCAAACCGCAAGGACATAGCAGCTCACTGTGGTCAGAATGGCTATAAGGAGGCAGACAGGAAACAACAAGCGTCAGAGAGGAGGTGGAGAGAAGGGAAGCCTCCTGCACTGCTGGTGGCAGTGGAAACCGGTGCAGCCACTAGGCCAAGCGGTGTGGAACTGCCTCCGAAATGTAAGAATCCATGTCCCATATGATCCAGCTATTCCTCTGGGGCGCGTTTAGCCAAAGAACTCGGAAACACTACCGCCTAAAGACATGTGCACCGCTGAGTTCAGCACAGCCTTACTCCCGCTCTCCAAGACTTGGAAGCCGCCCTGGTGCCCAGCAAGGGACGAATGGAGAAGGAACATGGGCTATAGCCACACAATGGCATACCACTCAGCGGGAACAAAGGATGCAATCCAGCCATTTGTGACCACCAGAATGGCTGGGAGGGTTTTAGGGGAACTGAAACAAGCCCCAGGGACAAAGTCAAATACCGTAGGATCTCACTTACAAGGAGAAGAAAAAACAAGCACTGACCAACAGGCGGCACTGGACATTTGATCGGGGGTGCCCAGAGGCAAAGCAGGGCGGTGGGGGAGGGTGGAAGAGATGATGAGGCACAAGTGTGTGGTGAGGGCCTGTGATTCGGCTTACGCTGGTGAAGAGGATGGAACCTACACGGAAGTCTAAATCGATGAGGATGTAAATCTGAAAGACATAGGATGTTCGAATGCAGGGTTATGGCAATAAATCCACCTAAAAGCAAAAATCCAAAAAGGGGTCCAGAATGACGGCATACAGCTTTGGGGGCTGAAAGAGATTAGAGAAGGTGAACTTCCAAGGATGGAAAATCACCTCAAAAGGCTTACTGAAGCTACAGAAAGGTAGGCCATTCCAAATACATGAAGAGGAATCCTACCAAGAGAACCTGATCCGTGCTAAGCCCAGGAACCAACGGAAAACGTTACCGTCAATGATGTTCCTAGTAATCAGCTTCACGAATAATCCAAACAGGCCCACATCTTCCCAAGTTCAGGCCACAGGTTGGTCCAAAAGTACAAGTCAGGGCCGGCCCTGTGGTGGAGCGGGCAAGTGCCCACGTTCCGCTTGGGTGGCCCGGGCCTCACTCTTTCACAGCACGGGTGCAGATCACATTAGCACTGTTAGGGAATAGAGATTTCATGGTACGGTGCGGACAGAGGTCATAAAGAAGTAGCAATTGTGAGGGTCCCTTATCAATACGCACCAGAAAAAGAACCGTGAGAATATTCCAATCTAGGAAGGCATCTGGTACACTTCCCCAAAGGAAGAAGGAAGGAAAACACGGGACCTGCCAAGGCGGAATTGGCAGAGTGCTAGGAGATGACACGATCATTGCGCATCAGAGGATTGCCCGGGCAACTTCAACTTGGGAGGGAGTCCAGGACTTTCTCTGGGGAAGGTCCACCCACTTGGCCATCTACCCACGACATAAGAGATAACACCCAGGGTAATCTTACAGGAAAGAGACCAGTGTCTAGAGAGAAGGGAGCAGGCCTTTCCAAGTTCGAGGAGAAAGTTAGAAACCGACAAGAAATCCAGAAAAAGGAAAACTATCCTACCTGGAAAGGGGGAGGAGTCAGACTGGTCTGAGATGGCTCTGAAACTCTGTGTGCTTGGAGGTTGTCAGGACAACTTAGCCTTCTGAGGCTCTTTATGACATCACGGTGAACATGTGCCCCAAGATGGCCGCATGGTTACAGTCTGAGGATTGGCCTAGGCTGGGCTATTAAAGGGAGACATACCCAGAAACAGCTTTGACAAACAGAAAGCGGGCACAGAAACTGGAAGAGATCAAACAGACTCTGATGCCAGGGATAAGAAAGGAATCCTTGGCAAGAAGCGAGAATAGAGGGACAAGCACTGAGAGGAGAACATTGTCATCTATTCAAGTCTATGGGGAGGCCATGCTGATTCAAGCTTGAAACTTGACTGGAAACACGAGGCCGCACTTGGGCCTTATCACACCTACAGTGTCCTTCTGCCTTAAGCATAATCCAAAGTCAAGAAGGATCTCTTGAGGACATTGAATAGAAGACTCGATGCCTCCTTTCCTAGGCCCCTAGCGTTCTTGGAAGATCAGTCTCACTTTCTATAGCTCTGGCGTCACGGGGGCCCACTGGCCACATGCTAATGCGTCCCAAGAGATGTCTTGGAAGCCTCGAAGGAATGGAGCCCTGTCATGCTTGGGGTAGGTCTCTTTGTTGGGAAGGGCTCTACAAGTGTGCTGAAAATCACCCTTTTCCAGAGGGCTTGGTTCCTTTGTGAAGGCTGCCCTCCCAGGCTAGAGTGCTCACTTTGGCTCCAATGAAATTCTCTCCCCCGACCTCTTGCCGTAGAAGGATTATTGATTATGTGCTTTGACGCCATATGGAAGGAAGCTGGCTGAAAATTAGAACATTACAATTCTGTTTCCAGAAAAATAAACATGCCAGGGCTGAGGATGTAGGTCAAACAAATGGCACAGCCTATAGAAATAAAGTAAGCCCGCATCTAGACGGAATCTAGGGCAACGTCCAAGGGTCAGGGGTCAAGTTCGAAATTTCCCAGATCCACAAAAGAGAAAGAAAAATATCTTTCCTGGAGCGAGGAATTCATCACATTTGTCTAATTTGTCTCGGAAAAACATGATGTCCATGAAGGGGGTTGCCAGGACCACCTCGAATTTGGAGTTTCTGATTTCAGGATGTCAAACCAACCCAGATGACCACGGGTTCTCAGTGCTTCGTTTGACGTAGGCGAGGATAGCAAAGAGTCCTACAAGTGACCGCTGCAAATTCAAAGACAGCAACCAAGAATCACGAAAGCACTCACACCTCGGCCTAGGGAACATACGGTGATTCAAGAAATAGAAAAATTAATCCCTTGGACTGAAGGAGAACGGACTGATAAGCACATCTAAGGGAGATAGCTGAGAAAGACCATGACGAGGATACTGTGGAAAAGAAAAAAAGGTCCCAGAAAATGCAAGGCGAACAGATATCACACCTGAATAATCCACAATGAAAGATGTCAGTCTTTAGACAGGCTCTGCTGGAACGTTTGAAAGTCAGAGAAATTCACAAGCCAAAACACGGCAGCGAAGGTCAAACCTGGGCTCACTGGGAAGGGTGAGTTATGAGACTGCTCCAAGCGGGCTCTGAAGCCCTGTGTCCATGAAGCTTGCCGGGACAGCAGACACACAATTATGACCAATCCTCTGATGTCACAGTGGCCCCGACAAACCACCTTGGCTCATCTACACAGTGCCAGAGCTGGGCTCAAGCAGCATATTCAAGCCCCATTGCACTCAACTGCAGGTTGCCAACGGAACATGAAAGGGGCCGGCCGGTGGTGCAGCGGTGAGGTCCGCAGCTTCTGGGTCGGTGGCCCGGGGTGGGCCGGGTGGAATCCTGGGGGTGAGCCTCCTCACCACTGCTTCAGTCATTCTGGGGCAGGCGTCCGAGGGGGTGTAGAGGCAGATGGGAAGGGACGTTAGATAGGGCCAGACTTCCACAGCAAATACAGGAGCGTTGCCAGCAGATGTGAGCACAGCGATGCACTTCTGCCAAAACAGAACCAATTACAAGTTGCAAAGAATAGACAAACGGAAGCTAAACACAAACGAACAAAAAACACAGCTTGCCAGTATGAAGAAGAAGATGTCTATGAAGAGCCTTAGGAAAACAGGTGAAAGCTATGTCACCCGAAAAGTAGCAAACGTTTGGGGAAAGAAATTCAAGACGACACAAGGAAAAAGAAGGATATTCCGGGACCTAGGAATGGAAGAATTAACACACTTGAAACGTCCATAGCGGAGAAAGGAATCTCTGGATTCCATGCAATCCCAGCCAAAGTTGCAGCCATATTTGCCAGAGAGATAGAAGAGAGAATCCTAAAGTTTCCAGCCAGCAACAAGAGACCCTGAATAGGCCAAGGAATCCTCAGGAAAACGAACAAAGCAGGACGTATCACACTTTCTGATTTCAACCTAGAGGACGAAGCGCTAGGTACCGAAACGGCACAGTCCGGGCCCAAAAACAGGCACACAGACCCATGCAACAGAATCGAGAGACCAGAGCCCAACTCAAACATACATGGACAGCCCATTTGCGACCAGGGAGCCAAGAGGAGACAGTGGACAAAGGAGAGTCTCTCCGATAAACGGTGCTGGGAAGCCTGCACAGCCACATGGAACACAACGAGAGTAGACCATGATGTGCCACCGGGCACACGCACCACCTGGAGTGGATTAAAGCCCTGAATGGCGAACTTGAAACCGTGAAACTTGTAGGAGAAGACCTAGGCAGAGTGCTCTTTGCCATCTGTCTGAGCCGCCTATTGGGAAGAAGCCTGTCTGACTGGGCAAGGGCAGCAAAGGAGACAAGAAACAAACGGGACCACCTCACATGCAGACGCTTCTGCCCAGTCAAGGAAACCATCGACTCAAAGCAAAGACAGCACAACAACTGGGAGTGGATGTTTGCAAAGCACACATCGGACAAGGGGTGAAAAGCCCAAAGATACAATCAACTCACACGTCTCCACAAGAAAAAGAACAAGCCAATGAAAACCTGGGCCAAAGAAGGACACAGAGATTTCTCCCAAGAAGATCTAAAGAGGGCCAACAGGTGCATGAAAACTTGTTCACCCTCATTAAGCCTGAGGCCAAGGCAAATCCAAACCGCAAGGACATAGCAGCTCACCGTGGTCAGAATGGCTATAAGGAGGCAGACAGGAAACAACAAGCGTCAGAGAGGAGGTGGAGAGAAGGGAAGCCTCCTGCACTGCTGCTGGCAGTGGAAACCGGTGCAGCCACTAGGCCAAGCGGTGTGGAACTGCCTCCGAAATTTAAGAATCCATGTCCCATATGATCCAGCTATTCCTCTGGGGCGCGTTTAGCCAAAAACTCGGAAACACTACCGCCTAAAGACATGTGCACCGCTGAGTTCACCACAGCCTTACTCCCGCTCTCCAAGACTTGGAAGCCGCCCTGGTGCCCAGCAAGGGACGAATGGAGAAGGAACATGGGCTATAGCCACACAATGGCATACCACTCAGCGGGAACAAAGGATGCAATCCAGCCATTTGTGACCACCAGAATGGCTGGGAGGGTTTTAGGGGAAGTGAAACAAGCCCCAGGGACAAAGTCAAATACCGTAGGATCTCACTTACAAGGAGAAGAAAAAACAAGCACTGACCAACAGGCGGCACTGGACATTTGATCGGGGGTGCCCAGAGGCAAAGCGGGGCGGTGGGGGAGGGTGAAAGAGATGATGAGGCACAAGTGTTTGGTGAGGGCCTGTGATTCGGCTTACGCTGGTGAAGAGGATGGAACCTACACGGAAGTCTAAATCGATGAGGATGTAAATCTGAAAGACATAGGATGTTCGAATGCAGGGTTATGGCAATAAATCCACCTAAAAGCAAAAATCCAAAAAGGGGTCCAGAATGACGGCATACAGCTTTGGGGGCTGAAAGAGATTAGAGAAGGTGAACTTCCAAGGATGGAAAATCACCTCAAAAGGCTTACTGATGCTACAGAAAGGTAGACCATTCCAAATACATGAAGAGGAATCCTACCAAGAGACCCTGATCCGTGCTAAGCCCAGGAACCAACGGAAAACGTTACCGTCCATGATGTTCCTACTAATCAGCTTCACGAATAATCCAAACAGGCCCACATCTTCCCAAGTTCAGGCCACAGGTTGGTCCAAAAGTACAAGTCAGGGCCGGCCCTGTGGTGGAGCGGGCAAGTGCCCACGTTCCGCTTGGGTGGCCCGGGCCTCACTCTTTCACAGCACGGGTGCAGATCACATTAGCACTGTTAGGGAATAGAGATTTCATGGTACGGTGCGGACAGAGGTCCTAAAGAAGTAGCAATTGTGAGGGTCCCTTATCAATACGCACCAGAAAAAGAACCGTGAGAATATTCCAATCTAGGAAGGCATCTGGTACACTTCCCCAATGGAAGAAGGAAGGAAAACATGGGACCTGCCAAGGCGGAATTGGCAGAGTGCTAGGAGATGACACGATCATTGCGCATCAGACGATTGCCTGGGCAACTTCAACTTGGGAGGGAGTCCAGGACTTTCTCTGGGGAAGGTCCACCCACTTGGCCATCTACCCACGACATAAGAGATAACACCCAGGGTAATCTTACAGGAAAGAGACCAGTGTCTAGAGAGAAGGGAGCAGGCCTTTCCAAGTTCGAGGAGAAAGTTAGAAACCGACAAGACATCCAGAAAAAGGAAAACTATCCTACCTGGAAAGGGGGAGGAGTCAGACTGGTCTGAGATGGCTCTGAAACTATGTGTGCTTGGAGGTTGTCAGGACAACTTAGCCTTGTGACGTTCTTTGTGACATCACGGTGAACATGTCCCCCAAGATGGCCGCATGGTTACAGTCTGAGGATTGGCCTAGGCTGGGCTATTAAAGGGAGACATACCCAGAAACAGCTTTGACAAACAGAAAGCGGGCACAGAAACTGGAAGAGATCAAACAGACTCTGATGCCAGGGATAAGAAAGGAATCCTTGGCAAGAAGCGAGAATAGAGGGACACGCACTGAGAGGAGAACATTGTCATCTATTCAAGTCTATGGGGAGGCCATGCTGATTCAAGCTTGAAACTTGATTGGAAACACGAGGCCGCACTTGGGCCTTATCACACCTACAGTGTCCTTCTGCCTTAAGCATAATCCAAAGTCAAGAAGGATCTCTTGAGGACATTGAAGAGAAGAGTCAATGCCTCCTTTCCTAGGCCCCTAGCGTTCTTGGAAGATCAGTCTCACTTTCCATAGCTCTGGCGTCACGCGGGCCCACTGGCCACATGCTAATGCGTCCCAAGAGATGTCTTGGAAGCCTTGAAGGAATGGAGCCCCGCCATGCTTGGGGTAGGTCTCTTTGTTGGGAAGGGCTCTACAAGTGTGCTGAAAATCACCCTTTTCCAGAGGGCTTGGTTCCTTTGTGAAGGCTGCCCTCCCAGGCTAGAGTGCTCACTTTGGCTCCAATGAAATTCTCTCCCCCGACCTCTTGCCGTAGAAGGATTATTGATTATGTGCTTTGACGCCATATGGAAGGAAGCTGGCTGAAAATTAGAACATTACAATTCTGTTTCCAGAAAAATAAACATGCCAGGGCTGAGGATGTAGGTCAAACAAATGGCACAGCCTATAGAAATAAAGTAAGCCCGCATCTAGACGGAATCTAGGGCAACGTCCAAGGGTCAGGGGTCAAGTTCGAAACTTCCCAAATCCACAAAAGAGAAAGAAAAATATCTTTCCTGGAGCGAGGAATTCATCAGATTTGTCTAATTTGTCTCGGAAAAACATAATGTCCATGAAGGGGGATGCCAGGACCACCTCGAATTTGGAGTTTCTGATCTCAGGATGTGAAACCAACCCAGATGACCACGGGTTCTCAGTGCGTCGTTTGACGTAGGCTAGGATAGCAAAGAGTCCTACAAGTGACCGCTGCAAATTCAAAGACAGCAACCAAGAATCACGAAAGCACTCACACCTCGGCCTAGAGAACGTACGGTGATTCAAGAAATACAAAATTAATCCCTTGGACTGAAGGAGAACGGACTGATAAGCACATCTAAGGGAGATAGCTGAGAAAGACCATGACGAGCATACTGTGGAAAAGGAAAAAAGGTCCCAGAAAATGCAAGGCGAACAGATATCACACCTGAATAATCCACAATGAAAGATGTCAGTCTTTAGACAGGCTCTGCTGGAACGTTTGAAAGTCAGAGAAATTCACAAGCCAAAACACGGCAGCGAAGGTCAAACCTGGGCTCTCTGGGAAGGTTGAGTTATGAGACTGCTCCAAGCGGGCTCTGAAGCCCTGTGTGCATGAAGCTTGCCGGGGCAGCAGACACACAATTATGACCAATCCTCTGACGTCAAAGTGGCCCCGACAAACCACCTGGCCTCATCTACACAGTGCCAGAGCTGGGCTCAAGCAGCATATTCAAGCCCCATTGCACTCAACTACAGGTTGTCAATGGAACATGAAAGGGGCCGGCCGGTGGTGCAGCGGTGAGGTCCGCAGCTTCTGGGTCGGTGGCCCGGGGTGGGCCGGGTGGAATCCTGGGGGTGAGCCTCCTCACCACTGCTTCAGTCATTCTGGGGCAGGCGTCCGAGAGGGTGCAGAGGCAGATGGGAAGGGACGTTAGATAGGGCCAGACTTCCACAGCAAATACAGGAGCGTTGCCAGCAGATGTGAGCACAGCGATGCACTTCTGCCAAAACAGAACCAATTACAAGTTGCAAAGAATAGAAAAATGGAAGCTAAACACAAACGAACAAAAAACACAGCTTGCCAGTATGAAGAAGAAGATGTCCATGAAGAGCCTTAGCAAAACAGGTGAAAGCTATGTCAACCGAAAACTAGCAAACGTTTGGGGAAAGAAATTCAAGACGACACAAGGAAAAAGAAGGATATTCCGGGACCTAGGAATGGAAGAATTAACACACTTGAAACGTCCATAGCGGAGAAAGGAATCTCTGGATTCCATGCAATCCCAGCCAAAGTGGCAGCCATATTTGCCAGAGAGATAGAAGAGAGAATCCTAAAGTTTCCAGCCAGCAACAAGAGACCCTGAATAGGCCAAGGAATCCTCAGGAAAACGAACAAAGCAGGATGTATCACACTTTCTGATTTCAACCTAGAGGACGAAGCGCTAGGTACCGAAACGGCACAGTCCGGGCCCAAAAACAGGCACACAGACCCATGCAACAGAATCGAGAGCCCAGAGCCCAACTCAAACATACATGGACAGCCCATTTGCGACCAGGGAGCCAAGAGGAGACAGTGGACAAAGGAGAGTCTCTCCGATAAACGGTGCTGGGAAGCCTGCACAGCCACATGGAACACAACGAGAGTAGACCATGATGTTCCACCGGGCACACGCACCACCTGGAATGGATTAAAGCCCTGAATGGCGAACTTGAAACCGTGAAACTTGTAGGAGAAGACCTAGGCAGAGTGCTCTTTGCCATCTGTCTGAGCCGCCTATTGGGAAGAAGCCTGTCTGACTGGGCAAGGGCAGCAAAGGAGACAAGAAACAAACGGGACCACCTCACGTGCAGACGCTTCTGCCCAGTCAAGGAAACCATCGACTCAATGCAAAGACAGCACAAAAACTGGGAGTGGATGTTGGCAAAGCACACATCGGACAAGGGGGGAGAAGCCCAAAGATACAATCAACTCACACGTCTCCACAAGAAAAAGTACAAGCCAATGAAAACCTGGGCCAAAGATGGACACAGAGATTTCTCCCAAGAAGATCTAAAGAGGGCCAACAGGTGCATGAAAACTTGTTCACCCTCATTAAGCCTGAGGCCAAGGCAAATCCAAACCGCAAGGACATAGCAGCTCACTGTGGTCAGAATGGCTATAAGGAGGCAGACAGGAAACAACAAGCGTCAGAGAGGAGGTGGAGAGAAGGGAAGCCTCCTGCACTGCTGCTGGCAGTGGAAACCGGTGCAGCCACTAGGCCAAGCGGTGTGGAACTGCCTCCGAAATTTAAGAATCCATGTCCCATATGATCCAGCTATTCCTCTGGGGTGCATTTAGCCAAAGAACTCGGAAACACTACCGCCTAAAGACATGTGCACCGCTGAGTTCAGCACAGCCTTACTCCCGCTCTCCAAGACTTGGAAGCCGCCCTGGTGCCCAGCAAGGGACGAATGGAGAAGGAACATGGGCTATAGCCACACAATGGCATACCACTCAGCGGGAACAAAGGATGCAATCCAGCCATTTGTGACCACCAGAATGGCTGGGAGGGTTTTAGGGGAACTGAAACAAGCCCCAGGGACAAAGTCAAATACCGTAGGATCTCACTTACAAGGAGAAGAAAAAACAAGCACTGACCAACAGGCGGCACTGGACATTTGATCGGGGGTGCCCAGAGGCAAAGCAGGGCGGTGGGGGAGGGTGGAAGAGATGATGAGGCACAAGTGTGTGGTGAGGGCCTGTGATTCGGCTTACGCTGGTGAAGAGGATGGAACCTACACGGAAGTCTAAATCGATGAGGATGTAAATCTGAAAGACATAGGATGTTCGAATGCAGGGTTATGGCAATAAATCCACCTAAAAGCAAAAATCCAAAAAGGGGTCCAGATTCACGGCATACAGCTTTGGGGGCTGAAAGAGATTAGAGAAGGTGAACTTCCAAGGATGGAAAATCACCTCAAAAGGCTTACTGATGCTACAGAAAGGTAGACCATTCCAAATACATGAAGAGGAATCCTACCAAGAGAACCTGATCCGTGCTAAGCCCAGGAACCAACGGAAAACGTTACCGTCCATGATGTTCCTACTAATCAGCTTCACGAATAATCCAAACAGGCCCACATCTTCCCAAGTTCAGGCCACAGGTTGGTCCAAAAGTACAAGTCAGGGCCGGCCCTGTGGTGGAGCGGTCAAGTGCCCACGTTCCGCTTGGGTGGCCCGGGCCTCACTCTTTCACAGCACGGGTGCAGATCACATTAGCACTGTTAGGGAATAGAGATTTCATGGTACGGTGTGGACAGAGGTCCTAAAGAAGTAGCAATTGTGAGGGTCCCTTATCAATACGCACCAGAAAAAGAACCGTGAGAATATTCCAATCTAGGAAGGCATCTGGTACACTTCCCCAAAGGAAGAAGGAAGGAAAACATGGGACCTGCCAAGGCGGAATTGGCAGAGTGCTAGGAGATGACACGATCATTGCGCATCAGAGGATTGCCTGGGCAACTTCAACTTGGGAGGGAGTCCAGGACTTTCTCTGGGGAAGGTCCACCCACTTGGCCATCTACCCACGACATAAGAGATAACACCCAGGGTAATCTTACAGGAAAGAGACCAGTGTCTAGAGAGAAGGGAGCAGGCCTTTCCAAGTTCGAGGAGAAAGTTAGAAACCGACAAGACATCCAGAAAAAGGAAAACTATCCTACCTGGAAAGGGGGAGGAGTCAGACTGGTCTGAGATGGCTCTGAAACTCTGTGTGCTTGGAGGTTGTCAGGACAACTTAGCCCTGTGACGTTCTTTATGACATCACGGTGAACATGTCCCCCAAGATGGCCGCATGGTTACAGTCTGAGGATTGGCCTAGGCTGGGCTATTAAAGGGAGACATACCCAGAAACAGCTTTGACAAACAGAAATCGGGCACAGAAACTGGAAGAGATCAAACAGACTCTGATGCCAGGGATAAGAAAGGAATCCTTGGCAAGAAGCCAGAATAGAGGGACAAGCACTGAGAGGAGAACATTGTCATCTATTCAAGTCTATGGGGAGGCCATGCTGATTCAAGCTTGAAACTTGATTGGAAACACGAGGCCGCACTTGGGCCTTATCAGACCTACAGTGTCCTTCTGCCTTAAGCATAATCCAAAGTCAAGAAGGATCTCTTGAGGACATTGAAGGGAAGAGTCGATGCCTCCTTTCCTAGGCCCCTAGAGTTCTTGGAAGATCAGTCTCACTTTCCATAGCTCTGGCGTCACGGGGGCCCACTGGCCACATGCTAATGCGTCCCAAGAGATGTCTTGGAAGCCTTGAAGGAATGGAGCCCCGCCATGCTTGTTGTAGGTCTCTTTGTTGGGAAGGGCTCTACAAGTGTGCTGAAAATCACCCTTTTCCAGAGGGCTTGGTTCCTTTGTGAAGGCTGCCCTCCCAGGCTAGAGTGCTCACTTTGGCTCCAATGAAATTCTCTCCCCCGACCTCTTGCCGTAGAAGGATTATTGATTATGTGCTTTGACGCCATATGGAAGGAAGCTGGCTGAAAATTAGAACATTACAATTCTGTTTCCAGAAAAATAAACATGCCAGGGCTGAGGATGTAGGTCAAACGAATGGCACAGCCTATAGAAATAAAGTAAGCCCGCATCTAGACGGAATCTAGGGCAACGTCCAAGGGTCAGGGGTCAAGTTCGAAACTTCCCAAATCCACAAAAGAGAAAGAAAAATATCTTTCCTGGAGCGAGGAATTCATCAGATTTGTCTAATTTGTCTCGGAACAACATTATGTCCATGAAGGGGGTTGCCAGGACCACCTCGAATTTGGAGTTTCTGATCTCAGGATGTCAAACCAACCCAGATGACCACGGGTTCTCAGTGCTTCGTTTGACCTAGGCTAGGATAGCAAAGAGTCCTACAAGTGACCGCTGCAAATTCAAAGACAGCAACCAAGAATCACGAAAGCACTCACACCTCGGCCTAGAGAACATACGGTGATTCAAGAAATACAAAATTAATCCCTTGGACTGAAGGAGAACGGACTGATAAGCACATCTAAGGGAGATAGCTGAGAAAGACCATGACGAGCATACTGTGGAAAAGAAAAAAAGGTCCCAGAAAATGCAAGGCGAACAGATATCACACCTGAATAATCCACAATGAAAGATGTCAGTCTTTAGACAGGCTCTGCTGGAACGTTTGAAAGTCAGAGAAATTCACAAGCCAAAACACGGCAGCGAAGGTCAAACCTGGGCTCACTGGGAAGGGTGAGTTATGAGACTGCTCCAAGCGGGCTCTGAAGCCCTGTGTCCATGAAGCTTGCCGGGGCAGCAGACACACAATTATGACCAATCCTCTGACGTCACAGTGGCCCCGACAAACCACCTGGCCTCATCTACACAGTGCCAGAGCTGGGCTCAAGCAGCATACTCAAGCCCCATTGCACTCAACTGCAGGTTGCCAACGGAACATGAAAGGGGCCGGCCGGTGGTGCAGCGGTGAGGTCCGCAGCTTCTGGGTCGGTGGCCCGGGGTGGGCCGGGTGGAATCCTGGGGGTGAGCCTCCTCACCACGGCTTCAGTCATTCTGGGGCAGGCGTCCGAGAGGGTGTAGAGGCAGATGGGAAGGGACGTTAGATAGGGCCAGACTTCCACAGCAAATACAGGAGCGTTGCCAGCAGATGTGAGCACAGCGATGCACTTCTGCCAAAACAGAACCAATTACAAGTTGCAAAGAATAGACAAACGGAAGCTAAACACAAACGAACAAAAAACACAGCTTGCCAGTACGAAGAAGAAGATGTCTATGAAGAGCCTGAGGAAAATAGGTGAAAGCTATGTCAACCGAAAACTAGCAAACGTTTGGGGAAAGAAATTCAAGACGACACAAGGAAAAAGAAGGATATTCCGGGACCTAGGAATGGAAGAATTAACACACTTGAAACGTCCATAGCGGAGAAAGGAATCTCTGGATTCCATGCAATCCCAGCCAAAGTTGCAGCCATATTTGCCAGAGAGATAGAAGAGAGAATCCTAAAGTTTCCAGCCAGCAACAAGAGACCCTGAATAGGCCAAGGAATCCTCAGGAAAACGAACAAAGCAGGACGTATCACACTTTCTGATTTCAACCTAGAGGACGAAGCGCTAGGTACCGAAACGGCACAGTCCGGGCCCAAAAACAGGCACACAGACCCATGCAACAGAATCGAGAGCCCAGAGCCCAACTCAAACATACATGGACAGCCCATTTGCGACCAGGGAGCCAAGAGGAGACAGTGGACAAAGGAGAGTCTCTCCGATAAACGGTGCTAGGAAGCCTGCACAGCCACATGGAACACAACGAGAGTAGACCATGATGTTCCACCTGGCACACGCACCACCTGGAATGGATTAAAGCCCTGAATGGCACACTTGAAACCGTGAAACTTGTAGGAGAAGACCTAGGCAGAGTGCCCTTTGCCATCAGTCTGAGCCGCCTATTTGGAAGAAGCATGTCTGACTGGGCAAGGGCAGCAAAGGAGACAAGAAACAAACGGGACCACCTCACGTGCAGACGCTTCTGCCCAGTCAAGGAAACCATCGACTCAATGCAAAGACAGCACAACAACTGGGAGTGGATGTTTGCAAAGCACACATCGGACAAGGGGTGAAAAGCCCAAAGATACAATCAACTCACACGTCTCCACAAGAAAAAGAACAAGCCAATGAAAACCTGGGCCAAAGATGGACACAGAGATTTCTCCCAAGAAGATCTAAAGAGGGCCAACAGGTGCATGAAAACTTGTTCACCCTCATTAAGCCTGAGGCCAAGGCAAATCCAAGCCGCAAGGACATAGCAGCTCACTGTGGTCAGAATGGCTATAAGGAGGCAGACAGGAAACAACAAGCGTCAGAGAGGAGGTGGAGAGAAGGGAAGCCTCCTGCACTGCTGCTGGCAGTGGAAACCGGTGCAGCCACTAGGCCAAGCGGTGTGGAACTGCCTCCGAAATTTAAGAATCCATGTCCCATATGATCCAGCTATTCCTCTGGGGCGCGTTTAGCCAAAGAACTCGGAAACACTACCGCCTAAAGACATGTGCACCGCTGAGTTCACCACAGCCTTACTCCCGCTCACCAAGACTTGGAAGCCGCCCTGGTGCCCAGCAAGGGACGAATGGAGAAGGAACATGGGCTATAGCCACACAATGGCATACCACTCAGCGGGAACAAAGGATGCAATCCAGCCATTTGTGACCACCAGAATGGCTGGGAGGGGTTTAGGGGAAGTGAAACAAGCCCCAGGAACAAAGTCAAATACTGTAGGATCTCACTTACAAGGAGAAGAAAAAACAAGCACTGACCAACAGGCGGCACTGGACATTTGATCGGGGGTGCCCAGAGGCAAAGCGGGGCAGTGGGTGAGGGTGAAAGAGATGATGAGGCACAAGTGTGTGGTGAGGGCCTGTGATTCGGCTTACGCTGGTGAAGAGGATGGAACCTACACGGAAGTCTAAATCGATGAGGATGTAAATCTGAAAGACATAGGATGTTCGAATGCAGGGTTATGGCAATAAATCCACCTAAAAGCAAAAATCCAAAAAGGGGTCCAGAATGACGGCATACAGCTTTGGGGGCTGAAAGAGATTAGAG
This sequence comes from Equus asinus, assembly GCF_041296235.1. Taxonomy (NCBI): domain Eukaryota; kingdom Metazoa; phylum Chordata; class Mammalia; order Perissodactyla; family Equidae; genus Equus; species Equus asinus. The sequence continues at coordinate 84,600,975 of NC_091820.1, read as the reverse complement.
AAGGTGAACTTCCAAGGATGGAAAATCACCTCAAAAGGCTTACTGATGCTACAGAAAGGTAGACCATTCCAAATACATGAAGAGGAATCATACCAAGAGAACCTGATCCGTGCTAAGCCCAGGAACCAACGGTAAACGTTACCGTCCATGATGTTCCTACTAATCAGCTTCACGAATAATCCAAACAGGCCCACATCTTCCCAAGTTCAGGCCACAGGTTGGTCCAAAAGTACAAGTCAGGGCCGGCCCTGTGGTGGAGCGGGCAAGTGCCCACGTTCCGCTTGGGTGGCCCGGGCCTCACTCTTTCACAGCACGGGTGCAGATCACATTAGCACTGTTAGGGAATAGAGATTTCATGGTACGGTGCGGACAGAGGTCCTAAAGAAGTAGCAATTGTGAGGGTCCCTTATCAATACGCACCAGAAAAAGAACCGTGAGAATATTCCAATCTAGGAAGGCATCTAGTACACTTCCCCAAAGGAAGAAGGAAGGAAAACATGGGACCTGCCAAGGCGGAATTGGCAGAGTGCTAGGAGATGACACGATCATTGCGCATCAGAGGATTGCCTGGGCAACTTCAACTTGGGAGGGAGTCCAGGACTTTCTCTGGGGAAGGTCCACCCACTTGGCCATCTACCCAAGACATAAGAGATAACACCCAGGGTAATCTTACAGGAAAGAGACCAGTGTCTAGAGAGAAGGGAGCAGGCCTTTCCAAGTTCGAGGAGAAAGTTAGAAACCGACAAGACATCCAGAAAAAGGAAAACTATCCTACCTGGAAAGGGGGAGGAGTCAGACTGGTCTGAGATGGCTCTGAAACTCTGTGTGCTTGGAGGTTGTCAGGACAACTTAGCCTTCTGAGGCTCTTTATGACATCACGGTGAACATGTCCCCCAAGATGGCCGCATGGTTACAGTCTGAGGATTGGCCTAGGCTGGGCTATTAAAGGGAGACATACCCAGAAACAGCTTTGACAAACAGAAAGCGGGCACAGAAACTGGAAGAGATCAAACAGACTCTGATGCCAGGGATAAGAAAGGAATCCTTGGCAAGAAGCCAGAATAGAGGGACAAGCACTGAGAGGAGAACATTGTCATCTATTCAAGTCTATGGGGAGGCCATGCTGATTCAAGCTTGAAACTTGATTGGAAACACGAGGCCGCACTTGGGCCTTATCAGACCTACAGTGTCCTTCTGCCTTAAGCATAATCCAAAGTCAAGAAGGATCTCTTGAGGACATTGAAGAGAAGAGTCGATGCCTCCTTTCCTAGGCCCCTAGCGTTCTTGGAAGATCAGTCTCACTTTCTATAGCTCTGGCGTCACGGGGGCCCACTGGCCACATGCTAATGCGTCCCAAGAGATGTCTTGGAAGCCTCGAAGGAATGGAGCCCTGTCATGCTTGGGGTAGGTCTCTTTGTTGGGAAGGGCTCTACAAGTGTGCTGAAAATCACCCTTTTCCAGAGGGCTTGGTTCCTTTGTGAAGGCTGCCCTCCCAGGCTAGAGTGCTCACTTTGGCTCCAATGAAATTCTCTCCCCCGACCTCTTGCCGTAGAAGGATTATTGATTATGTGCTTTGACGCCATATGGAAGGAAGCTGGCTGAAAATTAGAACATTACAATTCTGTTTCCAGAAAAATAAACATGCCAGGGCTGAGGATGTAGGTCAAACAAATGGCACAGCCTATAGAAATAAAGTAAGCCCGCATCTAGACGGAATCTAGGGCAACGTCCAAGGGTCAAGGGTCAAGTTCGAGCCTTCCCAAATCCACAAAAGAGAAAGAAAAATATCTTTCCTGGAGCGAGGAATTCATCAGATTTGTCTAATTTGTCTCGGAAAAACATGATGTCCATGAAGGGGGTTGCCAGGACCACCTCGAATTTGGAGTTTCTGATCTCAGGATGTCAAACCTACCCAGATGACCACGGGTTCTCAGTGCTTCGTTTGACCTAGGCTAGGCTAGCAAAGAGTCCTACAAGTGACCGCTGCAAATTCAAAGACAGCAACCAAGAATCACGAAAGCACTCACACCTCGGCCTAGAGAACATACGGTCATTCAAGAAATACAAAATTAATCCCTTGGACTGAAGGAGAACGGACTGATAAGCACATCTAAGGGAGATAGCTGAGAAAGACCATGACGAGTATACTGTGGAAAAGAAAAAAAGGTCCCAGAAAATGCAAGGCGAACAGATATCACACCTGAATAATCCACAATGAAAGATGTCAGTCTTTAGACAGGCTCTGCTGGAACGTTTGAAAGTCAGAGAAATTCACAAGCCAAAACACGGCAGCGAAGGTCAAACCTGGGCTCACTGGGAAGGGTGAGTTATGAGACTGCTCCAAGCGGGCTCTGAAGCCCTGTGTCCATGAAGCTTGCCGGGACAGCAGACACACAATTATGACCAATCCTCTGACGTCACAGTGGCCCCGACAAACCACCTGGCCTCATCTACACAGTGCCAGAGCTGGGCTCAAGCAGCATATTCAAGCCCCATTGCACTCAACTGCAGGTTGCCAATGGAACATGAAAGGGGCCGGCCGGTGGTGCAGCGGTGAGGTCCGCAGCTTCTGGGTCGGTGGCCCGGGGTGGGCCGGGTGGAATCCTGGGGGTGAGCCTCCTCACCACTGCTTCAGTCATTCTGGGGCAGGCGTCCGAGGGGGTGTAGAGGCAGATGGGAAGGGACGTTAGATAGGGCCAGACTTCCACAGCAAATACAGGAGCGTTGCCAGCAGATGTGAGCACAGCGATGCACTTCTGCCAAAACAGAACCAATTACAAGTTGCAAAGAATAGACAAACGGAAGCTAAACACAAAGGAACAAAAAACACAGCTTGCCAGTACGAAGAAGAAGATGTCTATGAAGAGCCTTAGCAAAACAGGTGAAAGCTATGTCAACCGAAAACTAGCAAACGTTTGGGGAAAGAAATTCAAGACGACACAAGGAAAAAGAAGGATATTCCGGGACCTAGGAATGGAAGAATTAACACACTTGAAACGTCCATAGCGGAGAAAGGAATCTCTGGATTCCATGCAATCCCAGCCAAAGTTGCAGCCATATTTGCCAGAGAGATAGAAGAGAGAATCCTAAAGTTTCCAGCCAGCAACAAGAGACCCTGAATAGGCCAAGGAATCCTCAGGAAAATGAACAAAGCAGGACGTATCACACTTTCTGATTTCAACCTAGAGGACGAAGCGCTAGGTACCGAAACGGCACAGTCCGGGCCCAAAAACAGGCACACAGACCCATGCAACAGAATCGAGAGCCCAGAGCCCAACTCAAACATACATGGACAGCCCATTTGCGACCAGGGAGCCAAGAGGAGACAGTGGACAAAGGAGAGTCTCTCCGATAAACGGTGCTGGGAAGCCTGCACAGCCACATGGAACACAACGAGAGTAGACCATGATGTTCCACCGGGCACACGCACCACCTGGAATGGATTAAAGCCCTGAATGGCGAACTTGAAACCGTGAAACTTGTAGGAGAAGACCTAGGCAGAGTGCTCTTTGCCATCTGTCTGAGCCGCCTATTGGGAAGAAGCCTGTCTGACTGGGCAAGGGCAGCAAAGGAGACAAGAAACAAACGGGACCACCTCACATGCAGACGCTTCTGCCCAGTCAAGGAAACCATCGACTCAATGCAAAGACAGCACAACAACTGGGAGTGGATGTTTGCAAAGCACACATCGGACAAGGGGTGAAAAGCCCAAAGATACAATCAACTCACACGTCTCCACAAGAAAAAGAACAAGCCAATGAAAACCTGGGCCAAAGATGGACACAGAGATTTCTCCCAAGAAGATCTAAAGAGGGCCAACAGGTGCATGAAAACTTGTTCACCCTCATTAAGCCTGAGGCCAAGGCAAATCCAAGCCGCAAGGACATAGCAGCTCACCGTGGTCAGAATGGCTATAAGGAGGCAGACAGGAAACAACAAGCGTCAGAGAGGAGGTGGAGAGAAGGGAAGCCTCCTGCACTGCTGCTGGCAGTGGAAACCGGTGCAGCCACTAGGCCAAGCGGTGTGGAACTGCCTCCGAAATTTAAGAATCCATGTCCCATATGATCCAGCTATTCCTCTGGGGCGCGTTTAGCCAAAGAACTCGGAAACACTACCGCCTAAAGACATGTGCACCGCTGAGTTCAGCACAGCCTTACTCCCGCTCTCCAAGACTTGGAAGCCGCCCTGGTGCCCAGCAAGGGACGAATGGAGAAGGAACATGGGCTATAGCCACACAATGGCATACCACTCAGCGGGAACAAAGGATGCAATCCAGCCATTTGTGACCACCAGAATGGCTGGGAGGGGTTTAGGGGAAGTGAAACAAGCCCCAGGAACAAAGTCAAATACTGTAGGATCTCACTTACAAGGAGAAGAAAAAACAAGCACTGACCAACAGGCGGCACTGGACATTTGATCGGGGGTGCCCAGAGGCAAAGCGGGGCGGTGGGTGAGGGTGAAAGAGATGATGAGGCACAAGTGTGTGGTGAGGGCCTGTGATTCGGCTTACGCTGGTGAAGAGGATGGAACCTACACGGAAGTCTAAATCGATGAGGATGTAAATCTGAAAGACATAGGATGTTCGAATGCAGGGTTATGGCAATAAATCCACCTAAAAGCAAAAATCCAAAAAGGGGTCCAGAATGACGGCATACAGCTTTGGGGGCTGAAAGAGATTAGAGAAGGTGAACTTCCAAGGATGGAAAATCACCTCAAAAGGCTTACTGATGCTACAGAAAGGTAGACCATTCCAAATACATGAAGAGGAATCATACCAAGAGAACCTGATCCGTGCTAAGCCCAGGAACCAACGGTAAACGTTACCGTCCATGATGTTCCTACTAATCAGCTTCACGAATAATCCAAACAGGCCCACATCTTCCCAAGTTCAGGCCACAGGTTGGTCCAAAAGTACAAGTCAGGGCCGGCCCTGTGGTGGAGCGGGCAAGTGCCCACGTTCCGCTTGGGTGGCCCGGGCCTCACTCTTTCACAGCACGGGTGCAGATCACATTAGCACTGTTAGGGAATAGAGATTTCATGGTACGGTGCGGACAGAGGTCCTAAAGAAGTAGCAATTGTGAGGGTCCCTTATCAATACGCACCAGAAAAAGAACCGTGAGAATATTCCAATCTAGGAAGGCATCTAGTACACTTCCCCAAAGGAAGAAGGAAGGAAAACATGGGACCTGCCAAGGCGGAATTGGCAGAGTGCTAGGAGATGACACGATCATTGCGCATCAGAGGATTGCCTGGGCAACTTCAACTTGGGAGGGAGTCCAGGACTTTCTCTGGGGAAGGTCCACCCACTTGGCCATCTACCCAAGACATAAGAGATAACACCCAGGGTAATCTTACAGGAAAGAGACCAGTGTCTAGAGAGAAGGGAGCAGGCCTTTCCAAGTTCGAGGAGAAAGTTAGAAACCGACAAGACATCCAGAAAAAGGAAAACTATCCTACCTGGAAAGGGGGAGGAGTCAGACTGGTCTGAGATGGCTCTGAAACTCTGTGTGCTTGGAGGTTGTCAGGACAACTTAGCCTTCTGAGGCTCTTTATGACATCACGGTGAACATGTCCCCCAAGATGGCCGCATGGTTACAGTCTGAGGATTGGCCTAGGCTGGGCTATTAAAGGGAGACATACCCAGAAACAGCTTTGACAAACAGAAAGCGGGCACAGAAACTGGAAGAGATCAAACAGACTCTGATGCCAGGGATAAGAAAGGAATCCTTGGCAAGAAGCCAGAATAGAGGGACAAGCACTGAGAGGAGAACATTGTCATCTATTCAAGTCTATGGGGAGGCCATGCTGATTCAAGCTTGAAACTTGATTGGAAACACGAGGCCGCACTTGGGCCTTATCAGACCTACAGTGTCCTTCTGCCTTAAGCATAATCCAAAGTCAAGAAGGATCTCTTGAGGACATTGAAGAGAAGAGTCGATGCCTCCTTTCCTAGGCCCCTAGCGTTCTTGGAAGATCAGTCTCACTTTCTATAGCTCTGGCGTCACGGGGGCCCACTGGCCACATGCTAATGCGTCCCAAGAGATGTCTTGGAAGCCTCGAAGGAATGGAGCCCTGTCATGCTTGGGGTAGGTCTCTTTGTTGGGAAGGGCTCTACAAGTGTGCTGAAAATCACCCTTTTCCAGAGGGCTTGGTTCCTTTGTGAAGGCTGCCCTCCCAGGCTAGAGTGCTCACTTTGGCTCCAATGAAATTCTCTCCCCCGACCTCTTGCCGTAGAAGGATTATTGATTATGTGCTTTGACGCCATATGGAAGGAAGCTGGCTGAAAATTAGAACATTACAATTCTGTTTCCAGAAAAATAAACATGCCAGGGCTGAGGATGTAGGTCAAACAAATGGCACAGCCTATAGAAATAAAGTAAGCCCGCATCTAGACGGAATCTAGGGCAACGTCCAAGGGTCAAGGGTCAAGTTCGAGCCTTCCCAAATCCACAAAAGAGAAAGAAAAATATCTTTCCTGGAGCGAGGAATTCATCAGATTTGTCTAATTTGTCTCGGAAAAACATTATGTCCATGAAGGGGGTTGCCAGGACCAACTCGAATTTGGAGTTTCTGATCTCAGGATGTCAAACCAACCCAGATGACCACGGGTTCTCAGTGCTTCGTTTGACCTAGGCTAGGCTAGCAAAGAGTCCTACAAGTGACCGCTGCAAATTCAAAGACAGCAACCAAGAATCACGAAAGCACTCACACCTCGGCCTAGAGAACATACGGTGATTCAAGAAATACAAAATTAATCCCTTGGACTGAAGGAGAACGGACTGATAAGCACATCTAAGGGAGATAGCTGAGAAAGACCATGACGAGGATACTGTGGAAAAGAAAGAAAGGTCCCAGAAAATGCAAGGCGAACAGATATCACACCTGAATAATCCACAATGAAAGATGTCAGTCTTTAGACAGGCTCTGCTGGAACGTTTGAAAGTCAGAGAAATTCACAAGCCAAAACACGGCAGCGAAGGTCAAACCTGGGCTCACTGGGAAGGGTGAGTTATGAGACTGCTCCAAGCGGGCTCTGAAGCCCTGTGTCCATGAAGCTTGCCGGGACAGCAGACACACAATTATGACCAATCCTCTGACGTCACAGTGGCCCCGACAAACCACCTGGCCTCATCTACACAGTGCCAGAGCTGGGCTCAAGCAGCATATTCAAGCCCCATTGCACTCAACTGCAGGTTGCCAATGGAACATGAAAGGGGCCGGCCGGTGGTGCAGCGGTGAGGTCCGCAGCTTCTGGGTCGGTGGCCCGGGGTGGGCCGGGTGGAATCCTGGGGGTGAGCCTCCTCACCACTGCTTCAGTCATTCTGGGGCAGGCGTCCGAGGGGGTGTAGAGGCAGATGGGAAGGGACGTTAGATAGGGCCAGACTTCCACAGCAAATACAGGAGCGTTGCCAGCAGATGTGAGCACAGCGATGCACTTCTGCCAAAACAGAAACAATTACAAGTTGCAAAGAATAGACAAACGGAAGCTAAACACAAACGAACAAAAAACACAGCTTGCCAGTACGAAGAAGAAGATGTCTATGAAGAGCCTGAGGAAAACAGGTGAAAGCTATGTCACCCGAAAACTAGCAAACGTTTGGGGAAAGAAATTCAAGACGACACAAGGAAAAAGAAGGATATTCCGGGACCTAGGAATGGAAGAATTAACACACTTGAAACGTCCATAGCGGAGAAAGGAATCTCTGGATTCCATGCAATCCCAGCCAAAGTTGCAGCCATATTTGCCAGAGAGATAGAAGAGAGAATCCTAAAGTTTCCAGCCAGCAACAAGAGACCCTGAATAGGCCAAGGAATCCTCAGGAAAATGAACAAAGCAGGACGTATCACACTTTCTGATTTCAACCTAGAGGACGAAGCGCTAGGTACCGAAACGGCACAGTCCGGGCCCAAAAACAGGCACACAGACCCATGCAACAGAATCGAGAGCCCAGAGCCCAACTCAAACATACATGGACAGCCCATTTGCGACCAGGGAGCCAAGAGGAGACAGTGGACAAAGGAGAGTCTCTCCGATAAACGGTGCTGGGAAGCCTGCACAGCCACATGGAACACAACGAGAGTAGACCATGATGTTCCACTGGGCACACGCACCACCTGGAATGGATTAAAGCCATGAATGGCGAACTTGAAACCGTGAAACTTGTAGGAGAAGACCTAGGCAGAGTGCTCTTTGCCATCTGTCTGAGCCGCCTATTGGGAAGAAGCCTGTCTGACTGGGCAAGGGCAGCAAAGGAGACAAGAAACAAACGGGACCACCTCACATGCAGACGCTTCTGCCCAGTCAAGGAAACCATCGACTCAATGCAAAGACAGCACAACAACTGGGAGTGGATGTTTGCAAAGCACACATCGGACAAGGGGTGAAAAGCCCAAAGATACAATCAACTCACACGTCTCCACAAGAAAAAGAACAAGCCAATGAAAACCTGGGCCAAAGATGGACACAGAGATTTCTCCCAATAAGATCTAAAGAGGGCCAACAGGTGCATGAAAACTTGTTCACCCTCATTAAGCCTGAGGCCAAGGCAAATCCAAGCCGCAAGGACATAGCAGCTCACCGTGGTCAGAATGGCTATAAGGAGGCAGACAGGAAACAACAAGCGTCAGAGAGGAGGTGGAGAGAAGGGAAGCCTCCTGCACTGCTGCTGGCAGTGGAAACCGGTGCAGCCACTAGGCCAAGCGGTGTGGAACTGCCTCCGAAATTTAAGAATCCATGTCCCATATGATCCAGCTATTCCTCTGGGGCGCGTTTAGCCAAAGAACTCGGAAACACTACCGCCTAAAGACATGTGCACCGCTGAGTTCACCACAGCCTTACTCCCGCTCTCCAAGACTTGGAAGCCGCCCTGGTGCCCAGCAAGGGACGAATGGAGAAGGAACATGGGCTATAGCCACACAATGGCATACCACTCAGCGGGAACAAAGGATGCAATCCAGCCATTTGTGACCACCAGAATGGCTGGGAGGGGTTTAGGGGAAGTGAAACAAGCCCCAGGAACAAAGTCAAATACTGTAGGATCTCACTTACAAGGAGAAGAAAAAACAAGCACTGACCAACAGGCGGCACTGGACATTTGATCGGGGGTGCCCAGAGGCAAAGCGGGGCGGTGGGTGAGGGTGAAAGAGATGATGAGGCACAAGTGTGTGGTGAGGGCCTGTGATTCGGCTTACGCTGGTGAAGAGGATGGAACCTACACGGAAGTCTAAATCGATGAGGATGTAAATCTGAAAGACATAGGATGTTCGAATGCAGGGTTATGGCAATAAATCCACCTAAAAGCAAAAATCCAAAAAGGGGTCCAGAATGACGGCATACAGCTTTGGGGGCTGAAAGAGATTAGAGAAGGTGAACTTCCAAGGATGGAAAATCACCTCAAAAGGCTTACTGATGCTACAGAAAGGTAGACCATTCCAAATACATGAAGAGGAATCCTACCAAGAGAACCTGATCCGTGCTAAGCCCAGGAACCAACGGTAAACGTTACCGTCCATGATGTTCCTACTAATCAGCTTCACGAATAATCCAAACAGGCCCACATCTTCCCAAGTTCAGGCCCCAGGTTGGTCCAAAAGTACAAGTCAGGGCCGGCCCTGTGGTGGAGCGGGCAAGTGCCCACGTTCCGCTTGGGTGGCCCGGGCCTCACTCTTTCACAGCACGGGTGCAGATCACATTAGCACTGTTAGGGAATAGAGATTTCATGGTACGGTGCGGACAGAGGTCCTAAAGAAGTAGCAATTGTGAGGGTCCCTTATCAATACGCACCAGAAAAAGAACCGTGAGAATATTCCAATCTAGGAAGGCATCTGGTACACTTCCCCAAAGGAAGAAAGAAGGAAAACATGGGACCTGCCAAGGCGGAATTGGCAGAGTGCTAGGAGATGACACGATCATTGCGCATCAGAGGATTGCCCGGGCAACTTCAACTTGGGAGGGAGTCCAGGACTTTCTCTGGGGAAGGTCCACCCACTTGGCCATCTACCCAAGACATAAGAGATAACACCCAGGGTAATCTTACAGGAAAGAGACCAGTGTCTAGAGAGAAGGGAGCAGGCCTTTCCAAGTTCGAGGAGAAAGTTAGAAACCGACAAGACATCCAGAAAAAGGAAAACTATCCTACCTGGAAAGGGGGAGGAGTCAGACTGGTCTGAGATGGCTCTGAAACTCTGTGTGCTTGGAGGTTGTCAGGACAACTTAGCCTTCTGAGGCTCTTTATGACATCACGGTGAACATGTCCCCCAAGATGGCCGCATGGTTACAGTCTGAGGATTGGCCTAGGCTGGGCTATTAAAGGGAGACATACCCAGAAACAGCTTTGACAAACAGAAAGCGGGCACAGAAACTGGAAGAGATCAAACAGACTCTGATGCCAGGGATAAGAAAGGAATCCTTGGCAAGAAGCCAGAATAGAGGGACAAGCACTGAGAGGAGAACATTGTCATCTATTCAAGTCTATGGGGAGGCCATGCTGATTCAAGCTTGAAACTTGATTGGAAACACGAGGCCGCACTTGGGCCTTATCAGACCTACAGTGTCCTTCTGCCTTAAGCATAATCCAAAGTCAAGAAGGATCTCTTGAGGACATTGAAGAGAAGAGTCGATGCCTCCTTTCCTAGGCCCCTAGCGTTCTTGGAAGATCAGTCTCACTTTCTATAGCTCTGGCGTCACGGGGGCCCACTGGCCACATGCTAATGCGTCCCAAGAGATGTCTTGGAAGCCTCGAAGGAATGGAGCCCTGTCATGCTTGGGGTAGGTCTCTTTGTTGGGAAGGGCTCTACAAGTGTGCTGAAAATCACCCTTTTCCAGAGGGCTTGGTTCCTTTGTGAAGGCTGCCCTCCCAGGCTAGAGTGCTCACTTTGGCTCCAATGAAATTCTCTCCCCCGACCTCTTGCCGTAGAAGGATTATTGATTATGTGCTTTGACGCCATATGGAAGGAAGCTGGCTGAAAATTAGAACATTACAATTCTGTTTCCAGAAAAATAAACATGCCAGGGCTGAGGATGTAGGTCAAACAAATGGCACAGCCTATAGAAATAAAGTCAGCCCTTATCTAGATGGAATCTAGGGCAACGTCCAAGGGTCAAGGGTCAAGTTCGAGCCTTCCCAAATCCACAAAAGAGAAAGAAAAATATCTTTCCTGGAGCAAGGAATTCATCAGATTTGTCTAATTTGTCTCGGAAAAACATTATGTCCATGAAGGGGGTTGCCAGGACCAACTCGAATTTGGAGTTTCTGATCTCAGGATGTCAAACCAAACCAGATGACCACGGGTTCTCAGTGCTTCGTTTGACCTAGGCTAGGATAGCAAAGAGTCCTACAAGTGACCGCTGCAAATTCAAAGACAGCAACCAAGAATCACGAAAGCACTCACACCTCGGCCTAGAGAACATACGGTGATTCAAGAAATACAAAATTAATCCCTTGGACTGAAGGAGAACGGACTGATAAGCACATCTAAGGGAGATAGCTGAGAAAGACCATGACGAGGATACTGTGGAAAAGAAAGAAAGGTCCCAGAAAATGCAAGGCGAACAGATATCACACCTGAATAATCCACAATGAAAGATGTCAGTCTTTAGACAGGCTCTGCTGGAACGTTTGAAAGTCAGAGAAATTCACAAGCCAAAACACGGCAGCGAAGGTCAAACCTGGGCTCACTGGGAAGGGTGAGTTATGAGACTGCTCCAAGCGGGCTCTGAAGCCCTGTGTCCATGAAGCTTGCCGGGACAGCAGACACACAATTATGACCAATCCTCTGACGTCACAGTGGCCCCGACAAACCACCTGGCCTCATCTACACAGTGCCAGAGCTGGGCTCAAGCAGCATATTCAAGCCCCATTGCACTCAACTGCAGGTTGCCAATGGAACATGAAAGGGGCCGGCCGGTGGTGCAGCGGTGAGGTCCGCAGCTTCTGGGTCGGTGGCCCGGGGTGGGCCGGGTGGAATCCTGGGGGTGAGCCTCCTCACCACTGCTTCAGTCATTCTGGGGCAGGCGTCCGAGGGGGTGTAGAGGCAGATGGGAAGGGACGTTAGATAGGGCCAGACTTCCACAGCAAATACAGGAGCGTTGCCAGCAGATGTGAGCACAGCGATGCACTTCTGCCAAAACAGAAACAATTACAAGTTGCAAAGAATAGACAAACGGAAGCTAAACACAAACGAACAAAAAACACAGCTTGCCAGTACGAAGAAGAAGATGTCTATGAAGAGCCTGAGGAAAACAGGTGAAAGCTATGTCACCCGAAAACTAGCAAACGTTTGGGGAAAGAAATTCAAGACGACACAAGGAAAAAGAAGGATATTCCGGGACCTAGGAATGGAAGAATTAACACACTTGAAACGTCCATAGCGGAGAAAGGAATCTCTGGATTCCATGCAATCCCAGCCAAAGTTGCAGCCATATTTGCCAGAGAGATAGAAGAGAGAATCCTAAAGTTTCCAGCCAGCAACAAGAGACCCTGAATAGGCCAAGGAATCCTCAGGAAAATGAACAAAGCAGGACGTATCACACTTTCTGATTTCAACCTAGAGGACGAAGCGCTAGGTACCGAAACGGCACAGTCCGGGCCCAAAAACAGGCACACAGACCCATGCAACAGAATCGAGAGCCCAGAGCCCAACTCAAACATACATGGACAGCCCATTTGCGACCAGGGAGCCAAGAGGAGACAGTGGACAAAGGAGAGTCTCTCCGATAAACGGTGCTGGGAAGCCTGCACAGCCACATGGAACACAACGAGAGTAGACCATGATGTTCCACCGGGCACACGCACCACCTGGAATGGATTAAAGCCCTGAATGGCGAACTTGAAACCGTGAAACTTGTAGGAGAAGACCTAGGCAGAGTGCTCTTTGCCATCTGTCTGAGCCGCCTATTGGGAAGAAGCCTGTCTGACTGGGCAAGGGCAGCAAAGGAGACAAGAAACAAACGGGACCACCTCACATGCAGACGCTTCTGCCCAGTCAAGGAAACCATCGACTCAAAGCAAAGACAGCACAACAACTGGGAGTGGATGTTTGCAAAGCACACATCGGACAAGGGGTGAAAAGCCCAAAGATACAATCAACTCACACGTCTCCACAAGAAAAAGAACAAGCCAATGAAAACCTGGGCCAAAGATGGACACAGAGATTTCTCCCAAGAAGATCTAAAGAGGGCCAACAGGTGCATGAAAACTTGTTCACCCTCATTAAGCCTGAGGCCAAGGCAAATCCAAGCCGCAAGGACATAGCAGCTCACCGTGGTCAGAATGGCTATAAGGAGGCAGACAGGAAACAACAAGCGTCAGAGAGGAGGTGGAGAGAAGGGAAGCCTCCTGCACTGCTGCTGGCAGTGGAAACCGGTGCAGCCACTAGGCCAAGCGGTGTGGAACTGCCTCCGAAATTTAAGAATCCATGTCCCATATGATCCAGCTATTCCTCTGGGGCGCGTTTAGCCAAAGAACTCGGAAACACTACCGCCTAAAGACATGTGCACCGCTGAGTTCACCACAGCCTTACTCCCGCTCTCCAAGACTTGGAAGCCGCCCTGGTGCCCAGCAAGGGACGAATGGAGAAGGAACATGGGCTATAGCCACACAATGGCATACCACTCAGCGGGAACAAAGGATGCAATCCAGCCATTTGTGACCACCAGAATGGCTGGGAGGGGTTTAGGGGAAGTGAAACAAGCCCCAGGAACAAAGTCAAATACTGTAGGATCTCACTTACAAGGAGAAGAAAAAACAAGCACTGACCAACAGGCGACACTGGACATTTGATCGAGGGTGCCCAGAGGCAAAGCGGGGCGGTGGGGGAGGGTGGAAGAGATGATGAGGCACAAGTGTGTGGTGAGGGCCTGTGATTCGGCTTACGCTGGTGAAGAGGATGGAACCTACACGGAAGTCTAAATCGATGAGGATGTAAATCTGAAAGACATAGGATGTTCGAATGCAGGGTTATGGCAATAAATCCACCTAAAAGCAAAAATCCAAAAAGGGGTCCAGAATGACGGCATACAGCTTTGGGGGCTGAAAGAGATTAGAGAAGGTGAACTTCCAAGGATGGAAAATCACCTCAAAAGCCTTACTGATGCTACAGAAAGGTAGACCATTCCAAATACATGAAGAGGAATCATACCAAGAGAACCTGATCCGTGCTAAGCCCAGGAACCAACGGTAAACGTTACCGTCCATGATGTTCCTACTAATCAGCTTCACGAATAATCCAAACAGGCCCACATCTTCCCAAATTCAGGCCCCAGGTTGGTCCAAAAGTACAAGTCAGGGCCGGCCCTGTGGTGGAGCGGGCAAGTGCCCACGTTCCGCTTGGGTGGCCCGGGCCTCACTCTTTCACAGCACGGGTGCAGATCACATTAGCACTGTTAGGGAATAGAGATTTCATGGTACGGTGCGGACAGAGGTCCTAAAGAATTAGCAATTGTGAGGGTCCCTTATCAATACGCACCAGAAAAAGAACCGTGAGAATATTCCAATCTAGGAAGGCATCTGGTACACTTCCCCAAAGGAAGAAGGAAGGAAAACATGGGACCTGCCAAGGCGGAATTGGCAGAGTGCTAGGAGATGACACGATCATTGCGCATCAGAGGATTGCCTGGGCAACTTCAACTTGGGAGGGAGTCCAGGACTTTCTCTGGGGAAGGTCCACCCACTTGGCCATCTACCCAAGACATAAGAGATAACACCCAGGGTAATCTTACAGGAAAGAGACCAGTGTCTAGAGAGAAGGGAGCAGGCCTTTCCAAGTTCGAGGAGAAAGTTAGAAACCGACAAGACATCCAGAAAAAGGAAAACTATCCTACCTGGAAAGGGGGAGGAGTCAGACTGGTCTGAGATGGCTCTGAAACTCTGTGTGCTTGGAGGTTGTCAGGACAACTTAGCCTTCTGAGGCTCTTTATGACATCACGGTGAACATGTCCCCCAAGATGGCCGCATGGTTACAGTCTGAGTATTGGCCTAGGCTGGGCTATTAAAGGGAGACATACCCAGAAACAGCTTTGACAAACAGAAAGCGGGCACAGAAACTGGAAGAGATCAAACAGACTCTGATGCCAGGGATAAGAAAGGAATCCTTGGCAAGAAGCCAGAATAGAGGGACAAGCACTGAGAGGAGAACATTGTCATCTATTCAAGTCTATGGGGAGGCCATGCTGATTCAAGCTTGAAACTTGATTGGAAACACGAGGCCGCACTTGGGCCTTATCAGACCTACAGTGTCCTTCTGCCTTAAGCATAATCCAAAGTCAAGAAGGATCTCTTGAGGACATTGAAGAGAAGAGTCGATGCCTCCTTTCCTAGGCCCCTAGCGTTCTTGGAAGATCAGTCTCACTTTCTATAGCTCTGGCGTCACGGGGGCCCACTGGCCACATGCTAATGCGTCCCAAGAGATGTCTTGGAAGCCTCGAAGGAATGGAGCCCTGTCATGCTTGGGGTAGGTCTCTTTGTTGGGAAGGGCTCTACAAGTGTGCTGAAAATCACCCTTTTCCAGAGGGCTTGGTTCCTTTGTGAAGGCTGCCCTCCCAGGCTAGAGTGCTCACTTTGGCTCCAATGAAATTCTCTCCCCCGACCTCTTGCCGTAGAAGGATTATTGATTATGTGCTTTGACGCCATATGGAAGGAAGCTGGCTGAAAATTAGAACATTACAATTCTGTTTCCAGAAAAATAAACATGCCAGGGCTGAGGATGTAGGTCAAAGAAATGGCACAGCCTATAGAAATAAAGTAAGCCCGCATCTAGACGGAATCTAGGGCAACGTCCAAGGGTCAAGGGTCAAGTTCGAGCCTTCCCAAATCCACAAAAGAGAAAGAAAAATATCTTTCCTGGAGCGAGGAATTCATCAGATTTGTCTAATTTGTCTCGGAAAAACATTATGTCCATGAAGGGGGTTGCCAGGACCAACTCGAATTTGGAGTTTCTGATCTCAGGATGTCAAACCAACCCAGATGACCACGGGTTCTCAGTGCTTCGTTTGACCTAGGCTAGGCTAGCAAAGAGTCCTACAAGTGACCGCTGCAAATTCAAAGACAGCAACCAAGAATCACGAAAGCACTCACACCTCGGCCTAGAGAACATACGGTGATTCAAGAAATACAAAATTAATCCCTTGGACTGAAGGAGAACGGACTGATAAGCACATCTAAGGGAGATAGCTGAGAAAGACCATGACGAGGATACTGTGGAAAAGAAAGAAAGGTCCCAGAAAATGCAAGGCGAACAGATATCACACCTGAATAATCCACAATGAAAGATGTCAGTCTTTAGACAGGCTCTGCTGGAACGTTTGAAAGTCAGAGAAATTCACAAGCCAAAACACGGCAGCGAAGGTCAAACCTGGGCTCACTGGGAAGGGTGAGTTATGAGACTGCTCCAAGCGGGCTCTGAAGCCCTGTGTCCATGAAGCTTGCCGGGACAGCAGACACACAATTATGACCAATCCTCTGACGTCACAGTGGCCCCGACAAACCACCTGGCCTCATCTACACAGTGCCAGAGCTGGGCTCAAGCAGCATATTCAAGCCCCATTGCACTCAACTGCAGGTTGCCAATGGAACATGAAAGGGGCCGGCCGGTGGTGCAGCGGTGAGGTCCGCAGCTTCTGGGTCGGTGGCCCGGGGTGGGCCGGGTGGAATCCTGGGGGTGAGCCTCCTCACCACTGCTTCAGTCATTCTGGGGCAGGCGTCCGAGGGGGTGTAGAGGCAGATGGGAAGGGACGTTAGATAGGGCCAGACTTCCACAGCAAATACAGGAGCGTTGCCAGCAGATGTGAGCACAGCGATGCACTTCTGCCAAAACAGAAACAATTACAAGTTGCAAAGAATAGACAAACGGAAGCTAAACACAAACGAACAAAAAACACAGCTTGCCAGTACGAAGAAGAAGATGTCTATGAAGAGCCTGAGGAAAACAGGTGAAAGCTATGTCACCCGAAAACTAGCAAACGTTTGGGGAAAGAAATTCAAGACGACACAAGGAAAAAGAAGGATATTCCGGGACCTAGGAATGGAAGAATTAACACACTTGAAACGTCCATAGCGGAGAAAGGAATCTCTGGATTCCATGCAATCCCAGCCAAAGTTGCAGCCATATTTGCCAGAGAGATAGAAGAGAGAATCCTAAAGTTTCCAGCCAGCAACAAGAGACCCTGAATAGGCCAAGGAATCCTCAGGAAAACGAACAAAGCAGGACGTATCACACTTTCTGATTTCAACCTAGAGGACGAAGCGCTAGGTACCGAAACGGCACAGTCCGGGCCCAAAAACAGGCACACAGTCCCATGCAACAGAATCGAGAGCCCAGAGCCCAACTCAAACATACATGGACAGCCCATTTGCGACCAGGGAGCCAAGAGGAGACAGTGGACAAAGGAGAGTCTCTCCGATAAACGGTGCTGGGAAGCCTGCACAGCCACATGGAACACAACGAGAGTAGACCATGATGTTCCACCGGGCACACGCACCACCTGGAATGGATTAAAGCCCTGAATGGCGAACTTGAAACCGTGAAACTTGTAGGAGAAGACCTAGGCAGAGTGCTCTTTGCCATCTGTCTGAGCCGCCTATTGGGAAGAAGCCTGTCTGACTGGGCAAGGGCAGCAAAGGAGACAAGAAACAAACGGGACCACCTCACATGCAGACGCTTCTGCCCAGTCAAGGAAACCATCGACTCAAAGCAAAGACAGCACAACAACTGGGAGTGGATGTTTGCAAAGCACACATCGGACAAGGGGTGAAAAGCCCAAAGATACAATCAACTCACACGTCTCCACAAGAAAAAGAACAAGCCAATGAAAACCTGGGCCAAAGATGGACACAGAGATTTCTCCCAAGAAGATCTAAAGAGGGCCAACAGGTGCATGAAAACTTGTTCACCCTCATTAAGCCTGAGGCCAAGGCTAATCCAAACCGCAAGGACATAGCAGCTCACCGTGGTCAGAATGGCTATAAGGAGGCAGACAGGAAACAACAAGCGTCAGAGAGGAGGTGGAGAGAAGGGAAGCCTCCTGCACTGCTGGTGGCAGTGGAAACCGGTGCAGCCACTAGGCCAAGCGGTGTGGAACTGCCTACGAAATTTAAGAATCCATGTCCCATATGATCCAGCTATTCCTCTGGGGCGCGTTTAGCCAAAAACCCGGAAACACTACCGCCTAAAGACATGTGCACCGCTGAGTTCACCACAGCCTTACTCCCACTCTCCAAGACTTGGAAGCCGCCCTGGTGCCCAGCAAGGGACGAATGGAGAAGGAACATGGGCTATAGCCACACAATGGCATACCACTCAGCGGGAACAAAGGATGCAATCCAGCCATTTGTGACCACCAGAATGGCTGGGAGGGTTTTAGGGGAAGTGAAACAAGCCCCAGGGACAAAGTCAAATACCGTAGGATCTCACTTACAAGGAGAAGAAAAAACAAGCACTGACCAACAGGCGGCACTGGACATTTGATCGGGGGTGCCCAGAGGCAAAGCGGGGCGGTGGGGGAGGGTGAAAGAGATGATGAGGCACAAGTGTGTGGTGAGGGCCTGTGATTCGGCTTACGCTGGTGAAGAGGATGGAACCTACACGGAAGTCTAAATCGATGAGGATGTAAATCTGAAAGACATAGGATGTTCGAATGCAGGGTTATGGCAATAAATCCACCTAAAAGCAAAAATCCAAAAAGGGGTCCAGAATGACGGCATACAGCTTTGGGGGCTGAAAGAGATTAGAGAAGGTGAACTTCCAAGGATGGAAAATCACCTCAAAAGGCTTACTGATGCTAAAGAAAGGTAGACCATTCCAAATACATGAAGAGGAATCATACCAAGAGAACCTGATCCGTGCTAAGCCCAGGAACCAACGGTAAACGTTACCGTCCATGATATTCCTACTAATCAGCTTCACGAATAATCCAAACAGGCCCACATCTTCCCAAGTTCAGGCCACAGGTTGGTCCAAAAGTACAAGTCAGGGCCGGCCCTGTGGTGGAGCGGGCAAGTGCCCACGTTCCGCTTGGGTGGCCCGGGCCTCACTCTTTCACAGCAAGGGTGCAGATCACATTAGCACTGTTAGGGAATAGAGATTTCATGGTACGGTGCGGACAGAGGTCCTAAAGAAGTAGCAATTGTGAGGGTCCCTTATCAATACGCACCAGAAAAAGAACCGTGAGAATATTCCAATCTAGGAAGGCATCTGGTACACTTCCCCAAAGGAAGAAGGAAGGAAAACATGGGACCTGCCAAGGCGGAATTGGCAGAGTGCTAGGAGATGACACGATCATTGCGCATCAGAGGATTGCCCGGGCAACTTCAACTTGGGAGGGAGTCCAGGACTTTCTCTGGGGAAGGTCCACCCACTTGGCCATCTACCCACGACATAAGAGATAACACCCAGGGTAATCTTACAGGAAAGAGACCAGTGTCTAGAGAGAAGGGAGCAGGCCTTTCCAAGTTCGAGGAGAAAGTTAGAAACCGACTAGACATCCAGAAAAAGGAAAACTATCCTACCTGGAAAGGGGGAGGAGTCAGACTGGTCTGAGATGGCTCTGAAACTCTGTGTGCTTGGAGGTTGTCAGGACAACTTAGCCTTGTGACGTTCTTTGTGACATCACGGTGAACATGTCCCCCAAGATGGCCGCATGGTTACAGTCTGAGGATTGGCCTAGGCTGGGCTATTAAAGGGAGACATACCCAGAAACAGCTTTGACAAACAGAAAGCGGGCACAGAAACTGGAAGAGATCAAACAGACTCTGATGCCAGGGATAAGAAAGGAATCCTTGGCAAGAAGCCAGAATAGAGGGACAAGCACTGAGAGGAGAACATTGTCATCTATTCAAGTCTATGGGGAGGCCATGCTGATTCAAGCTTGAAACTTGACTGGAAACACGAGGCCGCACTTGGGCCTTATCACACCTACAGTGTCCTTCTGCCTTAAGCATAATCCAAAGTCAAGAAGGATCTCTTGAGGACATTGAAGAGAAGAGTCGATGCCTCCTTTCCTAGGCCCCTAGCGTTCTTGGAAGATCAGTCTCACTTTCTATAGCTCTGGCGTCACGGGGGCCCACTGGCCACATGCTAATGCGTCCCAAGAGATGTCTTGGAAGCCTCGAAGGAATGGAGCCCTGTCATGCTTGGGGTAGGTCTCTTTGTTGGGAAGGGCTCTACAAGTGTGCTGAAAATCACCCTTTTCCAGAGGGCTTGGTTCCTTTGTGAAGGCTGCCCTCCCAGGCTAGAGTGCTCACTTTGGCTCCAATGAAATTCTCTCCCCCGACCTCTTGCCGTAGAAGGATTATTGATTATGTGCTTTGACGCCATATGGAAGGAAGCTGGCTGAAAATTAGAACATTACAATTCTGTTTCCAGAAAAATAAACATGCCAGGGCTGAGGATGTAGGTCAAACAAATGGCACAGCCTATAGAAATAAAGTAAGCCCGCATCTAGACGGAATCTAGGGCAACGTCCAAGGGTCAGGGGTCAAGTTCGAAACTTCCCAAATCCACAAAAGAGAAAGAAAAATATCTTTCCTTTAGCGGGGAATTCATCAGATTTGTCTAATTTGTCTCGGAAAAACATGATGTCCATGAAGGGGGTTGCCAGGACCACCTCGAATTTGGAGTTTCTGATCTCAGGATGTCAAACCAACCCAGTTGACCACGGGTTCTCAGTGCTTCGTTTGACCTAGGCTAGGATAGCAAAGAGTCCTACAAGTGACCGCTGCAAATTCAAAGACAGCAACCAAGAATCACGAAAGCACTCACACCTCGGCCTAGAGAACATACGGTGATTCAAGAAATACAAAATTAATCCCTTGGACTGAAGGAGAACGGACTGATAAGCACATCTAAGGGAGATAGCTGAGAAAGACCATGACGAGGATACTGTGGAAAAGAAAAAAAGGTCCCAGAAAATGCAAGGCGAACAGATATCACACCTGAATAATCCACAATGAAAGATGTCAGTCTTTAGACAGGCTCTGCTGGAACGTTTGAAAGTCAGAGAAATTCACAAGCCAAAACACGGCAGCGAAGGTCAAACCTGGGCTCACTGGGAAGGGTGAGTTATGAGACTGCTCCAAGCGGGCTCTGAAGCCCTGTGTCCATGAAGCTTGCCGGGACAGCAGACACACAATTATGACCAATCCTCTGACGTCACAGTGGCCCCGACAAACCACCTGGCCTCATCTACACAGTACCAGAGCTGGGCTCAAGCAGCATATTCAAGCCCCATTGCTCTCAACTGCATGTTGCCAATGGAACATGAAAGGGGCCGGCCGGTGGTGCAGCGGTGAGGTCCGCAGCTTCTGGGTCGGTGGCCCGGGGTGGGCCGGGTGGAATCCTGGGTTTGAGCCTCCTCACCACTGCTTCAGTCATTCTGGGGCAGGCGTCCGAGGGGGTGTGGAGGCAGATGGGAAGGGACGTTAGATAGGGCCAGACTTCCACAGCAAATACAGGAGCGTTGCCAGCAGATGTGAGCACAGCGATGCACTTCTGCCAAAACAGAACCAATTACAAGTTGCAAAGAATAGACAAACGGAAGCTAAACACAAACGAACAAAAAACACAGCTTGCCAGTACGAAGAAGAAGATGTCTATGAAGAGCCTGAGGAAAATATGTGAAAGCTATGTCACCCGAAAACTAGCAAACGTTTGGGGAAAGAAATTCAAGACGACACAAGGAAAAAGAAGGATATTCTGGGACCTAGGAATGGAAGAATTAACACACTTGAAACGTCCATAGCGGAGAAAGGAATCTCTGGATTCCATGCAATCCCAGCCAAAGTTGCAGCCATATTTGCCAGAGAGATAGAAGAGAGAATCCTAAAGTTTCCAGCCAGCAACAAGAGACCCTGAATAGGCCAAGGAATCCTCAGGAAAACGAACAAAGCAGGACGTATCACACTTTCTGATTTCAACCTAGAGGACGAAGCGCTAGGTACCGAAACGGCACAGTCCGGGCCCAAAAACAGGCACACAGACCCATGCAACAGAATCGAGAGCCCAGAGCCCAACTCAAACATACATGGACAGCCCATTTGCGACCAGGGAGCCAAGAGGAGACAGTGGACAAAGGAGAGTCTCTCCGATAAACGGTGCTGGGAAGCCTGCACAGCCACATGGAACACAACTAGAGTAGACCATGATGTTCCACCGGGCACACGCACCACCTGGAATGGATTAAAGCCCTGAATGGCGAACTTGACACCGTGAAACTTGTAGGAGAAGACCTAGGCAGAGTGCTCTTTGCCATCTGTCTGAGCCGCCTATTGGGAAGAAGCCTGTCTGACTGGGCAAGGGCAGCAAAGGCGACAAGAAACAAACGGGACCACCTCACATGCAGACGCTTCTGGCCAGTCAAGGAAACCATCGACTCAATGCAAAGACAGCACAACAACTGGGAGTGGATGTTTGCAAAGCACACATCGGACAAGGGGTGAAAAGCCCAAAGATACAATCAACTCACACGTCTCCACAAGAAAAAGAACAAGCCAATGAAAACCTGGGCCAAAGATGGACACAGAGATTTCTCCCAAGAAGATCTAAAGAGGGCCAACAGGTGCATGAAAACTTGTTCACCCTCATTAAGCCTGAGGCCAAGGCAAATCCAAGCCACAAGGACATAGCAGCTCACCGTGGTCAGAATGGCTATAAGGAGGCAGACAGGAAACAACAAGCGTCAGAGAGGAGGTGGAGAGAAGGGAAGCCTCCTGCACTGCTGGTGGCAGTGGAAACCGGTGCAGCCACTAGGCCAAGCAGTGTGGAACTGCCTCCGAAATTTAAGAATCCATGTCCCATATGATCCAGCTATTCCTCTGGGGCGCGTTTAGCCAAAGAAGTCGGAAACACTACCGCCTAAAGACATGTGCACCGCTGAGTTCAGCACAGCCTTACTCCCGCTCTCCAAGACTTGGAAGCCGCCCTGGTGCCCAGCAAGGGACGAATGGAGAAGGAACATGGGCTATAGCCACACAATGGCATACCACTCAGCGGGAACAAAGGATGCAATCCAGCCATTTGTGACCACCAGAATGGCTGGGAGGGTTTTAGGGGAACTGAAACAAGCCCCAGGGACAAAGTCAAATACCGTAGGATCTCACTTACAAGGAGAAGAAAAAACAAGCACTGACCAACAGGCGGCACTGGACATTTGATCGGGGGTGCCCAGAGGCAAAGCGGGGCGGTGGGGGAGGGTGAAAGAGATGATGAGGCACAAGTGTGTGGTGAGGGCCTGTGATTCGGCTTATGCTGGTGAAGAGGATGGAACCTACACGGAAGTCTAAATCGATGAGGATGTAAATCTGAAAGACATAGGATGTTCGAATGCAGGGTTATGGCAATAAATCCACCTAAAAGCAAAAATCCAAAAAGGGGTCCAGAATGACGGCATACAGCTTTGGGGGCTGAAAGAGATTAGAGAAGGTGAACTTCCAAGGATGGAAAATCACCTCAAAAGGCTTACTGATGCTACAGAAAGGTAGACCATTCCAAATACATGAAGAGGAATCCTACCAAGAGAACCTGATCCGTGCTAAGCCCAGGAACCAACGGTAAACGTTACCGTCCATGATGTTCCTACTAATCCCCTTCACGAATAATCCAAACAGGCCCACATCTTCCCAAGTTCAGGCCACAGGTTGGTCCAAAAGTACAAGTCAGGGCCGGCCCTGTGGTGGAGCGGGCAAGTGCCCACGTTCCGCTTGGGTGGCCCGGGCCTCACTCTTCCACAGCACAGGTGCAGATCACATTAGCACTGTTAGGGAATAGAGATTTCATGGTACGGTGCGGACAGAGGTCCTAAAGAAGTAGCAATTGTGAGGGTCCCTTATCAATACGCACCAGAAGAAGAACCGTGAGAATATTCCAATCTAGGAAGGCATCTGGTACACTTCCCCAAAGGAAGAAGGAAGGAAAACATGGGACCTGCCAAGGCGGAATTGGCAGAGTGCTAGGAGATGACACGATCATTGCGCATCAGAGGATTGCCCGGGCAACTTCAACTTGGGAGGGAGTCCAGGACTTTCTCTGGGGAAGGTCCACCCACTTGGCCATCTGCCCACGACATAAGAGATAACACCCAGGGTAATCTTACAGGAAAGAGACCAGTGTCTAGAGAGAATGGAGCAGGCCTTTCCAAGTTCGAGGACAAAGTTAGAAACCGACAAGACATCCAGAAAAAGGAAAACTATCCTACCTGGAAAGGGGGAGGAGTCAGACTGGTCTGAGATGGCTCTGAAACTCTGTGTGCTTGGAGGTTGTCAGGACAACTTGGCCTTCTGAGGTTCTTTATGACATCACGGTGAACATGTCCCCCAAGATGGCCGCATGGTTACAGTCTGAGGATTGGCCTAGGCTGGGCTATTAAAGGGAGACATACCCAGAAACAGGTTTGACAAACAGAAAGCGGGCACAGAAACTGGAAGAGATCAAACAGACTCTGATGCCAGGGATAAGAAAGGAATCCTTGGCAAGAAGCGAGAATAGAGGGACAAGCACTGAGAGGAGAACATTGTCATCTATTCAAGTCTATGGGGAGGCCATGCTGATTCAAGCTTGAAACTTGACTGGAAACACGAGGCCGCACTTGGGCCTTATCAGACCTACAGTGTCCTTCTGCCTTAAGCATAATCCAAAGTCAAGAAGGATCTCTTGAGGACATTGAAGAGAAGAGTCGATGCCTCCTTTCCTAGGCCCCTAGCGTTCTTGGAAGATCAGTCTCACTTTCTATAGCTCTGGCGTCACGGGGGCCCACTGGCCACATGCTAATGCGTCCCAAGAGATGTCTTGGAAGCCTCGAAGGAATGGAGCCCTGTCATGCTTGGGGTAGGTCTCTTTGTTGGGAAGGGCTCTACAAGTGTGCTGAAAATCACCCTTTTCCAGAGGGCTTGGTTCCTTTGTGAAGGCTGCCTTCCCAGGCTAGAGTGCTCACTTTGGCTCCCATGAAATTCTCTCCCCCGACCTCTTGCCGTAGAAGGATTATTGATTATGTGCTTTGACGCCATATGGAAGGAAGCTGGCTGAAAATTAGAACATTACAATTCTGTTTCCAGAAAAATAAACATGCCAGGGCTGAGGATGTAGGTCAAACGAATGGCACAGCCTATAGAAATAAAGTAAGCCCGCATCTAGACGGAATCTAGGCCAACGTCCAAGGGTCAGGGGTCAAGTTCGAAACTTCCCAAATCCACAAAAGAGAAAGAAAAATATCTTTCCTGGAGCGAGCAATTCATCAGATTTGTCTAATTTGTCTCGGAAAAACATGATGTCCATGAAGGGGGTTGCCAGGACCACCTCGAGTTTGGAGTTTCTGATCTCAGGATGTCAAACCTACCCAGATGACCACGGGTTCTCAGTGCTTCATTTGACCTAGGCTAGGATAGCAAAGAGTCCTACAAGTGACCGCTGCAAATTCAAAGACAGCAACCAAGAATCACGAAAGCACTCACACCTCGGCCTAGAGAACATACAGTGATTCAAGAAATACAAAATTAATCCCTTGGACTGAAGGAGAACGGACTGATAAGCACATCTAAGGGAGATAGCTGAGAAAGACCATGACGAGGATACTGTGGAAAAGAAAAAAAGGTCCCAGAAAATGCAAGGCGAACAGATATCACACCTGAATACTCCACAATGAAAGATGTCAGTCTTTAGACAGGCTCTGCTGGAACGTTTGAAAGTCAGAGAAATTCACAAGCCAAAACACGGCAGCGAAGGTCAAACCTGGGCTCACTGGGAAGGGTGAGTTATGAGACTGCTCCAAGCGGGCTCTGAAGCCCTGTGTGCATTAAGCTTGCCGGGACAGCAGACACACAATTATGACCAATCCTCTGACGTCACAGTGGCCCCGACAAACCACCTGGCCTCATCTACACAGTGCCAGAGCTGGGCTCAAGCAGCATATTCAAGCCCCATTGCTCTCAACTGCAGGTTGCCAATGGAACATGAAAGGGGCCGGCCGGTGGTGCAGCGGTGAGGTCCGCAGCTTCTGGGTCGGTGGCCCGGGGTGGGCCGGGTGGAATCCTGGGGGTGAGCCTCCTCACCACTGCTTCAGTCATTCTGGGGCAGGCGTCCGAGGGGGTGTGGAGGTAGATGGGAAGGGACTTTAGATAGGGCCAGACTTCCACAGCAAATACAGGAGCGTTGCCAGCAGATGTGAGCACAGCGATGCACTTCTGCCAAAACAGAACCAATTACAAGTTGCAAAGAATAGAAAAACGGAAGCTAAACACAAACGAACAAAAAACACAGCTTGCCAGTACGAAGAAGAAGATGTCTATGAAGAGCCTTAGCAAAACAGGTGAAAGCTATGTCAACCGAAAACTAGCAAACGTTTGGGGAAAGAAATTCAAGACGACACAAGGAAAAAGAAGGATATTCCGGGACCTAGGAATGGAAGAATTAACACACTTGAAACGTCCATAGCGGAGAAAGGAATCTCTGGATTCCATGCAATCCCAGCCAAAGTTGCAGCCATATTTGCCAGAGAGATAGAAGAGAGAATCCTAAAGTTTCCAGCCAGCAACAAGAGACCCTGAATAGGCCAAGGAATCCTCAGGAAAACGAACACAGCAGGACGTATCACACTTTCTGATTTCAACCTAGAGGACGAAGCGCTAGGTACCGAAATGGCACAGTCCGGGCCCAAAAACAGGCACACAGACCCATGCAACAGAATCGAGAGCCCAGAGCCCAACTCAAACATACATGGACAGCCCATTTGCGACCAGGGAGCCAAGAGGAGACAGTGGACAAAGGAGAGTCTCTCCGATAAACGGTGCTGGGAAGCCTGCACAGCCACATGGAACACAACGAGAGTAGACCATGATGTTCCACCGGGCACACGCACCACCTGGAATGGATTAAAGCCCTGAATGGCGAACTTGACACCGTGAAACTTGTAGGAGAAGACCTAGGCAGAGTGCTCTTTGCCATCTGTCTGAGCCGCCTATTGGGAAGAAGCCTGTCTGACTGGGCAAGGGCAGCAAAGGCGACAAGAAACAAACGGGACCACCTCACATGCAGACGCTTCTGCCCAGTCAAGGAAACCATCGACTCAATGCAAAGACAGCACAACAACTGGGAGTGGATGTTTGCAAAGCACACATCGGACAAGGGGTGAAAAGCCCAAAGATACAATCAACTCACACGTCTCCACAAGAAAAAGAACAAGCCAATGAAAACCTGGGCCAAAGATGGACACAGAGATTTCTCCCAAGAAGATCTAAAGAGGGCCAACAGGTGCATGAAAACTTGTTCACCCTCATTAAGCCTGAGGCCAAGGCAAATCCAAGCCGCAAGGACATAGCAGCTCACCGTGGTCAGAATGGCTATAAGGAGGCAGACAGGAAACAACAAGCGTCAGAGAGGAGGTGGAGAGAAGGGAAGCCTCCTGCACTGCTGGTGGCAGTGGAAACCGGTGCAGCCACTAGGCCAAGCAGTGTGGAACTGCCTCCGAAATTTAAGAATCCATGTCCCATATGATCCAGCTATTCCTCTGGGGCGCGTTTAGCCAAAGAAGTCGGAAACACTACCGCCTAAAGACATGTGCACCGCTGAGTTCAGCACAGCCTTACTCCCGCTCTCCAAGACTTGGAAGCCGCCCTGGTGCCCAGCAAGGGACGAATGGAGAAGGAACATGGGCTATAGCCACACAATGGCATACCACTCAGCGGGAACAAAGGATGCAATCCAGCCATTTGTGACCACCAGAATGGCTGGGAGGGTTTTAGGGGAACTGAAACAAGCCCCAGGGACAAAGTCAAATACCGTAGGATCTCACTTACAAGGAGAAGAAAAAACAAGCACTGACCAACAGGCGGCACTGGACATTTGATCGGGGGTGCCCAGAGGCAAAGCGGGGCGGTGGGGGAGGGTGAAAGAGATGATGAGGCACAAGTGTGTGGTGAGGGCCTGTGATTCGGCTTATGCTGGTGAAGAGGATGGAACCTACACGGAAGTCTAAATCGATGAGGATGTAAATCTGAAAGACATAGGATGTTCGAATGCAGGGTTATGGCAATAAATCCACCTAAAAGCAAAAATCCAAAAAGGGGTCCAGAATGACGGCATACAGCTTTGGGGGCTGAAAGAGATTAGAGAAGGTGAACTTCCAAGGATGGAAAATCACCTCAAAAGGCTTACTGATGCTACAGAAAGGTAGACCATTCCAAATACATGAAGAGGAATCCTACCAAGAGAACCTGATCCGTGCTAAGCCCAGGAACCAACGGTAAACGTTACCGTCCATGATGTTCCTACTAATCCCCTTCACGAATAATCCAAACAGGCCCACATCTTCCCAAGTTCAGGCCACAGGTTGGTCCAAAAGTACAAGTCAGGGCCGGCCCTGTGGTGGAGCGGGCAAGTGCCCACGTTCCGCTTGGGTGGCCCGGGCCTCACTCTTCCACAGCACAGGTGCAGATCACATTAGCACTGTTAGGGAATAGAGATTTCATGGTACGGTGCGGACAGAGGTCCTAAAGAAGTAGCAATTGTGAGGGTCCCTTATCAATACGCACCAGAAAAAGAACCGTGAGAATATTCCAATCTAGGAAGGCATCTGGTACACTTCCCCAAAGGAAGAAGGAAGGAAAACATGGGACCTGCCAAGGCGGAATTGGCAGAGTGCTAGGAGATGACACGATCATTGCGCATCAGAGGATTGCCCGGGCAACTTCAACTTGGGAGGGAGTCCAGGACTTTCTCTGGGGAAGGTCCACCCACTTGGCCATCTGCCCACGACATAAGAGATAACACCCAGGGTAATCTTACAGGAAAGAGACCAGTGTCTAGAGAGAATGGAGCAGGCCTTTCCAAGTTCGAGGACAAAGTTAGAAACCGACAAGACATCCAGAAAAAGGAAAACTATCCTACCTGGAAAGGGGGAGGAGTCAGACTGGTCTGAGATGGCTCTGAAACTCTGTGTGCTTGGAGGTTGTCAGGACAACTTGGCCTTCTGAGGTTCTTTATGACATCACGGTGAACATGTCCCCCAAGATGGCCGCATGGTTACAGTCTGAGGATTGGCCTAGGCTGGGCTATTAAAGGGAGACATACCCAGAAACAGGTTTGACAAACAGAAAGCGGGCACAGAAACTGGAAGAGATCAAACAGACTCTGATGCCAGGGATAAGAAAGGAATCCTTGGCAAGAAGCGAGAATAGAGGGACAAGCACTGAGAGGAGAACATTGTCATCTATTCAAGTCTATGGGGAGGCCATGCTGATTCAAGCTTGAAACTTGACTGGAAACACGAGGCCGCACTTGGGCCTTATCAGACCTACAGTGTCCTTCTGCCTTAAGCATAATCCAAAGTCAAGAAGGATCTCTTGAGGACATTGAAGAGAAGAGTCGATGCCTCCTTTCCTAGGCCCCTAGCGTTCTTGGAAGATCAGTCTCACTTTCTATAGCTCTGGCGTCACGGGGGCCCACTGGCCACATGCTAATGCGTCCCAAGAGATGTCTTGGAAGCCTCGAAGGAATGGAGCCCTGTCATGCTTGGGGTAGGTCTCTTTGTTGGGAAGGGCTCTACAAGTGTGCTGAAAATCACCCTTTTCCAGAGGGCTTGGTTCCTTTGTGAAGGCTGCCTTCCCAGGCTAGAGTGCTCACTTTGGCTCCCATGAAATTCTCTCCCCCGACCTCTTGCCGTAGAAGGATTATTGATTATGTGCTTTGACGCCATATGGAAGGAAGCTGGCTGAAAATTAGAACATTACAATTCTGTTTCCAGAAAAATAAACATGCCAGGGCTGAGGATGTAGGTCAAACGAATGGCACAGCCTATAGAAATAAAGTAAGCCCGCATCTAGACGGAATCTAGGCCAACGTCCAAGGGTCAGGGGTCAAGTTCGAAACTTCCCAAATCCACAAAAGAGAAAGAAAAATATCTTTCCTGGAGCGAGGAATTCATCAGATTTGTCTAATTTGTCTCGGAAAAACATGATGTCCATGAAGGGGGTTGCCAGGACCACCTCGAGTTTGGAGTTTCTGATCTCAGGATGTCAAACCTACCCAGATGACCACGGGTTCTCAGTGCTTCATTTGACCTAGGCTAGGATAGCAAAGAGTCCTACAAGTGACCGCTGCAAATTCAAAGACAGCAACCAAGAATCACGAAAGCACTCACACCTCGGCCTAGAGAACATACGGTGATTCAAGAAATACAAAATTAATCCCTTGGACTGAAGGAGAACGGACTGATAAGCACATCTAAGGGAGATAGCTGAGAAAGACCATGACGAGGATACTGTGGAAAAGAAAAAAAGGTCCCAGAAAATGCAAGGCGAACAGATATCACACCTGAATACTCCACAATGAAAGATGTCAGTCTTTAGACAGGCTCTGCTGGAACGTTTGAAAGTCAGAGAAATTCACAAGCCAAAACACGGCAGCGAAGGTCAAACCTGGGCTCACTGGGAAGGGTGAGTTATGAGACTGCTCCAAGCGGGCTCTGAAGCCCTGTGTCCATGAAGCTTGCCGGGACAGCAGACACACAATTATGACCAATCCTCTGACGTCACAGTGGCCCCGACAAACCACCTGGCCTCATCTACACAGTGCCAGAGCTGGGCTCAAGCAGCATATTCAAGCCCCATTGCTCTCAACTGCAGGTTGCCAATGGAACATGAAAGGGGCCGGCCGGTGGTGCAGCGGTGAGGTCCGCAGCTTCTGGGTCGGTGGCCCGGGGTGGGCCGGGTGGAATCCTGGGGGTGAGCCTCCTCACCACTGCTTCAGTCATTCTGGGGCAGGCGTCCGAGGGGGTGTGGAGGTAGATGGGAAGGGACTTTAGATAGGGCCAGACTTCCACAGCAAATACAGGAGCGTTGCCAGCAGATGTGAGCACAGCGATGCACTTCTGCCAAAACAGAACCAATTACAAGTTGCAAAGAATAGAAAAACGGAAGCTAAACACAAACGAACAAAAAACACAGCTTGCCAGTACGAAGAAGAAGATGTCTATGAAGAGCCTTAGCAAAACAGGTGAAAGCTATGTCAACCGAAAACTAGCAAACGTTTGGGGAAAGAAATTCAAGACGACACAAGGAAAAAGAAGGATATTCCAGGACCTAGGAATGGAAGAATTAACACACTTGAAACGTCCATAGCGGAGAAAGGAATCTCTGGATTCCATGCAATCCCAGCCAAAGTTGCAGCCATATTTGCCAGAGAGATAGAAGAGAGAATCCTAAAGTTTCCAGCCAGCAACAAGAGACCCTGAATAGGCCAAGGAATCCTCAGGAAAACGAACACAGCAGGACGTATCACACTTTCTGATTTCAACCTAGAGGACGAAGCGCTAGGTACCGAAACGGCACAGTCCGGGCCAAAAAACAGGCACACAGACCCATGCAACAGAATCGAGAGCCCAGAGCCCAACTCAAACATACATGGACAGCCCATTTGCGACCAGGGAGCCAAGAGGAGACAGTGGACAAAGGAGAGTCTCTCCGATAAACGGTGCTGGGAAGCCTGCACAGCCACATGGAACACAACGAGAGTAGACCATGATGTTCCACCGGGCACACGCACCACCTGGAATGGATTAAAGCCCTGAATGGCGAACTTGACACCGTGAAACTTGTAGGAGAAGACCTAGGCAGAGTGCTCTTTGCCATCTGTCTGAGCCGCCTATTGGGAAGAAGCCTGTCTGACTGGGCAAGGGCAGCAAAGGCGACAAGAAACAAACGGGACCACCTCACATGCAGACGCTTCTGCCCAGTCAAGGAAACCATCGACTCAATGCAAAGACAGCACAACAACTGGGAGTGGATGTTTGCAAAGCACACATCGGACAAGGGGTGAAAAGCCCAAAGATACAATCAACTCACACGTCTCCACAAGAAAAAGAACAAGCCAATGAAAACCTGGGCCAAAGATGGACACAGAGATTTCTCCCAAGAAGATCTAAAGAGGGCCAACAGGTGCATGAAAACTTGTTCACCCTCATTAAGCCTGAGGCCAAGGCAAATCCAAGCCGCAAGGACATAGCAGCTCACCGTGGTCAGAATGGCTATAAGGAGGCAGACAGGAAACAACAAGCGTCAGAGAGGAGGTGGAGAGAAGGGAAGCCTCCTGCACTGCTGGTGGCAGTGGAAACCGGTGCAGCCACTAGGCCAAGCGGTGTGGAACTGCCTCCGAAATTTAAGAATCCATGTCCCATATGATCCAGCTATTCCTCTGGGGCGCGTTTAGCCAAAGAACTCGGAAACACTACCGCCTAAAGTCATGTGCACCGCTGAGTTCACCACAGCCTTACTCCCGCTCTCCAAGACTTGGAAGCCGCCCTGGTGCCCAGCAAGGGACGAATGGAGAAGGAACATGGGCTATAGCCACACAATGGCATACCACTCAGCGGGAACAAAGGATGCAATCCAGCCATTTGTGACCACCAGAATGGCTGGGAGGGTTTTAGGGGAACTGAAACAAGCCCCAGGGACAAAGTCAAATACCGTAGGATCTCACTTACAAGGAGAAGAAAAAACAAGCACTGACCAACAGGCGGCACTGGACATTTGATCGGGGGTGCCCAGAGGCAAAGCAGGGCGGTGGGGGAGGGTGGAAGAGATGATGAGGCACAAGTGTGTGGTGAGGGCCTGTGATTCGGCTTACGCTGGTGAAGAGGATGGAACCTACACGGAAGTCTAAATCGATGAGGATGTAAATCTGAAAGACATAGGATGTTCGAATGCAGGGTTATGGCAATAAATCCACCTAAAAGCAAAAATCCAAAAAGGGGTCCAGAATGACGGCATACAGCTTTGGGGGCTGAAAGAGATTAGAGAAGGTGAACTTCCAAGGATGGAAAATCACCTCAAAAGGCTTACTGATGCTACAGAAAGGTAGACCATTCCAAATACATGAAGAGGAATCCTACCAAGAGAACCTGATCCGTGCTAAGCCCAGGAACCAACGGAAAACGTTACCGTCCATGATGTTCCTACTAATCACCTTCACGAATAATCCAAACAGGCCCACATCTTCCCAAGTTCAGGCCACAGGTTGGTCCAAAAGTACAAGTCAGGGCCGGCCCTGTGGTGGAGCGGGCAAGTGCCCACGTTCCGCTTGGGTGGCCCGGGCCTCACTCTTTCACAGCACGGGTGCAGATCACATTAGCACTGTTAGGGAATAGAGATTTCATGGTACGGTGCGGACGGAGGTCCTAAAGAAGTAGCAATTGTGAGGGTCCCTTATCAATACGCACCAGAAAAAGCACCGTGAGAATATTCCAATCTAGGAAGGCATCTGGTACACTTCCCCAAAGGAAGAAGGAAGGAAAACATGGGACCTGCCAAGGCGGAATTGGCAGAGTGCTAGGAGATGACACGATCATTGCGCATCAGAGGATTGCCTGGGCAACTTCAACTTGGGAGGGAGTCCAGGACTTTCTCTGGGGAAGGTCCACCCACTTGGCCATCTACCCACGACATAAGAGATAACACCCAGGGTAATCTTACAGGAAAGAGACCAGTGTCTAGAGAGAAGGGAGCTGGCCTTTCCAAGTTTGAGGAGAAAGTTAGAAACCGACAAGACATCCAGAAAAAGGAAAACTATCCTACCTGGAAAGGGGGAGGAGTCAGACTGGTGTGAGATGGCTCTGAAACTCTGTGTGCTTGGAGGTTGTCAGGACAACTTGGCCTTCTGAGGTTCTTTATGACATCACGGTGAACATGTCCCCCAAGATGGCCGCATGGGTACAGTCTGAGGATTGGCCTAGGCTGGGCTATTAAAGGGAGACATACCCAGAAAGAGTTTGACAAACAGAAAGCAGGCACAGAAACTGGAAGAGATCAAACAGACTCTGATGCCAGGGATAAGAAAGGAATCCTTGGCAAGAAGCCAGAATAGAGGGACAAGCACTGAGAGGAGAACATTGTCATCTATTCAAGTCTATGGGGAGGCCATGCTGATTCAAGCTTGAAACTTGATTGGAAACACGAGGCCGCACTTGGGCCTTATCAGACCTACAGTGTCCTTCTGCCTTAAGCATAATCCAAAGTCAAGAAGGATCTCTTGAGGACATTGAAGAGAAGAGTCGATGCCTCCTTTCCTAGGCCCCTAGCGTTCTTGGAAGATCAGTCTCTCTTTCCATAGCTCTGGCGTCACGGGGGCCCACTGGCCACATGCTAATGCGTCCCAAGAGATGTCTTGGAAGCCTCGAAGGAATGGAGCCCTGTCATGCTTGGGGTAGGTCTCTTTGTTGGGAAGGGCTCTACAAGTGTGCTGAAAATCACCCTTTTCCAGAGGGCTTGGTTCCTTTGTGAAGGCTGCCCTCCCAGGCTAGAGTGCTCACTTTGGCTCCCATGAAATTCTCTCCCCCGACCTCTTGCCGTAGAAGGATTATTGATTATGTGCTTTGACGCCATATGGAAGGAAGCTGGCTGAAAATTAGAACATTACAATTCTGTTTCCAGAAAAATAAACATGCCAGGGCTGAGGATGTAGGTCAAACGAATGGCACAGCCTATAGAAATAAAGTAAGCCCGCATCTAGACGGAATCTAGGGCAACGTCCAAGGGTCAGGGGTCAAGTTTGAAACTTCCCAAATCCACAAAAGAGAAAGAAAAATATCTTTCCTGGAGCGGGGAATTCATCAGATTTGTCTAATTTGTCTCGGGAAAACATGATGTCCATGAAGGGGGTTGCCAGGACCACCTCGAATTTGGAGTTTCTGATCTCAGGATGTCAAACCTACCCAGATGACCACGGGTTCTCAGTGCTTCGTTTGACCTAGGCTAGGATAGCAAAGAGTCCTACAAGTGACCGCTGCAAATTCAAAGACAGCAACCAAGAATCACGAAAGCACTCACACCTCGGCCTAGAGAACATACGGTGATTCAAGAAATACAAAATTAATCCCTTGGACTGAAGGAGAACGGACTGATAAGCACATCTAAGGGAGATAGCTGAGAAAGACCATGACGAGGATACTGTGGAAAAGAAAGAAAGGTCCCAGAAAATGCAAGGCGAACAGATATCACACCTGAATAATCCACAATGAAAGATGTCAGTCTTTAGACAGGCTCTGCTGGAACGTTTGAAAGTCAGAGAAATTCACAAGCCAAAACACGGCAGCGAAGGTCAAACCTGGGCTCACTGGGAAGGGTGAGTTATGAGCCTGCTCCAAGCGGACTCTGAAGCCCTGTGTGCATTAAGCTTGCCGGGGCAGCAGACACACAATTATGACCAATCCTCTGACGTCACAGTGGCCCCGACAAACCACCTGGCCTCATCTACACAGTGCCAGAGCTGGGCTCAAGCAGCATATTCAAGCCCCATTGCACTCAACTGCAGGTTGCCAATGGAACATGAAAGGGGCCGGCCGGTGGTGCAGCGGTGAGGTCCGCAGCTTCTGGGTCGGTGGCCCGGGGTGGGCCGGGTGGAATCCTGGGGGTGAGCCTCCTCACCACTGCTTCAGTCATTCTGGGGCAGGCGTCCGAGGGGGTGTGGAGGTAGATGGGAAGGGACTTTAGATAGGGCCAGACTTCCACAGCAAATACAGGAGCGTTGCCAGCAGATGTGAGCACAGCGATGCACTTCTGCCAAAACAGAACCAATTACAAGTTGCAAAGAATAGAAAAACGGAAGCTAAACACAAACGAACAAAAAACACAGCTTGCCAGTACGAAGAAGAAGATGTCTATGAAGAGCCTTAGCAAAACAGGTGAAAGCTATGTCAACCGAAAACTAGCAAACGTTTGGGGAAAGAAATTCAAGACGACACAAGGAAAAAGAAGGATATTCCAGGACCTAGGAATGGAAGAATTAACACACTTGAAACGTCCATAGCGGAGAAAGGAATCTCTGGATTCCATGCAATCCCAGCCAAAGTTGCAGCCATATTTGCCAGAGAGATAGAAGAGAGAATCCTAAAGTTTCCAGCCAGCAACAAGAGACCCTGAATAGGCCAAGGAATCCTCAGGAAAACGAACACAGCAGGACGTATCACACTTTCTGATTTCAACCTAGAGGACGAAGCGCTAGGTACCGAAACGGCACAGTCCGGGCCAAAAAACAGGCACACAGACCCATGCAACAGAATCGAGAGCCCAGAGCCCAACTCAAACATACATGGACAGCCCATTTGCGACCAGGGAGCCAAGAGGAGACAGTGGACAAAGGAGAGTCTCTCCGATAAACGGTGCTGGGAAGCCTGCACAGCCACATGGAACACAACGAGAGTAGACCATGATGTTCCACCGGGCACACGCACCACCTGGAATGGATTAAAGCCCTGAATGGCGAACTTGACACCGTGAAACTTGTAGGAGAAGACCTAGGCAGAGTGCTCTTTGCCATCTGTCTGAGCCGCCTATTGGGAAGAAGCCTGTCTGACTGGGCAAGGGCAGCAAAGGCGACAAGAAACAAACGGGACCACCTCACATGCAGACGCTTCTGCCCAGTCAAGGAAACCATCGACTCAATGCAAAGACAGCACAACAACTGGGAGTGGATGTTTGCAAAGCACACATCGGACAAGGGGTGAAAAGCCCAAAGATACAATCAACTCACACGTCTCCACAAGAAAAAGAACAAGCCAATGAAAACCTGGGCCAAAGATGGACACAGAGATTTCTCCCAAGAAGATCTAAAGAGGGCCAACAGGTGCATGAAAACTTGTTCACCCTCATTAAGCCTGAGGCCAAGGCAAATCCAAGCCGCAAGGACATAGCAGCTCACCGTGGTCAGAATGGCTATAAGGAGGCAGACAGGAAACAACAAGCGTCAGAGAGGAGGTGGAGAGAAGGGAAGCCTCCTGCACTGCTGGTGGCAGTGGAAACCGGTGCAGCCACTAGGCCAAGCAGTGTGGAACTGCCTCCGAAATTTAAGAATCCATGTCCCATATGATCCAGCTATTCCTCTGGGGCGCGTTTAGCCAAAGAAGTCGGAAACACTACCGCCTAAAGACATGTGCACCGCTGAGTTCAGCACAGCCTTACTCCCGCTCTCCAAGACTTGGAAGCCGCCCTGGTGCCCAGCAAGGGACGAATGGAGAAGGAACATGGGCTATAGCCACACAATGGCATACCACTCAGCGGGAACAAAGGATGCAATCCAGCCATTTGTGACCACCAGAATGGCTGGGAGGGTTTTAGGGGAACTGAAACAAGCCCCAGGGACAAAGTCAAATACCGTAGGATCTCACTTACAAGGAGAAGAAAAAACAAGCACTGACCAACAGGCGGCACTGGACATTTGATCGGGGGTGCCCAGAGGCAA
This sequence comes from Equus asinus, assembly GCF_041296235.1. Taxonomy (NCBI): domain Eukaryota; kingdom Metazoa; phylum Chordata; class Mammalia; order Perissodactyla; family Equidae; genus Equus; species Equus asinus. The sequence continues at coordinate 84,563,766 of NC_091820.1, read as the reverse complement.
AGCGGGGCGGTGGGGGAGGGTGAAAGAGATGATGAGGCACAAGTGTGTGGTGAGGGCCTGTGATTCGGCTTATGCTGGTGAAGAGGATGGAACCTACACGGAAGTCTAAATCGATGAGGATGTAAATCTGAAAGACATAGGATGTTCGAATGCAGGGTTATGGCAATAAATCCACCTAAAAGCAAAAATCCAAAAAGGGGTCCAGAATGACGGCATACAGCTTTGGGGGCTGAAAGAGATTAGAGAAGGTGAACTTCCAAGGATGGAAAATCACCTCAAAAGGCTTACTGATGCTACAGAAAGGTAGACCATTCCAAATACATGAAGAGGAATCCTACCAAGAGAACCTGATCCGTGCTAAGCCCAGGAACCAACGGTAAACGTTACCGTCCATGATGTTCCTACTAATCCCCTTCACGAATAATCCAAACAGGCCCACATCTTCCCAAGTTCAGGCCACAGGTTGGTCGAAAAGTACAAGTCAGGGCCGGCCCTGTGGTGGAGCGGGCAAGTGCCCACGTTCCGCTTGGGTGGCCCGGGCCTCACTCTTCCACAGCACAGGTGCAGATCACATTAGCACTGTTAGGGAATAGAGATTTCATGGTACGGTGCGGACAGAGGTCCTAAAGAAGTAGCAATTGTGAGGGTCCCTTATCAATACGCACCAGAAAAAGAACCGTGAGAATATTCCAATCTAGGAAGGCATCTGGTACACTTCCCCAAAGGAAGAAGGAAGGAAAACATGGGACCTGCCAAGGCGGAATTGGCAGAGTGCTAGGAGATGACACGATCATTGCGCATCAGAGGATTGCCCGGGCAACTTCAACTTGGGAGGGAGTCCAGGACTTTCTCTGGGGAAGGTCCACCCACTTGGCCATCTGCCCACGACATAAGAGATAACACCCAGGGTAATCTTACAGGAAAGAGACCAGTGTCTAGAGAGAATGGAGCAGGCCTTTCCAAGTTCGAGGACAAAGTTAGAAACCGACAAGACATCCAGAAAAAGGAAAACTATCCTACCTGGAAAGGGGGAGGAGTCAGACTGGTCTGAGATGGCTCTGAAACTCTGTGTGCTTGGAGGTTGTCAGGACAACTTGGCCTTCTGAGGTTCTTTATGACATCACGGTGAACATGTCCCCCAAGATGGCCGCATGGTTACAGTCTGAGGATTGGCCTAGGCTGGGCTATTAAAGGGAGACATACCCAGAAACAGGTTTGACAAACAGAAAGCGGGCACAGAAACTGGAAGAGATCAAACAGACTCTGATGCCAGGGATAAGAAAGGAATCCTTGGCAAGAAGCGAGAATAGAGGGACAAGCACTGAGAGGAGAACATTGTCATCTATTCAAGTCTATGGGGAGGCCATGCTGATTCAAGCTTGAAACTTGACTGGAAACACGAGGCCGCACTTGGGCCTTATCAGACCTACAGTGTCCTTCTGCCTTAAGCATAATCCAAAGTCAAGAAGGATCTCTTGAGGACATTGAAGAGAAGAGTCGATGCCTCCTTTCCTAGGCCCCTAGCGTTCTTGGAAGATCAGTCTCACTTTCTATAGCTCTGGCGTCACGGGGGCCCACTGGCCACATGCTAATGCGTCCCAAGAGATGTCTTGGAAGCCTCGAAGGAATGGAGCCCTGTCATGCTTGGGGTAGGTCTCTTTGTTGGGAAGGGCTCTACAAGTGTGCTGAAAATCACCCTTTTCCAGAGGGCTTGGTTCCTTTGTGAAGGCTGCCTTCCCAGGCTAGAGTGCTCACTTTGGCTCCCATGAAATTCTCTCCCCCGACCTCTTGCCGTAGAAGGATTATTGATTATGTGCTTTGACGCCATATGGAAGGAAGCTGGCTGAAAATTAGAACATTACAATTCTGTTTCCAGAAAAATAAACATGCCAGGGCTGAGGATGTAGGTCAAACGAATGGCACAGCCTATAGAAATAAAGTAAGCCCGCATCTAGACGGAATCTAGGCCAACGTCCAAGGGTCAGGGGTCAAGTTCGAAACTTCCCAAATCCACAAAAGAGAAAGAAAAATATCTTTCCTGGAGCGAGGAATTCATCAGATTTGTCTAATTTGTCTCGGAAAAACATGATGTCCATGAAGGGGGTTGCCAGGACCACCTCGAGTTTGGAGTTTCTGATCTCAGGATGTCAAACCTACCCAGATGACCACGGGTTCTCAGTGCTTCATTTGACCTAGGCTAGGATAGCAAAGAGTCCTACAAGTGACCGCTGCAAATTCAAAGACAGCAACCAAGAATCACGAAAGCACTCACACCTCGGCCTAGAGAACATACGGTGATTCAAGAAATACAAAATTAATCCCTTGGACTGAAGGAGAACGGACTGATAAGCACATCTAAGGGAGATAGCTGAGAAAGACCATGACGAGGATACTGTGGAAAAGAAAAAAAGGTCCCAGAAAATGCAAGGCGAACAGATATCACACCTGAATACTCCACAATGAAAGATGTCAGTCTTTAGACAGGCTCTGCTGGAACGTTTGAAAGTCAGAGAAATTCACAAGCCAAAACACGGCAGCGAAGGTCAAACCTGGGCTCACTGGGAAGGGTGAGTTATGAGACTGCTCCAAGCGGGCTCTGAAGCCCTGTGTCCATGAAGCTTGCCGGGACAGCAGACACACAATTATGACCAATCCTCTGACGTCACAGTGGCCCCGACAAACCACCTGGCCTCATCTACACAGTGCCAGAGCTGGGCTCAAGCAGCATATTCAAGCCCCATTGCTCTCAACTGCAGGTTGCCAATGGAACATGAAAGGGGCCGGCCGGTGGTGCAGCGGTGAGGTCCGCAGCTTCTGGGTCGGTGGCCCGGGGTGGGCCGGGTGGAATCCTGGGGGTGAGCCTCCTCACCACTGCTTCAGTCATTCTGGGGCAGGCGTCCGAGGGGGTGTGGAGGTAGATGGGAAGGGACTTTAGATAGGGCCAGACTTCCACAGCAAATACAGGAGCGTTGCCAGCAGATGTGAGCACAGCGATGCACTTCTGCCAAAACAGAACCAATTACAAGTTGCAAAGAATAGAAAAACGGAAGCTAAACACAAACGAACAAAAAACACAGCTTGCCAGTACGAAGAAGAAGATGTCTATGAAGAGCCTTAGCAAAACAGGTGAAAGCTATGTCAACCGAAAACTAGCAAACGTTTGGGGAAAGAAATTCAAGACGACACAAGGAAAAAGAAGGATATTCCAGGACCTAGGAATGGAAGAATTAACACACTTGAAACGTCCATAGCGGAGAAAGGAATCTCTGGATTCCATGCAATCCCAGCCAAAGTTGCAGCCATATTTGCCAGAGAGATAGAAGAGAGAATCCTAAAGTTTCCAGCCAGCAACAAGAGACCCTGAATAGGCCAAGGAATCCTCAGGAAAACGAACACAGCAGGACGTATCACACTTTCTGATTTCAACCTAGAGGACGAAGCGCTAGGTACCGAAACGGCACAGTCCGGGCCAAAAAACAGGCACACAGACCCATGCAACAGAATCGAGAGCCCAGAGCCCAACTCAAACATACATGGACAGCCCATTTGCGACCAGGGAGCCAAGAGGAGACAGTGGACAAAGGAGAGTCTCTCCGATAAACGGTGCTGGGAAGCCTGCACAGCCACATGGAACACAACGAGAGTAGACCATGATGTTCCACCGGGCACACGCACCACCTGGAATGGATTAAAGCCCTGAATGGCGAACTTGACACCGTGAAACTTGTAGGAGAAGACCTAGGCAGAGTGCTCTTTGCCATCTGTCTGAGCCGCCTATTGGGAAGAAGCCTGTCTGACTGGGCAAGGGCAGCAAAGGCGACAAGAAACAAACGGGACCACCTCACATGCAGACGCTTCTGCCCAGTCAAGGAAACCATCGACTCAATGCAAAGACAGCACAACAACTGGGAGTGGATGTTTGCAAAGCACACATCGGACAAGGGGTGAAAAGCCCAAAGATACAATCAACTCACACGTCTCCACAAGAAAAAGAACAAGCCAATGAAAACCTGGGCCAAAGATGGACACAGAGATTTCTCCCAAGAAGATCTAAAGAGGGCCAACAGGTGCATGAAAACTTGTTCACCCTCATTAAGCCTGAGGCCAAGGCAAATCCAAGCCGCAAGGACATAGCAGCTCACCGTGGTCAGAATGGCTATAAGGAGGCAGACAGGAAACAACAAGCGTCAGAGAGGAGGTGGAGAGAAGGGAAGCCTCCTGCACTGCTGGTGGCAGTGGAAACCGGTGCAGCCACTAGGCCAAGCGGTGTGGAACTGCCTCCGAAATTTAAGAATCCATGTCCCATATGATCCAGCTATTCCTCTGGGGCGCGTTTAGCCAAAGAACTCGGAAACACTACCGCCTAAAGTCATGTGCACCGCTGAGTTCACCACAGCCTTACTCCCGCTCTCCAAGACTTGGAAGCCGCCCTGGTGCCCAGCAAGGGACGAATGGAGAAGGAACATGGGCTATAGCCACACAATGGCATACCACTCAGCGGGAACAAAGGATGCAATCCAGCCATTTGTGACCACCAGAATGGCTGGGAGGGTTTTAGGGGAACTGAAACAAGCCCCAGGGACAAAGTCAAATACCGTAGGATCTCACTTACAAGGAGAAGAAAAAACAAGCACTGACCAACAGGCGGCACTGGACATTTGATCGGGGGTGCCCAGAGGCAAAGCAGGGCGGTGGGGGAGGGTGGAAGAGATGATGAGGCACAAGTGTGTGGTGAGGGCCTGTGATTCGGCTTACGCTGGTGAAGAGGATGGAACCTACACGGAAGTCTAAATCGATGAGGATGTAAATCTGAAAGACATAGGATGTTCGAATGCAGGGTTATGGCAATAAATCCACCTAAAAGCAAAAATCCAAAAAGGGGTCCAGAATGACGGCATACAGCTTTGGGGGCTGAAAGAGATTAGAGAAGGTGAACTTCCAAGGATGGAAAATCACCTCAAAAGGCTTACTGATGCTACAGAAAGGTAGACCATTCCAAATACATGAAGAGGAATCCTACCAAGAGAACCTGATCCGTGCTAAGCCCAGGAACCAACGGAAAACGTTACCGTCCATGATGTTCCTACTAATCACCTTCACGAATAATCCAAACAGGCCCACATCTTCCCAAGTTCAGGCCACAGGTTGGTCCAAAAGTACAAGTCAGGGCCGGCCCTGTGGTGGAGCGGGCAAGTGCCCACGTTCCGCTTGGGTGGCCCGGGCCTCACTCTTTCACAGCACGGGTGCAGATCACATTAGCACTGTTAGGGAATAGAGATTTCATGGTACGGTGCGGACAGAGGTCCTAAAGAAGTAGCAATTGTGAGGGTCCCTTATCAATACGCACCAGAAAAAGCACCGTGAGAATATTCCAATCTAGGAAGGCATCTGGTACACTTCCCCAAAGGAAGAAGGAAGGAAAACATGGGACCTGCCAAGGCGGAATTGGCAGAGTGCTAGGAGATGACACGATCATTGCGCATCAGAGGATTGCCTGGGCAACTTCAACTTGGGAGGGAGTCCAGGACTTTCTCTGGGGAAGGTCCACCCACTTGGCCATCTACCCACGACATAAGAGATAACACCCAGGGTAATCTTACAGGAAAGAGACCAGTGTCTAGAGAGAAGGGAGCTGGCCTTTCCAAGTTTGAGGAGAAAGTTAGAAACCGACAAGACATCCAGAAAAAGGAAAACTATCCTACCTGGAAAGGGGGAGGAGTCAGACTGGTGTGAGATGGCTCTGAAACTCTGTGTGCTTGGAGGTTGTCAGGACAACTTGGCCTTCTGAGGTTCTTTATGACATCACGGTGAACATGTCCCCCAAGATGGCCGCATGGGTACAGTCTGAGGATTGGCCTAGGCTGGGCTATTAAAGGGAGACATACCCAGAAAGAGTTTGACAAACAGAAAGCAGGCACAGAAACTGGAAGAGATCAAACAGACTCTGATGCCAGGGATAAGAAAGGAATCCTTGGCAAGAAGCCAGAATAGAGGGACAAGCACTGAGAGGAGAACATTGTCATCTATTCAAGTCTATGGGGAGGCCATGCTGATTCAAGCTTGAAACTTGATTGGAAACACGAGGCCGCACTTGGGCCTTATCAGACCTACAGTGTCCTTCTGCCTTAAGCATAATCCAAAGTCAAGAAGGATCTCTTGAGGACATTGAAGAGAAGAGTCGATGCCTCCTTTCCTAGGCCCCTAGCGTTCTTGGAAGATCAGTCTCTCTTTCCATAGCTCTGGCGTCACGGGGGCCCACTGGCCACATGCTAATGCGTCCCAAGAGATGTCTTGGAAGCCTCGAAGGAATGGAGCCCTGTCATGCTTGGGGTAGGTCTCTTTGTTGGGAAGGGCTCTACAAGTGTGCTGAAAATCACCCTTTTCCAGAGGGCTTGGTTCCTTTGTGAAGGCTGCCCTCCCAGGCTAGAGTGCTCACTTTGGCTCCCATGAAATTCTCTCCCCCGACCTCTTGCCGTAGAAGGATTATTGATTATGTGCTTTGACGCCATATGGAAGGAAGCTGGCTGAAAATTAGAACATTACAATTCTGTTTCCAGAAAAATAAACATGCCAGGGCTGAGGATGTAGGTCAAACGAATGGCACAGCCTATAGAAATAAAGTAAGCCCGCATCTAGACGGAATCTAGGGCAACGTCCAAGGGTCAGGGGTCAAGTTTGAAACTTCCCAAATCCACAAAAGAGAAAGAAAAATATCTTTCCTGGAGCGGGGAATTCATCAGATTTGTCTAATTTGTCTCGGGAAAACATGATGTCCATGAAGGGGGTTGCCAGGACCACCTCGAATTTGGAGTTTCTGATCTCAGGATGTCAAACCTACCCAGATGACCACGGGTTCTCAGTGCTTCGTTTGACCTAGGCTAGGATAGCAAAGAGTCCTACAAGTGACCGCTGCAAATTCAAAGACAGCAACCAAGAATCACGAAAGCACTCACACCTCGGCCTAGAGAACATACGGTGATTCAAGAAATACAAAATTAATCCCTTGGACTGAAGGAGAACGGACTGATAAGCACATCTAAGGGAGATAGCTGAGAAAGACCATGACGAGGATACTGTGGAAAAGAAAGAAAGGTCCCAGAAAATGCAAGGCGAACAGATATCACACCTGAATAATCCACAATGAAAGATGTCAGTCTTTAGACAGGCTCTGCTGGAACGTTTGAAAGTCAGAGAAATTCACAAGCCAAAACACGGCAGCGAAGGTCAAACCTGGGCTCACTGGGAAGGGTGAGTTATGAGCCTGCTCCAAGCGGACTCTGAAGCCCTGTGTGCATTAAGCTTGCCGGGGCAGCAGACACACAATTATGACCAATCCTCTGACGTCACAGTGGCCCCGACAAACCACCTGGCCTCATCTACACAGTGCCAGAGCTGGGCTCAAGCAGCATATTCAAGCCCCATTGCACTCAACTGCAGGTTGCCAATGGAACATGAAAGGGGCCGGCCGGTGGTGCAGCGGTGAGGTCCGCAGCTTCTGGGTCGGTGGCCCGGGGTGGGCTGGGTGGAATCCTGGGGGTGAGCCTCCTCACCACTGCTTCAGTCATTCTGGGGCAGGCGTCCGAGGGGGTGTAGAGGCAGATGGGAAGGGACGTTAGATAGGGCCAGACTTCCACAGCAAATACAGGAGCGTTGCCAGCAGATGTGAGCACAGCGATGCACTTCTGCCAAAACAGAACCAATTACAAGTTGCAAAGAATAGAAAAACGGAAGCTAAACACAAACGAACAAAAAACACAGCTTGCCAGTACGAAGAAGAAGATGTCTATGAAGAGCCTTAGCAAAACAGGTGAAAGCTATGTCAACCGAAAACTAGCAAACGTTTGGGGAAAGAAATTCAAGACGACACAAGGAAAAAGAAGGATATTCCGGGACCTAGGAATGGAAGAATTAACACACTTGAAACGTCCATAGCGGAGAAAGGAATCTCTGGATTCCATGCAATCCCAGTCAAAGTTGCAGCCATATTTGCCAGAGAGATAGAAGAGAGAATCCTAAAGTTTCCAGCCAGCAACAAGAGACCCTGAATAGGCCAAGGAATCCTCAGGAAAACGAACACAGCAGGACGTATCACACTTTCTGATTTCAACCTAGAGGACGAAGCGCTAGGTACCGAAACGGCACAGTCCGGGCCCAAAAACAGGCACACAGACCCATGCAACAGAATCGAGAGCCCAGAGCCCAACTCAAACATACATGGACAGCCCATTTGCGACCAGGGAGCCAAGAGGAGACAGTGGACAAAGGAGAGTCTCTCCGATAAACGGTGCTGGGAAGCCTGCACAGCCACATGGAACACAACGAGAGTAGACCATGATGTGCCACCTGGCACACGCACCTCCTGGAATGGATTAAAGCCCTGAATGGCACATTTGAAACCATGAAACTTGTAGGAGAAGACCTAGGCAGAGTGCTCTTTGCCATCTGTCTGAGCCGCCTATTGGGAAGAAGCCTGTCTGACTGGGCAAGGGCAGCAAAGGAGACAAGAAACAAACGGGACCACCTCACATGCAGACGCTTCTGCCCAGTCAAGGAAACCATCGACTCAATGCAAAGACAGCACAACAACTGGGAGTGGATGTTTGCAAAGCACACATCGGACAAGGGGTGAAAAGCCCAAAGATACAATCAACTCACACGTCTCCACAAGAAAAAGAACAAGCCAATGAAAACCTGGGCCAAAGATGGACACCGAGATTTCTCCCAAGAAGATCTAAAGAGGGCCAACAGGTGCATGAAAACTTGTTCACCCTCATTAAGCCTGAGGCCAAGGCAAATCCAAACCGCAAGGACATAGCAGCTCACTGTGGTCAGAATGGCTATAAGGAGGCAGACAGGAAACAACAAGCGTCAGAGAGGAGGTGGAGAGAAGGGAAGCCTCCTGCACTGCTGGTGGCAGTGGAAACCGGTGCAGCCACTAGGCCAAGCGGTGTGGAACTGCCTCCGAAATTTAAGAATCCATGTCCCATATGATCCAGCTATTCCTCTGGGGCGCGTTTAGCCAAAGAACTCGGAAACACTACCGCCTAAAGACATGTGCACCGCTGAGTTCAGCACAGCCTTACTCCCGCTCTCCAAGACTTGGAAGCCGCCCTGGTGCCCAGCAAGGGACGAATGGAGAAGGAACATGGGCTATAGCCACACAATGGCATACCACTCAGCGGGAACAAAGGATGCAATCCAGCCATTTGTGACCACCAGAATGGCTGGGAGGGTTTTAGGGGAACTGAAACAAGCCCCAGGGACAAAGTCAAATACCGTAGGATCTCACTTACAAGGAGAAGAAAAAACAAGCACTGACCAACAGGCGGCACTGGACATTTGATCGGGGGTGCCCAGAGGCAAAGCGGGGCGGTGGGGGAGGGTGGAAGAGATGATGAGGCACAAGTGTGTGGTGAGGGCCTGTGATTCGGCTTACGCTGGTGAAGAGGATGGAACCTACACGGAAGTCTAAATCGATGAGGATGTAAATCTGAAAGACATAGGATGTTCGAATGCAGGGTTATGGCAATAAATCCACCTAAAAGCAAAAATCCAAAAAGGGGTCCAGAATGACGGCATACAGCTTTGGGGGCTGAAAGAGATTAGAGAAGGTGAACTTCCAAGGATGGAAAATCACCTCAAAAGGCTTACTGATGCTACAGAAAGGTAGACCATTCCAAATACATGAAGAGGAATCCTACCAAGAGAACCTGATCCGTGCTAAGCCCAGGAACCAACGGAAAACGTTACCGTCCATGATGTTCCTACTAATCAGCTTCACGAATAATCCAAACAGGCCCACATCTTCCCAAGTTCAGGCCACAGGTTGGTCCAAAAGTACAAGTCAGGGCCGGCCCTGTGGTGGAGCGGGCAAGTGCCCACGTTCCGCTTGGGTGGCCCGGGCCTCACTCTTTCACAGCACGGGTGCAGATCACATTAGCACTGTTAGGGAATAGAGATTTCATGGTACGGTGCGGACGGAGGTCCTAAAGAAGTAGCAATTGTGAGGGTCCCTTATCAATACGCACCAGAAAAAGCACCGTGAGAATATTCCAATCTAGGAAGGCATCTGGTACACTTCCCCAAAGGAAGAAGGAAGGAAAACATGGGACCTGCCAAGGCGGAATTGGCAGAGTGCTAGGAGATGACACGATCATTGCGCATCAGAGGATTGCCTGGGCAACTTCAACTTGGGAGGGAGTCCAGGACTTTCTCTGGGGAAGGTCCACCCACTTGGCCATCTACCCACGACATAAGAGATAACACCCAGGGTAATCTTACAGGAAAGAGACCAGTGTCTAGAGAGAAGGGAGCTGGCCTTTCCAAGTTTGAGGAGAAAGTTAGAAACCGACAAGACATCCAGAAAAAGGAAAACTATCCTACCTGGAAAGGGGGAGGAGTCAGACTGGTGTGAGATGGCTCTGAAACTCTGTGTGCTTGGAGGTTGTCAGGACAACTTGGCCTTCTGAGGTTCTTTATGACATCACGGTGAACATGTCCCCCAAGATGGCCGCATGGGTACAGTCTGAGGATTGGCCTAGGCTGGGCTATTAAAGGGAGACATACCCAGAAAGAGTTTGACAAACAGAAAGCAGGCACAGAAACTGGAAGAGATCAAACAGACTCTGATGCCAGGGATAAGAAAGGAATCCTTGGCAAGAAGCCAGAATAGAGGGACAAGCACTGAGAGGAGAACATTGTCATCTATTCAAGTCTATGGGGAGGCCATGCTGATTCAAGCTTGAAACTTGATTGGAAACACGAGGCCGCACTTGGGCCTTATCAGACCTACAGTGTCCTTCTGCCTTAAGCATAATCCAAAGTCAAGAAGGATCTCTTGAGGACATTGAAGAGAAGAGTCGATGCCTCCTTTCCTAGGCCCCTAGCGTTCTTGGAAGATCAGTCTCTCTTTCCATAGCTCTGGCGTCACGGGGGCCCACTGGCCACATGCTAATGCGTCCCAAGAGATGTCTTGGAAGCCTCGAAGGAATGGAGCCCTGTCATGCTTGGGGTAGGTCTCTTTGTTGGGAAGGGCTCTACAAGTGTGCTGAAAATCACCCTTTTCCAGAGGGCTTGGTTCCTTTGTGAAGGCTGCCCTCCCAGGCTAGAGTGCTCACTTTGGCTCCCATGAAATTCTCTCCCCCGACCTCTTGCCGTAGAAGGATTATTGATTATGTGCTTTGACGCCATATGGAAGGAAGCTGGCTGAAAATTAGAACATTACAATTCTGTTTCCAGAAAAATAAACATGCCAGGGCTGAGGATGTAGGTCAAACGAATGGCACAGCCTATAGAAATAAAGTAAGCCCGCATCTAGACGGAATCTAGGGCAACATCCAAGGGTCAGGGGTCAAGTTTGAAACTTCCCAAATCCACAAAAGAGAAAGAAAAATATCTTTCCTGGAGCGGGGAATTCATCAGATTTGTCTAATTTGTCTCGGAAAAACATGATGTCCATGAAGGGGGTTGCCAGGACCACCTCGAATTTGGAGTTTCTGATCTCAGGATGTCAAACCAAGCCAGATGACCACGGGTTCTCAGTGCTTCGCTTGACCTAGGCTAGGATAGCAAAGAGTCCTACAAGTGACCGCTGCAAATTCAAAGACAGCAACCAAGAATCACGAACGCACTCACACCTCGGCCTAGAGAACATACGGTCATTCAAGAAATACAAAATTAATCCCTTGGACTGAAGGAGAACGGACTGATAAGCACATCTAAGGGAGATAGCTGAGAAAGACCATGACGAGGATACTGTGGAAAAGAAAAAAAGGTCCCAGAAAATGCAAGGCGAACAGATATCACACCTGAATAATCCACAATGAAAGATGTCAGTCTTTAGACAGGCTCTGCTGGAACGTTTGAAACTCAGAGAAATTCACAAGCCAAAACACGGCAGCGAAGGTCAAACCTGGGCTCACTGGGAAGGGTGAGTTATGAGACTGCTCCAAGCGGGCTCTGAAGCCCTGTGTGCATGAAGCTTGCCGGGGCAGCAGACACACAATTATGACCAATCCTCTGACGTCACAGTGGCCCCGACAAACCACCTGGCCTCATCTACACAGTGCCAGAGCCGGGCTCAAGCAGCATATTCAAGCCCCATTGCACTCAACTGCAGGTTGCCAATGGAACATGAAAGGGGCCGGCCGGTGGTGCAGCGGTGAGGTCCGCAGCTTCTGGGTCGGTGGCCCGGGGTGGGCCGGGTGGAATCCTGGGGGTGAGCCTCCTCACCACTGCTTCAGTCATTCTGGGGCAGGCGTCCGAGGGGGTGTGGAGGCAGATGGGAAGGGACGTTAGATAGGGCCAGACTTCCACAGCAAATACAGGAGCGTTGCCAGCAGATGTGAGCACAGCGATGCACTTCTGCCAAAACAGAACCAATTACAAGTTGCAAAGAATAGAAAAACGGAAGCTAAACACAAACGAACAAAAAACACAGCTTGCCAGTACGAAGAAGAAGATGTCTATGAAGAGCCTTAGCAAAACAGGTGAAAGCTATGTCAACCGAAAACTAGCAAACGTTTGGGGAAAGAAATTCAAGACGACACAAGGAAAAAGAAGGATATTCCGGGACCTAGGAATGGAAGAATTAACACACTTGAAACGTCCATAGCGGAGAAAGGAATCTCTGGATTCCATGCAATCCCAGTCAAAGTTGCAGCCATATTTGCCAGAGAGATAGAAGAGAGAATCCTAAAGTTTCCAGCCAGCAACAAGAGACCCTGAATAGGCCAAGGAATCCTCAGGAAAACGAACACAGCAGGACGTATCACACTTTCTGATTTCAACCTAGAGGACGAAGCGCTAGGTACCGAAACGGCACAGTCCGGGCCCAAAAACAGGCACACAGACCCATGCAACAGAATCGAGAGCCCAGAGCCCAACTCAAACATACATGGACAGCCCATTTGCGACCAGGGAGCCAAGAGGAGACAGTGGACAAAGGAGAGTCTCTCCGATAAACGGTACTGGGAAGCCTGCACAGCCACATGGAACACAACGAGAGTAGACCATGATGTGCCACCTGGCACACGCACCTCCTGGAATGGATTAAAGCCCTGAATGGCACACTTGAAACCATGAAACTTGTAGGAGAAGACCTAGGCAGAGTGCTCTTTGCCATCTGTCTGAGCCGCCTATTGGGAAGAAGCCTGTCTGACTGGGCAAGGGCAGCAAAGGAGACAAGAAACAAACGGGACCACCTCACATGCAGACGCTTCTGCCCAGTCAAGGAAACCATCGACTCAATGCAAAGACAGCACAACAACTGGGAGTGGATGTTTGCAAAGCACACATCGGACAAGGGGTGAAAAGCCCAAAGATACAATCAACTCACACGTCTCCACAAGAAAAAGAACAAGCCAATGAAAACCTGGGCCAAAGATGGACACCGAGATTTCTCCCAAGAAGATCTAAAGAGGGCCAACAGGTGCATGAAAACTTGTTCACCCTCATTAAGCCTGAGGCCAAGGCAAATCCAAACCGCAAGGACATAGCAGCTCACTGTGGTCAGAATGGCTATAAGGAGGCAGACAGGAAACAACAAGCGTCAGAGAGGAGGTGGAGAGAAGGGAAGCCTCCTGCACTGCTGGTGGCAGTGGAAACCGGTGCAGCCACTAGGCCAAGCGGTGTGGAACTGCCTCCGAAATTTAAGAATCCATGTCCCATATGATCCAGCTATTCCTCTGGGGCGCGTTTAGCCAAAGAACTTGGAAACACTACCGCCTAAAGACATGTGCACCGCTTAGTTCAGCACAGCCTTACTCCCGCTCTCCAAGACTTGGAAGCCGCCCTGGTGCCCAGCAAGGGACGAATGGAGAAGGAACATGGGCTATAGCCACACAATGGCATACCACTCAGCGGGAACAAAGGATGCAATCCAGCCATTTGTGACCACCAGAATGGCTGGGAGGGTTTTAGGGGAACTGAAACAAGCCCCAGGGACAAAGTCAAATACCGTAGGATCTCACTTACAAGGAGAAGAAAAAACAAGCACTGACCAACAGGCGGCACTGGACATTTGATCGGGGGTGCCCAGAGGCAAAGCGGGGCGGTGGGGGAGGGTGGAAGAGATGATGAGGCACAAGTGTGTGGTGAGGGCCTGTGATTCGGCTTACGCTGGTGAAGAGGATGGAACCTACACGGAAGTCTAAATCGATGAGGATGTAAATCTGAAAGACATAGGATGTTCGAATGCAGGGTTATGGCAATAAATCCACCTAAAAGCAAAAATCCAAAAAGGGGTCCAGAATGACGGCATACAGCTTTGGGGGCTGAAAGAGATTAGAGAAGGTGAACTTCCAAGGATGGAAAATCACCTCAAAAGGCTTACTGATGCTACAGAAAGGTAGACCATTCCAAATACATGAAGAGGAATCCTACCAAGAGAACCTGATCCGTGCTAAGCCCAGGAACCAACGGAAAACGTTACCGTCCATGATGTTCCTACTAATCAGCTTCACGAATAATCCAAACAGGCCCACATCTTCCCAAGTTCAGGCCACAGGTTGGTCCAAAAGTACAAGTCAGGGCCGGCCCTGTGGTGGAGCGGGCAAGTGCCCACGTTCCGCTTGGGTGGCCCGGGCCTCACTCTTTCACAGCACGGGTGCAGATCACATTAGCACTGTTAGGGAATAGAGATTTCATGGTACGGTGCGGACGGAGGTCCTAAAGAAGTAGCAATTGTGAGGGTCCCTTATCAATACGCACCAGAAAAAGCACCGTGAGAATATTCCAATCTAGGAAGGCATCTGGTACACTTCCCCAAAGGAAGAAGGAAGGAAAACATGGGACCTGCCAAGGCGGAATTGGCAGAGTGCTAGGAGATGACACGATCATTGCGCATCAGAGGATTGCCTGGGCAACTTCAACTTGGGAGGGAGTCCAGGACTTTCTCTGGGGAAGGTCCACCCACTTGGCCATCTACCCACGACATAAGAGATAACACCCAGGGTAATCTTACAGGAAAGAGACCAGTGTCTAGAGAGAAGGGAGCTGGCCTTTCCAAGTTTGAGGAGAAAGTTAGAAACCGACAAGACATCCAGAAAAAGGAAAACTATCCTACCTGGAAAGGGGGAGGAGTCAGACTGGTGTGAGATGGCTCTGAAACTCTGTGTGCTTGGAGGTTGTCAGGACAACTTGGCCTTCTGAGGTTCTTTATGACATCACGGTGAACATGTCCCCCAAGATGGCCGCATGGGTACAGTCTGAGGATTGGCCTAGGCTGGGCTATTAAAGGGAGACATACCCAGAAAGAGTTTGACAAACAGAAAGCAGGCACAGAAACTGGAAGAGATCA
The DNA here is from genome assembly GCF_041296235.1 of Equus asinus. Classification (NCBI taxonomy): domain Eukaryota; kingdom Metazoa; phylum Chordata; class Mammalia; order Perissodactyla; family Equidae; genus Equus; species Equus asinus. The sequence goes on along the minus strand of NC_091820.1, from coordinate 84,548,468 downwards.
AACAGACTCTGATGCCAGGGATAAGAAAGGAATCCTTGGCAAGAAGCCAGAATAGAGGGACAAGCACTGAGAGGAGAACATTGTCATCTATTCAAGTCTATGGGGAGGCCATGCTGATTCAAGCTTGAAACTTGATTGGAAACACGAGGCCGCACTTGGGCCTTATCAGACCTACAGTGTCCTTCTGCCTTAAGCATAATCCAAAGTCAAGAAGGATCTCTTGAGGACATTGAATAGAAGACTCGATGCCTCCTTTCCTAGGCCCCTAGCGTTCTTGGAAGATCAGTCTCACTTTCTATAGCTCTGGCGTCACGGGGGCCCACTGGCCACATGCTAATGCGTCCCAAGAGATGTCTTGGAAGCCTCGAAGGAATGGAGCCCTGTCATGCTTGGGGTAGGTCTCTTTGTTGGGAAGGGCTCTACAAGTGTGCTGAAAATCACCCTTTTCCAGAGGGCTTGGTTCCTTTGTGAAGGCTGCCCTCCCAGGCTAGAGTGCTCACTTTGGCTCCCATGAAATTCTCTCCCCCGACCTCTTGCCGTAGAAGGATTATTGATTATGTGCTTTGACGCCATATGGAAGGAAGCTGGCTGAAAATTAGAACATTACAATTCTGTTTCCAGAAAAATAAACATGCCAGGGCTGAGGATGTAGGTCAAACGAATGGCACAGCCTATAGAAATAAAATAAGCCCGCATCTAGACGGAATCTAGGGCAACGTCCAAGGGTCAGGGGTCAAGTTTGAAACTTCCCAAATCCACAAAAGAGAAAGAAAAATATCTTTGCTGGAGCGGGGAATTCATCAGATTTGTCTAATTTGTCTCGGAAAAACATGATGTCCATGAAGGGGGTTGCCAGGACCACCTCGAATTTGGAGTTTCTGATCTCAGGATGTCAAACCTACCCAGATGACCACGGGTTCTCAGTGCTTCGTTTGACCTAGGCTAGGATAGCAAAGAGTCCTACAAGTGACCGCTGCAAATTCAAAGACAGCAACCAAGAATCACGAACGCACTCACACCTCGGCCTAGAGAACATACGGTCATTCAAGAAATACAAAATTAATCCCTTGGACTGAAGGAGAACGGACTGATAAGCACATCTAAGGGAGATAGCTGAGAAAGACCATGACGAGGATACTGTGGAAAAGAAAAAAAGGTCCCAGAAAATGCAAGGCGAACAGATATCACACCTGAATAATCCACAATGAAAGATGTCAGTCTTTAGACAGGCTCTGCTGGAACGTTTGGAAGTCAGAGAAATTCACAAGCCAAAACACGGCAGCGAAGGTCAAACCTGGGCTCACTGGGAAGGGTGAGTTATGAGACTGCTCCAAGCGGGCTCTGAAGCCCTGTGTGCATGAAGCTTGCCGGGGCAGCAGACACACAATTATGACCAATCCTCTGACGTCACAGTGGCCCCGACAAACCACCTGGCCTCATCTACACAGTGCCAGAGCTGGGCTCAAGCAGCATATTCAAGCCCCATTGCACTCAACTGCAGGTTGCCAATGGAACATGAAAGGGGCCGGCCGGTGGTGCAGCGGTGAGGTCCGCAGATTCTGGGTCGGTGGCCCGGGGTGGGCTGGGTGGAATCCTGGGTGTGAGCCTCCTCACCACTGCTTCAGTCATTCTGGGGCAGGCGTCCGCGGGGGTGTGGAGGCAGATGGGAAGGGACGTTAGATAGGGCCAGACTTCCACAGCAAATACAGGAGCGTTGCCAGCAGATGTGAGCACAGCGATGCACTTCTGCCAAAACAGAACCAATTACAAGTTGCAAAGAATAGAAAAACGGAAGCTAAACACAAACGAACAAAAAACACAGCTTGCCAGTACGAAGAAGAAGATGTCTATGAAGAGCCTTAGCAAAACAGGTGAAAGCTATGTCAACCGAAAACTAGCAAACGTTTGGGGAAAGAAATTCAAGACGACACAAGGAAAAAGAAGGATATTCCGGGACCTAGGAATCGAAGAATTAACACACTTGAAACGTCCATAGCGGAGAAAGGAATCTCTGGATTCCATGCAATCCCAGTCAAAGTTGCAGCCATATTTGCCAGAGAGATAGAAGAGAGAATCCTAAAGTTTCCAGCCAGCAACAAGAGACCCTGAATAGGCCAAGGAATCCTCAGGAAAACGAACACAGCAGGACGTATCACACTTTCTGATTTCAACCTAGAGGACGAAGCGCTAGGTACCGAAACGGCACAGTCCGGGCCCAAAAACAGGCACACAGACCCATGCAACAGAATCGAGAGCCCAGAGCCCAACTCAAACATACATGGACAGCCCATTTGCGACCAGGGAGCCAAGAGGAGACAGTGGACAAAGGAGAGTCTCTCCGATAAACGGTGCTGGGAAGCCTGCACAGCCACATGGAACACAACGAGAGTAGACCATGATGTGCCACCTGGCACACGCACCTCCTGGAATGGATTAAAGCCCTGAATGGCACACTTGAAACCGTGAAACTTGTAGGAGAAGACCTAGGCAGAGTGCTCTTTGCCATCTGTCTGAGCCGCCTATTGGGAAGAAGCCTGTCTGACTGGGCAAGGGCAGCAAAGGAGACAAGAAACAAACGGGACCACCTCACATGCAGACGCTTCTGCCCAGTCAAGGAAACCATCGACTCAATGCAAAGACAGCACAACAACTGGGAGTGGATGTTTGCAAAGCACACATCGGACAAGGGGTGAAAAGCCCAAAGATACAATCAACTCACACGTCTCCACAAGAAAAAGAACAAGCCAATGAAAACCTGGGCCAAAGATGGACACAGAGATTTCTCCCAAGAAGATCTAAAGAGGGCCAACAGGTGCATGAAAACTTGTTCACCCTCATTAAGCCTGAGGCCAAGGCAAATCCAAACCGCAAGGACATAGCAGCTCACTGTGGTCAGAATGGCTATAAGGAGGCAGACAGGAAACAACAAGCGTCAGAGAGGAGGTGGAGAGAAGGGAAGCCTCCTGCACTGCTGGTGGCAGTGGAAACTGGTGCAGCCACTAGGCCAAGCGGTGTGGAACTGCCTCCGAAATTTAAGAATCCATGTCCCATATGATCCAGCTATTCCTCTGGGGCGCGTTTAGCCAAAGAACTCGGAAACACTACCGCCTAAAGACATGTGCACCGCTGAGTTCACCACAGCCTTACTCCCGCTCTCCAAGACTTGGAAGCCGCCCTGGTGCCCAGCAAGGGACGAATGGAGAAGGAACATGGGCTATAGCCACACAATGGCATACCACTCAGCGGGAACAAAGGATGCAATCCAGCCATTTGTGACCACCAGAATGGCTGGGAGGGTTTTAGGGGAACTGAAACAAGCCCCAGGGACAAAGTCAAATACCGTAGGATCTCACTTACAAGGAGAAGAAAAAACAAGCACTGACCAACAGGCGGCACTGGACATTTGATCGGGGGTGCCCAGAGGCAAAGCAGGGCGGTGGGGGAGGGTGGAAGAGATGATGAGGCACAAGTGTGTGGTGAGGGCCTGTGATTCGGCTTACGCTGGTGAAGAGGATGGAACCTACACGGAAGTCTAAATCGATGAGGATGTAAATCTGAAAGAAATAGGATGTTCGAATGCAGGGTTATGGCAATAAATCCACCTAAAAGCAAAAATCCAAAAAGGGGTCCAGAATGACGGCATACAGCTTTGGGGGCTGAAAGAGATTAGAGAAGGTGAACTTCCAAGGATGGAAAATCACCTCAAAAGGCTTACTGATGCTACAGAAAGGTAGACCATTCCAAATACATGAAGAGGAATCCTACCAAGAGAACCTGATCCGTGCTAAGCCCAGGAACCAACGGAAAACGTTACCGTCAATGATGTTCCTAGTAATCAGCTTCACGAATAATCCAAACAGGCCCACATCTTCCCAAGTTCAGGCCACAGGTTGGTCCAAAAGTACAAGTCAGGGCCGGCCCTGTGGTGGAGCGGGCAAGTGCCCACGTTCCGCTTGGGTGGCCCGGGCCTCACTCTTTCACAGCACGGGTGCAGATCACATTAGCACTGTTAGCGAATAGAGATTTCATGGTACGGTGCGGACAGAGGTCATAAAGAAGTAGCAATTGTGAGGGTCCCTTATCAATACGCACCAGAAAAAGAACCGTGAGAATATTCCAATCTAGGAAGGCATCTGGTACACTTCCCCAAAGGAAGAAGGAAGGAAAATATGGGACCTGCCAAGGCGGAATTGGCAGAGTGCTAGGAGATGACACGATCATTGCGCATCAGAGGATTGCCCGGGCAACTTCAACTTGGGAGGGAGTCCAGGACTTTCTCTGGGGAAGGTCCACCCACTTGGCCATCTACCCACGACATAAGAGATAACACCCAGGGTAATCTTACAGGAAAGAGACCAGTGTCTAGAGAGAAGGGAGCAGGCCTTTCCAAGTTCGAGGAGAAAGTTAGAAACCGACAAGACATCCAGAAAAAGGAAAACTATCCTACCTGGAAAGGGGGAGGAGTCAGACTGGTCTGAGATGGCTCTGAAACTCTGTGTGCTTGGAGGTTGTCAGGACAACTTAGCCTTCTGAGGTTCTTTATGACATCACGGTGAACATGTCCCCCAAGATGGCCGCATGGTTACAGTCTGAGGATTGGCCTAGGCTGGGCTATTAAAGGGAGACATACCCAGAAACAGCTTTGACAAACAGAAAGCGGGCACAGAAACTGGAAGAGATCAAACAGACTCTGATGCCAGGGATAAGAAAGGAATCCTTGGCAAGAAGCGAGAATAGAGGGACAAGCACTGAGAGGAGAACATTGTCATCTATTCAAGTCTATGGGGAGGCCATGCTGATTCAAGCTTGAAACTTGACTGGAAACACGAGGCCGCACTTGGGCCTTATCAGACCTACAGTGTCCTTCTGCCTTAAGCATAATCCAAAGTCAAGAAGGATCTCTTGAGGACATTGAAGAGAAGAGTCGATGCCTCCTTTCCTAGGCCCCTAGCGTTCTTGGAAGATCAGTCTCTCTTTCCATAGCTCTGGCGTCACGGGGGCCCACTGGCCACATGCTAATGCGTCCCAAGAGATGTCTTGGAAGCCTCGAAGGAATGGAGCCCTGTCATGCTTGGGGTAGGTCTCTTTGTTGGGAAGGGCTCTACAAGTGTGCTGAAAATCACCCTTTTCCAGAGGGCTTGGTTCCTTTGTGAAGGCTGCCCTCCCAGGCTAGAGTGCTCACTTTGGCTCCCATGAAATTCTCTCCCCCGACCTCTTGCCGTAGAAGGATTATTGATTATGTGCTTTGACGCCATATGGAAGGAAGCTGGCTGAAAATTAGAACATTACAATTCTGTTTCCAGAAAAATAAACATGCCAGGGCTGAGGATGTAGGTCAAACGAATGGCACAGCCTATAGAAATAAAGTAAGCCCGCATCTAGACGGAATCTAGGGCAACGTCCAAGGGTCAGGGGTCAAGTTTGAAACTTCCCAAATCCACAAAAGAGAAAGAAAAATATCTTTCCTGGAGCGGGGAATTCATCAGATTTGTCTAATTTGTCTCGGAAAAACATGATGTCCATGAAGGGGGTTGCCAGGACCACCTCGAATTTGGAGTTTCTGATCTCAGGATGTCAAACCTACCCAGATGACCACGGGTTCTCAGTGCTTCGTTTGACCTAGGCTAGGATAGCAAAGAGTCCTACAAGTGACCGCTGCAAATTCAAAGACAGCAACCAAGAATCACGAACGCACTCACACCTCGGCCTAGAGAACATACGGTCATTCAAGAAATACAAAATTAATCCCTTGGACTGAAGGAGAACGGACTGATAAGCACATCTAAGGGAGATAGCTGAGAAAGACCATGACGAGGATACTGTGGAAAAGAAAAAAAGGTCCCAGAAAATGCAAGGCGAACAGATATCACACCTGAATAATCCACAATGAAAGATGTCAGTCTTTAGACAGGCTCTGCTGGAAAGTTTGGAAGTCAGAGAAATTCACAAGCCAAAACACGGCAGCGAAGGTCAAACCTGGGCTCACTGGGAAGGGTGAGTTATGAGACTGCTCCAAGCGGGCTCTGAAGCCCTGTGTCCATGAAGCTTGCCGGGGCAGCAGACACACAATTATGACCAATCCTCTGACGTCACAGTGGCCCCGACAAACCACCTGGCCTCATCTACACAGTGCCAGAGCTGGGCTCAAGCAGCATATTCAAGCCCCATTGCACTCAACTGCAGGTTGCCAATGGAACATGAAAGGGGCCGGCCGGTGGTGCAGCGGTGAGGTCCGCAGCTTCTGGGTCGGTGACCCGGGGTGGGCTGGGTGGAATCCTGGGGGTGAGCCTCCTCACCACTGCTTCAGTCATTCTGGGGCAGGCGTCCGAGGGGGTGTGGAGGCAGATGGGAAGGGACGTTAGATAGGGCCAGACTTCCACAGCAAATACAGGAGCGTTGCCAGCAGATGTGAGCACAGCGATGCACTTCTGCCAAAACAGAACCAATTACAAGTTGCAAAGAATAGAAAAACGGAAGCTAAACACAAACGAACAAAAAACACAGCTTGCCAGTACGAAGAAGAAGATGTCTATGAAGAGCCTTAGCAAAACAGGTGAAAGCTATGTCAACCGAAAACTAGCAAACGTTTGGGGAAAGAAATTCAAGACGACACAAGGAAAAAGAAGGATATTCCGGGACCTAGGAATGGAAGAATTAACACACTTGAAACGTCCATAGCGGAGAAAGGAATCTCTGGATTCCATGCAATCCCAGCCAAAGTTGCAGCCATATTTGCCAGAGAGATAGAAGAGAGAATCCTAAAGTTTCCAGCCAGCAACAAGAGACCCTGAATAGGCCAAGGAATCCTCAGGAAAACGAACACAGCAGGACGTATCACACTTTCTGATTTCAACCTAGAGGACGAAGCGCTAGGTACCGAAACGGCACAGTCCGGGCCCAAAAACAGGCACACAGACCCATGCAACAGAATCGAGAGCCCAGAGCCCAACTCAAACATACATGGACAGCCCATTTGCGACCAGGGAGCCAAGAGGAGACAGTGGACAAAGGAGAGTCTCTCCGATAAACGGTGCTGGGAAGCCTGCACAGCCACATGGAACACAACGAGAGTAGACCATGATGTTCCACCTGGCACACGCACCACCTGGAATGGATTAAAGCCCTGAATGGCACACTTGAAACCGTGAAACTTGTAGGAGAAGACCTAGGCAGAGTGCTCTTTGCCATCTGTCTGAGCCGCCTATTGGGAAGTAACATGTCTGACTGGGCAAGGGCAGCAAAGGAGACAAGAAACAAACGGGACCACCTCACATGCAGATGCTTCTGCCCAGTCAAGGAAACCATCGACTCAATGCAAAGACAGCACAACAACTGGGAGTGGATGTTTGCAAAGCACACATCGGACAAGGGGTGAAAAGCCCAAAGATACAATCAACTCACACGTCTCCACATGAAAAAGAACAAGCCAATGAAAACCTGGGCCAAAGATGGACACAGAGATTTCTCCCAAGAAGATCTAAAGAGGGCCAACAGGTGCATGAAAACTTGTTCACCCTCATTAAGCCTGAGGCCAAGGCAAATCCAAACCGCAAGGACATAGCAGCTCACTGTGGTCAGAATGGCTATAAGGAGGCAGACAGGAAACAACAAGCGTCAGAGAGGAGGTGGAGAGAAGGGAAGCCTCCTGCACTGCTGGTGGCAGTGGAAACCGGTGCAGCCACTAGGCCAAGCGGTGTGGAACTGCCTCCGAAATGTAAGAATCCATGTCCCATATGATCCAGCTATTCCTCTGGGGCGCGTTTAGCCAAAGAACTCGGAAACACTACCGCCTAAAGACATGTGCACCGCTGAGTTCAGCACAGCCTTACTCCCGCTCTCCAAGACTTGGAAGCCGCCCTGGTGCCCAGCAAGGGACGAATGGAGAAGGAACATGGGCTATAGCCACACAATGGCATACCACTCAGCGGGAACAAAGGATGCAATCCAGCCATTTGTGACCACCAGAATGGCTGGGAGGGTTTTAGGGGAACTGAAACAAGCCCCAGGGACAAAGTCAAATACCGTAGGATCTCACTTACAAGGAGAAGAAAAAACAAGCACTGACCAACAGGCGGCACTGGACATTTGATCGGGGGTGCCCAGAGGCAAAGCAGGGCGGTGGGGGAGGGTGGAAGAGATGATGAGGCACAAGTGTGTGGTGAGGGCCTGTGATTCGGCTTACGCTGGTGAAGAGGATGGAACCTACACGGAAGTCTAAATCGATGAGGGTGTAAATCTGAAAGAAATAGGATGTTCGAATGCAGGGTTATGGCAATAAATCCACCTAAAAGCAAAAATCCAAAAAGGGGTCCAGAATGACGGCATACAGCTTTGGGGGCTGAAAGAGATTAGAGAAGGTGAACTTCCAAGGATGGAAAATCACCTCAAAAGGCTTACTGATGCTACAGAAAGGTAGACCATTCCAAATACATGAAGAGGAATCCTACCAAGAGAACCTGATCCGTGCTAAGCCCAGGAACCAACGGAAAACGTTACCGTCAATGATGTTCCTAGTAATCAGCTTCACGAATAATCCAAACAGGCCCACATCTTCCCAAGTTCAGGCCACAGGTTGGTCCAAAAGTACAAGTCAGGGCCGGCCCTGTGGTGGAGCGGGCAAGTGCCCACGTTCCGCTTGGGTGGCCCGGGCCTCACTCTTTCACAGCACGGGTGCAGATCACATTAGCACTGTTAGCGAATAGAGATTTCATGGTACGGTGCGGACAGAGGTCATAAAGAAGTAGCAATTGTGAGGGTCCCTTATCAATACGCACCAGAAAAAGAACCGTGAGAATATTCCAATCTAGGAAGGCATCTGGTACACTTCCCCAAAGGAAGAAGGAAGGAAAACATGGGACCTGCCAAGGCGGAATTGGCAGAGTGCTAGGAGATGACACGATCATTGCGCATCAGAGGATTGCCTGGGCAACTTCAACTTGGGAGGGAGTCCAGGACTTTCTCTGGGGAAGGTCCACCCACTTGGCCATCTACCCACGACATAAGAGATAACACCCAGGGTAATCTTACAGGAAAGAGACCAGTGTCTAGAGAGAAGGGAGCTGGCCTTTCCAAGTTTGAGGAGAAAGTTAGAAACCGACAAGACATCCAGAAAAAGGAAAACTATCCTACCTGGAAAGGGGGAGGAGTCAGACTGGTGTGAGATGGCTCTGAAACTCTGTGTGCTTGGAGGTTGTCAGGACAACTTGGCCTTCTGAGGTTCTTTATGACATCACGGTGAACATGTCCCCCAAGATGGCCGCATGGGTACAGTCTGAGGATTGGCCTAGGCTGGGCTATTAAAGGGAGACATACCCAGAAAGAGTTTGACAAACAGAAAGCAGGCACAGAAACTGGAAGAGATCAAACAGACTCTGATGCCAGGGATAAGAAAGGAATCCTTGGCAAGAAGCCAGAATAGAGGGACAAGCACTGAGAGGAGAACATTGTCATCTATTCAAGTCTATGGGGAGGCCATGCTGATTCAAGCTTGAAACTTGATTGGAAACACGAGGCCGCACTTGGGCCTTATCAGACCTACAGTGTCCTTCTGCCTTAAGCATAATCGAAAGTCAAGAAGGATCTCTTGAGGACATTGAAGAGAAGAGTCGATGCCTCCTTTCCTAGGCCCCTAGCGTTCTTGGAAGATCAGTCTCTCTTTCCATAGCTCTGGCGTCACGGGGGCCCACTGGCCACATGCTAATGCGTCCCAAGAGATGTCTTGGAAGCCTCGAAGGAATGGAGCCCTGTCATGCTTGGGGTAGGTCTCTTTGTTGGGAAGGGCTCTACAAGTGTGCTGAAAATCACCCTTTTCCAGAGGGCTTGGTTCCTTTGTGAAGGCTGCCCTCCCAGGCTAGAGTGCTCACTTTGGCTCCCATGAAATTCTCTCCCCCGACCTCTTGCCGTAGAAGGATTATTGATTATGTGCTTTGACGCCATATGGAAGGAAGCTGGCTGAAAATTAGAACATTACAATTCTGTTTCCAGAAAAATAAACATGCCAGGGCTGAGGATGTAGGTCAAACGAATGGCACAGCCTATAGAAATAAAGTAAGCCCGCATCTAGACGGAATCTAGGGCAACGTCCAAGGGTCAGGGGTCAAGTTTGAAACTTCCCAAATCCACAAAAGAGAAAGAAAAATATCTTTCCTGGAGCGGGGAATTCATCAGATTTGTCTAATTTGTCTCGGAAAAACATGATGTCCATGAAGGGGGTTGCCAGGACCACCTCGAATTTGGAGTTTCTGATCTCAGGATGTCAAACCTACCCAGATGACCACGGGTTCTCAGTGCTTCGTTTGACCTAGGCTAGGATAGCAAAGAGTCCTACAAGTGACCGCTGCAAATTCAAAGACAGCAACCAAGAATCACGAACGCACTCACACCTCGGCCTAGAGAACATACGGTCATTCAAGAAATACAAAATTAATCCCTTGGACTGAAGGAGAACGGACTGATAAGCACATCTAAGGGAGATAGCTGAGAAAGACCATGACGAGGATACTGTGGAAAAGAAAAAAAGGTCCCAGAAAATGCAAGGCGAACAGATATCACACCTGAATAATCCACAATGAAAGATGTCAGTCTTTAGACAGGCTCTGCTGGAAAGTTTGGAAGTCAGAGAAATTCACAAGCCAAAACACGGCAGCGAAGGTCAAACCTGGGCTCACTGGGAAGGGTGAGTTATGAGACTGCTCCAAGCGGGCTCTGAAGCCCTGTGTGCATGAAGCTTGCCGGGGCAGCAGACACACAATTATGACCAATCCTCTGACGTCACAGTGGCCCCGACAAACCACCTGGCCTCATCTACACAGTGCCAGAGCTGGGCTCAAGCAGCATATTCAAGCCCCATTGCACTCAACTGCAGGTTGCCAATGGAACATGAAAGGGGCCGGCCGGTGGTGCAGCGGTGAGGTCCGCAGCTTCTGGGTCGGTGACCCGGGGTGGGCTGGGTGGAATCCTGGGGGTGAGCCTCCTCACCACTGCTTCAGTCATTCTGGGGCAGGCGTCCGAGGGGGTGTGGAGGCAGATGGGAAGGGACGTTAGATAGGGCCAGACTTCCACAGCAAATACAGGAGCGTTGCCAGCAGATGTGAGCACAGCGATGCACTTCTGCCAAAACAGAACCAATTACAAGTTGCAAAGAATAGAAAAACGGAAGCTAAACACAAACGAACAAAAAACACAGCTTGCCAGTACGAAGAAGAAGATGTCTATGAAGAGCCTTAGCAAAACAGGTGAAAGCTATGTCAACCGAAAACTAGCAAACGTTTGGGGAAAGAAATTCAAGACGACACAAGGAAAAAGAAGGATATTCCGGGACCTAGGAATCGAAGAATTAACACACTTGAAACGTCCATAGCGGAGAAAGGAATCTCTGGATTCCATGCAATCCCAGTCAAAGTTGCAGCCATATTTGCCAGAGAGATAGAAGAGAGAATCCTAAAGTTTCCAGCCAGCAACAAGAGACCCTGAATAGGCCAAGGAATCCTCAGGAAAACGAACACAGCAGGACGTATCACACTTTCTGATTTCAACCTAGAGGACGAAGCGCTAGGTACCGAAACGGCACAGTCCGGGCCCAAAAACAGGCACACAGACCCATGCAACAGAATCGAGAGCCCAGAGCCCAACTCAAACATACATGGACAGCCCATTTGCGACCAGGGAGCCAAGAGGAGACAGTGGACAAAGGAGAGTCTCTCCGATAAACGGTGCTGGGAAGCCTGCACAGCCACATGGAACACAACGAGAGTAGACCATGATGTGCCACCTGGCACACGCACCACCTGGAATGGATTAAAGCCCTGAATGGCACACTTGAAACCGTGAAACTTGTAGGAGAAGACCTAGGCAGAGTGCTCTTTGCCATCTGTCTGAGCCGCCTATTGGGAAGTAACATGTCTGACTGGGCAAGGGCAGCAAAGGAGACAAGAAACAAACGGGACCACCTCACATGCAGATGCTTCTGCCCAGTCAAGGAAACCATCGACTCAATGCAAAGACAGCACAACAACTGGGAGTGGATGTTTGCAAAGCACACATCGGACAAGGGGTGAAAAGCCCAAAGATACAATCAACTCACACGTCTCCACAAGAAAAAGAACAAGCCAATGAAAACCTGGGCCAAAGATGGACACAGAGATTTCTCCCAAGAAGATCTAAAGAGGGCCAACAGGTGCATGAAAACTTGTTCACCCTCATTAAGCCTGAGGCCAAGGCAAATCCAAACCGCAAGGACATAGCAGCTCACTGTGGTCAGAATGGCTATGAGGAGGCAGACAGGAAACAACAAGCGTCAGAGAGGAGGTGGAGAGAAGGGAAGCCTCCTGCACTGCTGCTGGCAGTGGAAACCGGTGCAGCCACTAGGCCAAGCGGTGTGGAACTGCCTCCGAAATTTAAGAATCCATGTCCCATATGATCCAGCTATTCCTCTGGGGCGCGTTTAGCCAAAGAACTCGGAAACACTACCGCCTAAAGACATGTGCACCGCTGAGTTCAGCACAGCCTTACTCCCGTTCTCCAAGACTTGGAAGCCGCCCTGGTGCCCAGCAAGGGACGAATGGAGAAGGAACATGGGCTATAGCCACACAATGGCATACCACTCAGCGGGAACAAAGGATGCAATCCAGCCATTTGTGACCACCAGAATGGCTGGGAGGGTTTTAGGGGAAGTGAAACAAGCCCCAGGGACAAAGTCAAATACCGTAGGATCTCACTTACAAGGAGAAGAAAAAACAAGCACTGACCAACAGGCGGCACTGGACATTTGATCGGGGGTGCCCAGAGGCAAAGCGGGGCGGTGGGGGAGGGTGGAAGAGATGATGAGGCACAAGTGTGTGGTGAGGGCCTGTGATTCGGCTTACGCTGGTGAAGAGGATGGAACCTACACGGAAGTCTAAATCGATGAGGATGTAAATCTGAAAGACATAGGATGTTCGAATGCAGGGTTATGGCAATAAATCCACCTAAAAGCAAAAATCCAAAAAGGGGTCCAGAATGACGGCATACAGCTTTGGGGGCTGAAAGAGATTAGAGAAGGTGAACTTCCAAGGATGGAAAATCACCTCAAAAGGCTTACTGATGCTACAGAAAGGTAGACCATTCCAAATACATGAAGAGGAATCCTACCAAGAGAACCTGATCCGTGCTAAGCCCAGGAACCAACGGAAAACGTTACCGTCAATGATGTTCCTAGTAATCAGCTTCACGAATAATCCAAACAGGCCCACATCTTCCCAAGTTCAGGCCACAGGTTGGTCCAAAAGTACAAGTCAGGGCCGGCCCTGTGGTGGAGCGGGCAAGTGCCCACGTTCCGCTTGGGTGGCCCGGGCCTCACTCTTTCACAGCACGGGTGCAGATCACATTAGCACTGTTAGCGAATAGAGATTTCATGGTACGGTGCGGACAGAGGTCATAAAGAAGTAGCAATTGTGAGGGTCCCTTATCAATACGCACCAGAAAAAGAACCGTGAGAATATTCCAATCTAGGAAGGCATCTGGTACACTTCCCCAAAGGAAGAAGGAAGGAAAATATGGGACCTGCCAAGGCGGAATTGGCAGAGTGCTAGGAGATGACACGATCATTGCGCATCAGAGGATTGCCCGGGCAACTTCAACTTGGGAGGGAGTCCAGGACTTTCTCTGGGGAAGGTCCACCCACTTGGCCATCTACCCACGACATAAGAGATAACACCCAGGGTAATCTTACAGGAAAGAGACCAGTGTCTAGAGAGAAGGGAGCAGGCCTTTCCAAGTTCGAGGAGAAAGTTAGAAACCGACAAGACATCCAGAAAAAGGAAAACTATCCTACCTGGAAAGGGGGAGGAGTCAGACTGGTCTGAGATGGCTCTGAAACTCTGTGTGCTTGGAGGTTGTCAGGACAACTTAGCCTTCTGAGGTTCTTTATGACATCACGGTGAACATGTGCCCCAAGATGGCCGCATGGTTACAGTCTGAGGATTGGCCTAGGCTGGGCTATTAAAGGGAGACATACCCAGAAACAGCTTTGACAAACAGAAAGCGGGCACAGAAACTGGAAGAGATCAAACAGACTCTGATGCCAGGGATAAGAAAGGAATCCTTGGCAAGAAGCGAGAATAGAGGGACAAGCACTGAGAGGAGAACATTGTCATCTATTCAAGTCTATGGGGAGGCCATGCTGATTCAAGCTTGAAACTTGACTGGAAACACGAGGCCGCACTTGGGCCTTATCAGACCTACAGTGTCCTTCTGCCTTAAGCATAATCCAAAGTCAAGAAGGATCTCTTGAGGACATTGAAGAGAAGAGTCGATGCCTCCTTTCCTAGGCCCCTAGCGTTCTTGGAAGATCAGTCTCTCTTTCCATAGCTCTGGCGTCACGGGGGCCCACTGGCCACATGCTAATGCGTCCCAAGAGATGTCTTGGAAGCCTCGAAGGAATGGAGCCCTGTCATGCTTGGGGTAGGTCTCTTTGTTGGGAAGGGCTCTACAAGTGTGCTGAAAATCACCCTTTTCCAGAGGGCTTGGTTCCTTTGTGAAGGCTGCCCTCCCAGGTAGAGTGCTCAGTTTGGCTCCAATGAAATTCTCTCCCCCGACCTCTTGCCGTAGAAGGATTATTGATTATGTGCTTTGACGCCATATGGAAGGAAGCTGGCTGAAAATTAGAACATTACAATTCTGTTTCCAGAAAAATAAACATGCCAGGGCTGAGGATGTAGGTCAAACGAATGGCACAGCCTATAGAAATAAAGTAAGCCCGCATCTAGACGGAATCTAGGGCAACGTCCAAGGGTCAGGGGTCAAGTTTGAAACTTCCCAAATCCACAAAAGAGAAAGAAAAATATCTTTCCTGGAGCGGGGAATTCATCAGATTTGTCTAATTTGTCTCGGAAAAACATGATGTCCATGAAGGGGGTTGCCAGGACCACCTCGAATTTGGAGTTTCTGATCTCAGGATGTCAAACCTACCCAGATGACCACGGGTTCTCAGTGCTTCGTTTGACCTAGGCTAGGATAGCAAAGAGTCCTACAAGTGACCGCTGCAAATTCAAAGACAGCAACCAAGAATCACGAACGCACTCACACCTCGGCCTAGAGAACATACGGTCATTCAAGAAATACAAAATTAATCCCTTGGACTGAAGGAGAACGGACTGATAAGCACATCTAAGGGAGATAGCTGAGAAAGACCATGACGAGGATACTGTGGAAAAGAAAAAAAGGTCCCAGAAAATGCAAGGCGAACAGATATCACACCTGAATAATCCACAATGAAAGATGTCAGTCTTTAGACAGGCTCTGCTGGAAAGTTTGGAAGTCAGAGAAATTCACAAGCCAAAACACGGCAGCGAAGGTCAAACCTGGGCTCACTGGGAAGGGTGAGTTATGAGACTGCTCCAAGCGGGCTCTGAAGCCCTGTGTGCATGAAGCTTGCCGGGGCAGCAGACACACAATTATGACCAATCCTCTGACGTCACAGTGGCCCCGACAAACCACCTGGCCTCATCTACACAGTGCCAGAGCTGGGCTCAAGCAGCATATTCAAGCCCCATTGCACTCAACTGCAGGTTGCCAATGGAACATGAAAGGGGCCGGCCGGTGGTGCAGCGGTGAGGTCCGCAGCTTCTGGGTCGGTGACCCGGGGTGGGCTGGGTGGAATCCTGGGGGTGAGCCTCCTCACCACTGCTTCAGTCATTCTGGGGCAGGCGTCCGAGGGGGTGTGGAGGCAGATGGGAAGGGACGTTAGATAGGGCCAGACTTCCACAGCAAATACAGGAGCGTTGCCAGCAGATGTGAGCACAGCGATGCACTTCTGCCAAAACAGAACCAATTACAAGTTGCAAAGAATAGAAAAACGGAAGCTAAACACAAACGAACAAAAAACACAGCTTGCCAGTACGAAGAAGAAGATGTCTATGAAGAGCCTTAGCAAAACAGGTGAAAGCTATGTCAACCGAAAACTAGCAAACGTTTGGGGAAAGAAATTCAAGACGACACAAGGAAAAAGAAGGATATTCCGGGACCTAGGAATCGAAGAATTAACACACTTGAAACGTCCATAGCGGAGAAAGGAATCTCTGGATTCCATGCAATCCCAGTCAAAGTTGCAGCCATATTTGCCAGAGAGATAGAAGAGAGAATCCTAAAGTTTCCAGCCAGCAACAAGAGACCCTGAATAGGCCAAGGAATCCTCAGGAAAACGAACACAGCAGGACGTATCACACTTTCTGATTTCAACCTAGAGGACGAAGCGCTAGGTACCGAAACGGCACAGTCCGGGCCCAAAAACAGGCACACAGACCCATGCAACAGAATCGAGAGCCCAGAGCCCAACTCAAACATACATGGACAGCCCATTTGCGACCAGGGAGCCAAGAGGAGACAGTGGACAAAGGAGAGTCTCTCCGATAAACGGTGCTGGGAAGCCTGCACAGCCACATGGAACACAACGAGAGTAGACCATGATGTTCCACCGGGCACACGCACCACCTGGAATGGATTAAAGCCCTGAATGGCGAACTTGAAACCGTGAAACTTGTAGGAGAAGACCTAGGCAGAGTGCTCTTTGCCATCTGTCTGAGCCGCCTATTGGGAAGAAGCCTGTCTGACTGGGCAAGGGCAGCAAAGGAGACAAGAAACAAACGGGACCACCTCACATGCAGACGCTTCTGCCCAGTCAAGGAAACCATCGACTCAATGCAAAGACAGCACAACAACTGGGAGTGGATGTTTGCAAAGCACACATCGGACAAGGGGTGAAAAGCCCAAAGATACAATCAACTCACACGTCTCCACAAGAAAAAGAACAAGCCAATGAAAACCTGGGCCAAAGATGGACACAGAGATTTCTCCCAAGAAGATCTAAAGAGGGCCAACAGGTGCATGAAAACTTGTTCACCCTCATTAAGCCTGAGGCCAAGGCAAATCCAAGCCGCAAGGACATAGCAGCTCACCGTGGTCAGAATGGCTATAAGGAGGCAGACAGGAAACAACAAGCGTCAGAGAGGAGGTGGAGAGAAGGGAAGCCTCCTGCACTGCTGGTGGCAGTGGAAACCGGTGCAGCCACTAGGCCAAGCGGTGTGGAACTGCCTCCGAAATTTAAGAATCCATGTCCCATATGATCCAGCTATTCCTCTGGGGCGCGTTTAGCCAAAGAACTCGGAAACACTACCGCCTAAAGACATGTGCACCGCTGAGTTCACCACAGCCTTACTCCCGCTCTCCAAGACTTGGAAGCCGCCCTGGTGCCCAGCAAGGGACGAATGGAGAAGGAACATGGGCTATAGCCACACAATGGCATACCACTCAGCGGGAACAAAGGATGCAATCCAGCCATTTGTGACCACCAGAATGGCTGGGAGGGGTTTAGGGGAAGTGAAACAAGCCCCAGGGACAAAGTCAAATACTGTAGGATCTCACTTACAAGGAGAAGAAAAAACAAGCACTGACCGCAGGCGACACTGGACATTTGATCGGGGGTGCCCAGAGGCAAAGCGGGGCGGTGGGGGAGGGTGAAAGAGATGATGAGGCACAAGTGTGTGGTGAGGGCCTGTGATTCGGCTTACGCTGGTGAAGAGGATGGAACCTACACGGAAGTCTAAATCGATGAGGATGTAAATCTGAAAGACATAGGATGTTCGAATGCAGGGTTATGGCAATAAATCCACCTAAAAGCAAAAATCCACAAAGGGGTCCAGAATGACGGCATACAGCTTTGGGGGCTGAAAGAGATTAGAGAAGGTGAACTTCCAAGGATGGAAAATCACCTCAAAAGGCTTACTGATGCTACAGAAAGGTAGACCATTCCAAATACATGAAGAGGAATCCTACCAAGAGAACCTGATCCGTGCTAAGCCCAGGAACCAACGGAAAACGTTACCGTCCATGATGTTCCTACTAATCAGCTTCACGAATAATCCAAACAGGCCCACATCTTCCCAAATTCAGGCCACAGGTTGGTCCAAAAGTACAAGTCAGGGCCGGCCCTGTGGTGGAGCGGGCAAGTGCCCACGTTCCGCTTGGGTGGCCCGGGCCTCACTCTTTCACAGCACGGGTGCAGATCACATTAGCACTGTTAGGGAATAGAGATTTCATGGTACGGTGCGGACAGAGGTCCTAAAGAAGTAGCAATTGTGAGGGTCCCTTATCAATACGCACCAGAAAAAGAACCGTGAGAATATTCCAATCTAGGAAGGCATCTGGTACACTTCCCCAAAGGAAGAAGGAAGGAAAACATGGGACCTGCCAAGGCGGAATTGGCAGAGTGCTAGGAGATGACACGATCATTGCGCATCAGAGGATTGCCTGGGCAACTTCAACTTGGGAGGGAGTCCAGGACTTTCTCTGGGGAAGGTCCACCCACTTGGCCATCTACCCACGACATAAGAGATAACACCCAGGGTAATCTTACAGGAAAGAGACCAGTGTCTAGAGAGAAGGGAGCTGGCCTTTCCAAGTTTGAGGAGAAAGTTAGAAACCGACAAGACATCCAGAAAAAGGAAAACTATCCTACCTGGAAAGGGGGAGGAGTCAGACTGGTGTGAGATGGCTCTGAAACTCTGTGTGCTTGGAGGTTGTCAGGACAACTTGGCCTTCTGAGGTTCTTTATGACATCACGGTGAACATGTCCCCCAAGATGGCCGCATGGGTACAGTCTGAGGATTGGCCTAGGCTGGGCTATTAAAGGGAGACATACCCAGAAAGAGTTTGACAAACAGAAAGCAGGCACAGAAACTGGAAGAGATCAAACAGACTCTGATGCCAGGGATAAGAAAGGAATCCTTGGCAAGAAGCCAGAATAGAGGGACAAGCACTGAGAGGAGAATATTCAAGTCTATGGGGAGGCCATGCTGATTCAAGCTTGAAACTTGATTGGAAACACGAGGCCGCACTTGGGCCTTATCAGACCTACAGTGTCCTTCTGCCTTAAGCATAATCCAAAGTCAAGAAGGATCTCTTGAGGACATTGAAGAGAAGAGTCGATGCCTCCTTTCCTAGGCCCCTAGCGTTCTTGGAAGATCAGTCTCTCTTTCCATAGCTCTGGCGTCACGGGGGCCCACTGGCCACATGCTAATGCGTCCCAAGAGATGTCTTGGAAGCCTCAAAGGAATGGAGCCCTGTCATGCTTGGGGTAGGTCTCTTTGTTGGGAAGGGCTCTACAAGTGTGCTGAAAATCACCCTTTTCCAGAGGGCTTGGTTCCTTTGTGAAGGCTGCCCTCCCAGGTAGAGTGCTCACTTTGGCTCCAATGAAATTCTCTCCCCCGACCTCTTGCCGTAGAAGGATTATTGATTATGTGCTTTGACGCCATATGGAAGGAAGCTGGCTGAAAATTAGAACATTACAATTCTGTTTCCAGAAAAATAAACATGCCAGGGCTGAGGATGTAGGTCAAACGAATGGCACAGCCTATAGAAATAAAGTAAGCCCGCATCTAGACGGAATCTAGGGCAACGTCCAAGGGTCAGGGGTCAAGTTCGAAACTTCCCAAATCCACAAAAGAGAAAGAAAAATATCTTTCCTGGAGCGAGGAATTCATCAGATTTGTCTAATTTGTCTCGGAAAAACATGATGTCCATGAAGGGGGTTGCCAGGACCACCTCGAATTTGGAGTTTCTGATCTCAGGATGTCAAACCTACCCAGATGACCACGGGTTCTCAGTGCTTCGTTTGACCTAGGCTAGGCTAGCAAAGAGTCCTACAAGTGACCGCTGCAAATTCAAAGACAGCAACCAAGAATCACGAAAGCACTCACACCTCGGCCTAGAGAACATACGGTCATTCAAGAAATACAAAATTAATCCCTTGGACTGAAGGAGAACGGACTGATAAGCACATCTAAGGGAGATAGCTGAGAAAGACCATGACGAGTATACTGTGGAAAAGAAAAAAAGGTCCCAGAAAATGCAAGGCGAACAGATATCACACCTGAATAATCCACAATGAAAGATGTCAGTCTTTAGACAGGCTCTGCTGGAACGTTTGAAAGTCAGAGAAATTCACAAGCCAAAACACGGCAGCGAAGGTCAAACCTGGGCTCACTGGGAAGGGTGAGTTATGAGACTGCTCCAAGCGGGCTCTGAAGCCCTGTGTCCATGAAGCTTGCCGGGGGAGCAGACACACAATTATGACCAATCCTCTGACGTCACAGTGGCCCCGACAAACCACCTGGCCTCATCTACACAGTGCCAGAGCTGGGCTCAAGCAGCATATTCAAGCCCCATTGCACTCAACTGCAGGTTGCCAATGGAACATGAAAGGGGCCGGCCGGTGGTGCAGCGGTGAGGTCCGCAGCTTCTGGGTCGGTGGCCCGGGGTGGGCCGGGTGGAATCCTGGGGGTGAGCCTCCTCACCACTGCTTCAGTCATTCTGGGGCAGGCGTCCGAGGGGGTGTAGAGGCAGATGGGAAGGGACGTTAGATAGGGCCAGACTTCCACAGCAAATACAGGAGCGTTGCCAGCAGATGTGAGCACAGCGATGCACTTCTGCCAAAACAGAAACAATTACAAGTTGCAAAGAATACACAAACGGAAGCTAAACACAAACGAACAAAAAACACAGCTTGCCAGTTCGAAGAAGAAGATGTCTATGAAGAGCCTTAGCAAAACAGGTGAAAGCTATGTCACCCGAAAACTAGCAAACGTTTGGGGAAAGAAATTCAAGACGACACAAGGAAAAAGAAGGATATTCCGGGACCTAGGAATGGAAGAATTAACACACTTGAAACGTCCATAGCGGAGAAAGGAATCTCTGGATTCCATGCAATCCCAGTCAAAGTTGCAGCCATATTTGCCAGAGAGATAGAAGAGAGAATCCTAAAGTTTCCAGCCAGCAACAAGAGACGCTGAATAGGCCAAGGAATCCTCAGGAAAACGAACAAAGCAGGACGTATCACACTTTCTGATTTCAACGTAGAGGACGAAGCGCTAGCTACCGAAACGGCACAGTCCGGGCCCAAAAACAGGCACACAGACCCATGCAACAGAATCGAGAGCCCAGAGCCCAACTCAAACATACATGGACAGCCCATTTGCGACCAGGGAGCCAAGAGGAGACAGTGGACAAAGGAGAGTCTCTCCGATAAACGGTGCTGGGAAGCCTGCACAGCCACATGGAACACAACGAGAGTAGACCATGATGTTCCACCTGGCACACGCACCACCTGGAATGGATTAAAGCCCTGAATGGCACACTTGAAACCGTGAAACTTGTAGGAGAAGACCTAGGCAGAGTGCTCTTTGCCATCTGTCTGAGCCGCCTATTGGGAAGTAACATGTCTGACTGGGCAAGGGCAGCAAAGGAGACAAGAAACAAACGGGACCACCTCACATGCAGATGCTTCTGCCCAGTCAAGGAAACCATCGACTCAATGCAAAGACAGCACAACAACTGGGAGTGGATGTTTGCAAAGCACACATCGGACAAGGGGTGAAAAGCCCAAAGATACAATCAACTCACACGTCTCCACATGAAAAAGAACAAGCCAATGAAAACCTGGGCCAAAGATGGACACAGAGATTTCTCCCAAGAAGATCTAAAGAGGGCCAACAGGTGCATGAAAACTTGTTCACCCTCATTAAGCCTGAGGCCAAGGCAAATCCAAACCGCAAGGACATAGCAGCTCACTGTGGTCAGAATGGCTATAAGGAGGCAGACAGGAAACAACAAGCGTCAGAGAGGAGGTGGAGAGAAGGGAAGCCTCCTGCACTGCTGGTGGCAGTGGAAACCGGTGCAGCCACTAGGCCAAGCGGTGTGGAACTGCCTCCGAAATGTAAGAATCCATGTCCCATATGATCCAGCTATTCCTCTGGGGCGCGTTTAGCCAAAGAACTCGGAAACACTACCGCCTAAAGACATGTGCACCGCTGAGTTCAGCACAGCCTTACTCCCGCTCTCCAAGACTTGGAAGCCGCCCTGGTGCCCAGCAAGGGACGAATGGAGAAGGAACATGGGCTATAGCCACACAATGGCATACCACTCAGCGGGAACAAAGGATGCAATCCAGCCATTTGTGACCACCAGAATGGCTGGGAGGGTTTTAGGGGAACTGAAACAAGCCCCAGGGACAAAGTCAAATACCGTAGGATCTCACTTACAAGGAGAAGAAAAAACAAGCACTGACCAACAGGCGGCACTGGACATTTGATCGGGGGTGCCCAGAGGCAAAGCGGGGCGGTGGGGGAGGGTGGAAGAGATGATGAGGCACAAGTGTGTGGTGAGGGCCTGTGATTCGGCTTACGCTGGTGAAGAGGATGGAACCTACACGGAAGTCTAAATCGATGAGGATGTAAATCTGAAAGAAATAGGATGTTCGAATGCAGGGTTATGGCAATAAATCCACCTAAAAGCAAAAATCCAAAAAGGGGTCCAGAATGACGGCATACAGCTTTGGGGGCTGAAAGAGATTAGAGAAGGTGAACTTCCAAGGATGGAAAATCACCTCAAAAGGCTTACTGATGCTACAGAAAGGTAGACCATTCCAAATACATGAAGAGGAATCCTACCAAGAGAACCTGATCCGTGCTAAGCCCAGGAACCAACGGAAAACGTTACCGTCAATGATGTTCCTAGTAATCAGCTTCACGAATAATCCAAACAGGCCCACATCTTCCCAAGTTCAGGCCACAGGTTGGTCCAAAAGTACAAGTCAGGGCCGGCCCTGTGGTGGAGCGGGCAAGTGCCCACGTTCCGCTTGGGTGGCCCGGGCCTCACTCTTTCACAGCACGGGTGCAGATCACATTAGCACTGTTAGCGAATAGAGATTTCATGGTACTGTGCGGACAGAGGTCATAAAGAAGTAGCAATTGTGAGGGTCCCTTATCAATACGCACCAGAAAAAGAACCGTGAGAATATTCCAATCTAGGAAGGCATCTGGTACACTTCCCCAAAGGAAGAAGGAAGGAAAATATGGGACCTGCCAAGGCGGAATTGGCAGAGTGCTAGGAGATGACACGATCATTGCGCATCAGAGGATTGCCCGGGCAACTTCAACTTGGGAGGGAGTCCAGGACTTTCTCTGGGGAAGGTCCACCCACTTGGCCATCTACCCACGACATAAGAGATAACACCCAGGGTAATCTTACAGGAAAGAGACCAGTGTCTAGAGAGAAGGGAGCAGGCCTTTCCAAGTTCGAGGAGAAAGTTAGAAACCGACAAGACATCCAGAAAAAGGAAAACTATCCTACCTGGAAAGGGGGAGGAGTCAGACTGGTCTGAGATGGCTCTGAAACTCTGTGTGCTTGGAGGTTGTCAGGACAACTTAGCCTTCTGAGGTTCTTTATGACATCACGGTGAACATGTGCCCCAAGATGGCCGCATGGTTACAGTCTGAGGATTGGCCTAGGCTGGGCTATTAAAGGGAGACATACCCAGAAACAGCTTTGACAAACAGAAAGCGGGCACAGAAACTGGAAGAGATCAAACAGACTCTGATGCCAGGGATAAGAAAGGAATCCTTGGCAAGAAGCGAGAATAGAGGGACAAGCACTGAGAGGAGAACATTGTCATCTATTCAAGTCTATGGGGAGGCCATGCTGATTCAAGCTTGAAACTTGACTGGAAACACGAGGCCGCACTTGGGCCTTATCAGACCTACAGTGTCCTTCTGCCTTAAGCATAATCCAAAGTCAAGAAGGATCTCTTGAGGACATTGAAGAGAAGAGTCGATGCCTCCTTTCCTAGGCCCCTAGCGTTCTTGGAAGATCAGTCTCTCTTTCCATAGCTCTGGCGTCACGGGGGCCCACTGGCCACATGCTAATGCGTCCCAAGAGATGTCTTGGAAGCCTCGAAGGAATGGAGCCCTGTCATGCTTGGGGTAGGTCTCTTTGTTGGGAAGGGCTCTACAAGTGTGCTGAAAATCACCCTTTTCCAGAGGGCTTGGTTCCTTTGTGAAGGCTGCCCTCCCAGGCTAGAGTGCTCACTTTGGCTCCCATGAAATTCTCTCCCCCGACCTCTTGCCGTAGAAGGATTATTGATTATGTGCTTTGACGCCATATGGAAGGAAGCTGGCTGAAAATTAGAACATTACAATTCTGTTTCCAGAAAAATAAACATGCCAGGGCTGAGGATGTAGGTCAAACGAATGGCACAGCCTATAGAAATAAAGTAAGCCCGCATCTAGACGGAATCTAGGGCAACGTCCAAGGGTCAGGGGTCAAGTTTGAAACTTCCCAAATCCACAAAAGAGAAAGAAAAATATCTTTCCTGGAGCGGGGAATTCATCAGATTTGTCTAATTTGTCTCGGAAAAACATGATGTCCATGAAGGGGGTTGCCAGGACCACCTCGAATTTGGAGTTTCTGATCTCAGGATGTCAAACCTACCCAGATGACCACGGGTTCTCAGTGCTTCGTTTGACCTAGGCTAGGCTAGCAAAGAGTCCTACAAGTGACCGCTGCAAATTCAAAGACAGCAACCAAGAATCACGAACGCACTCACACCTCGGCCTAGAGAACATACGGTCATTCAAGAAATACAAAATTAATCCCTTGGACTGAAGGAGAACGGACTGATAAGCACATCTAAGGGAGATAGCTGAGAAAGACCATGACGAGGATACTGTGGAAAAGAAAAAAAGGTCCCAGAAAATGCAAGGCGAACAGATATCACACCTGAATAATCCACAATGAAAGATGTCAGTCTTTAGACAGGCTCTGCTGGAAAGTTTGGAAGTCAGAGAAATTCACAAGCCAAAACACGGCAGCGAAGGTCAAACCTGGGCTCACTGGGAAGGGTGAGTTATGAGACTGCTCCAAGCGGGCTCTGAAGCCCTGTGTGCATGAAGCTTGCCGGGGCAGCAGACACACAATTATGACCAATCCTCTGACGTCACAGTGGCCCCGACAAACCACCTGGCCTCATCTACACAGTGCCAGAGCTGGGCTCAAGCAGCATATTCAAGCCCCATTGCACTCAACTGCAGGTTGCCAATGGAACATGAAAGGGGCCGGCCGGTGGTGCAGCGGTGAGGTCCGCAGCTTCTGGGTCGGTGACCCGGGGTGGGCTGGGTGGAATCCTGGGGGTGAGCCTCCTCACCACTGCTTCAGTCATTCTGGGGCAGGCGTCCGAGGGGGTGTGGAGGCAGATGGGAAGGGACGTTAGATAGGGCCAGACTTCCACAGCAAATACAGGAGCGTTGCCAGCAGATGTGAGCACAGCGATGCACTTCTGCCAAAACAGAACCAATTACAAGTTGCAAAGAATAGAAAAACGGAAGCTAAACACAAACGAACAAAAAACACAGCTTGCCAGTACGAAGAAGAAGATGTCTATGAAGAGCCTTAGCAAAACAGGTGAAAGCTATGTCAACCGAAAACTAGCAAACGTTTGGGGAAAGAAATTCAAGACGACACAAGGAAAAAGAAGGATATTCCGGGACCTAGGAATGGAAGAATTAACACACTTGAAACGTCCATAGCGGAGAAAGGAATCTCTGGATTCCATGCAATCCCAGTCAAAGTTGCAGCCATATTTGCCAGAGAGATAGAAGAGAGAATCCTAAAGTTTCCAGCCAGCAACAAGAGACCCTGAATAGGCCAAGGAATCCTCAGGAAAACGAACACAGCAGGACGTATCACACTTTCTGATTTCAACCTAGAGGACGAAGCGCTAGGTACCGAAACGGCACAGTCCGGGCCCAAAAACAGGCACACAGACCCATGCAACAGAATCGAGAGCCCAGAGCCCAACTCAAACATACATGGACAGCCCATTTGCGACCAGGGAGCCAAGAGGAGACAGTGGACAAAGGAGAGTCTCTCCGATAAACGGTGCTGGGAAGCCTGCACAGCCACATGGAACACAACGAGAGTAGACCATGATGTTCCACCTGGCACACGCACCACCTGGAATGGATTAAAGCCCTGAATGGCGAACTTGAAACCGTGAAACTTGTAGGAGAAGACCTAGGCAGAGTGCTCTTTGCCATCTGTCTGAGCCGCCTATTGGGAAGAAGCCTGTCTGACTGGGCAAGGGCAGCAAAGGAGACAAGAAACAAACGGGACCACCTCACATGCAGACGCTTCTGCCCAGTCAAGGAAACCATCGACTCAATGCAAAGACAGCACAACAACTGGGAGTGGATGTTTGCAAAGCACACATCGGACAAGGGGTGAAAAGCCCAAAGATACAATCAACTCACACGTCTCCACAAGAAAAAGAACAAGCCAATGAAAACCTGGGCCAAAGATGGACACAGAGATTTCTCCCAAGAAGATCTAAAGAGGGCCAACAGGTGCATGAAAACTTGTTCACCCTCATTAAGCCTGAGGCCAAGGCAAATCCAAACCGCAAGGACATAGCAGCTCACTGTGGTCAGAATGGCTATAAGGAGGCAGACAGGAAACAACAAGCGTCAGAGAGGAGGTGGAGAGAAGGGAAGCCTCCTGCACTGCTGGTGGCAGTGGAAACTGGTGCAGCCACTAGGCCAAGCGGTGTGGAACTGCCTCCGAAATTTAAGAATCCATGTCCCATATGATCCAGCTATTCCTCTGGGGCGCGTTTAGCCAAAGAACTCGGAAACACTACCGCCTAAAGACATGTGCACCGCTGAGTTCAGCACAGCCTTACTCCCGCTCTCCAAGACTTGGAAGCCGCCCTGGTGCCCAGCAAGGGACGAATGGAGAAGGAACATGGGCTATAGCCACACAATGGCATACCACTCAGCGGGAACAAAGGATGCAATCCAGCCATTTGTGACCACCAGAATGGCTGGGAGGGTTTTAGGGGAACTGAAACAAGCCCCAGGGACAAAGTCAAATACCGTAGGATCTCACTTACAAGGAGAAGAAAAAACAAGCACTGACCAACAGGCGGCACTGGACATTTGATCGGGGGTGCCCAGAGGCAAAGCAGGGCGGTGGGGGAGGGTGGAAGAGATGATGAGGCACAAGTGTGTGGTGAGGGCCTGTGATTGGGCTTACGCTGGTGAAGAGGATGGAACCTACACGGAAGTCTAAATCGATGAGGATGTAAATCTGAAAGACATAGGATGTTCGAATGCAGGGTTATGGCAATAAATCCACCTAAAAGCAAAAATCCAAAAAGGGGTCCAGATTCACGGCATACAGCTTTGGGGGCTGAAAGAGATTAGAGAAGGTGAACTTCCAAGGATGGAAAATCACCTCAAAAGGCTTACTGATGCTACAGAAAGGTAGACCATTCCAAATACATGAAGAGGAATCCTACCAAGAGAACCTGATCCGTGCTAAGCCCAGGAACCAACGGAAAACGTTACCGTCCATGATGTTCCTACTAATCACCTTCACGAATAATCCAAACAGGCCCACATCTTCCCAAGTTCAGGCCACAGGTTGGTCCAAAAGTGCAAGTCAGGGCCGGCCCTGTGGTGGAGCGGGCAAGTGCCCACGTTCCGCTTGGGTGGCCCGGGCCTCACTCTTTCACAGCACGGGTGCAGATCACATTAGCACTGTTAGGGAATAGAGATTTCATGGTACGGTGCGGACGGAGGTCCTAAAGAAGTAGCAATTGTGAGGGTCCCTTATCAATACGCACCAGAAAAAGCACCGTGAGAATATTCCAATCTAGGAAGGCATCTGGTACACTTCCCCAAAGGAAGAAGGAAGGAAAACATGGGACCTGCCAAGGCGGAATTGGCAGAGTGCTAGGAGATGACACGATCATTGCGCATCAGAGGATTGCCTGGGCAACTTCAACTTGGGAGGGAGTCCAGGACTTTCTCTGGGGAAGGTCCACCCACTTGGCCATCTACCCACGACATAAGAGATAACACCCAGGGTAATCTTACAGGAAAGAGACCAGTGTCTAGAGAGAAGGGAGCTGGCCTTTCCAAGTTTGAGGAGAAAGTTAGAAACTGACAAGACATCCAGAAAAAGGAAAACTATCCTACCTGGAAAGGGGGAGGAGTCAGACTGGTGTGAGATGGCTCTGAAACTCTGTGTGCTTGGAGGTTGTCAGGACAACTTGGCCTTCTGAGGTTCTTTATGACATCACGGTGAACATGTCCCCCAAGATGGCCGCATGGGTACAGTCTGAGGATTGGCCTAGGCTGGGCTATTAAAGGGAGACATACCCAGAAAGAGTTTGACAAACAGAAAGCAGGCACAGAAACTGGAAGAGATCAAACAGACTCTGATGCCAGGGATAAGAAAGGAATCCTTGGCAAGAAGCCAGAATAGAGGGACAAGCACTGAGAGGAGAATATTCAAGTCTATGGGGAGGCCATGCTGATTCAAGCTTGAAACTTGATTGGAAACACGAGGCCGCACTTGGGCCTTATCAGACCTACAGTGTCCTTCTGCCTTAAGCATAATCCAAAGTCAAGAAGGATCTCTTGAGGACATTGAAGAGAAGAGTCGATGCCTCCTTTCCTAGGCCCCTAGCGTTCTTGGAAGATCAGTCTCTCTTTCCATAGCTCTGGCGTCACGGGGGCCCACTGGCCACATGCTAATGCGTCCCAAGAGATGTCTTGGAAGCCTCAAAGGAATGGAGCCCTGTCATGCTTGGGGTAGGTCTCTTTGTTGGGAAGGGCTCTACAAGTGTGCTGAAAATCACCCTTTTCCAGAGGGCTTGGTTCCTTTGTGAAGGCTGCCCTCCCAGGTAGAGTGCTCACTTTGGCTCCAATGAAATTCTCTCCCCCGACCTCTTGCCGTAGAAGGATTATTGATTATGTGCTTTGACGCCATATGGAAGGAAGCTGGCTGAAAATTAGAACATTACAATTCTGTTTCCAGAAAAATAAACATGCCAGGGCTGAGGATGTAGGTCAAACGAATGGCACAGCCTATAGAAATAAAGTAAGCCCGCATCTAGACGGAATCTAGGGCAACGTCCAAGGGTCAGGGGTCAAGTTCGAAACTTCCCAAATCCACAAAAGAGAAAGAAAAATATCTTTCCTGGAGCGAGGAATTCATCAGATTTGTCTAATTTGTCTCGGAAAAACATGATGTCCATGAAGGGGGTTGCCAGGACCACCTCGAATTTGGAGTTTCTGATCTCAGGATGTCAAACCTACCCAGATGACCACGGGTTCTCAGTGCTTCGTTTGACCTAGGCTAGGCTAGCAAAGAGTCCTACAAGTGACCGCTGCAAATTCAAAGACAGCAACCAAGAATCACGAAAGCACTCACACCTCGGCCTAGAGAACATACGGTCATTCAAGAAATACAAAATTAATCCCTTGGACTGAAGGAGAACGGACTGATAAGCACATCTAAGGGAGATAGCTGAGAAAGACCATGACGAGTATACTGTGGAAAAGAAA
Source organism: Equus asinus (assembly GCF_041296235.1). Taxonomy (NCBI): domain Eukaryota; kingdom Metazoa; phylum Chordata; class Mammalia; order Perissodactyla; family Equidae; genus Equus; species Equus asinus. Next base: position 84,519,252 of record NC_091820.1, on the reverse strand, counting down.
AAAAGGTCCCAGAAAATGCAAGGCGAACAGATATCACACCTGAATAATCCACAATGAAAGATGTCAGTCTTTAGACAGGCTCTGCTGGAACGTTTGAAAGTCAGAGAAATTCACAAGCCAAAACACGGCAGCGAAGGTCAAACCTGGGCTCACTGGGAAGGGTGAGTTATGAGACTGCTCCAAGCGGGCTCTGAAGCCCTGTGTCCATGAAGCTTGCCGGGGGAGCAGACACACAATTATGACCAATCCTCTGACGTCACAGTGGCCCCGACAAACCACCTGGCCTCATCTACACAGTGCCAGAGCTGGGCTCAAGCAGCATATTCAAGCCCCATTGCACTCAACTGCAGGTTGCCAATGGAACATGAAAGGGGCCGGCCGGTGGTGCAGCGGTGAGGTCCGCAGCTTCTGGGTCGGTGGCCCGGGGTGGGCCGGGTGGAATCCTGGGGGTGAGCCTCCTCACCACTGCTTCAGTCATTCTGGGGCAGGCGTCCGAGGGGGTGTAGAGGCAGATGGGAAGGGACGTTAGATAGGGCCAGACTTCCACAGCAAATACAGGAGCGTTGCCAGCAGATGTGAGCACAGCGATGCACTTCTGCCAAAACAGAAACAATTACAAGTTGCAAAGAATACACAAACGGAAGCTAAACACAAACGAACAAAAAACACAGCTTGCCAGTTCGAAGAAGAAGATGTCTATGAAGAGCCTTAGCAAAACAGGTGAAAGCTATGTCACCCGAAAACTAGCAAACGTTTGGGGAAAGAAATTCAAGACGACACAAGGAAAAAGAAGGATATTCCGGGACCTAGGAATGGAAGAATTAACACACTTGAAACGTCCATAGCGGAGAAAGGAATCTCTGGATTCCATGCAATCCCAGTCAAAGTTGCAGCCATATTTGCCAGAGAGATAGAAGAGAGAATCCTAAAGTTTCCAGCCAGCAACAAGAGACCCTGAATAGGCCAAGGAATCCTCAGGAAAACGAACAAAGCAGGACGTATCACACTTTCTGATTTCAACGTAGAGGACGAAGCGCTAGCTACCGAAACGGCACAGTCCGGGCCCAAAAACAGGCACACAGACCCATGCAACAGAATCGAGAGCCCAGAGCCCAACTCAAACATACATGGACAGCCCATTTGCGACCAGGGAGCCAAGAGGAGACAGTGGACAAAGGAGAGTCTCTCCGATAAACGGTGCTGGGAAGCCTGCACAGCCACATGGAACACAACGAGAGTAGACCATGATGTTCCACCTGGCACACGCACCACCTGGAATGGATTAAAGCCCTGAATGGCACACTTGAAACCGTGAAACTTGTAGGAGAAGACCTAGGCAGAGTGCTCTTTGCCATCTGTCTGAGCCGCCTATTGGGAAGAAGCCTGTCTGACTGGCCAAGGGCAGCAAAGGAGACAAGAAACAAACGGGACCACCTCACATGCAGATGCTTCTGCCCAGTCAAGGAAACCATCGACTCAATGCAAAGACAGCACAACAACTGGGAGTGGATGTTTGCAAAGCACACATCGGACAAGGGGTGAAAAGCCCAAAGATACAATCAACTCACACGTCTCCACATGAAAAAGAACAAGCCAATGAAAACCTGGGCCAAAGATGGACACAGAGATTTCTCCCAAGAAGATCTAAAGAGGGCCAACAGGTGCATGAAAACTTGTTCACCCTCATTAAGCCTGAGGCCAAGGCAAATCCAAACCGCAAGGACATAGCAGCTCACTGTGGTCAGAATGGCTATAAGGAGGCAGACAGGAAACAACAAGCGTCAGAGAGGAGGTGGAGAGAAGGGAAGCCTCCTGCACTGCTGCTGGCAGTGGAAACCGGTGCAGCCACTAGGCCAAGCGGTGTGGAACTGCCTCCGAAATGTAAGAATCCATGTCCCATATGATCCAGCTATTCCTCTGGGGCGCGTTTAGCCAAAGAACTCGGAAACACTACCGCCTAAAGACATGTGCACCGCTGAGTTCAGCACAGCCTTACTCCCGCTCTCCAAGACTTGGAAGCCGCCCTGGTGCCCAGCAAGGGACGAATGGAGAAGGAACATGGGCTATAGCCACACAATGGCATACCACTCAGCGGGAACAAAGGATGCAATCCAGCCATTTGTGACCACCAGAATGGCTGGGAGGGTTTTAGGGGAACTGAAACAAGCCCCAGGGACAAAGTCAAATACCGTAGGATCTCACTTACAAGGAGAAGAAAAAACAAGCACTGACCAACAGGCGGCACTGGACATTTGATCGGGGGTGCCCAGAGGCAAAGCGGGGCGGTGGGGGAGGGTGGAAGAGATGATGAGGCACAAGTGTGTGGTGAGGGCCTGTGATTCGGCTTACGCTGGTGAAGAGGATGGAACCTACACGGAAGTCTAAATCGATGAGGATGTAAATCTGAAAGAAATAGGATGTTCGAATGCAGGGTTATGGCAATAAATCCACCTAAAGCAAAAATCCAAAAAGGGGTCCAGAATGACGGCATACAGCTTTGGGGGCTGAAAGAGATTAGAGAAGGTGAACTTCCAAGGATGGAAAATCACCTCAAAAGGCTTACTGATGCTACAGAAAGGTAGACCATTCCAAATACATGAAGAGGAATCCTACCAAGAGAACCTGATCCGTGCTAAGCCCAGGAACCAACGGAAAACGTTACCGTCAATGATGTTCCTAGTAATCAGCTTCACGAATAATCCAAACAGGCCCACATCTTCCCAAGTTCAGGCCACAGGTTGGTCCAAAAGTACAAGTCAGGGCCGGCCCTGTGGTGGAGCGGGCAAGTGCCCACGTTCCGCTTGGGTGGCCCGGGCCTCACTCTTTCACAGCACGGGTGCAGATCACATTAGCACTGTTAGCGAATAGAGATTTCATGGTACGGTGCGGACAGAGGTCATAAAGAAGTAGCAATTGTGAGGGTCCCTTATCAATACGCACCAGAAAAAGAACCGTGAGAATATTCCAATCTAGGAAGGCATCTGGTACACTTCCCCAAAGGAAGAAGGAAGGAAAATATGGGACCTGCCAAGGCGGAATTGGCAGAGTGCTAGGAGATGACACGATCATTGCGCATCAGAGGATTGCCCGGGCAACTTCAACTTGGGAGGGAGTCCAGGACTTTCTCTGGGGAAGGTCCACCCACTTGGCCATCTACCCACGACATAAGAGATAACACCCAGGGTAATCTTACAGGAAAGAGACCAGTGTCTAGAGAGAAGGGAGCAGGCCTTTCCAAGTTCGAGGAGAAAGTTAGAAACCGACAAGACATCCAGAAAAAGGAAAACTATCCTACCTGGAAAGGGGGAGGAGTCAGACTGGTCTGAGATGGCTCTGAAACTCTGTGTGCTTGGAGGTTGTCAGGACAACTTAGCCTTCTGAGGTTCTTTATGACATCACGGTGAACATGTGCCCCAAGATGGCCGCATGGTTACAGTCTGAGGATTGGCCTAGGCTGGGCTATTAAAGGGAGACATACCCAGAAACAGCTTTGACAAACAGAAAGCGGGCACAGAAACTGGAAGAGATCAAACAGACTCTGATGCCAGGGATAAGAAAGGAATCCTTGGCAAGAAGCGAGAATAGAGGGACAAGCACTGAGAGGAGAACATTGTCATCTATTCAAGTCTATGGGGAGGCCATGCTGATTCAAGCTTGAAACTTGACTGGAAACACGAGGCCGCACTTGGGCCTTATCACACCTACAGTGTCCTTCTGCCTTAAGCATAATCCAAAGTCAAGAAGGATCTCTTGAGGACATTGAAGAGAAGAGTCGATGCCTCCTTTCCTAGGCCCCTAGCGTTCTTGGAAGATCAGTCTCTCTTTCCATAGCTCTGGCGTCATGGGGGCCCACTGGCCACATGCTAATGCGTCCCAAGAGATGTCTTGGAAGCCTCGAAGGAATGGAGCCCTGTCATGCTTGGGGTAGGTCTCTTTGTTGGGAAGGGCTCTACAAGTGTGCTGAAAATCACCCTTTTCCAGAGGGCTTGGTTCCTTTGTGAAGGCTGCCCTCCCAGGCTAGAGTGCTCACTTTGGCTCCAATGAAATTCTCTCCCCCGACCTCTTGCCGTAGAAGGATTATTGATTATGTGCTTTGACGCCATATGGAAGGAAGCTGGCTGAAAATTAGAACATTACAATTCTGTTTCCAGAAAAATAAACATGCCAGGGCTGAGGATGTAGGTCAAACGAATGGCACAGCCTATAGAAATAAAGTAAGCCCGCATCTAGACGGAATCTAGGGCAACGTCCAAGGGTCAGGGGTCAAGTTTGAAACTTCCCAAATCCACAAAAGAGAAAGAAAAATATCTTTCCTGGAGCGGGGAATTCATCAGATTTGTCTAATTTGTCTCGGAAAAACATGATGTCCATGAAGGGGGTTGCCAGGACCAACTCGAATTTGGAGTTTCTGATCTCAGGATGTCAAACCTACCCAGATGACCACGGGTTCTCAGTGCTTCGTTTGACCTAGGCTAGGATAGCAAAGAGTCCTACAAGTGACCGCTGCAAATTCAAAGACAGCAACCAAGAATCACGAACGCACTCACACCTCGGCCTAGAGAACATACGGTCATTCAAGAAATACAAAATTAATCCCTTGGACTGAAGGAGAACGGACTGATAAGCACATCTAAGGGAGATAGCTGAGAAAGACCATGACGAGGATACTGTGGAAAAGAAAAAAAGGTCCCAGAAAATGCAAGGCGAACAGATATCACACCTGAATAATCCACAATGAAAGATGTCAGTCTTTAGACAGGCTCTGCTGGAAAGTTTGGAAGTCAGAGAAATTCACAAGCCAAAACACGGCAGCGAAGGTCAAACCTGGGCTCACTGGGAAGGGTGAGTTATGAGACTGCTCCAAGCGGGCTCTGAAGCCCTGTGTGCATGAAGCTTGCCGGGGCAGCAGACACACAATTATGACCAATCCTCTGACGTCACAGTGGCCCCGACAAACCACCTGGCCTCATCTACACAGTGCCAGAGCTGGGCTCAAGCAGCATATTCAAGCCCCATTGCACTCAACTGCAGGTTGCCAATGGAACATGAAAGGGGCCGGCCGGTGGTGCAGCGGTGAGGTCCGCAGCTTCTGGGTCGGTGACCCGGGGTGGGCTGGGTGGAATCCTGGGGGTGAGCCTCCTCACCACTGCTTCAGTCATTCTGGGGCAGGCGTCCGACGGGGTGTGGAGGCAGATGGGAAGGGACGTTAGATAGGGCCAGACTTCCACAGCAAATACAGGAGCGTTGCCAGCAGATGTGAGCACAGCGATGCACTTCTGCCAAAACAGAACCAATTACAAGTTGCAAAGAATAGAAAAACGGAAGCTAAACACAAACGAACAAAAAACACAGCTTGCCAGTACGAAGAAGAAGATGTCTATGAAGAGCCTTAGCAAAACAGGTGAAAGCTATGTCAACCGAAAACTAGCAAACGTTTGGGGAAAGAAATTCAAGACGACACAAGGAAAAAGAAGGATATTCCGGGACCTAGGAATCGAAGAATTAACACACTTGAAACGTCCATAGCGGAGAAAGGAATCTCTGGATTCCATGCAATCCCAGTCAAAGTTGCAGCCATATTTGCCAGAGAGATAGAAGAGAGAATCCTAAAGTTTCCAGCCAGCAACAAGAGACCCTGAATAGGCCAAGGAATCCTCAGGAAAACGAACACAGCAGGACGTATCACACTTTCTGATTTCAACCTAGAGGACGAAGCGCTAGGTACCGAAACGGCACAGTCCGGGCCCAAAAACAGGCACACAGACCCATGCAACAGAATCGAGAGCCCAGAGCCCAACTCAAACATACATGGACAGCCCATTTGCGACCAGGGAGCCAAGAGGAGACAGTGGACAAAGGAGAGTCTCTCCGATAAACGGTGCTGGGAAGCCTGCACAGCCACATGGAACACAACGAGAGTAGACCATGATGTTCCACCGGGCACACGCACCACCTGGAATGGATTAAAGCCCTGAATGGCGAACTTGAAACCGTGAAACTTGTAGGAGAAGACCTAGGCAGAGTGCTCTTTGCCATCTGTCTGAGCCGCCTATTGGGAAGAAGCCTGTCTGACTGGGCAAGGGCAGCAAAGGAGACAAGAAACAAACGGGACCACCTCACATGCAGACGCTTCTGCCCAGTCAAGGAAACCATCGACTCAATGCAAAGACAGCACAACAACTGGGAGTGGATGTTTGCAAAGCACACATCGGACAAGGGGTGAAAAGCCCAAAGATACAATCAACTCACACGTCTCCACAAGAAAAAGAACAAGCCAATGAAAACCTGGGCCAAAGATGGACACAGAGATTTCTCCCAAGAAGATCTAAAGAGGGCCAACAGGTGCATGAAAACTTGTTCACCCTCATTAAGCCTGAGGCCAAGGCAAATCCAAACCGCAAGGACATAGCAGCTCACTGTGGTCAGAATGGCTATAAGGAGGCAGACAGGAAACAACAAGCGTCAGAGAGGAGGTGGAGAGAAGGGAAGCCTCCTGCACTGCTGGTGGCAGTGGAAACTGGTGCAGCCACTAGGCCAAGCGGTGTGGAACTGCCTCCGAAATTTAAGAATCCATGTCCCATATGATCCAGCTATTCCTCTGGGGCGCGTTTAGCCAAAGAACTCGGAAACACTACCGCCTAAAGACATGTGCACCGCTGAGTTCAGCACAGCCTTACTCCCGCTCTCCAAGACTTGGAAGCCGCCCTGGTGCCCAGCAAGGGACGAATGGAGAAGGAACATGGGCTATAGCCACACAATGGCATACCACTCAGCGGGAACAAAGGATGCAATCCAGCCATTTGTGACCACCAGAATGGCTGGGAGGGTTTTAGGGGAACTGAAACAAGCCCCAGGGACAAAGTCAAATACCGTAGGATCTCACTTACAAGGAGAAGAAAAAACAAGCACTGACCAACAGGCGGCACTGGACATTTGATCGGGGGTGCCCAGAGGCAAAGCAGGGCGGTGGGGGAGGGTGGAAGAGATGATGAGGCACAAGTGTGTGGTGAGGGCCTGTGATTCGGCTTACGCTGGTGAAGAGGATGGAACCTACACGGAAGTCTAAATCGATGAGGATGTAAATCTGAAAGACATAGGATGTTCGAATGCAGGGTTATGGCAATAAATCCACCTAAAAGCAAAAATCCAAAAAGGGGTCCAGAATGACGGCATACAGCTTTGGGGGCTGAAAGAGATTAGAGAAGGTGAACTTCCAAGGATGGAAAATCACCTCAAAAGGCTTACTGATGCTACAGAAAGGTAGACCATTCCAAATACATGAAGAGGAATCCTACCAAGAGAACCTGATCCGTGCTAAGCCCAGGAACCAACGGAAAACGTTACCGTCCATGATGTTCCTACTAATCACCTTCACGAATAATCCAAACAGGCCCACATCTTCCCAAGTTCAGGCCACAGGTTGGTCCAAAAGTGCAAGTCAGGGCCGGCCCTGTGGTGGAGCGGGCAAGTGCCCACGTTCCGCTTGGGTGGCCCGGGCCTCACTCTTTCACAGCACGGGTGCAGATCACATTAGCACTGTTAGGGAATAGAGATTTCATGGTACGGTGCGGACGGAGGTCCTAAAGAAGTAGCAATTGTGAGGGTCCCTTATCAATACGCACCAGAAAAAGCACCGTGAGAATATTCCAATCTAGGAAGGCATCTGGTACACTTCCCCAAAGGAAGAAAGAAGGAAAACATGGGACCTGCCAAGGCGGAATTGGCAGAGTGCTAGGAGATGACACGATCATTGCGCATCAGAGGATTGCCTGGGCAACTTCAACTTGGGAGGGAGTCCAGGACTTTCTCTGGGGAAGGTCCACCCACTTGGCCATCTACCCACGACATAAGAGATAACACCCAGGGTAATCTTACAGGAAAGAGACCAGTGTCTAGAGAGAAGGGAGCTGGCCTTTCCAAGTTTGAGGAGAAAGTTAGAAACCGACAAGACATCCAGAAAAAGGAAAACTATCCTACCTGGAAAGGGGGAGGAGTCAGACTGGTGTGAGATGGCTCTGAAACTCTGTGTGCTTGGAGGTTGTCAGGACAACTTGGCCTTCTGAGGTTCTTTATGACATCACGGTGAACATGTCCCCCAAGATGGCCGCATGGGTACAGTCTGAGGATTGGCCTAGGCTGGGCTATTAAAGGGAGACATACCCAGAAAGAGTTTGACAAACAGAAAGCAGGCACAGAAACTGGAAGAGATCAAACAGACTCTGATGCCAGGGATAAGAAAGGAATCCTTGGCAAGAAGCCAGAATAGAGGGACAAGCACTGAGAGGAGAATATTCAAGTCTATGGGGAGGCCATGCTGATTCAAGCTTGAAACTTGATTGGAAACACGAGGCCGCACTTGGGCCTTATCAGACCTACAGTGTCCTTCTGCCTTAAGCATAATCCAAAGTCAAGAAGGATCTCTTGAGGACATTGAAGAGAAGAGTCGATGCCTCCTTTCCTAGGCCCCTAGCGTTCTTGGAAGATCAGTCTCTCTTTCCATAGCTCAGGCGTCACGGGGGCCCACTGGCCACATGCTAATGCGTCCCAAGAGATGTCTTGGAAGCCTCAAAGGAATGGAGCCCTGTCATGCATGGGGTAGGTCTCTTTGTTGGGAAGGGCTCTACAAGTGTGCTGAAAATCACCCTTTTCCAGAGGGCTTGGTTCCTTTGTGAAGGCTGCCCTCCCAGGTAGAGTGCTCAGTTTGGCTCCAATGAAATTCTCTCCCCCGACCTCTTGCCGTAGAAGGATTATTGATTATGTGCTTTGACGCCATATGGAAGGAAGCTGGCTGAAAATTAGAACATTACAATTCTGTTTCCAGAAAAATAAACATGCCAGGGCTGAGGATGTAGGTCAAACGAATGGCACAGCCTATAGAAATAAAGTAAGCCCGCATCTAGACGGAATCTAGGGCAACGTCCAAGGGTCAGGGGTCAAGTTCGAAACTTCCCAAATCCACAAAAGAGAAAGAAAAATATCTTTCCTGGAGCGAGGAATTCATCAGATTTGTCTAATTTGTCTCGGAAAAACATGATGTCCATGAAGGGGGTTGCCAGGACCACCTCGAATTTGGAGTTTCTGATCTCAGGATGTCAAACCTACCCAGATGACCACGGGTTCTCAGTGCTTCGTTTGACCTAGGCTAGGCTAGCAAAGAGTCCTACAAGTGACCGCTGCAAATTCAAAGACAGCAACCAAGAATCACGAAAGCACTCACACCTCGGCCTAGAGAACATACGGTCATTCAAGAAATACAAAATTAATCCCTTGGACTGAAGGAGAACGGACTGATAAGCACATCTAAGGGAGATAGCTGAGAAAGACCATGACGAGTATACTGTGGAAAAGAAAAAAAGGTCCCAGAAAATGCAAGGCGAACAGATATCACACCTGAATAATCCACAATGAAAGATGTCAGTCTTTAGACAGGCTCTGCTGGAACGTTTGAAAGTCAGAGAAATTCACAAGCCAAAACACGGCAGCGAAGGTCAAACCTGGGCTCACTGGGAAGGGTGAGTTATGAGACTGCTCCAAGCGGGCTCTGAAGCCCTGTGTCCATGAAGCTTGCCGGGGGAGCAGACACACAATTATGACCAATCCTCTGACGTCACAGTGGCCCCGACAAACCACCTGGCCTCATCTACACAGTGCCAGAGCTGGGCTCAAGCAGCATATTCAAGCCCCATTGCACTCAACTGCAGGTTGCCAATGGAACATGAAAGGGGCCGGCCGGTGGTGCAGCGGTGAGGTCCGCAGCTTCTGGGTCGGTGGCCCGGGGTGGGCCGGGTGGAATCCTGGGGGTGAGCCTCCTCACCACTGCTTCAGTCATTCTGGGGCAGGCGTCCGAGGGGGTGTAGAGGCAGATGGGAAGGGACGTTAGATAGGGCCAGACTTCCACAGCAAATACAGGAGCGTTGCCAGCAGATGTGAGCACAGCGATGCACTTCTGCCAAAACAGAAACAATTACAAGTTGCAAAGAATACACAAACGGAAGCTAAACACAAACGAACAAAAAACACAGCTTGCCAGTTCGAAGAAGAAGATGTCTATGAAGAGCCTTAGCAAAACAGGTGAAAGCTATGTCAACCGAAAACTAGCAAACGTTTGGGGAAAGAAATTCAAGACGACACAAGGAAAAAGAAGGATATTCCGGGACCTAGGAATGGAAGAATTAACACACTTGAAACGTCCATAGCGGAGAAAGGAATCTCTGGATTCCATGCAATCCCAGTCAAAGTTGCAGCCATATTTGCCAGAGAGATAGAAGAGAGAATCCTAAAGTTTCCAGCCAGCAACAAGAGACCCTGAATAGGCCAAGGAATCCTCAGGAAAACGAACAAAGCAGGACGTATCACACTTTCTGATTTCAACGTAGAGGACGAAGCGCTAGCTACCGAAACGGCACAGTCCGGGCCCAAAAACAGGCACACAGACCCATGCAACAGAATCGAGAGCCCAGAGCCCAACTCAAACATACATGGACAGCCCATTTGCGACCAGGGAGCCAAGAGGAGACAGTGGACAAAGGAGAGTCTCTCCGATAAACGGTGCTGGGAAGCCTGCACAGCCACATGGAACACAACGAGAGTAGACCATGATGTGCCACCTGGCACACGCACCACCTGGAATGGATTAAAGCCCTGAATGGCGAACTTGAAACCGTGAAACTCGTAGGAGAAGACCTAGGCAGAGTGCTCTTGCCATCTGTCTGAGCCGCCTATTGGGAAGAAGCCTGTCTGACTGGGCAAGGGCAGCAAAGGAGACAAGAAACAAACGGGACCACCTCACATGCAGACGCTTCTGCCCAGTCAAGGAAACCATCGACTCAATGCAAAGACAGCACAACAACTGGGAGTGGATGTTTGCAAAGCACACATCGGACAAGGGGTGAAAAGCCCAAAGATACAATCAACTCACACGTCTCCACAAGAAAAAGAACAAGCCAATGAAAACCTCGGCCAAATATGGACACAGAGATTTCTCCCAAGAAGATCTAAAGAGGGCCAACAGGTGCATGAAAACTTGTTCACCCTCATTAAGCCTGAGGCCAAGGCAAATCCAAGCCGCAAGGACATAGCAGCTCAGCATGGTCAGAATGGCTATAAGGATGCAGACAGGAAACAACAAGCGTCAGAGAGGAGGTGGAGAGAAGGGAAGCCTCCTGCACTGCTGGTGGCAGTGGAAACCGGTGCAGCCACTAGGCCAAGCGGTGTGGAACTGCCTCCGAAATTTAAGAATCCATGTCCCATATGATCCAGCTATTCCTCTGGGGCGCGTTTAGCCAAAGAACTCGGAAACACTACCGCCTAAAGACATGTGCACCGCTGAGTTCACCACAGCCTTACTCCCGCTCTCCAAGACTTGGAAGCCGCCCTGGTGCCCAGCAAGGGACGAATGGAGAAGGAACATGGGCTATAGCCACACAATGGCATACCACTCAGCGGGAACAAAGGATGCAATCCAGCCATTTGTGACCACCAGAATGGCTGGGAGGGGTTTAGGGGAAGTGAAACAAGCCCCAGGGACAAAGTCAAATACTGTAGGATCTCACTTACAAGGAGAAGAAAAAACAAGCACTGACCGCAGGCGACACTGGACATTTGATCGGGGGTGCCCAGAGGCAAAGCGGGGCGGTGGGGGAGGGTGAAAGAGATGATGAGGCACAAGTGTGTGGTGAGAGCCTGTGATTCGGCTTACGCTGGTGAAGAGGATGGAACCTACACGGAAGTCTAAATCGATGAGGATGTAAATCTGAAAGACATAGGATGTTCGAATGCAGGGTTATGGCAATAAATCCACCTAAAAGCAAAAATCCACAAAGGGGTCCAGAATGACGGCATACAGCTTTGGGGGCTGAAAGAGATTAGAGAAGGTGAACTTCCAAGGATGGAAAATCACCTCAAAAGGCTTACTGATGCTACAGAAAGGTAGACCATTCCAAATACATGAAGAGGAATCCTACCAAGAGAACCTGATCCGTGCTAAGCCCAGGAACCAACGGAAAACGTTACCGTCCATGATGTTCCTACTAATCAGCTTCACGAATAATCCAAACAGGCCCACATCTTCCCAAATTCAGGCCACAGGTTGGTCCAAAAGTACAAGTCAGGGCCGGCCCTGTGGTGGAGCGGGCAAGTGCCCACGTTCCGCTTGGGTGGCCCGGGCCTCACTCTTTCACAGCACGGGTGCAGATCACATTAGCACTGTTAGGGAATAGAGATTTCATGGTACGGTGCGGACAGAGGTCCTAAAGAAGTAGCAATTGTGAGGGTCCCTTATCAATACGCACCAGAAAAAGAACCGTGAGAATATTCCAATCTAGGAAGGCATCTGGTACACTTCCCCAAAGGAAGAAGGAAGGAAAACATGGGACCTGCCAAGGCGGAATTGGCAGAGTGCTAGGAGATGACACGATCATTGCACATCAGAGGATTGCCTGGGCAACTTCAACTTGGGAGGGAGTCCAGTACTTTCTCTGGGGAAGGTCCACCCACTTGGCCATCTACCCACGACATAAGAGATAACACCCAGGGTAATCTTACAGGAAAGAGACCAGTGTCTAGAGAGAAGGGAGCAGGCCTTTCCAAGTTCGAGGAGAAAGTTAGAAACCGACAAGACATCCAGAAAAAGGAAAACTATCCTACCTGGAAAGGGGGAGGAGTCAGACTGGTCTGAGATGGCTCTGAAACTCTGTGTGCTTGGAGGTTGTCAGGACAACTTAGCCTTCTGAGGTTCTTTATGACATCACGGTGAACATGTCCCCCAAGATGGCCGCATGGTTACAGTCTGAGGATTGGCCTAGGCTGGGCTATTAAAGGGAGACATACCCAGAAACAGCTTTGACAAACAGAAAGCGGGCACAGAAACTGGAAGAGATCAAACAGACTCTGATGCCAGGGATAAGAAAGGAATCCTTGGCAAGAAGCCAGAATAGAGGGACAAGCACTGAGAGGAGAACATTGTCATCTATTCAAGTCTATGGGGAGGCCATGCTGATTCAAGCTTGAAACTTGACTGGAAACACGAGGCCGCACTTGGGCCTTATCAGACCTACAGTGTCCTTCTGCCTTAAGCATAATCCAAAGTCAAGAAGGATCTCTTGAGGACATTGAAGAGAAGAGTCGATGCCTCCTTTCCTAGGCCCCTAGCGTTCTTGGAAGATCAGTCTCACTTTACATAGCTCTGGCGTCACGGGGGCCCACTGGCCACATGCTAATGCGTCCCAAGAGATGTCTTGGAAGCCTCGAAGGAATGGAGCCCTCTCATGCTTGGGGTAGGTCTCTTTGTTGGGAAGGGCTCTACAAGTGTGCTGAAAATCACCCTTTTCCAGAGGGCTTGGTTCCTTTGTGAAGGCTGCCCTCCCAGGTAGAGTGCTCAGTTTGGCTCCAATGAAATTCTCTCCCCCGACCTCTTGCCGTAGAAGGATTATTGATTATGTGCTTTGACGCCATATGGAAGGAAGCTGGCTGAAAATTAGAACATTACAATTCTGTTTCCAGAAAAATAAACATGCCAGGGCTGAGGATGTAGGTCAAACGAATGGCACAGCCTATAGAAATAAAGTAAGCCCGCATCTAGACGGAATCTAGGGCAACGTCCAAGGGTCAGGGGTCAAGTTCGAAACTTCCCAAATCCACAAAAGAGAAAGAAAAATATCTTTCCTGGAGCGAGGAATTCATCAGATTTGTCTAATTTGTCTCGGAAAAACATGATGTCCATGAAGGGGGTTGCCAGGACCACCTCGAATTTGGAGTTTCTGATCTCAGGATGTCAAACCTACCCAGATGACCACGGGTTCTCAGTGCTTCGTTTGACCTAGGCTAGGCTAGCAAAGAGTCCTACAAGTGACCGCTGCAAATTCAAAGACAGCAACCAAGAATCACGAAAGCACTCACACCTCGGCCTAGAGAACATACGGTCATTCAAGAAATACAAAATTAATCCCTTGGACTGAAGGAGAACGGACTGATAAGCACATCTAAGGGAGATAGCTGAGAAAGACCATGACGAGTATACTGTGGAAAAGAAAAAAAGGTCCCAGAAAATGCAAGGCGAACAGATATCACACCTGAATAATCCACAATGAAAGATGTCAGTCTTTAGACAGGCTCTGCTGGAACGTTTGAAAGTCAGAGAAATTCACAAGCCAAAACACGGCAGCGAAGGTCAAACCTGGGCTCACTGGGAAGGGTGAGTTATGAGACTGCTCCAAGCGGGCTCTGAAGCCCTGTGTCCATGAAGCTTGCCGGGGGAGCAGACACACAATTATGACCAATCCTCTGACGTCACAGTGGCCCCGACAAACCACCTGGCCTCATCTACACAGTGCCAGAGCTGGGCTCAAGCAGCATATTCAAGCCCCATTGCACTCAACTGCAGGTTGCCAATGGAACATGAAAGGGGCCGGCCGGTGGTGCAGCGGTGAGGTCCGCAGCTTCTGGGTCGGTGGCCCGGGGTGGGCCGGGTGGAATCCTGGGGGTGAGCCTCCTCACCACTGCTTCAGTCATTCTGGGGCAGGCGTCCGAGGGGGTGTAGAGGCAGATGGGAAGGGACGTTAGATAGGGCCAGACTTCCACAGCAAATACAGGAGCGTTGCCAGCAGATGTGAGCACAGCGATGCACTTCTGCCAAAACAGAAACAATTACAAGTTGCAAAGAATACACAAACGGAAGCTAAACACAAACGAACAAAAAACACAGCTTGCCAGTTCGAAGAAGAAGATGTCTATGAAGAGCCTTAGCAAAACAGGTGAAAGCTATGTCACCCGAAAACTAGCAAACGTTTGGGGAAAGAAATTCAAGACGACACAAGGAAAAAGAAGGATATTCCGGGACCTAGGAATGGAAGAATTAACACACTTGAAACGTCCATAGCGGAGAAAGGAATCTCTGGATTCCATGCAATCCCAGTCAAAGTTGCAGCCATATTTGCCAGAGAGATAGAAGAGAGAATCCTAAAGTTTCCAGCCAGCAACAAGAGACCCTGAATAGGCCAAGGAATCCTCAGGAAAACGAACAAAGCAGGACGTATCACACTTTCTGATTTCAACGTAGAGGACGAAGCGCTAGCTACCGAAACGGCACAGTCCGGGCCCAAAAACAGGCACACAGACCCATGCAACAGAATCGAGAGCCCAGAGCCCAACTCAAACATACATGGACAGCCCATTTGCGACCAGGGAGCCAAGAGGAGACAGTGGACAAAGGAGAGTCTCTCCGATAAACGGTGCTGGGAAGCCTGCACAGCCACATGGAACACAACAAGAGTAGACCATGATGTGCCACCTGGCACACGCACCACCTGGAATGGATTAAAGCCCTGAATGGCGAACTTGAAACCGTGAAACTCGTAGGAGAAGACCTAGGCAGAGTGCTCTTGCCATCTGTCTGAGCCGCCTATTGGGAAGAAGCCTGTCTGACTGGGCAAGGGCAGCAAAGGAGACAAGAAACAAACGGGACCACCTCACATGCAGACGCTTCTGCCCAGTCAAGGAAACCATCGACTCAATGCAAAGACAGCACAACAACTGGGAGTGGATGTTTGCAAAGCACACATCGGACAAGGGGTGAAAAGCCCAAAGATACAATCAACTCACACGTCTCCACAAGAAAAAGAACAAGCCAATGAAAACCTCGGCCAAAGATGGACACAGAGATTTCTCCCAAGAAGATCTAAAGAGGGCCAACAGGTGCATGAAAACTTGTTCACCCTCATTAAGCCTGAGGCCAAGGCAAATCCAAGCCGCAAGGACATAGCAGCTCAGCGTGGTCAGAATGGCTATAAGGAGGCAGACAGGAAACAACAAGCGTCAGAGAGGAGGTGGAGAGAAGGGAAGCCTCCTGCACTGCTGGTGGCAGTGGAAACCGGTGCAGCCACTAGGCCAAGCGGTGTGGAACTGCCTCCGAAATTTAAGAATCCATGTCCCATATGATCCAGCTATTCCTCTGGGGCGCGTTTAGCCAAAGAACTCGGAAACACTACCGCCTAAAGACATGTGCACCGCTGAGTTCACCACAGCCTTACTCCCGCTCTCCAAGACTTGGAAGCCGCCCTGGTGCCCAGCAAGGGACGAATGGAGAAGGAACATGGGCTATAGCCACACAATGGCATACCACTCAGCGGGAACAAAGGATGCAATCCAGCCATTTGTGACCACCAGAATGGCTGGGAGGGGTTTAGGGGAAGTGAAACAAGCCCCAGGGACAAAGTCAAATACTGTAGGATCTCACTTACAAGGAGAAGAAAAAACAAGCACTGACCGCAGGCGACACTGGACATTTGATCGGGGGTGCCCAGAGGCAAAGCGGGGCGGTGGGGGAGGGTGAAAGAGATGATGAGGCACAAGTGTGTGGTGAGAGCCTGTGATTCGGCTTACGCTGGTGAAGAGGATGGAACCTACACGGAAGTCTAAATCGATGAGGATGTAAATCTGAAAGACATAGGATGTTCGAATGCAGGGTTATGGCAATAAATCCACCTAAAAGCAAAAATCCACAAAGGGGTCCAGAATGACGGCATACAGCTTTGGGGGCTGAAAGAGATTAGAGAAGGTGAACTTCCAAGGATGGAAAATCACCTCAAAAGGCTTACTGATGCTACAGAAAGGTAGACCATTCCAAATACATGAAGAGGAATCCTACCAAGAGAACCTGATCCGTGCTAAGCCCAGGAACCAACGGAAAACGTTACCGTCCATGATGTTCCTACTAATCAGCTTCACGAATAATCCAAACAGGCCCACATCTTCCCAAATTCAGGCCACAGGTTGGTCCAAAAGTACAAGTCAGGGCCGGCCCTGTGGTGGAGCGGGCAAGTGCCCACGTTCCGCTTGGGTGGCCCGGGCCTCACTCTTTCACAGCACGGGTGCAGATCACATTAGCACTGTTAGGGAATAGAGATTTCATGGTACGGTGCGGACAGAGGTCCTAAAGAAGTAGCAATTGTGAGGGTCCCTTATCAATACGCACCAGAAAAAGAACCGTGAGAATATTCCAATCTAGGAAGGCATCTGGTACACTTCCCCAAAGGAAGAAGGAAGGAAAACATGGGACCTGCCAAGGCGGAATTGGCAGAGTGCTAGGAGATGACACGATCATTGCGCATCAGAGGATTGCCTGGGCAACTTCAACTTGGGAGGGAGTCCAGTACTTTCTCTGGGGAAGGTCCACCCACTTGGCCATCTACCCACGACATAAGAGATAACACCCAGGGTAATCTTACAGGAAAGAGACCAGTGTCTAGAGAGAAGGGAGCAGGCCTTTCCAAGATCGAGGAGAAAGTTAGAAACCGACAAGACATCCAGAAAAAGGAAAACTATCCTACCTGGAAAGGGGGAGGAGTCAGACTGGTCTGAGATGGCTCTGAAACTCTGTGTGCTTGGAGGTTGTCAGGACAACTTAGCCCTGTGACGTTCTTTATGACATCACGGTGAACATGTCCCCCAAGATGGCCGCATGGTTACAGTCTGAGGATTGGCCTAGGCTGGGCTATTAAAGGGAGACATACCCAGAAACAGCTTTGACAAACAGAAAGCGGGCACAGAAACTGGAAGAGATCAAACAGACTCTGATGCCAGGGATAAGAAAGGAATCCTTGGCAAGAAGCCAGAATAGAGGGACAAGCACTGAGAGGAGAACATTGTCATCTATTCAAGTCTATGGGGAGGCCATGCTGATTCAAGCTTGAAACTTGATTGGAAACACGAGGCCGCACTTGGGCCTTATCACACCTACAGTGTCCTTCTGCCTTAAGCATAATCCAAAGTCAAGAAGGATCTCTTGAGGACATTGAAGAGAAGAGTCGATGCCTCCTTTCCTAGGCCCCTAGAGTTCTTGGAAGATCAGTCTCACTTTCCATAGCTCTGGCGTCACGGGGGCCCACTGGCCACATGCTAATGCGTCCCAAGAGATGTCTTGGAAGCCTCGAAGGAATGGAGCCCCGCCATGCTTGGGGTAGTTCTCTTTGTTGGGAAGGGCTCTACAAGTGTGCTGAAAATCACCCTTTTCCAGAGGGCTTGGTTCCTTTGTGAAGGCTGCCCTCCCAGGCTAGAGTGCTCACTTTGGCTCCAATGAAATTCTCTCCCCCGACCTCTTGCCGTAGAAGGATTATTGATTATGTGCTTTGACGCCATATGGAAGGAAGCTGGCTGAAAATTAGAACATTACAATTCTGTTTCCAGAAAAATAAACATGCCAGGGCTGAGGATGTAGGTCAAACGAATGGCACAGCCTATAGAAATAAAGTAAGCCCGCATCTAGACGGAATCTAGGGCAACGTCCAAGGGTCAGGGGTCAAGTTCGAAACTTCCCAAATCCACAAAAGAGAAAGAAAAATATCTTTCCTGGAGCGAGGAATTCATCAGATTTGTCTAATTTGTCTCGGAAAAACATGATGTCCATGAAGGGGGTTGCCAGGACCACCTCGAATTTGGAGTTTCTGATCTCAGGATGTCAAACCAACCCAGATGACCACGGGTTCTCAGTGCTTCGTTTGACCTAGGCTAGGATAGCAAAGAGTCCTACAAGTGACCGCTGCAAATTCAAAGACAGCAACCAAGAATCACGAAAGCACTCACACCTCGGCCTAGAGAACATACGGTGATTCAAGAAATACAAAATTAATCCCTTGGACTGAAGGAGAACGGACTGATAAGCACATCTCAGGGAGATAGCTGAGAAAGACCATGACGAGCATACTGTGGAAAAGAAAAAAAGGTCCCAGAAAATGCAAGGCGAACAGATATCACACCTGAATAATCCACAATGAAAGATGTCAGTCTTTAGACAGGCTCTGCTGGAACGTTTGAAAGTCAGAGAAATTCACAAGCCAAAACACGGCAGCGAAGGTCAAACCTGGGCTCACTGGGAAGGGTGAGTTATGAGACTGCTCCAAGCGGGCTCTGAAGCCCTGTGTCCATGAAGCTTGCCGGGGGAGCAGACACACAATTATGACCAATCCTCTGACGTCACAGTGGCCCCGACAAACCACCTGGCCTCATCTACACAGTGCCAGAGCTGGGCTCAAGCAGCATATTCAAGCCCCATTGCTCTCTACTGCAGGTTGCCAATGGAACATGAAAGGGGCCGGCCGGTGGTGCAGCGGTGAGGTCCGCAGCTTCTGGGTCGGTGGCCCGGGGTGGGCCGGGTGGAATCCTGGGGGTGAGCCTCCTCACCACTGCTTCAGTCATTCTGGGGCAGGCGTCCGAGGGGGTGTAGAGGCAGATGGGAAGGGACGTTAGATAGGGCCAGACTTCCACAGCAAATACAGGAGCGTTGCCAGCAGATGTGAGCACAGCGATGCACTTCTGCCAAAACAGAAACAATTACAAGTTGCAAAGAATACACAAACGGAAGCTAAACACAAACGAACAAAAAACACAGCTTGCCAGTTCGAAGAAGAAGATGTCTATGAAGAGCCTTAGCAAAACAGGTGAAAGCTATGTCACCCGAAAACTAGCAAACGTTTGGGGAAAGAAATTCAAGACGACACAAGGAAAAAGAAGGATATTCCGGGACCTAGGAATGGAAGAATTAACACACTTGAAACGTCCATAGCGGAGAAAGGAATCTCTGGATTCCATGCAATCCCAGTCAAAGTTGCAGCCATATTTGCCAGAGAGATAGAAGAGAGAATCCTAAAGTTTCCGGCCAGCAACAAGAGACCCTGAATAGGCCAAGGAATCCTCAGGAAAACGAACAAAGCAGGACGTATCACACTTTCTGATTTCAACGTAGAGGACGAAGCGCTAGCTACCGAAACGGCACAGTCCGGGCCCAAAAACAGGCACACAGACCCATGCAACAGAATCGAGAGCCCAGAGCCCAACTCAAACATACATGGACAGCCCATTTGCGACCAGGGAGCCAAGAGGAGACAGTGGACAAAGGAGAGTCTCTCCGATAAACGGTGCTGGGAAGCCTGCACAGCCACATGGAACACAACGAGAGTAGACCATGATGTTCCACCGGGCACACGCACCACCTGGAATGGATTAAAGCCCTGAATGGCGAACTTGAAACCGTGAAACTCGTAGGAGAAGACCTAGGCAGAGTGATCTTGCCATCTGTCTGAGCCGCCTATTGGGAAGAAGCCTGTCTGACTGGGCAAGGGCAGCAAAGGAGACAAGAAACAAACGGGACCACCTCACATGCAGACGCTTCTGCCCAGTCAAGGAAACCATCGACTCAATGCAAAGACAGCACAACAACTGGGAGTGGATGTTTGCAAAGCACACATCGGACAAGGGGTGAAAAGCCCAAAGATACAATCAACTCACACGTCTCCACAAGAAAAAGAACAAGCCAATGAAAACCTGGGCCAAAGATGGACACAGAGATTTCTCCCAAGAAGATCTAAAGAGGGCCAACAGGTGCATGAAAACTTGTTCACCCTCATTAAGCCTGAGGCCAAGGCAAATCCAAGCCGCAAGGACATAGCAGCTCAGCGTGGTCAGAATGGCTATAAGGAGGCAGACAGGAAACAACAAGCGTCAGAGAGGAGGTGGAGAGAAGGGAAGCCTCCTGCACTGCTGGTGGCAGTGGAAACCGGTGCAGCCACTAGGCCAAGCGGTGTGGAACTGCCTCCGAAATTTAAGAATCCATGTCCCATATGATCCAGCTATTCCTCTGGGGCGCGTTTAGCCAAAGAACTCGGAAACACTACCGCCTAAAGACATGTGCACCGCTGAGTTCACCACAGCCTTACTCCCGCTCTCCAAGACTTGGAAGCCGCCCTGGTGCCCAGCAAGGGACGAATGGAGAAGGAACATGGGCTATAGCCACACAATGGCATACCACTCAGCGGGAACAAAGGATGCAATCCAGCCATTTGTGACCACCAGAATGGCTGGGAGGGGTTTAGGGGAAGTGAAACAAGCCCCAGGGACAAAGTCAAATACTGTAGGATCTCACTTACAAGGAGAAGAAAAAACAAGCACTGACCGCAGGCGACACTGGACATTTGATCGGGGGTGCCCAGAGGCAAAGCGGGGCGGTGGGGGAGGGTGAAAGAGATGATGAGGCACAAGTGTGTGGTGAGAGCCTGTGATTCGGCTTACGCTGGTGAAGAGGATGGAACCTACACGGAAGTCTAAATCGATGAGGATGTAAATCTGAAAGACATAGGATGTTCGAATGTAGGCTTATGGCAATAAATCCACCTAAAAGCAAAAATCCACAAAGGGGTCCAGAATGACGGCATACAGCTTTGGGGGCTGAAAGAGATTAGAGAAGGTGAACTTCCAAGGATGGAAAATCACCTCAAAAGGCTTACTGATGCTACAGAAAGGTAGACCATTCCAAATACATGAAGAGGAATCCTACCAAGAGAACCTGATCCGTGCTAAGCCCAGGAACCAACGGAAAACGTTACCGTCCATGATGTTCCTACTAATCAGCTTCACGAATAATCCAAACAGGCCCACATCTTCCCAAATTCAGGCCACAGGTTGGTCCAAAAGTACAAGTCAGGGCCGGCCCTGTGGTGGAGCGGGCAAGTGCCCACGTTCCGCTTGGGTGGCCCGGGCCTCACTCTTTCACAGCACGGGTGCAGATCACATTAGCACTGTTAGGGAATAGAGATTTCATGGTACGGTGCGGACGGAGGTCCTAAAGAAGTAGCAATTGTGAGGGTCCCTTATCAATACGCACCAGAAAAAGAACCGTGAGAATATTCCAATCTAGGAAGGCATCTGGTACACTTCCCCAAAGGAAGAAGGAAGGAAAACATGGGACCTGCCAAGGCGGAATTGGCAGAGTGCTAGGAGATGACACGATCATTGCGCATCAGAGGATTGCCTGGGCAACTTCAACTTGGGAGGGAGTCCAGTACTTTCTCTGGGGAAGGTCCACCCACTTGGCCATCTACCCAAGACATAAGAGATAACACCCAGGGTAATCTTACAGGAAAGAGACCAGTGTCTAGAGAGAAGGGAGCAGGCCTTTCCAAGTTCGAGGAGAAAGTTAGAAACCGACAAGACATCCAGAAAAAGGAAAACTATCCTACCTGGAAAGGGGGAGGAGTCAGACTGGTCTGAGATGGCTCTGAAACTCTGTGTGCTTGGAGGTTGTCAGGACAACTTAGCCCTGTGACGTTCTTTATGACATCACGGTGAACATGTCCCCCAAGATGGCCGCATGGTTACAGTCTGAGGATTGGCCTAGGCTGGGCTATTAAAGGGAGACATACCCAGAAACAGCTTTGACAAACAGAAAGCGGGCACAGAAACTGGAAGAGATCAAACAGACTCTGATGCCAGGGATAAGAAAGGAATCCTTGGCAAGAAGCCAGAATAGAGGGACAAGCACTGAGAGGAGAACATTGTCATCTATTCAAGTCTATGGGGAGGCCATGCTGATTCAAGCTTGAAACTTGATTGGAAACACGAGGCCGCACTTGGGCCTTATCACACCTACAGTGTCCTTCTGCCTTAAGCATAATCCAAAGTCAAGAAGGATCTCTTGAGGACATTGAAGAGAAGAGTCGATGCCTCCTTTCCTAGGCCCCTAGAGTTCTTGGAAGATCAGTCTCACTTTCCATAGCTCTGGCGTCACGGGGGCCCACTGGCCACATGCTAATGCGTCCCAAGAGATGTCTTGGAAGCCTCGAAGGAATGGAGCCCCGCCATGCTTGGGGTAGTTCTCTTTGTTGGGAAGGGCTCTACAAGTGTGCTGAAAATCACCCTTTTCCAGAGGGCTTGGTTCCTTTGTGAAGGCTGCCCTCCCAGGCTAGAGTGCTCACTTTGGCTCCAATGAAATTCTCTCCCCCGACCTCTTGCCGTAGAAGGATTATTGATTATGTGCTTTGACGCCATATGGAAGGAAGCTGGCTGAAAATTAGAACATTACAATTCTGTTTCCAGAAAAATAAACATGCCAGGGCTGAGGATGTAGGTCAAACGAATGGCACAGCCTATAGAAATAAAGTAAGCCCGCATCTAGACGGAATCTAGGGCAACGTCCAAGGGTCAGGGGTCAAGTTCGAAACTTCCCAAATCCACAAAAGAGAAAGAAAAATATCTTTCCTGGAGCGAGGAATTCATCAGATTTGTCTAATTTGTCTCGGAAAAACATGATGTCCATGAAGGGGGTTGCCAGGACCACCTCGAATTTGGAGTTTCTGATCTCAGGATGTCAAACCAACCCAGATGACCACGGGTTCTCAGTGCTTCGTTTGACCTAGGCTAGGATAGCAAAGAGTCCTACAAGTGACCGCTGCAAATTCAAAGACAGCAACCAAGAATCACGAAAGCACTCACACCTCGGCCTAGAGAACATACGGTGATTCAAGAAATACAAAATTAATCCCTTGGACTGAAGGAGAACGGACTGATAAGCACATCTAAGGGAGATAGCTGAGAAAGACCATGACGAGTATACTGTGGAAAAGAAAAAAAGGTCCCAGAAAATGCAAGGCGAACAGATATCACACCTGAATAATCCACAATGAAAGATGTCAGTCTTTAGACAGGCTCTGCTGGAACGTTTGAAAGTCAGAGAAATTCACAAGCCAAAACACGGCAGCGAAGGTCAAACCTGGGCTCACTGGGAAGGGTGAGTTATGAGACTGCTCCAAGCGGGCTCTGAAGCCCTGTGTCCATGAAGCTTGCCGGGGCAGCAGACACACAATTATGACCAATCCTCTGACGTCACAGTGGCCCCGACAAACCACCTGGCCTCATCTACACAGTGCCAGAGCTGGGCTCAAGCAGCATATTCAAGCCCCATTGCACTCAACTGCAGGTTGCCAATGGAACATGAAAGGGGCCGGCCGGTGGTGCAGCGGTGAGGTCCGCAGCTTCTGGGTCGGTGGCCCGGGGTGGGCCGGGTGGAATCCTGGGGGTGAGCCTCCTCACCACTGCTTCAGTCATTCTGGGGCAGGCATCCGAGGGGGTGTAGAGGCAGATGGGAAGGGACGTTAGATAGGGCCAGACTTCCACAGCAAATACAGGAGCGTTGCCAGCAGATGTGAGCACAGCGATGCACTTCTGCCAAAACAGAAACAATTACAAGTTGCAAAGAATACACAAACGGAAGCTAAACACAAACGAACAAAAAACACAGCTTGCCAGTTCGAAGAAGAAGATGTCTATGAAGAGCCTTAGCAAAACAGGTGAAAGCTATGTCACCCGAAAACTAGCAAACGTTTGGGGAAAGAAATTCAAGACGACACAAGGAAAAAGAAGGATATTCCGGGACCTAGGAATGGAAGAATTAACACACTTGAAACGTCCATAGCGGAGAAAGGAATCTCTGGATTCCATGCAATCCCAGTCAAAGTTGCAGCCATATTTGCCAGAGAGATAGAAGAGAGAATCCTAAAGTTTCCAGCCAGCAACAAGAGACCCTGAATAGTCCAAGGAATCCTCAGGAAAACGAACAAAGCAGGACGTATCACACTTTCTGATTTCAACGTAGAGGACGAAGCGCTAGCTACCGAAACGGCACAGTCCGGGCCCAAAAACAGGCACACAGACCCATGCAACAGAATCGAGAGCCCAGAGCCCAACTCAAACATACATGGACAGCCCATTTGCGACCAGGGAGCCAAGAGGAGACAGTGGACAAAGGAGAGTCTCTCCGATAAACGGTGCTGGGAAGCCTGCACAGCCACATGGAACACAACGAGAGTAGACCATGATGTGCCACCTGGCACACGCACCACCTGGAATGGATTAAAGCCCTGAATGGCGAACTTGAAACCGTGAAACTCGTAGGAGAAGACCTAGGCAGAGTGCTCTTGCCATCTGTCTGAGCCGCCTATTGGGAAGAAGCCTGTCTGACTGGGCAAGGGCAGCAAAGGAGACAAGAAACAAACGGGACCACCTCACATGCAGACGCTTCTGCCCAGTCAAGGAAACCATCGACTCAATGCAAAGACAGCACAACAACTGGGAGTGGATGTTTGCAAAGCACACATCGGACAAGGGGTGAAAAGCCCAAAGATACAATCAACTCACACGTCTCCACAAGAAAAAGAACAAGCCAATGAAAACCTGGGCCAAAGATGGACACAGAGATTTCTCCCAAGAAGATCTAAAGAGGGCCAACAGGTGCATGAAAACTTGTTCACCCTCATTAAGCCTGAGGCCAAGGCAAATCCAAGCCGCAAGGACATAGCAGCTCAGCGTGGTCAGAATGGCTATAAGGAGGCAGACAGGAAACAACAAGCGTCAGAGAGGAGGTGGAGAGAAGGGAAGCCTCCTGCACTGCTGGTGGCAGTGGAAACCGGTGCAGCCACTAGGCCAAGCGGTGTGGAACTGCCTCCGAAATTTAAGAATCCATGTCCCATATGATCCAGCTATTCCTCTGGGGCGCGTTTAGCCAAAGAACTCGGAAACACTACCGCCTAAAGACATGTGCACCGCTGAGTTCAGCACAGCCTTACTCCCGCTCTCCAAGACTTGGAAGCCGCCCTGGTGCCCAGCAAGGGACGAATGGAGAAGGAACATGGGCTATAGCCACACAATGGCATACCACTCAGCGGGAACAAAGGATGCAATCCAGCCATTTGTGACCACCAGAATGGCTGGGAGGGGTTTAGGGGAAGTGAAACAAGCCCCAGGGACAAAGTCAAATACTGTAGGATCTCACTTACAAGGAGAAGAAAAAACAAGCACTGACCGCAGGCGACACTGGACATTTGATCGGGGGTGCCCAGAGGCAAAGCGGGGCGGTGGGGGAGGGTGAAAGAGATGATGAGGCACAAGTGTGTGGTGAGAGCCTGTGATTCGGCTTACGCTGGTGAAGAGGATGGAACCTACACGGAAGTCTAAATCGATGAGGATGTAAATCTGAAAGACATAGGATGTTCGAATGCAGGGTTATGGCAATAAATCCACCTAAAAGCAAAAATCCACAAAGGGGTCCAGAATGACGGCATACAGCTTTGGGGGCTGAAAGAGATTAGAGAAGGTGAACTTCCAAGGATGGAAAATCACCTCAAAAGGCTTACTGATGCTACAGAAAGGTAGACCATTCCAAATACATGAAGAGGAATCCTACCAAGAGAACCTGATCCGTGCTAAGCCCAGGAACCAACGGAAAACGTTACCGTCCATGATGTTCCTACTAATCAGCTTCACGAATAATCCAAACAGGCCCACATCTTCCCAAATTCAGGCCACAGGTTGGTCCAAAAGTACAAGTCAGGGCCGGCCCTGTGGTGGAGCGGGCAAGTGCCCACGTTCCGCTTGGGTGGCCCGGGCCTCACTCTTTCACAGCACGGGTGCAGATCACATTAGCACTGTTAGGGAATAGAGATTTCATGGTACGGTGCGGACGGAGGTCCTAAAGAAGTAGCAATTGTGAGGGTCCCTTATCAATACGCACCAGAAAAAGAACCGTGAGAATATTCCAATCTAGGAAGGCATCTGGTACACTTCCCCAAAGGAAGAAGGAAGGAAAACATGGGACCTGCCAAGGCGGAATTGGCAGAGTGCTAGGAGATGACACGATCATTGCGCATCAGAGGATTGCCTGGGCAACTTCAACTTGGGAGGGAGTCCAGTACTTTCTCTGGGGAAGGTCCACCCACTTGGCCATCTACCCACGACATAAGAGATAACACCCAGGGTAATCTTACAGGAAAGAGACCAGTGTCTAGAGAGAAGGGAGCAGGCCTTTCCAAGTTCGAGGAGAAAGTTAGAAACCGACAAGACATCCAGAAAAAGGAAAACTATCCTACCTGGAAAGGGGGAGGAGTCAGACTGGTCTGAGATGGCTCTGAAACTCTGTGTGCTTGGAGGTTGTCAGGACAACTTAGCCCTGTGACATTCTTTATGACATCACGGTGAACATGTCCCCCAAGATGGCCGCATGGTTACAGTCTGAGGATTGGCCTAGGCTGGGCTATTAAAGGGAGACATACCCAGAAACAGCTTTGACAAACAGAAAGCGGGCACAGAACCTGGAAGAGATCAAACAGACTCTGATGCCAGGGATAAGAAAGGAATCCTTGGCAAGAAGCCAGAATAGAGGGACAAGCACTGAGAGGAGAACATTGTCATCTATTCAAGTCTATGGGGAGGCCATGCTGATTCAAGCTTGAAACTTGATTGGAAACACGAGGCCGCACTTGGGCCTTATCACACCTACAGTGTCCTTCTGCCTTAAGCATAATCCAAAGTCAAGAAGGATCTCTTGAGGACATTGAAGAGAAGAGTCGATGCCTCCTTTCCTAGGCCCCTAGAGTTCTTGGAAGATCAGTCTCACTTTCCATAGCTCTGGCGTCACGGGGGCCCACTGGCCACATGCTAATGCGTCCCAAGAGATGTCTTGGAAGCCTCGAAGGAATGGAGCCCCGCCATGCTTGGGGTAGTTCTCTTTGTTGGGAAGGGCTCTACAAGTGTGCTGAAAATCACCCTTTTCCAGAGGGCTTGGTTCCTTTGTGAAGGCTGCCCTCCCAGGCTAGAGTGCTCACTTTGGCTCCAATGAAATTCTCTCCCCCGACCTCTTGCCGTAGAAGGATTATTGATTATGTGCTTTGACGCCATATGGAAGGAAGCTGGCTGAAAATTAGAACATTACAATTCTGTTTCCAGAAAAATAAACATGCCAGGGCTGAGGATGTAGGTCAAACGAATGGCACAGCCTATAGAAATAAAGTAAGCCCGCATCTAGACGGAATCTAGGGCAACGTCCAAGGGTCAGGGGTCAAGTTCGAAACTTCCCAAATCCACAAAAGAGAAAGAAAAATATCTTTCCTGGAGCGAGGAATTCATCAGATTTGTCTAATTTGTCTCGGAAAAACATGATGTCCATGAAGGGGGTTGCCAGGACCACCTCGAATTTGGAGTTTCTGATCTCAGGATGTCAAACCAACCCAGATGACCACGGGTTCTCAGTGCTTCGTTTGACCTAGGCTAGGCTAGCAAAGAGTCCTACAAGTGACCGCTGCAAATTCAAAGACAGCAACCAAGAATCACGAAAGCACTCACACCTCGGCCTAGAGAACATACGGTGATTCAAGAAATACAAAATTAATCCCTTGGACTGAAGGAGAACGGACTGATAAGCACATCTAAGGGAGATAGCTGAGAAAGACCATGACGAGTATACTGTGGAAAAGAAAAAAAGGTCCCAGAAAATGCAAGGCGAACAGATATCACACCTGAATAATCCACAATGAAAGATGTCAGTCTTTAGACAGGCTCTGCTGGAACGTTTGAAAGTCAGAGAAATTCACAAGCCAAAACACGGCAGCGAAGGTCAAACCTGGGCTCACTGGGAAGGGTGAGTTATGAGACTGCTCCAAGCGGGCTCTGAAGCCCTGTGTCCATGAAGCTTGCCGGGGCAGCAGACACACAATTATGACCAATCCTCTGACGTCACAGTGGCCCCGACAAACCACCTGGCCTCATCTACACAGTGCCAGAGCTGGGCTCAAGCAGCATATTCAAGCCCCATTGCACTCAACTGCAGGTTGCCAATGGAACATGAAAGGGGCCGGCCGGTGGTGCAGCGGTGAGGTCCGCAGCTTCTGGGTCGGTGGCCCGGGGTGGGCCGGGTGGAATCCTGGGGGTGAGCCTCCTCACCACTGCTTCAGTCATTCTGGGGCAGGCGTCCGAGGGGGTGTAGAGGCAGATGGGAAGGGACGTTAGATAGGGCCAGACTTCCACAGCAAATACAGGAGCGTTGCCAGCAGATGTGAGCACAGCGATGCACTTCTGCCAAAACAGAAACAATTACAAGTTGCAAAGAATACACAAACGGAAGCTAAACACAAACGAACAAAAAACACAGCTTGCCAGTTCGAAGAAGAAGATGTCTATGAAGAGCCTTAGCAAAACAGGTGAAAGCTATGTCACCCGAAAACTAGCAAACGTTTGGGGAAAGAAATTCAAGACGACACAAGGAAAAAGAAGGATATTCCGGGACCTAGGAATGGAAGAATTAACACACTTGAAACGTCCATAGCGGAGAAAGGAATCTCTGGATTCCATGCAATCCCAGTCAAAGTTGCAGCCATATTTGCCAGAGAGATAGAAGAGAGAATCCTAAAGTTTCCAGCCAGCAACAAGAGACCCTGAATAGTCCAAGGAATCCTCAGGAAAACGAACAAAGCAGGACGTATCACACTTTCTGATTTCAACGTAGAGGACGAAGCGCTAGCTACCGAAACGGCACAGTCCGGGCCCAAAAACAGGCACACAGACCCATGCAACAGAATCGAGAGCCCAGAGCCCAACTCAAACATACATGGACAGCCCATTTGCGACCAGGGAGCCAAGAGGAGACAGTGGACAAAGGAGAGTCTCTCCGATAAACGGTGCTGGGAAGCCTGCACAGCCACATGGAACACAACGAGAGTAGACCATGATGTGCCACCTGGCACACGCACCACCTGGAATGGATTAAAGCCCTGAATGGCGAACTTGAAACCGTGAAACTCGTAGGAGAAGACCTAGGCAGAGTGCTCTTGCCATCTGTCTGAGCCGCCTATTGGGAAGAAGCCTGTCTGACTGGGCAAGGGCAGCAAAGGAGACAAGAAACAAACGGGACCACCTCACATGCAGACGCTTCTGCCCAGTCAAGGAAACCATCGACTCAATGCAAAGACAGCACAACAACTGGGAGTGGATGTTTGCAAAGCACACATCGGACAAGGGGTGAAAAGCCCAAAGATACAATCAACTCACACGTCTCCACAAGAAAAAGAACAAGCCAATGAAAACCTCGGCCAAAGATGGACACAGAGATTTCTCCCAAGAAGATCTAAAGAGGGCCAACAGGTGCATGAAAACTTGTTCACCCTCATTAAGCCTGAGGCCAAGGCAAATCCAAGCCGCAAGGACATAGCAGCTCAGCGTGGTCAGAATGGCTATAAGGAGGCAGACAGGAAACAACAAGCGTCAGAGAGGAGGTGGAGAGAAGGGAAGCCTCCTGCACTGCTGGTGGCAGTGGAAACCGGTGCAGCCACTAGGCCAAGCGGTGTGGAACTGCCTCCGAAATTTAAGAATCCATGTCCCATATGATCCAGCTATTCCTCTGGGGCGCGTTTAGCCAAAGAACTCGGAAACACTACCGCCTAAAGACATGTGCACCGCTGAGTTCACCACAGCCTTACTCCCGCTCTCCAAGACTTGGAAGCCGCCCTGGTGCCCAGCAAGGGACGAATGGAGAAGGAACATGGGCTATAGCCACACAATGGCATACCACTCAGCGGGAACAAAGGATGCAATCCAGCCATTTGTGACCACCAGAATGGCTGGGAGGGGTTTAGGGGAAGTGAAACAAGCCCCAGGGACAAAGTCAAATACTGTAGGATCTCACTTACAAGGAGAAGAAAAAACAAGCACTGACCGCAGGCGACACTGGACATTTGATCGGGGGTGCCCAGAGGCAAAGCGGGGCGGTGGGGGAGGGTGAAAGAGATGATGAGGCACAAGTGTGTGGTGAGAGCCTGTGATTCGGCTTACGCTGGTGAAGAGGATGGAACCTACACGGAAGTCTAAATCGATGAGGATGTAAATCTGAAAGACATAGGATGTTCGAATGCAGGGTTATGGCAATAAATCCACCTAAAAGCAAAAATCCACAAAGGGGTCCAGATTCACGGCATACAGCTTTGGGGGCTGAAAGAGATTAGAGAAGGTGAACTTCCAAGGATGGAAAATCACCTCAAAAGGCTTACTGATGCTACAGAAAGGTAGACCATTCCAAATACATGAAGAGGAATCCTACCAAGAGAACCTGATCCGTGCTAAGCCCAGGAACCAACGGAAAACGTTACCGTCCATGATGTTCCTACTAATCAGCTTCACGAATAATCCAAACAGGCCCACATCTTCCCAAATTCAGGCCACAGGTTGGTCCAAAAGTACAAGTCAGGGCCGGCCCTGTGGTGGAGCGGGCAAGTGCCCACGTTCCGCTTGGGTGGCCCGGGCCTCACTCTTTCACAGCACGGGTGCAGATCACATTAGCACTGTTAGGGAATAGAGATTTCATGGTACGGTGCGGACGGAGGTCCTAAAGAAGTAGCAATTGTGAGGGTCCCTTATCAATACGCACCAGAAAAAGAACCGTGAGAATATTCCAATCTAGGAAGGCATCTGGTACACTTCCCCAAAGGAAGAAGGAAGGAAAACATGGGACCTGCCAAGGCGGAATTGGCAGAGTGCTAGGAGATGACACGATCATTGCGCATCAGAGGATTGCCTGGGCAACTTCAACTTGGGAGGGAGTCCAGTACTTTCTCTGGGGAAGGTCCACCCACTTGGCCATCTACCCACGACATAAGAGATAACACCCAGGGTAATCTTACAGGAAAGAGACCAGTGTCTAGAGAGAAGGGAGCAGGCCTTTCCAAGTTCGAGGAGAAAGTTAGAAACCGACAAGACATCCAGAAAAAGGAAAACTATCCTACCTGGAAAGGGGGAGGAGTCAGACTGGTCTGAGATGGCTCTGAAACTCTGTGTGCTTGGAGGTTGTCAGGACAACTTAGCCCTGTGACATTCTTTATGACATCACGGTGAACATGTCCCCCAAGATGGCCGCATGGTTACAGTCTGAGGATTGGCCTAGGCTGGGCTATTAAAGGGAGACATACCCAGAAACAGCTTTGACAAACAGAAAGCGGGCACAGAAACTGGAAGAGATCAAACAGACTCTGATGCCAGGGATAAGAAAGGAATCCTTGGCAAGAAGCCAGAATAGAGGGACAAGCACTGAGAGGAGAACATTGTCATCTATTCAAGTCTATGGGGAGGCCATGCTGATTCAAGCTTGAAACTTGATTGGAAACACGAGGCCGCACTTGGGCCTTATCACACCTACAGTGTCCTTCTGCCTTAAGCATAATCCAAAGTCAAGAAGGATCTCTTGAGGACATTGAAGAGAAGAGTCGATGCCTCCTTTCCTAGGCCCCTAGAGTTCTTGGAAGATCAGTCTCACTTTCCATAGCTCTGGCGTCACGGGGGCCCACTGGCCACATGCTAATGCGTCCCAAGAGATGTCTTGGAAGCCTCGAAGGAATGGAGCCCCGCCATGCTTGGGGTAGTTCTCTTTGTTGGGAAGGGCTCTACAAGTGTGCTGAAAATCACCCTTTTCCAGAGGGCTTGGTTCCTTTGTGAAGGCTGCCCTCCCAGGCTAGAGTGCTCACTTTGGCTCCAATGAAATTCTCTCCCCCGACCTCTTGCCGTAGAAGGATTATTGATTATGTGCTTTGACGCCATATGGAAGGAAGCTGGCTGAAAATTAGAACATTACAATTCTGTTTCCAGAAAAATAAACATGCCAGGGCTGAGGATGTAGGTCAAACGAATGTCACAGCCTATAGAAATAAAGTAAGCCCGCATCTAGACGGAATCTAGGGCAACGTCCAAGGGTCAGGGGTCAAGTTCGAAACTTCCCAAATCCACAAAAGAGAAAGAAAAATATCTTTCCTGGAGCGAGGAATTCATCAGATTTGTCTAATTTGTCTCGGAAAAACATGATGTCCATGAAGGGGGTTGCCAGGACCACCTCGAATTTGGAGTTTCTGATCTCAGGATGTCAAACCAACCCAGATGACCACGGGTTCTCAGTGCTTCGTTTGACCTAGGCTAGGCTAGCAAAGAGTCCTACAAGTGACCGCTGCAAATTCAAAGACAGCAACCAAGAATCACGAAAGCACTCACACCTCGGCCTAGAGAACATACGGTGATTCAAGAAATACAAAATTAATCCCTTGGACTGAAGGAGAACGGACTGATAAGCACATCTAAGGGAGATAGCTGAGAAAGACCATGACGAGTATACTGTGGAAAAGAAAAAAAGGTCCCAGAAAATGCAAGGCGAACAGATATCACACCTGAATAATCCACAATGAAAGATGTCAGTCTTTAGACAGGCTCTGCTGGAACGTTTGAAAGTCAGAGAAATTCACAAGCCAAAACACGGCAGCGAAGGTCAAACCTGGGCTCACTGGGAAGGGTGAGTTATGAGACTGCTCCAAGCGGGCTCTGAAGCCCTGTGTCCATGAAGCTTGCCGGGGCAGCAGACACACAATTATGACCAATCCTCTGACGTCACAGTGGCCCCGACAAACCACCTGGCCTCATCTACACAGTGCCAGAGCTGGGCTCAAGCAGCATATTCAAGCCCCATTGCACTCAACTGCAGGTTGCCAATGGAACATGAAAGGGGCCGGCCGGTGGTGCAGCGGTGAGGTCCGCAGCTTCTGGGTCGGTGGCCCGGGGTGGGCCGGGTGGAATCCTGGGGGTGAGCCTCCTCACCACTGCTTCAGTCATTCTGGGGCAGGCGTCCGAGGGGGTGTAGAGGCAGATGGGAAGGGACGTTAGATAGGGCCAGACTTCCACAGCAAATACAGGAGCGTTGCCAGCAGATGTGAGCACAGCGATGCACTTCTGCCAAAACAGAAACAATTACAAGTTGCAAAGAATACACAAACGGAAGCTAAACACAAACGAACAAAAAACACAGCTTGCCAGTTCGAAGAAGAAGATGTCTATGAAGAGCCTTAGCAAAACAGGTGAAAGCTATGTCACCCGAAAACTAGCAAACGTTTGGGGAAAGAAATTCAAGACGACACAAGGAAAAAGAAGGATATTCCGGGACCTAGGAATGGAAGAATTAACACACTTGAAACGTCCATAGCGGAGAAAGGAATCTCTGGATTCCATGCAATCCCAGTCAAAGTTGCAGCCATATTTGCCAGAGAGATAGAAGAGAGAATCCTAAAGTTTCCAGCCAGCAACAAGAGACCCTGAATAGTCCAAGGAATCCTCAGGAAAACGAACAAAGCAGGACGTATCACACTTTCTGATTTCAACGTAGAGGACGAAGCGCTAGCTACCGAAACGGCACAGTCCGGGCCCAAAAACAGGCACACAGACCCATGCAACAGAATCGAGAGCCCAGAGCCCAACTCAAACATACATGGACAGCCCATTTGCGACCAGGGAGCCAAGAGGAGACAGTGGACAAAGGAGAGTCTCTCCGATAAACGGTGCTGGGAAGCCTGCACAGCCACATGGAACACAACGAGAGTAGACCATGATGTGCCACCTGGCACACGCACCACCTGGAATGGATTAAAGCCCTGAATGGCGAACTTGAAACCGTGAAACTCGTAGGAGAAGACCTAGGCAGAGTGCTCTTGCCATCTGTCTGAGCCGCCTATTGGGAAGAAGCCTGTCTGACTGGGCAAGGGCAGCAAAGGAGACAAGAAACAAACGGGACCACCTCACATGCAGACGCTTCTGCCCAGTCAAGGAAACCATCGACTCAATGCAAAGACAGCACAACAACTGGGAGTGGATGTTTGCAAAGCACACATCGGACAAGGGGTGAAAAGCCCAAAGATACAATCAACTCACACGTCTCCACAAGAAAAAGAACAAGCCAATGAAAACCTGGGCCAAAGATGGACACAGAGATTTCTCCCAAGAAGATCTAAAGAGGGCCAACAGGTGCATGAAAACTTGTTCACCCTCATTAAGCCTGAGGCCAAGGCAAATCCAAGCCGCAAGGACATAGCAGCTCAGCGTGGTCAGAATGGCTATAAGGAGGCAGACAGGAAACAACAAGCGTCAGAGAGGAGGTGGAGAGAAGGGAAGCCTCCTGCACTGCTGGTGGCAGTGGAAACCGGTGCAGCCACTAGGCCAAGCGGTGTGGAACTGCCTCCGAAATTTAAGAATCCATGTCCCATATGATCCAGCTATTCCTCTGGGGCGCGTTTAGCCAAAGAACTCGGAAACACTACCGCCTAAAGACATGTGCACCGCTGAGTTCACCACAGCCTTACTCCCGCTCTCCAAGACTTGGAAGCCGCCCTGGTGCCCAGCAAGGGACGAATGGAGAAGGAACATGGGCTATAGCCACACAATGGCATACCACTCAGCGGGAACAAAGGATGCAATCCAGCCATTTGTGACCACCAGAATGGCTGGGAGGGGTTTAGGGGAAGTGAAACAAGCCCCAGGGACAAAGTCAAATACTGTAGGATCTCACTTACAAGGAGAAGAAAAAACAAGCACTGACCGCAGGCGACACTGGACATTTGATCGGGGGTGCCCAGAGGCAAAGCGGGGCGGTGGGGGAGGGTGAAAGAGATGATGAGGCACAAGTGTGTGGTGAGAGCCTGTGATTCGGCTTACGCTGGTGAAGAGGATGGAACCTACACGGAAGTCTAAATCGATGAGGATGTAAATCTGAAAGACATAGGATGTTCGAATGCAGGGTTATGGCAATAAATCCACCTAAAAGCAAAAATCCACAAAGGGGTCCAGAATGACGGCATACAGCTTTGGGGGCTGAAAGAGATTAGAGAAGGTGAACTTCCAAGGATGGAAAATCACCTCAAAAGGCTTACTGATGCTACAGAAAGGTAGACCATTCCAAATACATGAAGAGGAATCCTACCAAGAGAACCTGATCCGTGCTAAGCCCAGGAACCAACGGAAAACGTTACCGTCCATGATGTTCCTACTAATCAGCTTCACGAATAATCCAAACAGGCCCACATCTTCCCAAATTCAGGCCACAGGTTGGTCCAAAAGTACAAGTCAGGGCCGGCCCTGTGGTGGAGCGGGCAAGTGCCCACGTTCCGCTTGGGTGGCCCGGGCCTCACTCTTTCACAGCACGGGTGCAGATCACATTAGCACTGTTAGGGAATAGAGATTTCATGGTACGGTGCGGACGGAGGTCCTAAAGAAGTAGCAATTGTGAGGGTCCCTTATCAATACGCACCAGAAAAAGAACCGTGAGAATATTCCAATCTAGGAAGGCATCTGGTACACTTCCCCAAAGGAAGAAGGAAGGAAAACATGGGACCTGCCAAGGCGGAATTGGCAGAGTGCTAGGAGATGACACGATCATTGCGCATCAGAGGATTGCCTGGGCAACTTCAACTTGGGAGGGAGTCCAGTACTTTCTCTGGGGAAGGTCCACCCACTTGGCCATCTACCCACGACATAAGAGATAACACCCAGGGTAATCTTACAGGAAAGAGACCAGTGTCTAGAGAGAAGGGAGCAGGCCTTTCCAAGTTCGAGGAGAAAGTTAGAAACCGACAAGACATCCAGAAAAAGGAAAACTATCCTACCTGGAAAGGGGGAGGAGTCAGACTGGTCTGAGATGGCTCTGAAACTCTGTGTGCTTGGAGGTTGTCAGGACAACTTAGCCCTGTGACATTCTTTATGACATCACGGTGAACATGTCCCCCAAGATGGCCGCATGGTTACAGTCTGAGGATTGGCCTAGGCTGGGCTATTAAAGGGAGACATACCCAGAAACAGCTTTGACAAACAGAAAGCGGGCACAGAAACTGGAAGAGATCAAACAGACTCTGATGCCAGGGATAAGAAAGGAATCCTTGGCAAGAAGCCAGAATAGAGGGACAAGCACTGAGAGGAGAACATTGTCATCTAATCAAGTCTATGGGGAGGCCATGCTGATTCAAGCTTGAAACTTGATTGGAAACACGAGGCCGCACTTGGGCCTTATCACACCTACAGTGTCCTTCTGCCTTAAGCATAATCCAAAGTCAAGAAGGATCTCTTGAGGACATTGAAGAGAAGAGTCGATGCCTCCTTTCCTAGGCCCCTAGAGTTCTTGGAAGATCAGTCTCACTTTCCATAGCTCTGGCGTCACGGGGGCCCACTGGCCACATGCTAATGCGTCCCAAGAGATGTCTTGGAAGCCTCGAAGGAATGGAGCCCCGCCATGCTTGGGGTAGTTCTCTTTGTTGGGAAGGGCTCTACAAGTGTGCTGAAAATCACCCTTTTCCAGAGGGCTTGGTTCCTTTGTGAAGGCTGCCCTCCCAGGCTAGAGTGCTCACTTTGGCTCCAATGAAATTCTCTCCCCCGACCTCTTGCCGTAGAAGGATTATTGATTATGTGCTTTGACGCCATATGGAAGGAAGCTGGCTGAAAATTAGAACATTACAATTCTGTTTCCAGAAAAATAAACATGCCAGGGCTGAGGATGTAGGTCAAACGAATGGCACAGCCTATAGAAATAAAGTAAGCCCGCATCTAGACGGAATCTAGGGCAACGTCCAAGGGTCAGGGGTCAAGTTCGAAACTTCCCAAATCCACAAAAGAGAAAGAAAAATATCTTTCCTGGAGCGAGGAATTCATCAGATTTGTCTAATTTGTCTCGGAAAAACATGATGTCCATGAAGGGGGTTGCCAGGACCACCTCGAATTTGGAGTTTCTGATCTCAGGATGTCAAACCAACCCAGATGACCACGGGTTCTCAGTGCTTCGTTTGACCTAGGCTAGGCTAGCAAAGAGTCCTACAAGTGACCGCTGCAAATTCAAAGACAGCAACCAAGAATCACGAAAGCACTCACACCTCGGCCTAGAGAACATACGGTGATTCAAGAAATACAAAATTAATCCCTTGGACTGAAGGAGAACGGACTGATAAGCACATCTCAGGGAGATAGCTGAGAAAGACCATGACGAGCATACTGTGGAAAAGAAAAAAAGGTCCCAGAAAATGCAAGGCGAACAGATATCACACCTGAATAATCCACAATGAAAGATGTCAGTCTTTAGACAGGCTCTGCTGGAACGTTTGAAAGTCAGAGAAATTCACAAGCCAAAACACGGCAGCGAAGGTCAAACCTGGGCTCACTGGGAAGGGTGAGTTATGAGACTGCTCCAAGCGGGCTCTGAAGCCCTGTGTCCATGAAGCTTGCCGGGGCAGCAGACACACAATTATGACCAATCCTCTGACGTCACAGTGGCCCCGACAAACCACCTGGCCTCATCTACACAGTGCCAGAGCTGGGCTCAAGCAGCATACTCAAGCCCCATTGCACTCAACTGCAGGTTGCCAACGGAACATGAAAGGGGCCGGCCGGTGGTGCAGCGGTGAGGTCCGCAGCTTCTGGGTCGGTGGCCCGGGGTGGGCCGGGTGGAATCCTGGGGGTGAGCCTCCTCACCACTGCTTCAGTCATTCTGGGGCAGGCGTCCGAGGGGGTGTAGAGGCAGATGGGAAGGGACGTTAGATAGGGCCAGACTTCCACAGCAAATACAGGAGCGTTGCCAGCAGATGTGAGCACAGCGATGCACTTCTGCCAAAACAGAAACAATTACAAGTTGCAAAGAATAGACAAACGGAAGCTAAACACAAACGAACAAAAAACACAGCTTGCCAGTACGAAGAAGAAGATGTCTATGAAGAGCCTGAGGAAAACAGGTGAAAGCTATGTCACCCGAAAACTAGCAAACGTTTGGGGAAAGAAATTCAAGACGACACAAGGAAAAAGAAGGATATTCCGGGACCTAGGAATGGAAGAATTAACACACTTGAAACGTCCATAGCGGAGAAAGGAATCTCTGGATTCCATGCAATCCCAGCCAAAGTTGCAGCCATATTTGCCAGAGAGATAGAAGAGAGAATCCTAAAGTTTCCAGCCAGCAACAAGAGACCCTGAATAGGCCAAGGAATCCTCAGGAAAACGAACAAAGCAGGACGTATCACACTTTCTGATTTCAACATAGAGGACGAAGCGCTAGGTACCGAAACGGCACAGTCCGGGCCCAAAAACAGGCACACAGACCCATGCAACAGAATCGAGAGCCCAGAGCCCAACTCAAACATACATGGACAGCCCATTTGCGACCAGGGAGCCAAGAGGAGACAGTGGACAAAGGAGAGTCTCTCCGATAAACGGTGCTGGGAAGCCTGCACAGCCACATGGAACACAACGAGAGTAGACCATGATGTTCCACCGGGCACACGCACCACCTGGAATGGATTAAAGCCCTGAATGGCGAACTTGAAACCGTGAAACTTGTAGGAGAAGACCTAGGCAGAGTGCTCTTTGCCATCTGTCTGAGCCGCCTATTGGGAAGAAGCCTGTCTGACTGGGCAAGGGCAGCAAAGGAGACAAGAAACAAACGGGACCACCTCACATGCAGACGCTTCTGCCCAGTCAAGGAAACCATCGACTCAATGCAAAGACAGCACAACAACTGGGAGTGGATGTTTGCAAAGCACACATCGGACAAGGGGTGAAAAGCCCAAAGATACAATCAACTCACACGTCTCCACAAGAAAAAGAACAAGCCAATGAAAACCTGGGCCAAAGATGGACACAGAGATTTCTCCCAAGAAGATCTAAAGAGGGCCAACAGGTGCATGAAAACTTGTTCACCCTCATTAAGCCTGAGGCCAAGGCAAATCCAAGCCGCAAGGACATAGCAGCTCACCGTGGTCAGAATGGCTATAAGGAGGCAGACAGGAAACAACAAGCGTCAGAGAGGAGGTGGAGAGAAGGGAAGCCTCCTGCACTGCTGGTGGCAGTGGAAACCGGTGCAGCCACTAGGCCAAGCGGTGTGGAACTGCCTCCGAAATTTAAGAATCCATGTCCCATATGATCCAGCTATTCCTCTGGGGCGCGTTTAGCCAAAGAACTCGGAAACACTACCGCCTAAAGACATGTGCACCGCTGAGTTCACCACAGCCTTACTCCCGCTCTCCAAGACTTGGAAGCCGCCCTGGTGCCCAGCAAGGGACGAATGGAGAAGGAACATGGGCTATAGCCACACAATGGCATACCACTCAGCGGGAACAAAGGATGCAATCCAGCCATTTGTGACCACCAGAATGGCTGGGAGGGGTTTAGGGGAAGTGAAACAAGCCCCAGGGACAAAGTCAAATACTGTAGGATCTCACTTACAAGGAGAAGAAAAAACAAGCACTGACCGCAGGCGACACTGGACATTTGATCGGGGGTGCCCAGAGGCAAAGCGGGGCGGTGGGGGAGGGTGAAAGAGATGATGAGGCACAAGTGTGTGGTGAGAGCCTGTGATTCGGCTTACGCTGGTGAAGAGGATGGAACCTACACGGAAGTCTAAATCGATGAGGATGTAAATCTGAAAGACATAGGATGTTCGAATGCAGGGTTATGGCAATAAATCCACCTAAAAGCAAAAATCCACAAAGGGGTCCAGAATGACGGCATACAGCTTTGGGGGCTGAAAGAGATTAGAGAAGGTGAACTTCCAAGGATGGAAAATCACCTCAAAAGGCTTACTGATGCTACAGAAAGGTAGACCATTCCAAATACATGAAGAGGAATCCTACCAAGAGAACCTGATCCGTGCTAAGCCCAGGAACCAACGGAAAACGTTACCGTCCATGATGTTCCTACTAATCAGCTTCACGAATAATCCAAACAGGCCCACATCTTCCCAAATTCAGGCCACAGGTTGGTCCAAAAGTACAAGTCAGGGCCGGCCCTGTGGTGGAGCGGGCAAGTGCCCACGTTCCGCTTGGGTGGCCCGGGCCTCACTCTTTCACAGCACGGGTGCAGATCACATTAGCACTGTTAGGGAATAGAGATTTCATGGTACGGTGCGGACGGAGGTCCTAAAGAAGTAGCAATTGTGAGGGTCCCTTATCAATACGCACCAGAAAAAGAACCGTGAGAATATTCCAATCTAGGAAGGCATCTGGTACACTTCCCCAAAGGAAGAAGGAAGGAAAACATGGGACCTGCCAAGACGGAATTGGCAGAGTGCTAGGAGATGACACGATCATTGCGCATCAGAGGATTGCCTGGGCAACTTCAACTTGGGAGGGAGTCCAGGACTTTCTCTGGGGAAGGTCCACCCACTTGGCCATCTACCCACGACATAAGAGATAACACCCAGGGTAATCTTACAGGAAAGAGACCAGTGTCTAGAGAGAAGGGAGCAGGCCTTTCCAAGTTCGAGGAGAAAGTTAGAAACCGACAAGACATCCAGAAAAAGGAAAACTATCCTACCTGGAAAGGGGGAGGAGTCAGACTGGTCTGAGATGGCTCTGAAACTCTGTGTGCTTGGAGGTTGTCAGGACAACTTAGCCCTGTGACGTTCTTTATGACATCACGGTGAACATGTCCCCCAAGATGGCCGCATGGTTACAGTCTGAGGATTGGCCTAGGCTGGGCTATTAAAGGGAGACATAC
Organism: Equus asinus; assembly: GCF_041296235.1. Classification (NCBI taxonomy): domain Eukaryota; kingdom Metazoa; phylum Chordata; class Mammalia; order Perissodactyla; family Equidae; genus Equus; species Equus asinus. The sequence continues at coordinate 84,478,344 of NC_091820.1, read as the reverse complement.
CCAGAAACAGCTTTGACAAACAGAAAGCGGGCACAGAAACTGGAAGAGATCAAACAGACTCTGATGCCAGGGATAAGAAAGGAATCCTTGGCAAGAAGCCAGAATAGAGGGACAAGCACTGAGAGGAGAACATTGTCATCTATTCAAGTCTATGGGGAGGCCATGCTGATTCAAGCTTGAAACTTGATTGGAAACACGAGGCCGCACTTGGGCCTTATCACACCTACAGTGTCCTTCTGCCTTAAGCATAATCCAAAGTCAAGAAGGATCTCTTGAGGACATTGAAGAGAAGAGTCGATGCCTCCTTTCCTAGGCCCCTAGAGTTCTTGGAAGATCAGTCTCACTTTCCATAGCTCTGGCGTCACGGGGGCCCACTGGCCACATGCTAATGCGTCCCAAGAGATGTCTTGGAAGCCTCGAAGGAATGGAGCCCCGCCATGCTTGGGGTAGTTCTCTTTGTTGGGAAGGGCTCTACAAGTGTGCTGAAAATCACCCTTTTCCAGAGGGCTTGGTTCCTTTGTGAAGGCTGCCCTCCCAGGCTAGAGTGCTCACTTTGGCTCCAATGAAATTCTCTCCCCCGACCTCTTGCCGTAGAAGGATTATTGATTATGTGCTTTGACGCCATATGGAAGGAAGCTGGCTGAAAATTAGAACATTACAATTCTGTTTCCAGAAAAATAAACATGCCAGGGCTGAGGATGTAGGTCAAACGAATGGCACAGCCTATAGAAATAAAGTAAGCCCGCATCTAGACGGAATCTAGGGCAACGTCCAAGGGTCAGGGGTCAAGTTCGAAACTTCCCAAATCCACAAAAGAGAAAGAAAAATATCTTTCCTGGAGCGAGGAATTCATCAGATTTGTCTAATTTGTCTCGGAAAAACATGATGTCCATGAAGGGGGTTGCCAGGACCACCTCGAATTTGGAGTTTCTGATCTCAGGATGTCAAACCAACCCAGATGACCACGGGTTCTCAGTGCTTCGTTTGACCTAGGCTAGGCTAGCAAAGAGTCCTACAAGTGATCGCTGCAAATTCAAAGACAGCAACCAAGAATCACGAAAGCACTCACACCTCGGCCTAGAGAACATACGGTGATTCAAGAAATACAAAATTAATCCCTTGGACTGAAGGAGAACGGACTGATAAGCACATCTCAGGGAGATAGCTGAGAAAGACCATGACGAGCATACTGTGGAAAAGAAAAAAAGGTCCCAGAAAATGCAAGGCGAACAGATATCACACCTGAATAATCCACAATGAAAGATGTCAGTCTTTAGACAGGCTCTGCTGGAACGTTTGAAAGTCAGAGAAATTCACAAGCCAAAACACGGCAGCGAAGGTCAAACCTGGGCTCACTGGGAAGGGTGAGTTATGAGACTGCTCCAAGCGGGCTCTGAAGCCCTGTGTCCATGAAGCTTGCCGGGGCAGCAGACACACAATTATGACCAATCCTCTGACGTCACAGTGGCCCCGACAAACCACCTGGCCTCATCTACACAGTGCCAGAGCTGGGCTCAAGCAGCATACTCAAGCCCCATTGCACTCAACTGCAGGTTTCCAACGGAACATGAAAGGGGCCGGCCGGTGGTGCAGCGGTGAGGTCCGCAGCTTCTGGGTCGGTGGCCCGGGGTGGGCCGGGTGGAATCCTGGGGGTGAGCCTCCTCACCACTGCTTCAGTCATTCTGGGGCAGGCGTCCGAGGGGGTGTAGAGGCAGATGGGAAGGGACGTTAGATAGGGCCAGACTTCCACAGCAAATACAGGAGCGTTGCCAGCAGATGTGAGCACAGCGATGCACTTCTGCCAAAACAGAAACAATTACAAGTTGCAAAGAATAGACAAACGGAAGCTAAACACAAACGAACAAAAAACACAGCTTGCCAGTACGAAGAAGAAGATGTCTATGAAGAGCCTGAGGAAAACAGGTGAAAGCTATGTCACCCGAAAACTAGCAAACGTTTGGGGAAAGAAATTCAAGACGACACAAGGAAAAAGAAGGATATTCCGGGACCTAGGAATGGAAGAATTAACACACTTGAAACGTCCATAGCGGAGAAAGGAATCTCTGGATTCCATGCAATCCCAGCCAAAGTTGCAGCCATATTTGCCAGAGAGATAGAAGAGAGAATCCTAAAGTTTCCAGCCAGCAACAAGAGACCCTGAATAGGCCAAGGAATCCTCAGGAAAACGAACAAAGCAGGACGTATCACACTTTCTGATTTCAACCTAGAGGACGAAGCGCTAGGTACCGAAACGGCACAGTCCGGGCCCAAAAACAGGCACACAGACCCATGCAACAGAATCGAGAGCCCAGAGCCCAACTCAAACATACATGGACAGCCCATTTGCGACCAGGGAGCCAAGAGGAGACAGTGGACAAAGGAGAGTCTCTCCGATAAACGGTGCTGGGAAGCCTGCACAGCCACATGGAACACAACGAGAGTAGACCATGATGTTCCACCGGGCACACGCACCACCTGGAATGGATTAAAGCCCTGAATGGCGAACTTGAAACCGTGAAACTTGTAGGAGAAGACCTAGGCAGAGTGCTCTTTGCCATCTGTCTGAGCCGCCTATTGGGAAGAAGCCTGTCTGACTGGGCAAGGGCAGCAAAGGAGACAAGAAACAAACGGGACCACCTCACATGCAGACGCTTCTGCCCAGTCAAGGAAACCATCGACTCAATGCAAAGACAGCACAACAACTGGGAGTGGATGTTTGCAAAGCACACATCGGACAAGGGGTGAAAAGCCCAAAGATACAATCAACTCACACGTCTCCACAAGAAAAAGAACAAGCCAATGAAAACCTGGGCCAAAGATGGACACAGAGATTTCTCCCAAGAAGATCTAAAGAGGGCCAACAGGTGCATGAAAACTTGTTCACCCTCATTAAGCCTGAGGCCAAGGCAAATCCAAGCCGCAAGGACATAGCAGCTCACCGTGGTCAGAATGGCTATAAGGAGGCAGACAGGAAACAACAAGCGTCAGAGAGGAGGTGGAGAGAAGGGAAGCCTCCTGCACTGCTGGTGGCAGTGGAAACCGGTGCAGCCACTAGGCCAAGCGGTGTGGAACTGCCTCCGAAATTTAAGAATCCATGTCCCATATGATCCAGCTATTCCTCTGGGGCGCGTTTAGCCAAAGAACTCGGAAACACTACCGCCTAAAGACATGTGCACCGCTGAGTTCACCACAGCCTTACTCCCGCTCTCCAAGACTTGGAAGCCGCCCTGGTGCCCAGCAAGGGACGAATGGAGAAGGAACATGGGCTATAGCCACACAATGGCATACCACTCAGCGGGAACAAAGGATGCAATCCAGCCATTTGTGACCACCAGAATGGCTGGGAGGGGTTTAGGGGAAGTGAAACAAGCCCCAGGGACAAAGTCAAATACTGTAGGATCTCACTTACAAGGAGAAGAAAAAACAAGCACTGACCGCAGGCGACACTGGACATTTGATCGGGGGTGCCCAGAGGCAAAGCGGGGCGGTGGGGGAGGGTGAAAGAGATGATGAGGCACAAGTGTGTGGTGAGGGCCTGTGATTCGGCTTACGCTGGTGAAGAGGATGGAACCTACACGGAAGTCTAAATCGATGAGGATGTAAATCTGAAAGACATAGGATGTTCGAATGCAGGGTTATGGCAATAAATCCACCTAAAAGCAAAAATCCACAAAGGGGTCCAGAATGACGGCATACAGCTTTGGGGGCTGAAAGAGATTAGAGAAGGTGAACTTCCAAGGATGGAAAATCACCTCAAAAGGCTTACTGATGCTACAGAAAGGTAGACCATTCCAAATACATGAAGAGGAATCCTACCAAGAGAACCTGATCCGTGCTAAGCCCAGGAACCAACGGAAAACGTTACCGTCCATGATGTTCCTACTAATCAGCTTCACGAATAATCCAAACAGGCCCACATCTTCCCAAATTCAGGCCACAGGTTGGTCCAAAAGTACAAGTCAGGGCCGGCCCTGTGGTGGAGCGGGCAAGTGCCCACGTTCCGCTTGGGTGGCCCGGGCCTCACTCTTTCACAGCACGGGTGCAGATCACATTAGCACTGTTAGGGAATAGAGATTTCATGGTACGGTGCGGACAGAGGTCCTAAAGAAGTAGCAATTGTGAGGGTCCCTTATCAATACGCACCAGAAAAAGAACCGTGAGAATATTCCAATCTAGGAAGGCATCTGGTACACTTCCCCAAAGGAAGAAGGAAGGAAAACATGGGACCTGCCAAGGCGGAATTGGCAGAGTGCTAGGAGATGACACGATCATTGCGCATCAGAGGATTGCCTGGGCAACTTCAACTTGGGAGGGAGTCCAGGACTTTCTCTGGGGAAGGTCCACCCACTTGGCCATCTACCCACGACATAAGAGATAACACCCAGGGTAATCTTACAGGAAAGAGACCAGTGTCTAGAGAGAAGGGAGCAGGCCTTTCCAAGTTCGAGGAGAATGTTAGAAACCGACTAGACATCCAGAAAAAGGAAAACTATCCTACCTGGAAAGGGGGAGGAGTCAGACTGGTCTGAGATGGCTCTGAAACTCTGTGTGCTTGGAGGTTGTCAGGACAACTTAGCCTTGTGACGTTCTTTGTGACATCACGGTGAACATGTCCCCCAAGATGGCCGCATGGTTACAGTCTGAGGATTGGCCTAGGCTGGGCTATTAAAGGGAGACATACCCAGAAACAGCTTTGACAAACAGAAAGCGGGCACAGAAACTGGAAGAGATCAAACAGACTCTGATGCCAGGGATAAGAAAGGAATCCTTGGCAAGAAGCGAGAATAGAGGGACAAGCACTGAGAGGAGAACATTGTCATCTATTCAAGTCTATGGGGAGGCCATGCTGATTCAAGCTTGAAACTTGATTGGAAACACGAGGCCGCACTTGGGCCTTATCACACCTACAGTGTCCTTCTGCCTTAAGCATAATCCAAAGTCAAGAAGGATCTCTTGAGGACATTGAAGAGAAGAGTCGATGCCTCCTTTCCTAGGCCCCTAGCGTTCTTGGAAGATCAGTCTCACTTTCTATATCTCTGGCGTCACGGGGGCCCACTGGCCACATGCTAATGCGTCCCAAGAGATGTCTTGGAAGCCTCGAAGGAATGGAGCCCTGTCATGCTTGGGGTAGGTCTCTTTGTTGGGAAGGGCTCTACAAGTGTGCTGAAAATCACCCTTTTCCAGAGGGCTTGGTTCCTTTGTGAAGGCTGCCCTCCCAGGCTAGAGTGCTCACTTTGGCTCCAATGAAATTCTCTCCCCCGACCTCTTGCCGTAGAAGGATTATTGATTATGTGCTTTGACGCCATATGGAAGGAAGCTGGCTGAAAATTAGAACATTACAATTCTGTTTCCAGAAAAATAAACATGCCAGGGCTGAGGATGTAGGTCAAACAAATGGCACAGCCTATAGAAATAAAGTAAGCCCGCATCTAGACGGAATCTAGGGCAACGTCCAAGGGGCAAGGGTCAAGTTCGAAACTTCCCAAATCCACAAAAGAGAAAGAAAAATATCTTTCCTGGAGCGAGGAATTCATCAGATTTGTCTAATTTGTCTCGGAAAAACATTATGTCCATGAAGGGGGTTGCCAGGACCACCTCGAATTTGGAGTTTCTGATCTCAGGATGTCAAACCAACCCAGATGACCACGGGTTCTCAGTGCTTCGTTTGACCTAGGCTAGGATAGCAAAGAGTCCTACAAGTGACCGCTGCAAATTCAAAGACAGCAACCAAGAATCACGAAAGCACTCACACCTCGGCCTAGAGAACATACGGTGATTCAAGAAATACAAAATTAATCCCTTGGACTGAAGGAGAACGGACTGATAAGCACATCTAAGGGAGATAGCTGAGAAAGACCATGACGAGCATACTGTGGTAAAGAAAAAAAGGTCCCAGAAAAAAACAAGGCGAAGAGATATCACACCTGAATAATCCACAATGAAAGATGTTAGTCTTTAGACAGGCTCTGCTGGAACGTTTGAAAGTCAGAGAAATTCACAAGCCAAAACACGGCAGCGAAGGTCAAACCTGGGCTCACTGGGAAGGGTGAGTTATGAGACTGCTCCAAGCGGGCTCTGAAGCCCTGTGTCCATGAAGCTTGCCGGGACAGCAGACACATAATTATGACCAATCCTCTGACGTCACAGTGGCCCCGACCATCCACCTGGCCTCATCTACACAGTGCCAGAGCTGGGCTCAAGCAGCATACTCAAGCCCCATTGCACTCAACTGCAGGTTGCCAACGGAACATGAAAGGGGCCGGCCGGTGGTGCAGCGGTGAGGTCCGCAGCTTCTGGGTCGGTGGCCCGGGGTGGGCCGGGTGGAATCCTGGGGGTGAGCCTCCTCACCACTGCTTCAGTCATTCTGGGGCAGGCGTCCGAGGGGGTGTAGAGGCAGATGGGAAGGGACGTTAGATAGGGCCAGACTTCCACAGCAAATACAGGAGCGTTGCCAGCAGATGTGAGCACAGCGATGCACTTCTGCCAAAACAGAAACAATTACAAGTGTCAAAGAATAGTCAAACGGAAGCTAAACCCAAACGAACAAAAAACACAGCTTGCCAGTACGAAGAAGAAGATGTCTATGAAGAGCCTGAGGAAAACAGGTGAAAGCTATGTCACCCGAAAACTAGCAAACGTTTGGGGAAAGAAATTCAAGACGACACAAGGAAAAAGAAGGATATTCCGGGACCTAGGAATGGAAGAATTAACACACTTGAAACGTCCATAGCGGAGAAAGGAATCTCTGGATTCCATGCAATCCCAGCCAAAGTTGCAGCCATATTTGCCAGAGAGATAGAAGAGAGAATCCTAAAGTTTCCAGCCAGCAACAAGAGACCCTGAATAGGCCAAGGAATCCTCAGGAAAACGAACAAAGCAGGACGTATCACACTTTCTGATTTCAACCTAGAGGACGAAGCGCTAGGTACCGAAACGGCACAGTCCGGGCCCAAAAACAGGCACACAGACCCATGCAACAGAATCGAGAGCCCAGAGCCCAACTCAAACATACATGGACAGCCCATTTGCGACCAGGGAGCCAAGAGGAGACAGTGGACAAAGGAGAGTCTCTCCGATAAACGGTGCTGGGAAGCCTGCACAGCCACATGGAACACAACGAGAGTAGACCATGATGTTCCACCGGGCACACGCACCACCTGGAATGGATTAAAGCCCTGAATGGCGAACTTGAAACCGTGAAACTTGTAGGAGAAGACCTAGGCAGAGTGCTCTTTGCCATCTGTCTGAGCCGCCTATTGGGAAGAAGCCTGTGTGACTGGGCAAGGGCAGCAAAGGAGACAAGAAACAAACGGGACCACCTCACATGCAGACGCTTCTGCCCAGTCAAGGAAACCATCGACTCAAAGCAAAGACAGCACAACAACTGGGAGTGGATGTTTGCAAAGCACACATCGGACAAGGGGTGAAAAGCCCAAAGATACAATCAACTCACACATCTCCACAAGAAAAAGAACAAGCCAATGAAAACCTGGGCCAAAGATGGACACAGAGATTTCTCCCAAGAAGATCTAAAGAGGGCCAACAGGTGCATGAAAACTTGTTCACCCTCATTAAGCCTGAGGCCAAGGCAAATCCAAACCGCAAGGACATAGCAGCTCACCGTGGTCAGAATGGCTATAAGGAGGCAGACAGGAAACAACAAGCGTCAGAGAGGAGGTGGAGAGAAGGGAAGCCTCCTGCACTGCTGCTGGCAGTGGAAACCGGTGCAGCCACTAGGCCAAGCGGTGTGGAACTGCCTCCGAAATTTAAGAATCCATGTCCCATATGATCCAGCTATTCCTCTGGGGCGCGTTTAGCCAAAAACCCGGAAACACTACCGCCTAAAGACATGTGCACCGCTGAGTTCACCACAGCCTTGCTCCCGCTCTCCAAGACGTGGAAGCCGCCCTGGTGCCCAGCAAGGGACGAATGGAGAAGGAACATGGGCTATAGCCACACAATGGCATACCACTCAGCGGGAACAAAGGATGCAATCCAGCCATTTGTGACCACCGGAATGGCTGGGAGGGTTTTAGGGGAACTGAAACAAGCCCCAGGGACAAAGTCAAATACCGTAGGATCTCACTTACAAGGAGAAGAAAAAACAAGCACTGACCAACAGGCGGCACTGGACATTGGATCAGGGGGGGCCCAGAGGCAAAGCGGGGCGGTGGGGGAGGGTGAAAGAGATGATGAGGCACAAGTGTGTGGTGAGGGCCTGTGATTCGGCTTACGCTGGTGAAGAGGATGGAACCTACACGGAAGTCTAAATCGATGAGGATGTAAATCTGAAAGACATAGGATGTTCGAATGCAGGGTTATGGCAATAAATCCACCTAAAAGCAAAAATCCACAAAGGGGTCCAGAATGACGGCATACAGCTTTGGGGGCTGAAAGAGATTAGAGAAGGTGAACTTCCAAGGATGGAAAATCACCTCAAAAGGCTTACTGATGCTACAGAAAGGTAGACCATTCCAAACACATGAAGAGGAATCCTACCAAGAGAACCTGATCCGTGCTAAGCCCAGGAACCAACGGAAAACGTTACCGTCCATGATGTTCCTACTAATCAGCTTCACGAATAATCCAAACAGGCCCACATCTTCCCAAGTTCAGGCCACAGGTTGGTCCAAAAGTACAAGTCAGGGCCGGCCCTGTGGTGGAGCGGGCAAGTGCCCACGTTCCGCTTGGGTGGCCCGGGCCTCACTCTTTCACAGCACGGGTGCAGATCACATTAGCACTGTTAGGGAATAGAGATTTCATGGTACGGTGCGGACAGAGGTCCTAAAGAAGTAGCAATTGTGAGGGTCCCTTATCAATACGCACCAGAAAAAGAACCGTGAGAATATTCCAATCTAGGAAGGCATCTGGTACACTTCCCCAAAGGAAGAAGGAAGGAAAACATGGGACCTGCCAAGGCGGAATTGGCAGAGTGCTAGGAGATGACACGATCATTGCGCATCAGAGGATTGCCCGGGCAACTTCAACTTGGGAGGGAGTCCAGGACTTTCTCTGGGGAAGGTCCACCCACTTGGCCATCTGCCCACGACATAAGAGATAACACCCAGGGTAATCTTACAGGAAAGAGACCAGTGTCTAGAGAGAATGGAGCAGGCCTTTCCAAGTTCGAGGAGAAAGTTAGAAACCGACAAGACATCCAGAAAAAGGAAAACTATCCTACCTGGAAAGGGGGAGGAGTCAGACTGGTCTGAGATGGCTCTGAAACTCTGTGTGCTTGGAGGTTGTCAGGACAACTTAGCCTTCTGAGGTTCTTTATGACATCACGGTGAACATGTCCCCCAAGATGGCCGCATGGTTACAGTCTGAGGATTGGCCTAGGCTGGGCTATTAAAGGGAGACATACCCAGAAACAGCTTTGACAAACAGAAAGCGGGCACAGAAACTGGAAGAGATCAAACAGACTCTGATGCCAGGGATAAGAAAGGAATCCTTGGCAAGAAGCCAGAATAGAGGGACAAGCACTGAGAGGAGAACATTGTCATCTATTCAAGTCTATGGGGAGGCCATGCTGATTCAAGCTTGAAACTTGACTGGAAACACGAGGCCGCACTTGGGCCTTATCACACCTACAGTGTCCTTCTGCCTTAAGCATAATCCAAAGTCAAGAAGGATCTCTTGAGGACATTGAAGAGAAGAGTCGATGCCTCCTTTCCTAGGCCCCTAGCGTTCTTGGAAGATCAGTCTCACTTTCCATAGCTCTGGCGTCACGGGGGCCCACTGGCCACATGCTAATGCGTCCCAAGAGATGTCTTGGAAGCCTTGAAGGAATGGAGCCCCGCCATGCTTGGGGTAGGTCTCTTTGTTGGGAAGGGCTCTACAAGTGTGCTGAAAATCACCCTTTTCCAGAGGGCTTAGTTCCTTTGTGAAGGCTGCCCTCCCAGGCTAGAGTGCTCACTTTGGCTCCAATGAAATTCTCTCCCCCGACCTCTTGCCGTAGAAGGATTATTGATTATGTGCTTTGACGCCATATGGAAGGAAGCTGGCTGAAAATTAGAACATTACAATTCTGTTTCCAGAAAAATAAACATGCCAGGGCTGAGGATGTAGGTCAAACAAATGGCACAGCCTATAGAAATAAAGTAAGCCCGCATCTAGACGGAATCTAGGGCAACGTCCAAGGGTCAGGGGTCAAGTTCGAAACTTCCCAAATCCACAAAAGAGAAAGAAACATGTCTTTCCTGGAGCGAGGAATTCATCAGATTTGTCTAATTTGTCTCGGAAAAACATTATGTCCATGATGGGGGTTGCCAGGACCACCTCGAATTTGGAGTTTCTGATCTCAGGATGTCAAACCAAACCAGATGACCACGGGTTCTCAGTGCTTCGTTTGACCTAGGCTAGGATAGCAAAGAGTCCTACAAGTGACCGCTGCAAATTCAAAGACAGCAACCAAGAATCACGAAAGCACTCACACCTCGGCCTAGAGAACATACGGTGATTCAAGAAATACAAAATTAATCCCTTGGACTGAAGGAGAACGGACTGATAAGCACATCTAAGGGAGATAGCTGAGAAAGACCATGACGAGGATACTGTGGAAAAGAAAGAAAGGTCCCAGAAAATGCAAGGCGAACAGATATCACACCTGAATAATCCACAATGAAAGATGTCAGTCTTTAGACAGGCTCTGCTGGAACGTTTGAAAGTCAGAGAAATTCACAAGCCAAAACACGGCAGCGAAGGTCAAACCTGGGCTCACTGGGAAGGGTGAGTTATGAGACTGCTCCAAGCGGGCTCTGAAGCCCTGTGTCCATGAAGCTTGCCGGGACAGCAGACACACAATTATGACCAATCCTCTGACGTCACAGTGGCCCCGACAAACC